>NC_063162.1:36507300-37139522 GCF_023159225.1 Perognathus longimembris pacificus
ATGTTAAATGCATTCACACATGAACATACACAAACACACAAGCACAGGAACAAGAATCAGCATGTATCTTTTAAGATCCACAAGTTAAATTATCATGCAAAACATATTCCTACCCAGAAATGGGAAGCAAAAGTATTCAGTTGAAAATTGCAGTTCATAAAGTTCTGCAACATCAACTAGGAAAAACATTTATCTTTGTTTTACAGACAATGAACTGAAGTCAGAAGACAGTGAGGAATTTGCAAAAGGGCACACAAGTATGTCTTGTTTGTAAGTTGTGTGTCTCAGCCATTATGTAGTACCACATTCCCTCATTCTAGTGGATTTTTTTGAACCAAAAAAAAAACCAATATCATATCAAGCATGAAAGAGCTGACAAATGATTAATTAGACATGTTAATTGTTCACACACTATAATTTGAAGTGCATTAGCGTCTCTGACCATTAACCACTGCCTCTTGTTTTCTGGTGTTATCATTAGGGACGCATTGTTGTGAGTTATTCATATATATCATGAGAATTTATGAAGTTGGAAGGGAAAAATAGCAGAATGGTGGAATCATTAGGTGGTGAGAGAGTTAGTCAAGGCATAAAGTATAAGTAACAGCAGATAGGAATAATAGCCTGGGCATATAACTACACAGTAATTCCAAAACCAAATTCCATCTATTTCATGCCTTTCAACTTTCAGTTGATGGAAGAGAGAAGTTATTTTTTTCAATATCTATAAAAATAAATCTGGAATTCCAGGCAAGGCAGAGGCTAAAAAGTTCAAAGTACTTTCAGGTCATATAAAATTGTTCCAAACTTCTGATAGAGTTACAGGAGCTCATTCTTCTCTAAGAAATTATGTAACAAGAAGAGTTAGCAATTCAAAATTGAAAAAGCTAACAGATAAAGTTTTATTGCAGAAAAAGTGAAAAACACCAGCAGCTACTCAGCTGCCAGAGATACTTACTTGTACTTTTGAAATGGAAGGAAAGAATAGCAAAAATATAAGAATAGAGACAGCTCCTACTGAGCTCAACCCTTCACACTTGGCCCATTCCAATCATTGTGAGTTTATGTCTAGAGATGAAATTCTTTCAGCATCTCAGATAAAAAAAAAGGAAATGAGTTCTTCTTCAGACAGGGATATGTCAAAAGGTTATTGATATTCCTGGCATTGAAGATTAACCACCCTGTACACCCTCTTCAAAGGACCAAAGGAAGCAGTCTTGAGTTAGAAGCACCAGCAGCTTCTAAGTGAAACTATCAATCAATAATAAACATGTGCATATGTACATAAATAGAATATATTATTGTAACCATGGAACTGTTCAAGGGAGTGGGGGGAGGGGAGAGGATGTGGAGGCATGAAGAATATGCAAATCCATTGTGTTTGCATAGGAATACTAAAAATAATAATAATTCTAATTAATGAAAACAAGCGATTTCACTAGAGCTTTTCTGTGTCAGGCATGTGCTAATGGCTTTATAAAGACTTATTTAATACTCATGAAGAAATCTCTGCCCTGCACTTTACATACAGAGAATCTGAAAAGAAGAAAAATTGGGTTACATGACTACAGTGATATCAAGCAATGGACTATGATTTGAAATGTGAAACCACTAAGCATGTTAACAGTTTGAATATTATTGACAAAGAATATTTGGATGAGGCTCATCCTGATCATAATTTCTAGATAGCATTCATAGGCAAATATAGATATATGACAGATATATACATACATATACACAAATGTATATACATACATGTTAGGAAAATAAAGGATAGATTGATAGACAGTACATGTATGCATATATAATAGATGATGCATATATGATAGAAGATTAATATATGATACATTTATTATAGAAGATTGGTAGATGATTGATATATAATTTGCATGTGAATTATGAATAACAGACATCGAAATGGATATACCTATACTGCATTCAGAAATTTATAAATATGTAATACATATACAGTATATAATATTTATTATCTGTAAATGAACAGAACAGTACCACATCCTCTTCACTTTAAAATAGGAGAAAATAAATCATACCTAAATTTTTTCATTATGAAGTAGAAAATTAAAAGTACTTTGTGTTTAGAACCACCTTGAATATCTAATTTCAAGTATGCCATTTTCTGAATAGAATTGTGAATGCTACAACTTCACCTTGCACTCTGCTTAATACAGGCATTTATTAGGCCAAGGTGGATACTGACTCACTCATAAAGTGTTCTTCTTGTAAACCACACAATACAAGTTAATGGCTAAATAAAATGACTCATAAAAGTTGTTTTCATACAGACAATTCCAAAAAATAGATTCATAGCTCTGAAATTCTTAGCTCAGGGACAGGTCAGAAAATTTCCATATGTATAGTAAAAGTGGACACATTTGATTATGAAAGAATACAGTCAAATGGAAAGACTAGGGGAAAATCATACTAAGTGAGCCAGACCCAAACAAACAAAGGCTCTGTGATTTCCCTCATTAGTAATAATTAGTACATGTCTAGGATAGTCCTAGCAGAAGTTCATAATGGCTATGATCTTCTGAATAGCTATGTACATATGAACACATAAGATGATGTTAAGCAAAATGAACTTCACGATATGAAAACAAGTGGTTTTTCATTGTTATTTTTAATATAGCATGTGAAATTATTTTTTTCTTGCATTTTTCTTCCCAATGGTTTAGCCCCTGTTGTCACTGTATTTGACTCTGGTACCCTGTGCATTTTATATCCATTTATCTGAATTAGTGAAGGGAAGAGGAACACAAAAAGGTGAGAAGGACAAAGGAGAAATCAATGCAATAGCTATACTTACAAGACAATATGTTGTAAGCTAATTGTACAACTTGGGGAGGGGGTAATTGGGGAGGAGGAAAGGTGGGAGAAAATGAGAAAGGAGCTAACAAGTTTGACAAGAAATGTACTCATTACTTCATATATGTAACTGTTAATCCCTTTGTACATCACCTTGACAATAAAATTAAATTTAAAAAGGAAGAAAGAATACAGACAAAGACCCTGATGATATCATGGCAGAAGCTCATGTTAGAAGGAAACTGTTTTCTTGTGGCCAAAAGCAAAAAGAGGGAAAGGATGGGATGGAAGGGATGGGTGAGAATGTTGAAAGAGGTGACATTGATCAAGGTACATTGTGTTCATAAACTAATTTGTTAAATGGAAACTCATTTGTACAACTACTTGAAGATAATTTTCTTTTTAAAAAGCAACTGCATAAAGTGTCAAAGTGCCAAAACCCTCTTTCCCAGCACACTCCCAATGGCCTGAAAAGTCGTACCACTAGGATTCACAGCTAAAAGTCTCTTCCAATAGCACAACAGATTGGAGACCAAACTTTAACCATATGTGTCTTCTGTAGACATTTAAACTATATACTACAGTAACTTATCCCTAACAACAATTTTGCATGCAATAAGGCTGCTTTATATTTGGTTCACATCACAAGACAATAAACAGTCTTTCAAAATGCCAATCACTTTCACTGAAATCAAGTCATTAAAATGAAATGATTGGTCATACTGCAGAATACTCTACTGATACCCAAATGCCCACACAATGCTTTATTATCCAAGTTTCCTGATGATACAGTATGCTTATGTTATAGTGGGTGACTATTCATTGAGCAAAAGTTATTTTAGTGGGACAAAATAAATCATTATCTTGGGACTGACTACTCCTATGAATTATGAAACAGATGTCAAATATTAAAATATTATTATCACCAATCTGGTAGGAGATCAAAACTCAAACCTAAAGGTGACCTTGTATTTTTATAGTACTCTTCTTTTCTGCAATCAGGTTAGATGGACAGTCATAGATAAGTCATCTTTCAGACCTTGCCACAAAAACTTCCCTCTTAGGAGAAAGCTATAGACAATAAAATTGAATAATGTGTGCAATATCATTTTTGAAGTTTGAATTGGGGTGCTAAATTTCATAGAAGAGCCTGAATTTATTATTATACATGGAGGATCTTGTACACTTTCAAGCACAGAAGCCTCCACACATAAGACTACATCTCTTTAAGCAAACAGTTGAAAATATAAAGCAAGCTCTACTTTTTCCATTAGGAAGAAGTATCTTTTTGGCTTCTCCTCACTCTCAGACCTAGCTCCATAGGCTGGCACTGCTGTTAAATTTGAAAAGTTCTACTTAGCATAAGGTCAGTATCACCTTGATTCATACTGGGCAATAAAATCATTCTAAATACAAAGGACAACAGCTCTTTCCTAAGCCTGTCCAAATTAGAACCATTCCATATTATATACAAAACTGAAGTCAGTCTTAACTCAATGGATAAAGACTAATTAATGAGTAACTGACTGGTAAAATTGAGTAATATCACATGATCAACCTAATCCAGAATTAGTTACCTATCTACATAATGGTACGGGTTTGCACAGCTTCCTATCTGCTATACCTAATTCAAAGTCATCTTGAGGTCCATTTCTGTAACTTCATATCTTCTCTTTCCTGCCAAATATCTGTCAACATGCATATTAGTTTCCTACTGCTATAATAGTAAATAATTGTAAACTTAATGGTTTACAACAATACAAATTGGGATTTTATAATTCTGTAGGTCAGAAGTCTACAAATCAAGGTGTCAGAAATATGTCTTCCTTTCTAAAGGCCCCATAAGAAAGTTCATTTTCTGCTGATTGATAGTTGGCAGAAGTCAGTCCTTTGTAATTATTCTATCACTTACTATAAATATCTTTGATCTCTGATTCTAGACGTCATCATATTCATTGGCCCATGACAACCTGCTTCACCTTTAAAGAAAGCAACAGAAAATCAAGTCAATCTCATGACCCTTCTTCTCTGACAAGAATTGCTACTTTTCCTTTCCAACTTATAGGAACTTGAAATTGAATTGGGGACAAAACAGAAAATCTCTGAGAAAATCTCATTTCAAACTCCATACTTCTTACTCTTTTACCAGTATAGTCACACAGCATAGTCACACGAGAATTAGAATCAGGTGACTTGAGGGGGCAGTTGAAAGTTTTGTCCTTAAGTATACATCTGACATTTAAACTGTGCCTTGTGATGTTTATCACTTTTCTTATTTTCTGTGCTTTTTCATACCTTAAGGGACTCTTCTAGCAAACTGGGTAATTTATTAAATCAATGTATGGGAATTCATATTCCTTCTCCAAATATCAGTACTCTGTCACACATATGGGAGCTGCCATAGAAATGGAGAATTTAAAAAGTGCACATTACCCAATTAAATGTCCAATTGAAACGTGTACATTACCCAAGCAATGTTCAAGCAATACTACCACCATAGGGCACTACAGTTGCCATTAATTCATGCAACATGACCATCTGCCTATGAAATACATACTAACCAAGCTCTTTATTTTCAAGAGGAGGAAACAGACACACAGAGAGACAGACAGACAGACAGACAGACATAAAATGTTGCTTGATTACTATGAACAAGACAGATATTTTGGCCCACATCTATGAGGAGTAGATTTTTTAAAATTTAATTTTATTGTCAAGGTGATAGAGTGACTACAGTCACATAGGTAAGGTAATGAGTATATTTCTAATCAAACATTACTAACCAATCCTTCATTTTTCTCCCACTTTCCCTCCATCCCTGTCCCCTCCCCCCAAGTTGTAAAGTTCATTTCCAACATATTGTCTTATGAGTATCACTGCTGCATTGTTTGATCTTTTGTCCTTTGTCTCACCACTTTGATGTTCCCCTTTCCTTCCCCAAATCGGATAAATGTAAATAAGACACTGTAATAAAATTAAATGCAGTGACAACAGGGGATAAACCAAAGGGGGAAAAATGACAGAAAAAAGAAATAACTTCACAACAACAAAGAAAACACTCTTGTTTCAATATCTTGAAGTAGATTTGAATTAGCATTGTCTTATATGGTCATACGTACATAGCTATTGAGCTATTTTAATCCTCTACTAGTAATATAATAGCCATGTACTAATGATTACAAATGGAGTCTATGTTTCTTTGGGTCTGGCTTACTTCACTTCATATGATTTTTTACAAGTCTTTCCATGTATGAGGAGTAATTTAATCCCATGAAACTGCTTCCTCTCTCTTCCTCTTTTTTTTTCTTTATATTTTTAAAGGATCCATATATTCTTCACTTCTATTTGTACTAGAATTTGCATCACAGTAAAATAGGACTTGGAAATGAGGCTAAAACTCTTCTTAAATTCTTGCAAGCAAAAAAGAAATTCTTGTGTGTGTACATACATGCATACGTATGTGTGTGCATATATACACATGTATATGTGTGCACAAATGCATAAACATGATGTATTTATGTATATGTACATATGTGTATATGTATGTATGTGTATATATGTGTGTGTATGTATGTATACACAGACACACAATTTAATTCTTCCTGTAAGAGAAAAAGTGAAAAGTTAAGGAAAATAACTTGGTTTGACTGCTTACTCAGTATGGAGGTTTAATAGCTAAATTTTTTCCACTGTTTATCCAGTACACCTGCACTTAATGTGGTCCAGAAATGCAGAAAATAAATAGATTAAATTGCTATTTTCCCCTTTCTTTCCCACTCTTCCATTTCTCTACAATAAATTGATGTTTTGGTTATTTCTATTTTGAAATAGTAATGCATTTAAAAAAATAAAATAATAATAAAACCCCCAAAAGCCCTGCTCATCAACCTAGGAACTCTAAATTAAATTCTTCTGAACATTGCCACTATAAAATTTCTGTTAAAAAAGAAGAGGAAGAAGAAGTGCTGATGATGCACAAAGGAAATGAAATCCATTTTGCAGGGGGAAATAAATTAGCTCTCTGCAATGGGCCAGCACAATCCCCAAGCAATAGCCTTGAGACTATAATGGCCCACATGGTTGAAATAAGGACACGTAGAAAACCAAGAGAGGAGGTCATATTCTCATTATAAATTTTGCCAGTTTCGATATAGATTGTGCTTGTTGTAGCCTCACATTCATCAGTCTATTGACAATTTTTATTTAGGACTAAAATAAATGAAATTTTACAATTTTGAATTTGTACCAACACATCAGCACAGATGGCTTTGGTAGAGAATACATCAGTTACTAACAGTTAACTTCTCTGCTTACCTTTGCTACTGAATCAAGCAAAGATAAAATTGGTTACAGATCCTTATTTCAATTGATATTCTTGAAAATGCACGCAATACATTATGAAATCTAACCTATCAAGTTTTGGGAATAAGGGGTAGACAGGAAATGCCCATGTTATACCTCCATAGAAAGTATAATATAGTAAAAAGTTGATGGAAAGAGTATAGATAAAAATTCAAATTCATTTAAAGTGTATTAAAGGGAAGACAAAAGAGAAGAAGTACAATGAAAAAGAACTCAAGCCATACTTTGGATTTATCTTTTAACATTGCAATCTTCAACATTTTTTAATTAAAGCCTATTGATTTTGCATAGTTTCTGCCTTCAAAAAAAGTTGATAAAATACTTAGGCATTTATGCACTACACAGAGACCATACAAATGAAAGAGAAATTCCAATAATTCATTTATTCACCTGGGTGTCGGTACAGTATCTAATCATCTAACTCTCCAAAATACCAATAAACCAGTGTTTATGTAATGAGTAATTGAGTAATTTTAACAAATTCTAAGTGCTTCTGTCTCTGCTTCTCTGTAAATTGTACAACACTCTGATTTAGGGGGAAAAAGAAAGATTTGCTCTGCCTGCAAAACATGCCAGGTCTGTTACACTGTCATTCTCAAAAAACTGATACGAAATTGTTTCTTTTTAAGTTAAAAAAAGATATCACAAGAAATGTATTCACTGCCTTATTATGTAACTGTACCCCCTTTGCACAACACCTTGTCAATAAAATTTAATTAAAAAAATAATTTGTGACCTTCCACATGTTAATCTCTCACTCAGCTTTTATGGTTTGGTTTTGTTTTTTCTGCAAGTTAGGCTTAGTTCTAGTATCTGCTTTATTGCGTCATCATAAAGATTAAAAGGTAATATGCCTGTGAGATCCTTAGAACAGAATTTTGCTTCTATCAACTGCTCAACAACTGTTCAATTCTATTTTTATCACTATTTCATATTCATAGTTGTCAATCATTGTCAATTCTGATAGTCATAGTGGTATGGAAATTGAATTGCTCTCTGATATGCAAATTATTACTATGTTAGTCAGGATTTTCAGAGAAACAGAGCATATGTATATATACCTATCGAGAGAGAGAGAGAGAGAGAGTGCAAAGAGCAGAGAGAGGAAAGATAGAAGGAGAGAGGGAGAGAGGAGCTCACACTAGGGGTGAAGAAATCCATTGGTCTGACATCTCCAAGCTGAAGAATCAGGAACCCATTGTTGTAATTCCCAGTTGAAAGCTAATGGCCTGAGGTTCTGCATAGCCTGAGGTTCTGTATGCCTATTGGTATAAATTCTCAAGTCCAAACACCTGAGAATCTTGAGCTCCGATATTAAAGGAGAGATGGATATCCTTGCTGAAAAGGAAAGATAAATTTTTCACTTACCTTCTATCACTTTGTTCTATTTTTCATTAAGTGAATTCGATGATACTATTATATACTCTTGAGGATGGATCTTCTTTAATCAAGGCAACTGACACAAATGTTAAGCTGTCTGGAAACACTCTAACAGATATCCAGCAATATTTTTAGCACACCTGAGCCTAGACGAGTTGACACATGAAATTAAATATCACAATTACCAAAACAAGGATTCTGGTCCATTAACAGTGCAAATTTTGTTGGTGCCCCAAGTTGGTAACCCATTAAAGAAAGACCACTAGTGCTACACTAACAACAGTTAGACACTCTGGATTTCAAGATAGAAAGTAGCCTAAATAATGAGCATCTCAAAGGGGAATGTAGCTTACCCCTGGGATTGCAGCTCACTGGGACAGCTTGCCTGGTATATATATGGAAAGGCCTGTGTTTGATCTCAATACCACTTAAAGGAGATATAGAAAGGTAGAGAAAAGGAAGCATGGATATAGGGAAGGGTGGAGAGAGGGAGGGAGGAAAAACTTGCAGAGTTTTGGGCAAGTTAGTCACAATTTTGACAGATTTTACTGCCATCTGTGAGCAAAGTGATTTGCTGGGATAGTCAGTGTTCGTATCTTTAAGAAGACACGACTTCATGGTACATTTCTGTTCAGTTGATTTACCTGAGATCTTATTATTAATATATGATAATTTAAAAAGAGTTTGTGCAGAGTGTGTCTTGAATGCCCTGGCTTGCTAAAAATTTATCTATTTTGCGGTCATAGTAATGCTTTACAAGTTGTGATTTATACTCTACTCTAAGTTCCCCATCATAACCTGTTTGCCAGCAAGGCCATCTTTCATAACATCAGCAATTAGTTTGGAGACTTCCAGTATTTGTGGTGAGAAGTAATTGCAACTTGTAAAAAAATAGAATGATATTGTAAAGGGAAATGGAAATAAATAGCTGAACTGGAGGAATATTTATGAAGCAGAGTTATCATGCAGTGATTGATGAAATGCCAGAGTCTAAAATACAGAAGTACCCTAAGACCGAGGCTGATATCAGGAAAGCAACCCCCTTTGCAATAGCCTCCAAAAACATAAAATACCTAGGAATAACCTTAACCAAAGAAGTGAAAGACCTCTTATGATGACATAAGATGATGCTAAGTGAAATGAACTCCATTTTATGAAAATGATTGTTATATGAGAGTTGTAACTACTTTCAACATCCCATGTTTATCTGTAGTTTCTACTATTGATGATGTTCGTGTATCACCTTCTTGTGATTGTATCTACACAATCTCTGTAATCTTATCTGAGTGTATGGGAAACAGTGTGTACTGATATTAGAATTAGGAAATTCAAAGGGAATACCAAAATTGAGAGACAAAGGGTAAAATACGAGAAACAACAACAAAAGCAATACTTGCAAAACTGTTTGGTGTAAGTGAACTGAACACCTCAGGGGGGGACGGGGGAGGGGGGAGGGGAGTATGAGGGACAAGGTAACAAACAGTACAAGAAATGTATCCAATGCCTTACGTATGAAACTGTAACCTCTCTGTACATCAGTTTTATAATAAAAATTTAAAAATAAAATAAAATAAAATACAGAAGTATCACAGAAGCCTACTAGAGGTCTAAATCCTTAAAATCTTTAGCATATGTGTGTATATGTGTGTGTATTTGTGTGCATATACACACATACACTGATGCAAAGGAAAATAATTATCTCCACATTAATATTAAACTGAATGGAAGTTTAAATATTACATACCCAATAAAACACCTTTCCTGTTATTAAGATGATCCCAATGTTAAATAGTGTGATCACTTACATAATGATGTTTGTCCACTTAGTTAATAAATTGCATTTATTTTACTACAACCTTTCATTCTCAGAATATTTATTTTGGCCTTGATGCAATGGTTTAAGGGAAGATGCTCTAGTTAACATTTAGCAACCCCACTGAATTTCATAACTTGGTAGCGAACTTTCAAATAATCCATTGATTTTACTCATGTACAAGTTATTCCTCTCCACTGAGTAGCATATTCACTACTCTCTCATTCTTTATGCTTGTTCATTCACACACTGCAGAGCACTTTTAACAATGCTTAGCATCTGACCTGTGTTTCATATTATTCACATATTCACAGGGCAGTGGTAAGTCAAAGATTCCTTGTAAGCATTAGGAAAGCATTCAAAGCGAATGAAATGGAGCTTAAAATTAGACCTCTATTAAAGGGTCCTGCCAAATCTAGAAAATAATTATACAATGAGTTGGACTGTAAGTTAGCTGAGGAACCCTGCTGGTTTAGAGCCTGTATGAATCCTGTTCCCAAGGAACATCTTTGATCATAATTGCATCTGCCTTACATGATCAATTAATGAAAGAAATAAATGATTATATTTTATAATGCATGCAAGAAAAGCAAAACAAAGTAGGAATCTTTTCCCCAAAATGTGCTAGAAAAGCATCCATCACCAGCTATACTGAGCCCCTGTCCCACCTTATGCAGTTATAATTATCTGATCTCGTCAAAGTATTTATCCCATGTCTATCCTGTCACTGCTGATAACCATACTCTTCCTTTCAACTCTCTGTGGTAAAGTTAAAATCCCCCAATGTGTCCCTAGGACCCCAAGTTAGAAGCAATCTCTTTAGTTTACCTTTAACACACTTAGGGTACTGTAGTGAGCATTTTTGACTTAATATAATTCTAACTATTTTATCAATTATCTGAGAATAAATGCTTTTGCATGTCATTAATTTAAAAGTTTAGTTTTTAAAGCCATAATGAAAAGCCTATTTATGTCATTTGCAGAAAAAATAGGTGAAACTGGACATTATGATGATAATTGAAATAAGCCAAACTTTAAAAGCCAAATATTGCATATTGTCAGTCATTTATGGAGTATATCTCTAAATTGATGATGATGAATGATGATGATGATGGTGATGATGATTGATGATGATGGGGCATGGTGGAATGGGACATGAATGTAAAAGGGGAACTGTTCCAGAGAGGACTAGTGGGAAGAAGGGGAGAAAATAAGGATTGATAATATATATATATATATGTATATATATATACGTGTATACACATATATATATGTACATATATATGAATACAGCATAATGAACCCCATCAAATGCTTGAAAAATGGAGAGGAGGTAAAATGAGGAGAAAAACGGAATGTGGTGGAGGGAATGAATGTGTTCACAGTACACTGATGATGCTTCAACTGTGTGGCAATATCATAATGAAAACCCTTCATATTACAAATGTATATTCACTCAAAAATAAAATAAAAATGATGATGATGATAGATAATAGACAGACAGGTAGATTGATTGATTGATTTAATTTAAATCCTTGAAGCAAGGAATGTGTCATCAAACATGCTGGAGCCAAAATTCTTTTCAAATGCCAAAGAAGGATTTGAATTTTCTAACTTTGCGTTTGTACCAACTTAGAGTTTATAAAAGTGAGTGTAATGTTTATAAGTTAATGGAAAGCAACCTCCCAGATTCTGGCCCAACAACATCTACTGGAATGGATTAATGGGAAGAAGCTTGGATGTAAAATGCCATGCAAAGTAGAATTTCTCCATCATTACACTGGGCTCTTCACGTAAATAAAACTTGTTGCAGACGGAGATAATTATGTGGTCTGGTTGTCATCTGAAATGAGATAGAAACTTATTTACCAACATAGGGCTGGGAATATGGCCTAGTGGCAAGAGTGCTTGCCTCATATACATGAAGCCCTGGGTTCGATTCCCCAGTACCACATATATAGAAAACAGCCAGAAGGGACGCTGTGCTGTGGCTCGAGTGCTAGCCTTGAGCAAAGAGAAGCCAGGGACGGCGCTCAGGCCCTGAGCTCAAGGCCCAGGACTGGCAAAAAAAAAAAAAAAAAAACACCAACATACCATCATCTCATAGGATGACAAATTACCTTATACAATACACTCCAAATAAGCAAGCTTTGCACAATGCTGCCTTTTCTGATGTTTGGCATCAAAGCCTCAAAGGACAAATGAATCTAAGGCAGTGACATTTTGCCTGGCATCTCATGGGCAGAGATTGAACCAATCTTCAACAAATTCTTGGAAATGGCATGTGATGTTAACTGGTATTCTGGTTCATTGTTTTCTGAAGCTCTGAATAATTTTCAAGAGATTGTAACAGTTATACAGTCTGACAGGTTTATCTTCCAGATAGTAAGAAGATGGGGAAGAAAAGCTAAGTCCATAAACACACCAGACATAGTATGTCCTCATCGTTACTGGTTCTCACTTATTATGCTCCAAGTAAAGTGAAAATATTAGCTATTAGCAATGCAAGTATTTTTTTCCTAGTGAAAACAACTGTTGGCAAACATGTTTTATTGCATACTGAGAGTGAAATAGGCGAAATACACTTGTGCTGTTAAGATTCCCTTTGAGAACTATGTGATTAAGTGAATTATATATTGATATTAAATAAATCTACTTTCATCTTATGAATCAAATAAGAGTTAGACATTTCAAGTCACATCCATAGCACACTGGAATTTAAGGAATACTTTATATGAATGTATTCCTCAGTAACACTGTTAGGTTCTTTCTTTACACAATCATTTGGACTCAGTATCATTGTCAGATAAAAATCATCAAAAACTTAACAATACCAGGTGTCAATATTAAGTCATGAATATATCAGTCCAAAATAATATGATTATTACTTGTGACAGCTCATTTTAATATATGTATATGCATATATACAAATATACAATATACACACTTAATTTGTCTATTTTCTATTATTCTATTTCACTAAATAATGCTTGGGTTACTCTTATTCTGCAGGTTTTATGTTCTAATTGAGTTTTTCAAAGTGACTTAATTATACATGTTAATGATTATCAAATTCTTGGGGGTTTGTATCCATTTTTGTTTTGCTAAATTTTTATTCTGTAACTTCTCATTTCTCCCACTGAATATCATTATTTTCATTAATTTTGAGAACTTAATTATACGGACTTAAATTTAAACTTGTTTCATTATTGCATCTTCTCGAGTGAATTGGTTTCCACAGAGTGTAAATTAATTAAATTAATTAAGTGTTGTGTCATGTATTGGGGATTTGGGTTTCCAGGTTCTTAATTGATCACCATGATAAGTCTTCCCTTTTGATTTGCCAGCCTACAGTTTTTCATGGAAAGTTAATTAATACTCAGGTTATATGCCATGACTCAGAAACTTAGCAAAGGCAATAGTGACAATGATAGACAGCACCCTGGGCAAACAACCCAGGAGGTCACTCAGTATCACTAACTTAGAAGAACCTCTCTCTTGGGGCTCTATTACACTCCTAGAATTGTAAGAATTTTATCTTAGAACTTGTGCTTGGTCAGTGATATTTGAAGTGACAGGGAAGAATGTGATCTGTGTATAATTTTCACGTCTTGAACCTCAGTACCCAAAGTACATTAAGCATTACCTGAAAGGGACCTGATTACCTATGTGAATAAGTCAAATGTTTTTACACTTGCATCTGAAAGTATTGCACAATATCAAAGTTAATATCAAAATTATTTTAATAGCTTAAATTTTTGTCTTTAGGTATGAAAATTATTTTAATGACTTAAATTTTATTGTCTTTAGGCAAAAGAATATTAAGAATGGAAAACATGACAAGTAGAAAAAGAGAAACAAAGGGAGGTTTATATTTTGCTACACTTAGTAGCACTCTTTCTTGCATTTGAACTAGGACCCCTGCTGAACATGGTTTTAAAATTTCATTTTGCACTATGCTCAGAAAAGTCAACAGCCAGCCTTGAAAAAAAAAGGTAATAATTGAACCAACAGGCACTTTAGCACAAGCTATTGCTTCAAACCTACACTAACTCCTGAAGCTGTAAGCCCGAACATTTCAGGAAATGACCTGGTCAGGTCTGCTGTGTAGAATGGCACTCCTACTCTATGGGACTCTAATAACTTTCACTCCTGATGAAGAGAGGTCTTTAAAAAAATCACTGTCCGGTATGACTACTTATACGAGCATACTATCACTTACTCAAAAAGACAGCCTCTGATGGTGATTTAACAAAAAGGCATTGCTTTAATATTTTATAATCTCTTCATTTCTGGGCCATTAAGATACTTTTCTTGTTTTGCTTATGTGTAACTTTAATCCATTCTCATTTTCTATTGATTCTTTTCATTTAAGGGGTCAGAAGTCCTCAAAAAAAAAAACCCACTTAGTATCTACAGTAAGAACCACAGACTTTAGATTTAAGAGGCGATAGATCAAATAGTAGATGTTTTATATTTCACTTTTATAGTAACATGCATTTGTTAAGAAAGACAGTAGAAAACAAGTGGTTTAATTTCAAACCGAACTACTGCATCAAAATGATCTACCACAATTATCATTCTGTGACTGGAGAAAAGCTCGTTCTTATAATCAACATTCACATGAGCACAATGCTGTACAGAAGGGCTCTTTCCTTTCTTTGAAAAATCTTTTCAATTCAAATTTATGTTGTACTTGGTAACTATTAAGATAAACCAAATTATTTTTCTCCCTATTTAACCCCTGTCATCAAGAAGTGATATAGTGAACACCCCATCAAGAACCCAGCAAAACCAGCAGCCAGAAGCAATAGAGAAACGCAGGAAATGAAAAAGAACAAAAAAATAAGAGCCTATATCCTGCACAGAGCCGGAAAATCTCCAGGGTACCCTCCTCCCACCCGCCGACCCTGGCCCTGTTGTGCCAAGTCAGGGAAACAACCACCAAGAAGGCCACCGAGACTCAGACGTTCCGAAATGCAAACGCAAGGCAAGGCTTTATTCCAGCGAGCTGCAACTCGGACCTCGTCCTACCCACCAACACAGCGGAAGTTAGGAGGGATCCTCCAGCTGCGATTACACAGGGCTTATAAAGGCAAAAAACAAAGTTACAACAATCAGTTGTTCAAGCAAGCAAGATTAGGACACAGGTACAAATCTGATTGGCTCAGGGCTCGAGGCATTCTGAGGGCAGTTAGAGTTAAGCATTCCCAGTGATTAGAATTCTTGACCAACTGGGCCCTAATAAGCTTGTCCTGGGTTTGCTCACAGGGCCTGCTTATCTCAGGTTCATGTGGTAAAGTGGGGTTCGTGTGGTAAAGTGGGGCCTGACTTCAAAGTCTGGCATTTCATTTCCCCTTTTTTTCTTTGGTACCTTGGGAGCCAATCATGGCCCCATTCTGTCCATTTCAATGGCTTGCATGTCTAGGGGATGATATAGAGATAAGGCACGGGCCAATAGGGCCCAAAGTAGTAACCAAAGGGCCTGTCACCATTTCTCACAAGTACAGTCTCTGGACCTCTGTTTTGCATGCCTCTAGTTTATCCTGCCTCATCGTCCCCAAAACAACTCTGGTCCCTCAGTTTTAAAGGGGGGCTGATGGTGAAGATCATCCATCTTCTGTAACTTCTTCAGGCTGACTCAGGGGCCAAAAACCTATAACCTTAGTCTACTTTACCAAGGGACTGCACACATCAAACTGGACAGGACTCCTGCTCATCACACTCAGGAAGTCGCTTATTCAGGTTCGGGTCCAAGTGATCTGGCACATCCCAGTTGCCTGTGGCCAGATCACAAAAGTCTACTACTAAGTCTGGCCACCTGGTTCCTAAAGGGGCTTCCTTAGTTGATAAAATAAGGGGGTCACCCCACTTTGGAGTGAGCTGCCAAAATAATTGGAAAGGCTGGTGAGAGTTAACGTCAACATTAGCCAGGGTAGCAAGGAAAGAAGGCAAAAAGAAAATTATAACAATATTCAGTCTAACTTTCTTTTCTTGAGGTGAAGGCGAAGCGGCTGAGTCGGGTGCTTGAAGACCTCCCATGTTCCACAACAGTAAATGGGGGGTAGGGACAGAAGCAGAATCATATAATGCCTTAAGTTGGGGGCACATATTCTTGTGCACGAGCTGCAAATAATTAAGTTTACACAAAAATTCAGCATCATCCAAATCAGCAAGCAATTCAGTCTGAAGGCTAGGGATAATGGGCAGGGGTACCCATACATTATTTCAAAAGGATTAAAGCCAAGCTGATAGGGAGAATTTCTTCCTCTAAGCAGAGCAAAAGGAAGGAGTGACACCCAGTCTGTGCCAGTCTCTAAGGCCAATTTAGTTAAGGTCTATTTTAGAGTCCAATTCATTCTCTCTATCTGTCCTGAACTCTGGGGTCTATAAGCACAATGCAATTTCCAATTCGTCCCCAGTGCAATGGCTAGTCCCTGACTTACTTTTGAGATGAAGGCCGGTCCGTTGTCCGACCCAGTGGTGGATGGGAAGCCATACCTGGGTAGGATTTCTTCCAGGATCTTCTTAGCCACTACATCTGCAGTCTCATGCTTTGTTGGATAGGCTTCAACCCATCCTGAAAAGGTGTCTACAAAAACTAGCAAATATTTGTATCCAAATTTTTCCAGGTTTAATTTCTGTGAAATCTACTTCCCAATACATGCCTGGCCTATCCCCACGAAGGCGAGCTCCTTTAGCAACTGGTTGATTGGGGGCGTTGGTGAGCTGACAGGCCTTACAATTTTTAACAATATCTTCAATAAGTTGATCTCCTTGTCTAATTTTCACTTCGGAGTGTCAGAGCAAGTCCTGCATTCTTCGGGTTCCCATGTGAGAAGCTCGGTGGATTCTCTTAAGGATCCCCTTACCCAGCCCTTGTGGCAAGATAAGTTTCCCTTCACAAGTTTTCCACCAGTCATTGTTTCCTTCTCTGTCCAGGGGTTTGTGGGCCATGGGAATGTTCTTTATCCATTCCAAGTCTTCTTGGGAATACTGGGGCACAGGAGGCAAAGCTCGTGGCTCTCGGTCTACTACAGTCAATACTTCTCTGGGCTGAAGGGCTGCTTCCTTAGCTGCCTGGTCGGCCAGATTATTCCCTCTAGTCACCGAGTCAACTCCCTTTTGATGACCCTGACAGTGCACAATGGCAATCTTTGCTGGTTCCCATTAGGCCCGGATGAGGCTTAAAATCTCCTGCTTGTTTCTAATGTCCTTTCCTTCGGCTGTCAGTAGCCCCTCTCTTTGTATTCATGTCAAGTAGGCCTAAGGGAGGGGCTTCCAGAAGGCTTTTCTAGATTGCCTCAAAGGCTTTTTGCATCTTCTCAGTCCAATGAAATTCTGGGAGGTTTTTGGTGGCTTCATATAGAAGCTTGGCCATCTCAGCGAACCCAGGTATCCACAGCAGGCAAAAGCCTGCTGTTCCCAGGAACTCTGACTTGTCTGGCTGACTTAGGCACAGGGATCTTCAGCACAGTCTCTTTATGTGCATCCAACAGCCAATGCTTGCCCTCTTTTAATATGAAGCCCAGATAGGTGACTTCAGGTTTACAAATTTGTGCCTTTTAACATTCTAGTTTGTAAAAGCTTTTTCCTGACTGGCTGGGGAACTGATCTCTGATGACCTTTGCAGGCCTTTAACAGATCTCAATAAGGACACAATCTCAGGTCTACAAGCTTTCTTTCCTGAACAGATATATCAGCTTAAAATTCTCACTGCCAGTCAAGAGCTTAGAGTAGATGCAGGGGTTGGGATTTTAAACTATCCTCTCATTTGACAAACTTACCCTTACTACACACTATCATAGATGACTGGCAAGTTCCTGCCCAGTAGACAGACATGGGCATTGGAAAGGTATGCTTATGAACTATTCTTCTAGGACTTCCTGGCTTTGATTAACTTTTGAAAGGCCACACAGGAGTGACTCTAGGATCTGACACCATCTCTGCCATCCAAGCAGTGGCTTACTGACTCTGGATGCTCCATCACTTTTGTCCCAGTAGGAGTGGCTTTCCACTGGACTTGGACTCAGGGCCTGAGTGCTGTCCCCCAGCTCTCCAGCTCAAGACTAGCACCCTACCACTTTGAGCTCCACACAACTCTGTTCCCAGCACTCTGCTGGCTGATTAGAGACAAGTCTCTCACAGGGACCTTTCTCTGCCCGGGCTGGCTTCGAACTGCAGATTTCAGATCAGTGAGTCTTACAAGAGGCCACTTTACTCCAATTAAAGCAACAAGGTGGTCCACACAGAAGTAGTTTTTAAGCATGCTCTTACCTGGAACTTATTAAGGGCCAGTATTAGATCTTGACAAACTTGTAGGAATCACCTGTGCTTCTCTGTGGGCCGGCTGGAAACTGTTACAAAAAACCTACAAAGAAGCTGGAATGGCAATTAAACATTTTGGTAGCCATAATTCTCCTTTTCTCACTTTGCAATAATTATTTAGGACAATTTTACTTCCAAATTTCTTATCTAGAAATGTATTCTTGATTTCCAAAGCCTTTTTAACACTAACACAACACTTTAGCTTTTATCTGCATTGGAAAAACTGAAGCTCATAGGCATTCTGAAACCAGGTGCCACCCTTTGCCTATGGGCTGCTTGTTTCAAAAGAGCCTCTCTCTTTTTTTTTTCTTTAGTCCCAGGTACTGCATGGCATGAAGACCTTTGAACTCAAATGACAATTTTTCCTTAATGCAAGAATTAAAATTAGAAATACTTATCCATTCAGCTTTCCAATATATTAGTGAGAAACACTGGCCCATTTTGCCATTTCTTCCTACAGACATAGAGTTAATGAGAGTTTACTTCTATCCCCATTAGTTTAATATATCCTTTTAAATCCAAATTTCTGACACTTAGCTCTGATTTTTTAATTAAACATTTTTTAACTATAGTTCCTCTTTTAAAACAATGCAATAATCCTTTAAAGCATTTGGTAATGCCCAAACTTGATGACTGTTTGAATTTAAACTTAAACTCAATTTTACATCATAGTAACAGTCTTGAACATGTTCCCACTCACACATTCACACACACATACATATTCAAAAGATCTTAAAGCGCGTAGAATAAGCATCTGCCATACATTTTCCAGTGGCAAGAGGTATCTTATTCCTGCAACACCAAAATTTTAAGACAAAAACCTTTAACAAATGATTTTAGCATTCTCCAGCCTCATTTTCTAGGGCTTGATAGTTTTAGTAAAACATTTTTAGTCTGCTTAAGAAGGCTGGGTGGGGGTCCCCCCAGAGTTCTTTTTTTCTTTTTTTTTTTTTCTTTTTTTGCCGACACACACTGATTGTGAGCTGTTGCCTGTATGTCTCATGCAGGTTTGACACAAAAGAGACTGTTAGACTTACAAACACAGACAACAGCAATGCGCGGTGGGTGGCTTGGGCTGGCCCCATGTCTGCCCCTGTCGGCAGTGGCTGAGGGTCAGGACTTGGGGCCGACGCCACCGTGCCCTGGGCTGCCGGGGCCAGGACTGGTCGGCACCCTCCAGAGCGGAGGGCACAGCTGAAACATTTTAAGAAGGGCCTAACCCAAGCTGGAGTGTCCCTGTCAACTAGTTCCCTCCAGGAATCTGGTCTAGATAGCCTAAATGAGGGGTGTCGATTCAAAGCTCCCCTCAGGTGGCCAATTAGCCTCAAGGATGGGCCATTTCTGACTTGCACAGGGTGATTTTCCTCCTTACGGGCCACACCTCGGTTCTGAGCTATCTCCTTGACCTCCCTCCAGTGAGCTAGGGTCAAATCTAGGGGGCTAGATGGAGGTCTCCAAGATAGAACGTTACCCATAGCTCTGATCAGATGTTTAGTTCAAAAGGCTACAAAAAAACAAACAATACACAGGCCTGAGAATAAGAAAAGCTATGAGTTGGAGATCTCCTAGGCTGGCCCACAAGCCTCCTCCTGCTAAGCAGCAGGAGCAGACCTAAGTTGGCCCACAACCTCCCGCAAGGGTGCAGGAGGAGTGGACCCAAGTGGACTCAGAGTCTGGGGTGTCCCCCAGTCTCCCTGGGATTGCCGAGTAAGCTCATCTGCTTCGACAACCCCTTTAAGAACCCCTTTAAGAAATAAGCAAAAGCAAAACAGTCAAACAGACAAATTACAGGACAAGACAAATAAACAAATGAACAGCGCTATTTCCTTACCTTCGGAGTCTGGGGTCTCGGGGGTCTCTGGGGCGATCCCGGACGAAACTCCAAATGTTATGCCAAGTCACAAAACGACCACCAAGAAGGCCACTGAGACTCAGACATTCCAAAATGCAAAAGCAAGGCAAGGCTTTATTCAAGCGAGCTGCAACTCTGGCCTCGTCCTACCCACCGAAACAGCCGAGGTTAGGAGGGAGCCTCCAGCTGAGATTACACAGGGCTTATAAAGGCAAAAAACAAAGTTACAACAATCAGGTGTTCAAGCAAGCAAGATTAGGACACAGGTACAAATCTGATTGGCTCAGGGCTCCAGGCATTCTGGGGGCAGTTAGAGTTAAGCATTCCCAGTGGTTAGAGTTCTTGACCGACTGGGCCCTAATAAGCTTGTCCTGGGTTTGCTCACAGGGCCTGCTTATCTCAGGTTTATGTGGTAAAGTGGGGTTCGCGTGGTAAAGTGGGGCCTGACTTCAAAGTCTGACACTTCAGCCCGAACAGGGTCAGGGGAAAGGGGACCCGGCAAACAACAAACCAACTGCCGAAAAGTCACGCCAGGAGCGCAGAGTCCAGACGGCAGGACTCCACGGAACCCAGGGAGAAAGCGGACCGATCGAGACAGACAGCGGCAACGGGAAGTTCGGGACCGCATGGCCTGGATCGGACGTGAGCGGCGGGGGAACCGAGCAGTGCATAAGGGGAGAGTCAGGGCCACCACCACCGAACTACCGCCCAGTACCCCACCCCCGAAGGGCCAACAGCAGCGCAGGCACACACACACACAATCCAGGACGAGTAAGTTCCCCATTACCCCCTTCCCCAATGAGAGACCAGCAATCAGAGACCCAAAGGGACACCTGGGCCTGATCACATGCCCCCCTCACATCGGAGGAGCAATCTGTGGGCGCTAACCCGCACCTGGACACTTGATCCCACTGGGGCCCACACATACTGCCCCCCACAGCAAACTCACGGGAGGGCACAAGCACACCCCAACAACCAGGGGCTTGCTCTGGTAGGCGTACCCCGCACAGGTGGGCAGGGGCCCCCAGCGGCAGCGCCTGCTGTAGTAGGCACACGTGGCACAGGTGGGCAGCCTCCCCCCACCCCCCCCGGCGGCAGCGCCTGCTCTGATAGGTGCACCCACACAAGAGGGCAGAGCCCCCCAGCGGCAGCGCCCACTCAGTTTGGTGCATTTTTGCATAAGTGGGTGGGCCACCCCTCAACAATACCGGCCCCAGAGCAATCCACACAGGAGGATGAACCGCCTGAGAGGTGAGCTCCTCTGACCAAGATACAGAGTGGGGAAAAAAGAACCAAAGAAGAGAAAAGCCTCCACTCCATGCTGAATCAGTGACCAGCAATCCCCACCAGGGGCATGCTAGGGTCAGCACAACACAGCCGCAGGGCACTCTCTCACAGAGAAAGACACAGAACCTACCCACCCCCAATTGCAGGGAGGGTGACCACCCCGGCAACAACCAAGACGGTCACACTCACCCATTGGGCAGTAAAGTTCAACAGCCAAACTCAAACCCAGAGCCAGGATACAAGTCTCCCACTGATGGACCAGCGGGAACCAGCACAAAGCCAAACCAGGGAAGCCACCCTCAGATCTCCAGATGCGCAAATCACAAAGAAATATAACACATTTCATCAAAGGGCAAGCCAACTCGCCAGCTCCAAAAAGCAGTATGACTGAAGAGGAGATGGAGAATAAAAAAATCAATTGAGGCTATGTTAGCAGAAATGATGGAAAGCCTCAGAAACAAAATCAGAAAACAATTCCAGGAGTTTAGAGTGGAAGTCTCAAAGGAGATCCAGGAAGCCAAGAAAGAAATGGAAGCAAAAATGGATATAGTGCAAACCTCCGTTAAAGAAGACCGTAACATCCTGAGAAGTGAAATGTATGAAAAAATAGATTGAAAATACAACTCTTTAAAGGAAGAAATTTTCACGATCAGAGCTGATCTGGTAACCATAAATAGCTCTCTGACATCCATAAACTCCGCAATTGAATCCACAACACAAAGAATTGACCATATTGAATCCAGAATCTCTCTCGGATGATGATGCAGCCAATAAGAACCAGAAAATTACCACACTCCAGGAAACGGTAAAGCTCCAGGGCAGACTAATCCAGGAGCTAGTGGACAAAGACAAGAGATATAATCTGCACATAATTGGAATAGAAGAAGGAGCTGAATACCAGAGCAGAGGGCTTCAACATATTTTCAATAAAGTGATTGCAGAAAACTTACCCAGTCTCACAAGGGACCCCATCCAGGTAACCAAAGCCTATAGGACACCTGGCAGACCAGACCCCAGAAAAGCCACGCCAAGGCACATAATATTCAAGTATTCAGATCTCAGGAATAAAGAGCAAATTTTGAATTCAGCCAAAGCAATGAAAGAAATGTATTACAATGGGAAGAGGATCAGAATAACAGCAGACCTCTCCACACAAACCTACCACACGCAAAGAGAATGGAAGAACACCATCCAAGTTCTACAGGCCAACAAGTGCCAACCTAGAATAAAATATCCAGCGAAGCTGGAGTTCATATTCGAGAGGAAACCCAGATCTTTCCATAGCAAAGAGGATATAAAGGAGTATGTGAATAAAAAACCAGCCCTACACCGAATTTTAAGAGGGGAATTCCACCCAACAGAAATCGCACAAGACACACAGACAGAAACAGAAAGAAACTACAATAGCCAGAGACCAACAGAAAGAGCAGCTCACTAAAGACAAGAAAAAAAAAAAAGAGGAAAAAGAGCCCATCAAGAAAATGGAAGGAGAAAAAACACTCATATCCTTGATCTCTTTGAATATAAATGGTATAAACTCTCTGATAAAGAGGAGCAGACTGGCAGAATGGATCTGCAAACAAAAAGTTGCCATCTGTTGTCTACAAGAGACCCACCTTACAGCAAGGGATAAAAACAGGATGGAGCAAGATCTTCCAAGCAAACCCACCTACCAAAACGGCAGGAGTAGCCATCCTGATCTCAGACAAGCTGGACTTCTCATTTAAATCAACTCAAAAAGACAAAGAAGGTCAGTACATTTTAATACAAGGAAAAATCCAGAATCAAGACATCATGGTGATAAATGTATACTCACCGAAAAAAAGAGGCCCTACATATGTCAAGCAAATTCTCACAGAACTACAGAACAAGATAGACCCATCACAATCATAGTGGGTGACTTTAATACCCCCACTCTCTCCAAGAGACAGATCCAACACCCAGAGGATTAGCAAGGGAGCTGAGGACCTAACTAAAACCATATCCCAAATGGATCTGATAAATCTCTACAGAATCTTCCACCCTACAGAGACCCAATACACCTTCTTCTCATCAGCACATGGATCATACTCCAAAATAGACCATGTCATAGCCCACACAAAGAACCTCAGCAAATACAAAGGTATTGACATCATCCCATGTATTATATCTGACCACAGTGGATTAAAGGTAACCCTCAACAACAACGGCTACCACAGAGGCTATACACATTCTTGGAAGCTAAACCCCACGCTGTTATCCAACACTTGGGCCACAAACCAAATTAAAGATGAAATCAACGAATTTATAAGCCACAATGACAATGAAAATACAGCACAAAGAAACCTATGGGACACAGCTAAGGGAGTACTAAGGGGCAAGATCATTGCCCTCAGCACTCACATTAAAAGAATGGAAGCAGAGCAGGTGAATAACTTCACGATGAAACTAAAACATCTGGAGAAACAAGAAATGATTAAACAAAATGACTAGGAGGAGAGAGATCACAAAGATTAAAGAAGAGATAAATCTGATTGAAAATAGAAAGACCATTCAACAAATAAATAAGACTAACAGCTGGTTCTTTGAGAACATGAATAAAATTGACAGACCTCTTGCAAGACTTACAAAAAAAAAGAAGAGACTCATATACGTAAAATCAGGGACTACACCGGAAAAATCACAAGTACACATGATATTCAAACAATCATAAGGAACTATTTCCAGAACCTATACTCACTAAAAAACAATACTTTTACAGAAATGGATCAATTCTTAGAGAAGTATAAACTGCCCAAACTGAACCAAGAAGAAATAAATCAACTAAATAAACCAACAACTTACAGCGAGATACAGGGGGTAATCAAGAACCTCCCAACAAAGAAAAGCCCAGGCCCAGATGGATTCACCAACGAATTCTATAAAACCTTTAGTGAGGAACTAATACCAATACTCCTCAAACTCTTCTGTGAAATAGAAACAGAGGGAGAAATCCCAAACTCATTCTATGAATCTAATAACATACTCATTCACAAACAAGGCAAAGACCCAACAAAAAAGAGAACTACAGACCAATATCACTAATGAACACAGACACAAAGCTCCTCAATAAAATATTGGCTAACAGGATCCAGAAACTGATCAAGAAAATTATACATCATGACCAAGTAGGCTTCATCCCACAGTCACAAGGATGGTTCAACATCCGTAAATCAATCAGTGTAATTCACCACATAAACAGGACTAAATCAAGAATCACATTGTTATCTCAGTCGATGCCCAAAAAGCCCTTGACAAAATACAATATCCATACTTATTAAAAGCTCTGAAGAGAACAGTAATAGATGGAACATTTCTCAAAACAATAAAAGCCATATACAGCAGACCAACTGCTAACATCATATTAAATGGAGAGAAACTTATATCATTCCCCCTAAACTCAGGAACAAGACAAGGATGCCCACTCAACCCACTTCTTTTCAACATAGTGCTGGAATCTCTAGCCATAGCAATAAGGCAAGAGGAGGGATCCACATCGGCAAGGAAAAAATCAAACTATCCCTATTCGCAGACGACATGATCTTATATCTGAAGCACCCAAAAAACTCAGTCCCCAAACTCCTACACTTAATAAACCATTTTGGCAAAGTAGCAGGATACAAAATCAATCCACAAAAGTCAGCAGCTTTTCTGTACACCAGCAATATACAAACAGAAAAGGAAATTATGGAAACAATTCCATTTACAGTAGCCAAAAGAAGAATAAAGTACCTAGGGATCAACCTAACCAAGGACGTGACGGACCTATTTAATGAGAAATATAAAAATCTAATAAGGGAAATCAAAGAAGACACAAGGAGTTGGAAAGACCTCCCATGCTCATGGGTAGGCAGAATCAATATAGTAAAAATGGCCATATTGCCCAAATTGTTATACAAATTCAATGCAATCCTTATCAAAATCCCAGTGACATTCTTCACTGAAATAGAGAAAGCAATCCAAAAACTCATATGGAACAGCAAAAGACCTAGAATAGCCAAATCAATTCTAGGCAAAAAAAGCAGTGCAGGAGGTATCATAATACCAGACTTCAAGCTCTACTATAGGGCCATCATAACAAAAACAGCCTGGTATTGGTATAAAAACAGACTGGAAGACCAATGGATCAGAATTGAAGATCCAGAAATAAAACCGCACTCTTACAGTCAGCTGATATTCGACAAAGGATTTAAAGACATACAATGGAATAAACATAGCCTCTTCAATTACTGGTGCTGGGAGAACTGGGCAGCCATATGCAGAAAACTCAAAATGACCCTAATCTATCACCATGCACCAAGATCAACTCAAAATGGATCAAGGACTTCAATATCAGACCTGAATCCTCGAAACTACTGAAGGACAGAGTAGGAAAGACGTTAGAAATTATCGGCACAGGAAGGAACTTCCTGAATATAGTCCCAGGGGCATAACAAATAGGGGAGAGACTTGACAAATGGGACTACTACAAATTAAAAAGTTTCTGCACAGCTAAGGACATAGCCACCAAAATAGAAAGACAGCCAACCTTATGGGAAAGGATCTTTACCAGCACAGCAACAGACAAAGGCCTGATATCTGTCATCTACAGAGAACTCAAAAAACTAACCCCGGGGCTGGGGATATGGCCTAGTGGCAAGAGAGCTTGCCTCGTATACATGAGGCCCTGGGTTCGATTCCCCAGCACCACATGTACAGAAAATGGCCACAAGTGGCACTGTGGCTCAAGTGGCAGAGTGCTAGCCTTGAGCAAAAGGAAGCCAGGGACAGTGCTCAGGCCCTGAGTCCAAGGCCCAGACTGGCCAAAAAAAAAAAAACAAAAAAAACTAACCCCCTCCAAGCCCATTAAACCAATTAGGAAATGGGCAAAGGAGCTAAAGAGAGACTTCACAAGAGAAGAGATAAAAATGGCAAAGAAACATATGAGGAAATGTTCAACATCCCTGGTAGTAAAGGAAATGCAAATAAAAACAACCCTGAGATACCGCCTCACTCCAGTTAGAATGGCCTATGCTCTGAACTCAGGCAACAACATATGCTGGAGGGGGTACGGGGAAAGAGGAACCCTTCTCCATTGTTGGTGGGAGTGCAAATTAGTACAACCACTTTAGAGATCACTATGGAGGTTTCTCAAAAAGCTCAATATGGACCTACCCTATGACCCAGCCATACCACTCCTAGGCATCTATCCGGAACAGCAGGCCCCAAGATATCAAAAAGACATTTGCACTTCCATGTTTATCGCTGTACAATTCACAATAGCCAAAATATGGAAACAACCCAGATGCCCCTCCACAGATGAATGGATCCAAAAAATATGGTACCTATACACAATGAAATACTACATAGTGATTAGGAATGGAGAAATATTGTTATTTGCAGGGAAATGGTCAGAATTTGGACAAATAATGTTGAGCGAGACAAGCCTAGAACACAGAAAACAAAGGGGCATGATCTCCCTGATATATGACTGTTAAGATGTGGTGACGGAGAGACAGTAGAGACCAGGTCTGTGAAACCAAAAACTGCTTGTCAAATGGTATTTCCCACAGGATTGGGTTAGTGACCCAACATTATGTAACTAAAACCAAACAACTACTCAACATATAAAGGTAAAAAATTGACCTCTCAGTGGAATACAATAGCTCAAAAGCTATGTATGTACATTCATATAAGACTACTGTCGACTGTCTAATGTCGACAGTACATTTAAAGCCCTAGGCGAATTTTCTTGGGCGTAGGCCACGTGGCTACTGTATATGTTCTTGGTACATTGTGTATTGTATATATGTCCACCTGACCTAGGGAAGGGAAAGAAAAACAGGGTGTAAGATATCACAAGAGGGCTGGGGATATAGCCTAGTGGCAAGAGTGCCTGCATCGGATACACGAGGCCCTAGGTTCGATTCCCCAGCACCACATATACAGAAAAACGGCCAGAAGCGGCGCTGTGGCTCAAGTGGGGGAGTGCTAGCCTTGAGCGGGAAGAAGCCAGGGACAGTGCTCAGGCCCTGAGTCCAAGGCCCACGACTGGCCAAAAAAAAAAAAAAAAAAAAAGATATCACAAGAAATGTACACACTGCCCTACTATGTAACTGTACCCTTTTTGCACAACACCCTGTCAAAAATTTTTTGTTTAATTAATAAATAAATTACAAAAACAAAAAGAAGTGATATAGCAAATATGCAGGGCTAAGTAAATACAAGACAGGGAGGAGATTATTTTAAATTACTTATCCAAAACAAAACATCATTAAAAATCCGTTTCAACTAGGAAAGTTAAATAAATTATTACAATCCTAAAACTATGGCATTCCATAATTATGATTTACTTATGACCAACCAGGCCTAGGGCCATGCATAAATGAAAGTATAGTATAGGAGATGGGGATTTCTGGGAGAAGTCCATTGTCATCCATCTTCCTCTGCTCATAGCTTCCAGGATGATCACCAATTTACTTCGATTTGCTTTGTATATTTGTATCTTAGAACTATGCTCAGAAATGGCATTTTGTCAGTTCTGCCATAATTTGCAGATTTGAAGTATTCTCTAGCAAAATAATAATAGTAATGCAATTGCCACTTGGCACACTAGTCAATCAAGGCAAGGGTGTGTCCACTGCCACTGAAACTGCTTCTTCAGCTAGCTGCTTTCTGACAGCTGCACCAAACAGCTGACTCCAAAACTTACCCTGTGTTACTATAAAGCATTTTTGCTCTTCCCTCCCTTTCTGGTCAGTTTTAATGATACACGCCAATACTCTTTATGATATATATTTATATAGGTACATATATATATATATATATATATCCAAGGATCAATCTCTTCTCTCTCTGTAAAAATGAGAAATATATACCTTTGGGATAGAGTTTAGGATACCTTGTTAGCTGGGTCTCCATAAGATAACATCTAATTGACTAGCTTGAACTTGAAAGGTACTGAGTCAAGAAAGTGATTGGGTCTGAAGAACAGTAAGATTGACTGAAGTAACACATGCAGAAAAAAGTTAAATTTCATGTTCAGTCTGTTTAGGTAGTAATTTATCATATATATAATGAAATTCACATAATATTTAAGTTTGGAATTTTCTTTTAGAGAGAAGGTCTTCATGCAAATATTAGCCTTGGCTCCTGGTGTTATCATGACTGATAATGAAGTAGTTCCACTAGCCCTTTCAAGTTCAAAGTTTATATCCATAAAATGAGTATCATAATTTCATTCACAGGACCATTTCAAAGATTTAAAAGAAAGAATATTCCAATGGGCTACATCTTTCAGCTTTTGCCTAAGAATCATTTGGCAGGCACAGTTCAATGGAGATTACATGGTTCAGCTTCTTAGGTTGTAATTTAGAATGACCTGGTGCTCTATAAGAATATGCATGATAGGCCTGAGCCACAAGGATATTGACTTAAATGCTCAGTGGATAATTAAAAGTCATCGACATATGTAAATTAAGTAATATAATGTCATAGGTTGGGTATTTTATAGATTCTGGGAATGAGATAGATAACATGGAATTTGAACTATAGTGAGATACTCGTGCAATCTAAATAAATCCTTCCTCTAAGGTACTGCTCAGCCCTTAACCCAAGATTACTGGAGTAGGGGACCCTGTCTGGGACATGTCCAGATCCACTTAGGACTTTCCTGTTGGGTCTCCAAGCACACTCTCGGTTTCGGAGTCTTATATGGGGTCAACCTTTCTCCTATAAATGTAGATACATTAAGTTCTGAGCCCTCATTCTCTTTCTGGAAATTGCTCAAATATCTGTCTGTTCTGCTACTATTTATATTCTTAAATGTTCTTTGCAGGAAATGATGATCAGTTTGCTCCTGGTTGTCCTAGTTGTCTCCCTTGAAATTTCTTAGAAGCCCTGTGAAGAGCATCAATCTTTTTATTCTTTTCTCACATGCATCACTCAAATGATTTTTTTACAGCAAAACACTCATGGAAAAAGCTCTTTGAGAACTAAAGTAAATCAATCTGCAGAAAAGGTGAATTTGATCAAAGTACATTATACAGGTGTAGATAAGTATCACGAATAAGACCCTTTATACAAATAATTTACCCTAAAGAAATATAAAACATACTGGAAATGAAAGCTGTCATGTGTAATTCTACATGCTTGGGAAACAGAGATACAAGACAATATCGTAAAAAAGAGAGATCCCATCTCAATCCATAATTCAAGTATTGTATTGTATGTCTATGATCCCAGCTATCAGGGAGGCCCACAGATAAAAGTTCTGCCAGCTTAGGCTATATCTGAGCCAAACCAAGAGACTGTACCTGAAAAATAACTACATAGCAAAAATAAAATAAAATATCTGAGGATTTGTGGCTTAAGCCATTACCTAAAAAGCACAAGATTCTCAATTCAAACTCCAGCACAGCGGGGAGAAAAATGAAAACTCTATAAAACTTACAAGAATAAAGGTCAAAACTAAGAACTAAAGTAAATCTACAAGTTCATAGAAATGTGAAATAGTCTGTGAATTTATAAAATAAAGAGAAAACAAAATGTTTAAAAGATAAATAAGCCATTTCTTAGGATACTGTCCATGGATTCACAAACCTAACAGGAAAGATGCATGCACTGAAAATGGAGAGATGAGAAAAGAAAGGAAAAGTGAACAAAACAAACCTGAAAATTCAGTTGCAGTACTTCAAAACATCTCTTGGATTTTCCTTGTCTCCAAGTCATCCTGAATAGTAGACTTGCTTTTGTGTGGTGTCTAGAATAAGGAAGAGAATCAAGTGATTTCCTGTGTTCTTATCTCAGGGTAGAAAGTTAAAAACATTATCCCCAACAGAGTAGCATGATTAACATGAAGAACTGAGATTTGTGTCACCATGGTTGCTAACTTTGAAACTGAGATATGTAATTTACAGACAAATTTTAGATAACGCAACAGAATTTTTTGTTCAAATATTTTTACAATCTAGTTTCTTTGTCATGTCATAAGTATTGGCCCTGCCTAGAAGTAGTGAAATCAACTTTCTAGATTGTATAGAACTGTGGGAGAGAGGGAACTTGGGTATGCTATTTTTGTAAAATTTTATGAAAACACAACCAAACTTCTCTCTGTGGCAATAGTAGAGATGACTTAAAGCAAAAATCTGTGGATAACAAATATTAAATATGTGCTATCTCTCCCTTAACAGTTTACTTGTTTACATGTGGTCCCACTTTCATGTAAACACCTTATAACCTGAGTAGCTTTTAAACAAATCAAAATGAAACCTGAATAGTTGAACACTTCCCTCTGGCTAACACAATCATAGTACTACTATTCAAGGAAGTTAATCTTGGGGGTCAACTTGACTAGATTGAAACACACCTAGAAAAATGGTAACATGGTTGTGTCTGTGTGAGTGTTTCCAAACATGATTGGCATGTGAGTCAGTGAACTGAGTGGAAGTCTTGTGCTGAATGTGGACACTATCATCCAATAGGCTTGAAGCCTAGTGGAACAAAATGTGGCAGAAAGGATGGCTTGGATCCACACAAGCTACACTTCCCTTACAAGTACATTTTTTTAATGTGTGGTGCCATCGCCTTTAGGATTCAACCTTTATACAAATAAAAAGAAAAGTAAAGCCAGGAGCTGATGGCACATGTCTGTAATTCTAGCTGCTCAGGAAGCTGAGATCTGAGGATCTTGGTTTGAAGCCAGCATAAGCAGAAAAGTCATCACCAGACTTTTATCTCCAAATAACCACCAGAAAGCAGTAAGTGGAGCTGTGGCTCAAAGTGGTAGAGTGCTACCTTTGGGCAGAAGAGCTCAGGATGGTGAGTTCAAGCCCCACACAATCAAAAAGAGAAAAAAAAGTAGAGTAAAAGTATTTGAAGTGTATTTGCCCTGTTTCTCTCCAAGAAGATAAGAAGCTTTTCAATCTTAGACTCACTGCTGTGCTTTTCTCTTGTTCTGAATTTTCCATCTTCGTGGACTAAGCAGACTGACTTGCCAGCTTTCCAGCCTGCAGACCTCCAGTGCCCAACTTCTCAGTTTCTGACTGAGCAAGCTAATTAATAAATCTCTTCTTCAAATTATATACACATTCTAGTAGTTCTCATCCTCTAGAGATCTCTGAGTAACATAAAGGGAATTCTATTATGAAATGTTAACTTAAATTGTTCTAAAAGACCAATTTCTCTTCTTGGATGTAATTTTTGCATGGTGATTTAATGAAAACATAAAACAAAATAAACTATCATGAATGTAATAAGTCAAAAATTTCCAGGGCTGGGGATATGGCTTAGTGGCAAGAGTGATTGCCTTGTATACATAACACCCTAGGTTCAATTCCCCAGCACCACATATACAGAAAATGGCCAGAAGTGGCGCTGTGGCTCAAGTGGCAGAGTGCTAGCCTTGAACGAGAAAAGAAGCCAGGGACAGTGCTCAGGCCCTGAGTCCAAGCCCCAGAACTGGCAAAAAAAATAAAAATTAAAAAAAAATTTCCTAGGTGCCTAAAAATACTGAAAATAGTATTATATATATTTTTTTCTTTATAGGAACTTAATGATGTCTATATATCCTTAAAATTCATTAGGTGGTAGAGTTTACATAATGTGTAATTTTTACATGGGCTTTAACTGTTTTCTTTAGTATCTGACTTTTTAACATATCTTTCCTAAAGAAAGGATCTATTTCCATTTAACAATTCTTTCAAGCATTTGACGAGGAAGAAGAGGTGATATAGTGAGTGTCATGTGTCAAACAGATCTGAAGGGAGCTTTTCTCCTTTGCCCAACATCAGGCTCAAACACATCCATCTATAGCTGCCTTGACCTACTGCTCTCCTCATTGTATGCTGTACCTAATGAAGGAGTTGCTTATGAATGATTATTTCTTAATAGTGCCATAGAATACCGAGGCAGTATCTCTTTCAGAAATAACACCAACTTGTACATCAAGCTAAAATGCTAAACTGAAACAAGACTTGAGAATGAAAATAATAAAGTAGAGGGAGATGAAGTTGAAAACAGAAACTCCTTCCAAGAGCTGAGGGACAGTAAACAGCATGAAAAAGAAAGCAGCTGAGAAGACATTAGTACCACATCTCCCCTAGGATGCTGCTTTTATACTAAGGCCACCTCACTTAGCCCAAATGGAAGTGAACTCTTTAAAAGGGTTGTGCAGAGCCAGAGAGACAATGCCTCTGAGACTTGCTAAGGCCAATTGCCCCTGAGGTCACTCATGGAATGAATCACCTGCCTTATATTAAACCAAACTTTCAGCACACTTGTTAAACTTGCTTCAGCTGTGGAGAAAAAGCAGCACAGGGAAACAGATCAGGAAGAGTCCATTACCTCATAATCTCTCCTCTATGAGGATGTCTGCAATAAAAACATTGAGAAAATGACATTTTTTCCAAGGGAAGCCCAAAAATCTGTCTGAGCTATAAATAATGACCACATTGATCACTTATGATATTTTATTTATAGTTGTACTTTCATTTATAGCTATTATTTTTAACTATACTTCCATGGCAAAAAAAAAATCTCTTTAAAATTACTAACTCTAGAGTAAATAAACATTAGTATATACATAGCTATAATTGGTTTATATATCAATTAATAAATATCAGTGTATTTTTCAATATAGCAATATATTTTATAGTTCATACATATATACATTTATAAATTTTCCAGAGACAAAATTCTCAGTAGAACGGTGTCTATAAAGATAAACTATAATGATGACTTTGACATTTAAAATTATAATAATAATATCAGAAAGAATGACATTGCCCCATTTGTAAGGAAATGGAAGGACTTGGAAAAAATTATATTAAGTGAAGTGAGCCAGACACCAAGAAACATGAACTCTATGGTTTCCCTCACAGGGAATAATTAGTACAGGTTTAGGCTAGTCACAGTAGAGGATCACAAGAGCCCAATAGCTATTCCCTTATGAACACGTAAGATGATGTTAAGTGAAATGAACTCCATGTTACAGAAACAAGTGTTATACCAGTGTTGTAATTACTTTCAACTTGTCATGTGAAACAATAGTTTTTTTTTGTTTTTTTTTGTTTTTTGCTGATGATCCTCTTGTATACCCTTCCTGTGGTTGTCCCGGCGCTATCACTGTATCTCATCTGAGTACCCTCGATACTGCATATACTGGTATTAGAAGTAGGGAAGGGAAAGGGAATATCAAAATCGAGAGACAAAGGATAAAAAGACAAACGACTCCAAAAGCAATACTTAAAAAACCATTTGGTGTAAACCAACTGAACAACTCATGGGGGAAGAGGGAAAAGGGGAGGGGAAGGGGGCAAAAATGAGGGAGGAGGTAACAACTTGTACAAGAAATGTACCCACTGCTTTTCATATGAAACTATAACCCCTCTGTACATTGCTTTGACAATAAATAAGTAATTATTCAGAAAAAAATAATTTCTGCAATTTATTTCCTAGGTGACCATCATATTAAAAATACTACATAAGTAAATCCTAAACTATGTGAAAATGTTTTTGGCTAGCAAATTAAGAAACTTTGGTTTCCTACACAGGCTTATACTTTAAGTCAGACTCTCTACAACCATAATTGTGAATAAATCATGAGCTTAGGTTAACCAAATCCAAAGCTCAGCTCCCATCTCCAGAACTTTGCCTGAGTGCTACTAAGAAACCATGTTTATTTTTGTTGTTTTTTTTTTAAACTAAAGTCATGTTTTGTTTTTAATGAATACATTCTAGTCAAATAATAATGGGTACATAAATACTCAGAAAAACAGGCAGGTACCCTCTCTACCTAGAAAAATTGAAGTCAAAGTGTTCTACATGGTAGAAGCGAGAGAACTGCTGATGTCCATGGTAAGACAATTCAAGGACAACTTGAAAACTTCTAAAGCCATTTCCAAAATCAATGGCAAAACTAAGGTCGGGACACAGCTATGTTGATATTTTACTATCAGGGGCTGGGTTGTACCTGCACAGCATTGGCATTCTTGTTAGCTTTAGAGGAAAAGAGAAAGTCTTTTCCATTTACACCAGTTTGAATGACTTTGGAAATAAGGCCCAATACTCATTCACAGGAGAGAGGTCAAATGTGTAGTACTAAGACAAATACACGATTTTGTGGTTAATTTGGTTGATTTGCTTAATTGCATATAGTGAGGAGTAAATACTCACAAAATTCCTAACTATGTCAAAATGCAAAATACAAAATGTCCTAAAACTGACTGAGTTTGACCACCATGGAAGATTTAAGGTAGGACTGGGTCAAGTTTGTTCCTTCTCACCTTTGGACAGCCATAAAAAAAGAAGCATGTTTCTAATTAGCAGTATATGGATTCTGTGCTGATAAAGCAGTGGTCTTTCCTTGAAGCTCATTATGTAGGAGGGACAGTGACTAGAAAAACAAAATGCTTTCTTTCTAAAAGCTACAAGTGTATTTCTGCATGATATAGCTATAAAAGGAGCCAACCTAATTGTGCTCTAATTGAGAGAAATATATATATATATATATATTTATGTATATATATATATTATTCAGGAAATCTTATTTGCCTGTGTTTTATGGAAGTTCTCATGTTTTATAAGTAGTTCCGGTACTTCAAATTCTTCAGTTTGGAGAAAAATGTGTCTACCTAGTTTCTGTAACATTAGAATGTATCAAATGTTTCTAAATATAAGTAACATGTTTTGCAATATTACCTTTTCAAAAAACCCAGAAAATTGAAAATTATGTAAGAATATCTTATAAGAAAACAATATTTTGTTAGATTAACAGGAGAAATCTCAGAGCTGAGTGGAGCTCAGTGGTAGAAGGCACACTTAGCATTCATGAAACTCTGGGTACATTTCTAACACACACACACAAAAAAAAAATTTTTTTTGAATCTCACTGTTCTATTAATTTTGCGAACATGCAAGGCAAAACATGATAGATAATTAATTGGAGATTATGATAGTAATAAAAATGTTAAGTTTTGAATGATAGCATATGCAGCCTAATTAATCTGATTCTTTAATCATATATTGGATTTCATTTGTATTATGTAGCTAGAACTCAAGTTTCATATTAATATATTTATACCTATCAATTCATATGTAGTTACTAGAACATGAATGTCCTATTGCCCATCCTAAAGAGACAATGTATTAATGGCTTAGTCTTTCCAAAGAGTGTTTGCTTGCAATATGAATATTTCAGTTAGGAGAGCTCTAAATTTGAATTTAGATTGACTCATAATGGCTCTACCCAGCAATACAAATGACACTGAGCAATTCATACAGCTTCTGCACAATATGCAAACTTAACCTTTTTCAGACTACTAGATTAGATACCTTTGGAAATTATGTATGTGACAATAGTTTTAGAAAATAAATATGGACCTAGAGTCATTTGGATAACTAAATATTTTATTCTTTAAGTATTAATAAGTTCAGGCTAGAAAATATAATAAAAGGTCAACAGCAATTTACAAAACTTTTTTTTTTTTTTGGCCAGTCCTGGGGCTTGGACTCACGGCCTGAGCACTGTCCCTGGCTTCTTCTTGCTCAAGGCTAGCACTCTGCCACTTGAGCCACAGCACCACATCTGGCCATTTTCTGTATATGTGGTGCTGGGGAATCGAACCTAGGGCCTCATGTATACAAGGCAAGCACTCTAGCCACTAGGCCATATCCCCAGCCCCTACAAAACTATTTTAAATTGTGCTTTAACATAGTCAAAGTGGGTTCAACTATAATTTGAGGAATGCAAATTTCTATTACACAGAGATATTTCTCATCTTAAAATCAGTTAAATAATATAAATTATGTACTCATTAGGCTAAGAAAATAGGTATTGTTATACAATAGTAATATGACTTAGCAAATGATTATAAAGAAATACCTTACAAAATTAATAAAAGCATGGAGAGTTCAGGTTCTGGCCTACATCTAAACATTTAACATAATCAAAGCATAGAAACATATATCTACAAAAGTTATTTGTAGCATAAAGTTTATAATTCCAAGAAGTTAAAAATACAAGACAGTGATAGAAAACACATGATCCAAATATAAGGAAGCTCTGTGCAGCTATAACACAGGCAGAAGACCTGTTTGACCACAGAGTGATTTCCAAGCCAAATGTTTATGTGGCACCATAAAGTGCAATGGAATATCTACATTATTCTCTTTTGTGAATATATGAAAGAAAACAAATATTGTACATATATGTATATGTACACATTCACACAGACAAAACAATAAATAATAAACTTATGAGATCAGTAAACCCCAGTGTTTGGCAACTACAAGAGGACAGAAGAGAGCGGAAGAAAAAAAGTTGTGAAACACAGGGCTGGGGATATAGCCTAGTGGCAAGAGTGCCTGCCTCGGATACTTGAGGCCCTAGGTTCGATTCCCCAGCACCACATATACAGAAAATGGCCAGAAGCGGCGCTGTGGCTCAAGTGGCAGAGTGCTAGCCTTGAGCTGGAAGAAGCCAGGGACAGTGCTCAGGCCCTGAGTTCAAGGCCCAGGACTGGCCAAAAAAAAAAAAAAAGTTGTGAAACACAGGGGTCACTTAATTTCAACACACAGTTTGGTGCAATTCTACCAAATAAGACCATGTGAATTATTTATATAATCAAAAATAAGAGAAACCAGAATAAGGAGAGAGGACTTATCCACATAGTTTTAAACATGTATTTGGCCTAAAGCTCTAAGATTAAAAGATGGAATAACTCTAAGTAAATATTAAATCAGACTTGATAAATTGTAGTCTTTATTTCTTTTGTGATTGTTCTGTTTGTGTTGGTTACTGTTTTTGTTCTTTGTTTATTTTTTGGGGGCTTTTGTAACAGACTCATGTCACAAATTATTAAACGATATTCTGTAAATTTTAGGACTGAAATAACTAAGTTATCCTAACTAATACATTATAGGTACAAAGTTATGGAGAGATAATCTATCAATAATTTTAAAAAGATATGTTTATAAGACAGACAGCAATGATTTTGAAGTACACAATTGAATATAAAATAAAAGAGCTGAGAGATTGTCATACACATAAAAAATTGTGAGTGCTAGATCTGAAAGTTTTTCAGAAACAAAACCAAATTACATGTGTATTTGAGAAATGACTGAGTAGGGATATTGAATCTTCAGCACATTTATGCCCTGAAATTAGTTGAAAGAGATATTAGCTCACTAGTCCTTTTTATGTAGACTATAACTGAGCCACTGCTGAAAGAATCACAATAAATATAACTGCCAAAACCTCATACTACAAAGCCATTCTTTTAATAGACATTCAGCTACCATATAAAATTACCATAATACATACAAAAAGAATCATACAAATGATTTAATAATTTGTCTGAATACCTGCTAAGCATTTTTGTTAAAGTGTCAGAACATTGTTCACCAGGTGATTAATGAGTCCTCTATAAATTAATAAATACTTTGTCAAAATACTTACAAATTATCTATTAAGATGTTCATCTTCAGAGAAAAATGTTACTTATTACTGCTTTGATTACATTAAGATACCTTCCAGGGACAACCATTTTCAAATTCTCATAATTACATTGTAGCTAATGTTTATTTGGCTAGGATTTTTTATATCTCTTTGGTGCCATTCAACTGAAATAAACTATAATCTTAAACAAGAAGGCAACAATGGGCTACAAATACATGCCATTTCTTTCTTCTATCCCAGTCTGGATGAATGTCAGAAGAGCATGACCTGTTTATGTCTAATATATCATATCTAGAAGAATTTAAATATGTATATAAATATGAGTGTCATACATTTTAGAATAAATAGAGACAGTGCTCACTCCAGATTGACTATTACCTGCTATTATATATATGTAACAAAATAAAACCCGGCATTTAAACTTAGAGAAATTGCCTTAGAAAAGTAATATGATAAAAGTATTTAAGTGAAAAGTAACTTCAATTTTCTATAAACAAGACAAATTGACCTTTGGAAACAAAAGACTCAGGGCAATGGAATGATTTTCCTATATATTCTGATAATTATAGAATTCCTCCTCATAGAGGACAGCTTTCTGCTTACAATTTTATATTTCATACTCAAAAATAAGTTTGTGACTGGATAGCTGAACTTCATCTTACAATATCTAATTTATACAGGTAGTTGTGAGGTAATAAGGCTGAGAACTAGTCAAAGAAATGTGTATGTGTGCATGTGTGTGTTGGACATGTAAAATGTGTTGGCTGATGTCCATTGTGGATAAAATATTACTAACTTAGGCTTAGATTGTTAGTATGGCAATAGAATCTGCTGGCAAAATGTTTTACCTGGAAGATGGTGAGTCATAATCACCTAACACCATATCAATAAAGCAATAATTATCTTTACTAGGATTACATTGATCAAGATTTCAATTTGCATTTAGGGCTATTCCTTATTAGTGACACAGGCACTCCACCACTAGGCCATATTCCCAGCCTAGGGCTATCCCTTATTAGTGACAAAATCTGTACTATAATTTGATCAGTTAGAGTGTTACTCTTTTTCAAAATAATGAGGCCAGAACAGAAAGAATTCTGCCAATCAGTCACTGTATCTCCACTGTCATCAGAGGAATGTCAGGTAAAGCTCATATCTGTGTGTCCTCCCGAGCTACAGCTGAGACTCCAGATAAGGCCAAGTGGTTCTAATACCAGTATATACAGTTTCCAATGTACTCAGATAAGATACAGTGATAGTGCGGGTACAACCACAGGAAGGGGATACAAGAGGATCATCAACAATAGAAGCTATGGTTTCACATGGCATGTTGAAAGTAATTACAACAGTGATAGAACTAGGAACTGAAAGGGACTATCACAATCGAGAGACAAAGGATAAAAAGACAAACGACTACCGAAGCAATACTTGCAAAAACTGTTTGGTGCAAACCAACTGAACAACTCATGGGGGGAGAGGGAAAGGGTTAGAGGGAGGAGGGAATGAGGGAGGAGGTAAAAAAACAGTACAAGAAATGTACCCAAGGCCTAACGTATGAAACTGTAACCTCTCTGTACATCACTTTGACAATAATTAATGAATAAATAAAACTCTAAAAAAACAAAAGTCCAAGTGGTTGTGGGGCAATGCAAAAAATGTTCTACACAGAACTGATGGCTGAATGCCATTAAAATAGGCATCAATTTTTAGTTTCTTGTTAGTTCAAAGTTCTTTTAAAACCAATACATTTTGGTCAAATATTCTATCATGCTTATCACACAGCAGGACGCTAATAAGACTATGCCAAAGCTGATGTGTTATATTTGTATAGCTAAGGTATTTCTTTCTTATTGTATTTTATTGTAATAGTAATGGTGATGTATAGAGGGGTATAGTTGCGTAAGTTAAGTAATGAGAAGCTAAGGTATTTCTTGAAACTGATCATGTTCCTGTCACTGTGATATAGCCTTACATACTACATAGTTTGTTGACTTATTCTACTAATTAAAGGATAAACCTGAGGCCCAAGACAGATAATAATTACTCAGAAAAGCATGAAATTCAAATCAAGCAGACACAATGACTGCCGAGCTCTGTTTAATCTTACTTTCCAGTTACTGCATAGTTTCAGAGTTGTTTTTTCTCTAACATTTGTTTTACATCTCTTATTTCCTCACACAATTGGAGGATAAACCTGTTAGTTATGTCAAATGGCAGAATTTACTGTTTCTAATGTTTTTAAAATTAAGAGTAAAATCAGCTAAAAGTTTATGGGTTAAAAAATATTCTAAATTAAACCAAATCTTCAGATGACAAAGAGTCACAAAATAGAAACAAGAATAAAACAGACCGTAGTTCTAGGTATCTACAAGACTCTCTACCACAGCCTTAGAGATCAAGTATAATTATTTTCCAAAGTTTTCTCATTGCTATCACTTTAATCTATAGAGAGATAAACTTAAGTAGATATAATTTCATTCTTTTTGTTTCTGACTGGAATGTGGTTAGCACGGATTTTTGCAGGAAAGAGCATGAAAAGGTAAGATACTGTCTTTATGTGAGTTAAGGCCCTAGGACAATATGTTACTAGAATATTTACCATGAAAAGACTTTTCCTAATTTCCTATTGTAAGTAAATGAAAATGTCATCACAACTTTTTAGATCATTTGCATTTACTCTGTTCGCGAGAGACACTGTGACATTTCTTACAATCAGAAACAATCTTTCTCTTAAATCATCATAAATTGGGCTGAATTTTCTATGGGCTAGAGTAAAACTGCACAGTTGTTCTAAGCACCAGATAGGACAGGAAAACTTAAAAATCGTCACAAATCATGGTAACATCTACAGCTCAGTACTTTGGATGATTTGACATAACACTCCGATAGGTAGGCTGAGCTGGAGAACCCTTATAAATGTGAATCCCACTTTAAAAAATTCAATAGTTTGGGAATAGAAAGAAAACATGACTTTTAAAGGTCTTCTTAGCATATCTCAGTGCTTCCTTTCCTAGTTTCAATAGATATACTTTGTCTCTAGATACTGCATTATGCTTTATTTTCTAATCTTTTAAAATAAGGTGACCTCAATCTTGCAGGTGGTAAAAATAGAAACTGTTGAATAAATATTAATGTCACCGATGAAAATTAGTCTTTTAAAGTTAAAAATTGTTCTGCTTTATGTACTTTTTAAAAAGTGCATGCATTTCAATTTCTTGTTTGCCCTGTCTTCTATTTTAATATAATTGAATGGCAATGATGTTCTGTGGGATATGCTCTTTATGGATGACATTAGCTGGTGTAATTCATCTGAGTGAAGAAAATTCTTACTATCTCCTTTACCTACCATTGACTATACAACACTTGTTAACTCTCCATTTGTTTCTATATTTGGGGATCTTGTATATTCTTTCAAAACTTCTATTACCTCCAGGCAATTCTATTATTGTTGACATAATTATTATCATTTTAGAGGAAAGGGTCAATTTATTTGGCCATAGTTTCTGCATTCTACTCAGAATCCTCTCCTTGTTTTTTCTGAAGTTATCATTGTATACAGATTGATCAAATAAATATTGCCAGCCCTATCCCTTCCTTTTAATATCATGTAATTAACAGTAGTCCCAAGAAGTGGACAGACAGACAAGCAGTCCAGAAAGGCTCTCCATACAAATGCTCCAGAGACAGCCATCCTGCCTTTCCATCACCAGCTAGCCCGTTGTCCAGAACATAACAAACAGTTCCATCTATCCACCATCCTCCTGAGGCAGCATATTCTGAGAAGATGAACTCCAAGACAAAGTCACCGGAGGCGTAAATTAGAAGTTGTATTTCAATATTGATTAATTGTTGTATGTTGAATGTAAGCTGGTGACAATGACAAATTCTTTGGGGCCACAGTCTTGGGAGATTAGACCCACATTAATGAACTTTACCTTTATGTCCTTCATTAGATTTTTATGGTGAAGTTCCAAGAAATATCTCCCCATAACTATGACAGAGGAAGGGAAAAAGTAATCATGAAATATACTCAGCACATTCTCAATTAGAAAAGCTTACATTCCCCGGGAAAAGATTTACCAATGTTTATCCCAAATTAAGAACATTTTTACCACTCTAGCATCATCTAGGCTTCTTATCTCACCTAAGCAGACAAACAAATAAAGCTAAACTCCCAGAGAACCACTTATAAAGTTCACACATGAGAGGCATAGAACCACTAAAAGAGTGACATTTAATCATAGGATTATAGCATACTTCCAATCACCAGATCTTACAAACAGGACTCCAGAATACAAAGAGGGGATTATAACTGAAATAGCTACAGACAAATACTACATCTGAGAAGGAGCACTTAGAGAAACCCAAAGCCAACAGGGGAGATAAAAAAAAAGAAAACACTAGAGGAATGTTAAGCCACTGGCACCTACAACTAAGGTATGGACACTGTTGATGATAACAGCTCAACCAATCAACTTGGTATAATTACATTCATGGATTCTTTTATCCAACAATAAAAATACACATTGTCAAATTAACATAGAATAATCACCAAGTCAGGCACTCATCTAAACAACAAAAAATAGTTAATAATTTTGTGAGCAATTATGAAAGCATATTCCCAAGCCACAATGGAATTTAAAAAGAAACCAATAAAAGAATAGCTGATTAAGTCCCCTTGATTTGAAAATTAAAGCTCACACCAACAATCAATTAAAATGATTTAATCAAATGAAAAAGAAACACAGCTTACCAAAATAGGTAGGATACAGTGTGCTGAGTGGAAAATTTATGTTACTAAAGGCACATGTTAGAAAAGAATGTAAGCAGACGGGAGAGAGGATCAATGGGGAGAGATTTGGCTGATTCCAGGGAAGAATTCCAGCAAGCATCTGAGAAAGAGGAAAGGATACTAATTCTTCACAACCTCTTCCATAAAACATAAGAGAAAGGAATATTTCCTAATTTGTTCCATGAATAGATCCTTATCCCTAATATCAAAACCAAAGTCTTAGAAGAAGGGCTAGCTAGCTAGCTGCAAGCACTGTCTGTCAGGAATAATGATGAAAAAATTTCCAACAAATATTAGCATATCAAATCTAACATAGAAAAGCCAAATACACTCCAAACTAGAAGGATTTTTAAATAGAAACTAGAACATTCTTCTTATACAGAATTTAATTCCAAACCTATTACCAAATATATTCTGAAACTAATCTTTATTAGCTCCAACTATGATTAAATCTTGAATAGGTGATGTGGGTGGGTCTAAAGAAAAGTTAGAAAGATATATTTCCTAGATAGGCTACTTTGACTAATACATAATGAAATAAAAATGGAGAATATCTTTAAAATCTTTTCTACCTTGTATCACTTCTATTTACATTTGTGACACCAACAGTAATGATTAAAATTAGTTTACTTATAGTTTCTATTCACAAAGATATGATACTATGGACTTTGACACTTAATATGTGAGAGCCAGTTCCACATTGTCTCTATCATTTGGTTGTCAACATTTTGAATTTTCCTGTACTAATCATTGTCTACCTCGACAAAATATGTACAATGGACTGCATAGGATCGCTGTAAGAGGATTTTTTTCTGTTTCTTCTTGAGTCATTATCTGTTGTACACAACACATTTTGTCTTAATGGTTCTTCAATAATAAAGTTTCTTTTCACTTTTAATTTTGTAGAAAGTATTTCTGACTTGGAAAATTTTGTTTTCAGATTTATCTCCCATCACACTTCAGCATTGATTAAGTAAACTAATAATACTTGATGTTCCTTTAGCAAATGATGACCAAACTAGCATAAGATATTGAGCACATGAAATGTGATTTGAAAAAAAGGAATATGTGTGGATCAGATTAGGGAGTCTACCAGAAAAGAACAAAATATTTTAATAGAGCCTTTGACTGGGTAACTGAGAAGTAGAAAAATGGTGGATTTAGAGTTTGATATAAAATATGAAGGTGATGTGTTGGGTAGGGAGAGAAAAATTATTAAGGGGATAATCATATAATTAACTTACCAAAATTTTCATAAGACAACAGAAAATTTATTTTAATTTACCTATGCTTGATTGATGAAGACTAATAAGTATGAGTGATAAAACTTAATGATTCAAAATGGAATAGTATGGAGCTGGGAATATGGCCTAGTGGAAAGAGTGATTGCCTCCTATACATGAAGCCCTGGGTTCGATTCTTCAGCACCACATATATAGGAAAGGCCAGAAGTGGTGCTGTGGCTCAAGTGGCAGAGTGCTAGCCTTGAGCTAAAAAGAAGCCAGGGACAATGCTCAGGCCCAGAGTTTAAGGTCCAGGACTGGCAAAAAAAAAAAAAAAAGGAATAGTATCACTATGCTGTGAAATTATATTATTATATTATTACAGTATATATGATAACAGTACATATGATGTATTTGTGAAATTATATTACATTTATGCTGTTTCATACATTTTCATACATGACTTGTAGAAGCAAGCTTCTACACACACATTTCATTTACATGTGTATATAGTCATCATTGTGCAATGTATATAGGTCACTGTAGAAACCCAGCCAAGTTGGAAAATGTTCTAAATAATAACAAGCATCGGGGCTGGGAATATGGCTTAGAGGTAGAGTGCTCACCTCGTGTACATGAAGGCCTGGGTTCTATTCCTCAGCACCACATATTTAGAAAAAGCCTCAAGTAGCACTGTGGCTCAAAAGGTAGTGTTAGCCTTGAGCAAAAAGAAGCCAGGGACAGTGCTCAGGCCCTGAGTTCAAGCCCCAGGACTGGCAAAAACAAAAACAAAAACAAAAATAAGCATCATTACTAGATGTTCAGGTCAGAGGGCCATCCCAATATCATAATGACACTATAATGAGATAAATCACACCCAGGTCCATTTGGGGAAGAGCAATTAGCTGCTCAATTTCTTGTTCTTTATTTAACTTCACATTAATTAAGATGCAAATAAGATATAGTCTTAAAATAGTGGGGTGTCTATGAAGTAGACCATGTGAGAACTCACACAATATAAACTTAGCATGTACTCAGATGTAAACTATTATTTATATAGCTGGGTAATTAGAACAAATGTATATGCCTGTGTGCAAGATGACTTCTTGAAAACAATGCAGATATATTATTTTTTCTGCTTAATTGAACATAGCAACTCCAAGTTTATCAAGATGTTTTGTGTATCAGGAGATTCACCTATCTGCTATTTACCTGTTTTTTTGTACACTTGTTAATGCTATTCAAATACAAATAAAGAATAATAAAATAGGAAATACAACCACTCTCTTTATGTCCTTTGTGAAGCACTTGACAAGCAGGTACCTGTCACACCTCATTCACTGGACCAAAGTGGGTCAAGATCTCTTTACAGAGGAGTGCAGTGCATGTAAAGTCAATAAGGTAGCCTTAGAGTGGGGGAAAAAAAACGTAGGAAAAAAGTTGACATCACTTGACAAAAACTGGAGAATTACACTCCAAATAATCAGAGCTTCTAAAACCTCTTTAGAAAATCAATGACGATATCTAGGCAACCACATACTTAAGAGAAATTCCAAAAGCATTTTGCACAATCTTGTACCTTGCAAAGGGGAGATTCGAGTTTTAGGCCTTTACCCATTGTAGTACTGTATTGATTTTTGTCCCCATTGTCCAGGAGGCCCTTTTAGTTTTTTAAAGATCATCAGTGTATTGTAAATCACAAAGAACCCTATGTTTACATAGTGGAAGAGTTACTATCTGTTCCTATTACCTTCCTACTCAGAGAAAAACAGAAATAGCTGTAAAAGAAGACAGGCCAGGGAGTTCTTTGCCCTAGCCTTGTTCTTCTTTAAACAGTGTCTGTAACTGAAGCATTAGTCAATTTCAAAATGGTATGATTTTTGGTAAGCTTAGCCTTTTAAAAACAGCCTTGTAAAATTCAGCCTGTACAGGGTTAACATCATTTTCCTTCCTGGCTTTAAAATAAGTACTTTTTATTTATCTTGCAATCAATCAATCAATATAAGCACAAATGGCAAGTGTACATGAATACCCAGAGCTTAATGACTTTTAACACAAATCTCAAAATACAATTGATATTTGGTGCTATTTTCCTTTCATATTTATACTTCATGGAACCTTTCACTTTAAACCATTTTATTTTAAGAACTTTGTTTATGTTATTGGCTGTATTTAATGTGCTTCATACATTAGTTCCCAAATGGTCAAGCAGCTTAAGAAAACAAAGTGCAAATTTCTTTTAAGGGCACCATATTAGAGTGCCCTTGGGGAAAAAAATCTCATACAGTGCTGATCAAGGTTATCACTCTATGTTTCTTCTTTATCAACATGCCATGGGATGAAAGTGTAACATTCTACATTGACTTTATCATGTAATCAATCAGAAACATTCACTTGGTGTATGAGCACAGTATAGGCAATATATTCCCCAGAAATTACACATATTGAACTTTTATAATTAGTCTCCAGATAGAAGTTGTGAAAGTCAGCAGATAGGATGTACATAGGAAAGTATCTAAGCTGCAAATATCTTTGCAATATGTGTTTGGTTTGGGAAATTAATCAGGGCAACTTCATTTGATTTTATAATCATTCTTGTCTAATAAATGGGAGGAAAACTAAAGTTCAAAGACATGTGAAACTCCAAATCTATATAAATACTATATATATGTATAATATATGAATCAAAACTAAGGTTATTTATCTCTAGTCTTCAACAGTGATTGTGAATGAATGTTTGTTTTATTTGCTAAGCTTTTACTTTTATTAGTATGTATAACACATATATTTTCTGTAGTATTTTATACAAGACTCATTAATTCATATTGGATGTGCTATGTGGCAAAATGCATTCCATTAATATTCTGGTAATACTTTTTGTCATGTTGTAAATACCAAATGTTACTCTTGGCACAGGATAAAATTTACTAACCTGATGTATGATCGATAAGATTCTGTTCACTTTCTCAGCTCTGATATTTGCATATTTAATTAAATTTAGGAAGATAATTAGCCATTATCAAATTCCCAGGCAGCTATTAACCTTGGATTCCAAGAAATTATAATCAAGGCACGTTATCACTGAATGTAAGCACAGTCACTTAAGCAAGCATAAATTGAAAGTGACGACCTGTAGCTGCATAGCTACAAACCAATACACTAAACACTGCTGGTGTGTGGCCAGTTATTGCAATAAGAAAGAAATTATTTTGCCCTCCATAGGCAGGTATTATAGTATCTATCACAAAATGCAAGTGAAATTTTTAGAAAAAAGCACGCGGAGGCCATATATGTGCATAATCAATTCCATTAAATTTACATATAATTTTTGAGGATTATGAAAAGCTGGTTATTGAGATTGCTAATACAAAGCGAAATAACCCTGAATCAAAAGAAGGCTCCTGTGTAATTTGTGAGATACAGCCTGTGAGTAAGGGAGGAGAGTGGCTCAAGTGGTAGAGCTCCAGTCAAGCAAGTGTGTACCTGAGAATTCAAACAGCAGTACCCTCAAAAATAAAATGCAATAATAAATTTTGCAGAGATTAAAAAAAATTCAATGATACCCAAATAGCAAACAGAACAGACATGGAGAACACACTCTTCTTGATATCAAAAGTTACTACCAAGTTACCGTAATCAAGAGTAGAACATTAGCAGGACAGACATATAAACCAATGGAACAGAACACAGAGTCTAAAAATAAACTCTTTCATATGATCAGATGATTTTTGACAAACAAGTCAAGACCATTCAACAGAGGAAAAGACAATCAGTTAGCAACTGGTGCTGGAAAACCTGGGTATCCACAAGAAACACAGAAAGTAAGGGGAGTAAGAAGGCATGCCAAAAGGAGAAAGGATTTGAAAAATAATGTATTTCATAATCATTTATATCCAGACTCCATAGAAAATACCTAACATCCAACAACATAATCTAGCAAACTAATTCTAAAACATTTTTCTAAAGAAGTCACAGAAATGGCCACTAAGCATAGTAACTAGGCAAATGAAAATAAACATAGCTACAAAACAATATCACCTGATATCCTATAGAAGACATATGTTGAGTACAATGTGAAAAAAAAAAACTGGAAACATCATATCCATGTTCCATTGTTGGAAAAGCAAAAAACGTATCTCCTATGAAAACCAGTACAACAGTTCCTCAGATAAGAAAAATGGTAATTATTTGATCTACCAAGTCCATTTTCTTGCACTATCCAAAAGAATTATAAATGAAGACTTCAGCAGGAATATGATTATCCATGTTCATAGCAGCAGAATTTACAGTAACCACAAAGGATAAACAGCTAACCATACTATTGTTATGTCAATAAACAGGCAAACGATCAAACAAACAGTGACACCTCCACATCCTGTAATTATTATTCAGTTTTGAAAGGAAGGGAATCACATTCAACAATATGATTTTAAACTGATGACATGAGATAAAGTAGAAAATTAAGTCAGAAAGCGAGTTGTCAGATACCTATGAAAATCAGAGACAGAAAGCAGAATGTGTTTTCCAGGACCAGGTGCAGGGGTAAATGGGAAGTTTGTGTTTAGCGGTGGGTTGACCTTTTAGATTTATGCAGATAGGTGTTGGTGAGGGTGGTACAACGTTGGGAATGCATTTTAAACAATCATCCTCATCCATATGGCTACAATAATCAACTTCATGGGTATTTTACATGAACAAATATGTTAGAAAAGATTAGATTCATTTATAGATATCCATATTTAGAAGTAGAGCAATAATATTAGCATCAATAATTAAGCTATTTACAGCACTTTTATTCTAACTCTGTAAATGTCATGAACTAATTTTTGTTTTCAATTATTTTAAAAAGTAGACTCTACTTTCTGCATTATACCTGATCAACCGCAGTCTCCTATCAACCAGTATATGACCGTGAGCCACATTTTCATCTTCTGTTTTTAATTTCTTTATTGTCAAAGTGATGCACAGAGGCTTTACAGTTTCATACATAAGACAGTGAGTGCATTTCTTATCCAACTTGTTACCTCCTCCTTCATTTCCCTCTCCCCCCTCCCCATTTCCCTCTCTTTCCTATGAGTTGTACAGTTGGTTTACACCATACAGTTTTATAAGTATTGCTGTTCCATTGGTTTGTCTTTTTATCCTTTCTCTCTGAATTTTGGTATTCCCTTTCCCTTCCCTAGTTCCAATACACATATATACAATATTCAGGGTGCTAAAATCAGAGTGATATCAGCTGGCAAACCACAGGAAAGAAATACAAAAGAAAAAGGGCACGATTTCACATGGTATGTTGAAAACAACAACAACAATGATATACCACTTACTTCCATAACTTGGAGTTCATCTTGCTTAGCATCATCTTATGTGTTCATATGGGCATGGCTATTGAGCTATTGTGATCTTCTGCTAGGACTATCCTAGACATGTATGAATTATTCCCAAAGAGGGAAACCATAGAGTCCATGTTTCTTTGCACCTGGCTCACTTCACATATGATTTTTTCCAAGTCCTTCCATTTACTTAAAAGTGTCATTCTTTCTGATAGAGGTATAGAATTCTATTGTCTATATGTACCATATTTTCTTGAGCCACTCATCTACTGAGGGGAATCTGGGTTGGTTCCGTATTTGCGATGCATTGAACACAGTTGTGCTGGTGGCTTTAGTGTGGTCTTGCTTGCAACTTTTTGGGTAGATGGCTGTTGAGTCATAGGGGAGCTCTATGTTTAGCTTTCTGAGGAACCTCCATACTGCTTTCCAGAGTGGTTGAACAAGTTTACATTCCCACCACATTTTCATCTTCTAATCAATGAATTGAAAAACCATAAAACAAAGCTGATCTCCTGTCTCATTCTAAAATAAAAAGATTGGATTGCAATTATACCCATACGTACCCTGTGGCCATATTTTTACTAAAATGACTAAAATAGAACAATTATTACAGACCTACTTGGACCACAAAAACCTCAAAAAATACCAACTCAGCTCTGACAGGAAAAGTGCATTGACCACCTCTTTCAATACCTTAAATCTCCATCATTCATTACCTAGAACGTTCTTGTGAGTCATTTTGTATCAATGCATATAAAACATTTTACTTTGCCTTGATTATGACAGTGTTAGCTGCCAGGATTGCTGCTGAGTAAAGGAAACTAACCTATTTCAATATTTACATTTTGTGTGAAAGCACACATTGAATAATGACAAGAAGAGTGTATTTAAATTTAGAAACTTAAACTGTTTTCATTTGATTAAAAAAAATCTCATTATCAAGTTTCAAGAAATCCAATCTGAATGGATTTGAAAGTTGCCTAATACCTTGTAATAGCAGGATCCATCACAAAATCCATGTCACCGATGCAATATTCATTTGTCCACATGGAAAACTTCCCTCTTTCACTCATCATGATCTTCTTACATTCCAAAATGTCTCAGGATGTGTTATGTTTAATGATAACATGCTAAAACTTCTTTCCCATGTGTAAACTAAACATTAATTACATGTGACCATTTTACAGTATACAAGTCAATGCTGTTGAGTTTATTCAGTGACACAAATATTCAATTGTGATCATTACTATATAATTTCAGGACATTTTATTCAGGAAAAAAGACACCCCCCTCCCTGCATTCCAGTTATCAGTCTGTGCTTGTATTTCCCTTTTTACAAGTTGACATTCTTTCTCCATTGATTGGCTGATTCTAGATATTTAATGTAAATAAAGTCACTGAAAAGTTTTTTGTTTGTTTGTTTGTTTGTTTGTTTTTTGGCCAGTCCTAGGCCATGAACTCAGGGCCTGAGCACTGTCCCTGGCTTCTTTTTTGCTCAAGGCTAGCACTCTGCCACTTGAGCCACAGCGCCACTTCTGGCCATTTTCTGTATATGTGGTGCTGAGGAATCGAACCCAGGGCCTCATGTATATGAGGCAAGCACTCTTGCCACTAGGCCATATTCCCAGCCCCACTGAAAAGTATTTTTATGCCTGGCTATTTTCATGTAACATAATGATTTAAAGATCAAAAACATCCTTCACAAAAAAAGAAAAAGAAAAATAGACAAGCAAGAATGAAAACATGGCACTATCAGATTTTAATGAATATGACATATCAGAAACATTCCATAAGTGTATATATATGCTATATCATTTAACAAATGCATATGAGACATGGTGACATGATTGAATTACAAACCACATTTATCTTTATTAAGGCTTCTTGGATTCATTTGAGAAAAGTTAATAATTATCAAGGTGGCCTACTAGAAAATGCACTGATATTATACATAGTGAGTAATGATAGGATTATAACCATTTTTTTAAATGTTGAAACATATGATCTCAAAAGTAGGAGATGAAATTTTTCACTCTGATGTTTGTGATGTCAGGCTGTTATTTTTACTTTTTGAATTATATTCTTGTCAGGAATTAATCCTTTCTCTGGTTGTTGATTTAAAAATTAAATCTTTCCTTATCCTTGAATGTATCAAGCTTTCAGATAAAGAATAAGCAGAATCTAAATACAAACAGCTTCAAGAAAATTTATAAAAATGTATGATAAATGAAGCCCTGGGTTCGATTCCCCAGCACCACATATACAGAAAATGGCCAGAAGTGGCGCTGTGGCTCAAGTGGCAGAGTGCTAGCCTTGAGCAAAAGGAAGCCAGGGACAGTGCTCAGCCCCTGAGTCCAAGGCCCACAACTGGGAAAAAAAAAAATGTATGATAAAGAAGAAAGTATACTTCAATTAAAAAGTTATCAAACATTTCATGATAACATCATTGTAGAAAGTAATAGAAATTTCATTTGTAGTCTTGGTATCTGATACATTTTTCCTAGGCATCCAAAGGAAAGATGATAACATTTCATTAGAGATAAATGAACTTCATTATTTATCATATAGTGAAATGCAAAGAACAAAACAAGAAATTTGTGAATGACATTGCATGTAGAATTAGATATTTAAATGATTTATTTAATTTTTACTGTAAAGATGATGTACAGAGGGGTTACAATTATAGGTTAGGTAATGAGGACATTTCTCTTTGAACAGTGTCACCGCTTCCATCATTTTTTCCCAGTTCTTTTTTCCTTTCTGACCCCCAGCCCCACAAATTGTATAGTTCATTTTCTAGTGAGTATCACTAATAAATTCGTTCACTCTAAAAGGAAATTTGATTGTAGTTTAGACCAATGGGATAGGAAACTCAGTAAGAGTAGCCTGAGAAGATGGTCACCATGTTGTCACTGACATAAAAATATTAAATAGTGGGTCCAAGGACTGAATTGTTGAACCTTTTGTCTTACTGGTATATAATGTCTGTGTTTTCCCTACATATGTGCTACATGTTGGGGAGAAATATACTTTTATTCTCCCATGGTATCAGATAGAGGAAGAACTATATCATAAGTGCGAATAGGTTTCATTTTCACTATGAAATAGAACTATTAGCCTACCAACATTGCCTTCAGTCAAATATAAACCACTGCTTAGCTTTCAATTTTCCAGGCATAAAACCTTACACATTTGAATGACACTTTCATTGCTACATTGATATATTTCTCCACCCATTTTCACAGTTATCTTTATTCCAGGATGAGTCAGGCTTCATCTGTGTTTTCATATTCCTCTAAATATTTGTTATCCTAGGTAATTCATGGAAACACCATGGTTAGTGTCACATCTCCCATGTGTTTTTCCTAATTAAATTGTATTTTACAAGTCCAGGAAGAAGATATGCCATTGCTAACTGCTTACTTAATTGGAAAAAAACAACTATTAATTTTCCATTGGTCTAATTGGCAAGTAATTTTTAGGAGTCTTCAAATGCTGACACATAACAGAATAAGTCCTGTCCCTTTCCTTATAGGGCAGAGGCTCTGGTGGAAGCTATGAATGTGATTGCTTAGATCATAATCCCTTACCAACTGTCAGCTATCCATTAAGGAATTGAATGTTTCTATGGTTGAGCTGTAGCAATAATTAGGTTACAAGCAAGAGTTAATTTTCTTATCTGTTTATAACAACAAATTACCACAATATAGTTGTGTCCTAAAACAGTCACTTTAATTTAAAATTTGTGGATCAGAAATTTGTGAAGGATTTCACTAAAGGATTTTATCCAATCAAAGCCACAGAAGGCGGGCAACGTGAACTATAAGTCCCACTTACATGAATATCATGTCAAGTCTGAGAATCTCTCTCCCCTAGTATTTCCCTCAACCTCTCTGTCTCTATCGCTCACTCTTTATCTCTTTCTTCCTCATTCTCTCTGTCTCCCTCTCCTTTTCAATTTCCTTTTGTACTCTAGATTCCTTTGTATTCAGGAGATACAAACCCCATCCAGCATGCTATCTCAAAGAATTCTCACATAATGGGTCAGGTCTTCAAAAATACAGCTCAGCATCTAGAAGCAGCAATTCTCATGTCTGAAGATTTCCACAGGCTAGTGTCCTAATTAAATACAACTCTTTTTTTTTTATAGACAATACAGAAGGAAAGGGTGTCAAAATGAAGAACCATCATAACCGGCCTTAGCTACTAATTCTTTATGACACACTTGAAAAGAGTCACTTGGAGTTGTAAACTGAGCATGGTGAAAAAATATGTTGGCTCTTCCAAAAAGCAGTTTTCAAAGCTTTAACTCCCTTGGGCTTGGGATAGAGCTCACAGGCAGGACACTGGACTTGTGCCACGAAAGTCCTGACTTAAGTCTCTAGCAGGAGAGCAAGACAAGGAAGCTTTATGTATAAAAAAAGCTTCAATGTATAAAGTTTTGCTCTTTGTTTATCAAGAGTTACTTTGCAAAGAGAAGCCTTACTTTTTAATTTTTCCATTATACAAGCAGAGATCAACCCACTTTTTTTTTGCAAAGGGATCATTATTTTCAGCTTTGTTGACCATATAGCCTTTGTCACAGTTTCTCAGCTCTGCTCTTGTAACATAAAAACAGCAAAACATAATGAGTAAATCAACAGGTAAGGCTATACTCCAAAAAGTCTTTATTTAGAAAAGCACTTGCCTGAAAAGTTGCTATGTGCTGATCCCTGGCATAGAGTATATAGCTCTCTATAGATGGTAGGTTTCAAATATGCACTAGCATAATGAGGAAAAAAATGTTTTGTAAATTATTAAAAGGTATCACCAGTCTGCTGAAAAATATGTATTTCCTGTTGAACCAACATGCCAGTGATTCATAGTGATTAGTAGTAGCTTTAGTTAGGTAATTTCTCTTTAGGTAAAAATAATTCAAATATTACTTGAAAGCTTTATAAACAAGGCCTTTCATGTGGCAGAATTGTAAACAAATGATCAGGATTATGAAGAATTAGACTTTATTATCTCATTTAATTATAAAACCCAAAGTTACTATAATTACACAGGTGTTAATTACATGAACTTAAATATAATTATGATAAAATACCTTGGTTCAAATTTAGATAGTTTATCAGCAAAAATTCACTGTTTCATATGAGAAGTAAGTTATTCTCTTAAAGATATTTCTGTCTTAAAATAGGTATCATCAGGACAAGATAAAAGAGATTGAAACCTATTGAGATTGTTTAAATAATTAATGTATATAGGTAAAAACAGAAGATAGTTGGGGTTGGGAGAGATGAGGGAGAATGATAAAATGGGTGACAATGATCAAAATGCATGATGTTCACAAACTGACTCTTTAAGTTGAAGTTCCTTTGTATAACTACCTAAGAATTTTAAAAAAATAGTTTTAAGAAGGGGAAGGAAGATGAAAAGAAACAGGGGTGAGTTGAATGGAACAAACCACACATATGTATAAATATATATATATATGTATGGGCATATGTATTTATTTATATGTGTATGAGTGTAAAAATAATGAAATCTCCTCCTTGCAATAATAATGTATGCTTATTTAAAATCTGGCAGAAAAGTTAGGAGATGGTGGTTCATGCATACAATCTTTGCTAATCAGAAGGCTTACATCTAAGGATCATAGTTTCAAGCCAGCCTGGGCAGGGAACTCGGTGAAACTCTCATCTCTAATTAACTAAATGAGTAGAGCTTGGTCTCAAGTAGTAGAGAGCTAGCTTTGATCCCAGAAGCTCTGACACAGCACCCATACCCTGACTTTGACCAAAAACCAGCAAAGAAAAAAAATCTGAAAAAAATTAATCCTTATTTTTGGAAGATACTACTTACAAATAAACATTCAAACCCTAAACTAGGAGAACACATTTAAGATAATCTATTCAATAAAATAGTTGTATCTGGAGTATGTTTGTGTGTTTGTGTGCTTGTGTGTGTACACTAGAAACTCAACAATATGAGAAACAGTAGAAACTTACAGAACAGGGCTGGGAATGTGGCTTAGTAGTAGAGTGTTGGCCTAGCATGCCTGAAGCCCTGGGTTTGGTTCCTCAATACCACATAAACAGAAAAGGCCGCAAGTGGCACAGTGACTCAAGTGGTAGAGTGCTAGCCTTGAACAAAAGAAGCTGAGGGACAGTGGTCCAAGCCCTGAGTTCAAGCCCTAGGACTGACAAAAAATAAAACTTGCAAAACATTAATGGAAAAATTACAAAAGATACATGGATGGTAATTAAAAATATGAGAACATGTTTGATTTCATCAGCTATTACAAAATTCAAAGTTAAAGACACCATTGCATTAGGATTAAAATGTGTAGTACTAAAAGTGATAATATTACAGGATTTTGTTCTGAGAAACCAGAAATAATGTACTTTCCAGAAATTTTTCCTCTCTGTAGTTAATAATTGAGCAGAAGAAACTATTGTTTATGACCCTTCCTTAACTAATTACCTCTGCTTGTCTTCCTGATGTAAGGACAGAGATGGCATAGAACTGCTACCTGGTAAAAAGTTTCTCTGGCCCCATTGAAGAAGGTATTATTTGTTATTGTAATGACAACCTTAAAGAATAATCTCCCAGCAGTAAAGAGTTAAAGCTTCGCTAAGAAAACTCTAATTACTTTCAGAGCTATGGCATATCTGTACTAAGCTCTGAAGGAGTAGCTCAGAATAGAAGAGAAACAGGAAATTCCAATGGTGATCATAAATAACTGCAGTTCTCAATCTTACTCATCTGAAATCAACTTTGAAATAGCATTTTAAAAAATCACTGATGATCCAATAGCATTCTTGAGTTACACATTATTCATAGATACCATATTGCTGTTATGACATGAAAAAGAATATTTAATAAAACAAAATAATTGAGTACAAGTAGATATGTATGTTGTACTCTACTAAATAAATAACCTCTTTATCATATAGACTGAACATATTTGTTCAACAATAATGATAACTTTATACAAAGAAGAGAAGTATTTCAACTTGAATAGGTTAAATTCAAAAATATTCACTCAGTAATATGTTATAACTGCTTATTAAGCAATTGCTTGTTAAAAATTTAATTGTCAATTAAACTTTTCTATATGTATGTTGCTTTTAGCAGAACTATTAATAGTTGAAAGAACCCGCTTTGGGTATAAGTAATATTAGATTTAAAATTCTATTATTTTCTTGGAACTTTTGTTTAAATTCTCACCAACAATTTTTCAAAATAATTGTTTTGCTGAAAATTGTAAATTCTATATTTTCTAATTATCATTTTAAAATATCAACAAAATATAACACGAACCAAAGGAATACTAAATTTCCATACTTGATTGTTTCATTACAAAAGTAGTTATTTTTGTCTTACCTACCTTACTTGTAAGAAGAATCAGTCAAATACTTGATTCGGGCTAACCTCTGTGATAGCGTTTACCTGGCATGCATGAAGCCCTAAGTTCAATTCCCAGCACCCAAGAAAATAATGTAACTCCACTAAAAATAAAGAAGGAATAAAAGAAGAGAAAATATAATTTTTTTTTTTTTTTTTTTTGGCCAGTCGTGGGCCTTGGACTCAGGGCCTGAGCACTGTCCCTGGCTTCTTCCCGCTCAAGGCTAGCACTCTGCCACTTGAGCCACAGCGCCGCTTCTGGCCGTTTTCTGTATATGTGGTGCTGGGGAACCGAACCTAGGGCCTCTTGTATCCGAGGCAGGCACTCTTGCCACTAGGCTATATCCCCAGCCCGAGAAAATATAAATTTTAAACACAGCTTCCCCTACACCAAAAAGATAAATCTCCTGGATATTTATCCTTCCCCTTCTCTGCCTATGAAAAAGGCTGTAGCTTTCTAATAGATGAAAAAAAGTGCTCAGAATACAAGTGACTTTTCAGAGGAGTAGAAGACCAATGCTCCTGCGTAATCTAATGACTAAATATGTGGTAACGTGTGAAAACAAAAATGGGTGGTTAGAGATGAGGGAGAAGAATGAAAGGGGTGACCTTAACCAACATGCATTTTACTTGTAAATTGACATTGAATTTAAGCTCCTTTGTACACCTACTTGAAATTATTTTAAATTAATTAATAATATTTATGCTCCTTGCATTTAGTTTGGATACCTTTTTCTCCAGATAACTCACTTAGGGAAGTATTGTAGCATTAACCGTGACAAGTATTTTCCCCACTGGAAAATAATATATGGAAATTCTCTATTCTGAGAAATACTGTACAGCTAAAGTTGTTTTATCCTTTCTTGGGAAACTCCAATGAAGAGAGACCATTTGAAAATGAACTTATGATAGTCTTCAAATGCTCAACTGCTCTTGTGTACCTTAAGGAACAGAAATAAGGTAGGGGACTATAAGAAGCAATTTTGCCTCAACATTAAGAAGAAAAGATGATGCTGGGGTTACTTTCCTTTAATAAATTTGCAAGGTACAAATCTAGTATTCTTTCAAATGATGTTTCAAACATTTTATAAGAAAAAAGTTTTCACTCTTCCCTGATAAATGAGACTGTTTTACATATCTAAGATGAAAGGCAAGTTGTAAAGCCACAATACAAACATTTCCATGATACCGAAGTTAAAGATTTCTGATACAAGTTGAAGTTTTATTTTAGTGTAACCAGCTAACAGATATAAACTACCTTCTGTTGTGTGAAACAACCTTAGTGCTCTTATTTCTCTTTCCATAGTCTGTAAGAGCTATCTAAACCCTGATGTCCTTTTAATACTTAATTGTCTTAAACACATCCAGAGGGTAACGATCTCAGTAATAATACTGATGATCTAGAAAGAAAAAAAAATGTTCCTTAAAGTTCTGCATTACGTCTAAGGATTATGCCTTTTGGTAAAGACAAATTAATTAAAAGAAGTGCTTGAAGTCAATCTTTGCCTCTAGGCTAGCTGGAGCACCTCTTTCACTTAAGAATAAGTATACTTTCTGATAGAAGCATAGAATTCCATTATGTATATATACCACATTTTCTTAATCCATTCATCCACTGAGGGACATTTGGTTTGGCTCCATATTTTAGCTATGGCAAATTGTGCTGCGATGAACATAGGTGTGCTGGTGGCTTTAGTGTGGTCTTGCTTGTAATCTTTTGGGTAGATGCCCAAAAGTGGGGCTGCAAGAAAATATGATACATATACACAATGGAATTCTATGCCTCTATCAGAAAGAATGGCATTGCCCCATTCATAAGGAAATGAAAAGCCTTTAAAAAAATCATGTTAAGTGAAGTGAGCCAGACCCAAAGAAACATAAAGTACATGTCTAGAATAGTCCTAGAATAAGATCACAATCGTTCAATAGCTATGTCCATATGAACACATAAAATGATGCTAAGCTAAATGAACTCCAAGTTATGGAAATAAGTGGTTTATCATTGTTGTTATGTTCTACATACCATGTGAAATTATGCCATTTTCTTTTGCCTTTCTTCCCCATGGTTTTACCCCTGATGTCACTGTAACTGATTTTGGTACCCTGGGTATCGTATCTATGTTTATCAGAAGCAGAGAAGGAAGGGAAATATCAAAATGGATAGATAAAGGGTAAAAGGTGAACCAATGCAACAGCAATACTTAGAAAATTATATGCTACAAACAAAAGGTATAACTCAGGTGTGAGGGATTTGGGGAGGGAAGAAGTTGAGAGAAAAATGAGGGAGAAGGTGATAAATTTGGTAAGAAAAGTACTCACTTCCTTACATATGAAACATAAATTAATTATTTTTTGGCCAGTCCTGGAGCTTGAACTCAGGGCCTGAGCACTGTCCCTGGCTTCTTTTTGCTCAAGGCTAGCACTCTGCCACTTGAGCCATAGCGCCACTTCTGGCCATTTTACTATATATGTGGTGCTGAGGAATGGAACCTAGGGCTTCATGTATGAGAGGCAAGCACTCTAGCCACTAGGCCATATTCCCAGCCCCAAATTAATTAATTAATTTTTTAAAGAAATAAGTATACTGTAACAGAACCTAGGTCAGTAAAATAATTATTATATCTCATTGGCTGCGTAGAATGAATTGTTGTAGCTTCTATTATGTCCATTCTTTAAAGAGACAGCTTTCTCACATAACCCTTTTTCCTTTCCACATGTTTAGCTTATAAAAACTAGAGTTTCTTTGCTAAGTTCAATTGCAAGCCTAGCAGCCACATCCTAAGGACTCCCCGATTGCATTCTGTGGCTTTGGGAACTTCCAGATCAGTGTTTCTTCAAGATAGAACAAAAAGCAAGGAATCCTCCATTTCCAAAGCAATTCTTCCATCAGTGAATTGGAATTCTCCATGCAAATTATACAAATAAGCCAATGATAATTTTACTATTGGTTACTATCCTGTAATCTCCGTAAATTTCAAAATTTGTACATCAATTAAAAGGAAGATAATGGGCTGGGAATGTGGCTTAATGGTGGAGTGCTTGCTTATCATACATGAAGCCCTGAGTTCGATTCCTCAGCATCACATAAACAGAAAAAGCTAGAAGTGGCACTGTGGCTCAAGAGGTGGAGTGCTAGCCTTGAGCAAAAGGAAGCCAGGAACAATGCTCAGGCTCTGAGTCCAAGCCCCAGGACTGGCAAAAAAAAAAAAAAATGAAAAGGAAGATAACAGCTATTTAGAAATTATTATCATGTTCAAAGCACACTTTGTTTAAAATAATAGGATCTGAATGGGAAGGTGACGTAGAGCTAGAGTGCTTGCCTAGTATGCAAGAAGTCCTGGATTTCATTCTTCAGTACCATATAAACAGAAAAAGTCAGATCTGGCACTGTGGCTCAAGTGATAGAGTGCAGGCCTTGAACAAAAAGAAGTTAAGGGACAGTGCTCAGGCCCTGAATTTAAGCCCCAGGGCTTGGTAAATAAATAAATAATTAGTAAATTAATTAATTAAATAGACAATGATAAGTAAGGAAGAAAGGACCTAAGCCCTCTTCACCACAACACATCAATCTTTCACTTTCCCAATGATGAAAGTGAACACTGGCAACAATATCTGGCTCTTTATGAAAGCATAGCTTGCTTTAGTGTACACACTTGATCATGTTGAATCCATTTCTTCATTGTAATTTTTGTAGTATCCACTGTGGCACGCTAACTACTCAATTGACTTTGTGGAAGTTATCTGCAAATCCTCTACTATACCACCAATTAAACTATCATAGACGTCATTGTGTTAGCATATTGACTGTTGACTGATTCATCAGAAAACTTTTATAAAATTCTCTCAAAATCTTAGGGCAAAATAATCAAACTAGAAATGAAATGACCTAATGACCATCACTTTATAATCATTTTAAATATCCATGCACAAATAACTAAAAAATTCAGTTTTTTAAAGAATTAAGACTGTGGGCACAAGTAGTAATCTTACAATAATTAATTCTCAGAGAACATCTTTGATTTGTAATATTTATTTCAGTGTTAATAATTAATTATTATTTCAAGTACTTGCTTTTGTCAAGGTATGTATCAAGCTACCAGGTCAAACTAAAGTATTTTATTCACCATGGTAATTTTGGTATACATTTTAGATTATTTGTTGGGTAAAAATACCAGGGTGCCTCATCTTGTGTATGTAAATATACAGTATACATATATAGAACTATAGTTTTATTTTGTATGGCCAATGAATAAGGTTCTATATATTTAAATAGTTCTTGGCAGAAAAAGGTTCTCCGTTCGTTCAAGAAGATTAAATTGATCAGCACAGAGTGGAGGGTTACTTCACTGAAAAGAACTCTGATCATTAAAAGCAAAGGCTTCTTCAGTTTGTGGACATGAAGGTGTGAGCTGTAGGTGGAAGGAAGCAGAAGGAAGAAGCAGAGAAGGGCTATAAGTACATAGTTTCTAAGTACTTGTAGTAAAGTGAAGTGGAGAAAAGTGTGTAGTTCCTTTCTCCTCCCCATAAAAACGATGTGATGGAGGAACCTGAAGAAAACCATCTGCTGAAAGCGCTGATAAATAAGCTTCTAAATTGAAGTTCATAAGGTATAAATGTATATATATGTATATTATATATGCAAATATGTACATGCTCATATATACACACATACACATATGCATATGTGTATACATATGTGTATATGCACATATACACATATATACATATGTGTATATGTGTATATGTGCATATATGATATGTACATATGTGTATACACATATAGACACATACACATATGTGTGTATTTATTTATTTATTTTGGCCAGTCCTGGGCCTTGGACTCAGGGCCTGAGCACTGTCCCTGGCTTCTTCCCGCTCAAGGCTAGCACTCTGCCACCTGAGCCACAGCGCCCCTTCTGGCCGTTTTCCATATATGTGGTGCTGGGGAATCGAACCGAGAGCTTCATGTGTAGGAGGCAAGCACTCTTGCCACTAGGCCATATTCCCAGCCCAAGACACATACACATATGTGTGTATAGATACACATATATGCATTTATATGGGCATATCTAAATATGTATTATAAATATATGTATATAGGTTATGAATGCATAATACATGCATAAATGTATATTTATGAATTTTTGTCAATATGAAGTAGACAGAGGTTACAGTTTCATATGTAAGTGAGTGAGTATATTTCTTATCCACTTTTTACCTCCTCCCTCATTTTCCCCCACCTCACCCTTCCCCATTTGCCTCTCCCCTCCATGAGTTGTACAGTTGGCTTACACCATAAAGTTTTGTAAGTATTGCTGTTGCATTGGTTTGTCTTTTTATCCTTTGTCCCTTGATTATAGTATTCCCTTTCCCTTCTCTAGTTCCAATACATGTATATAAAATATCCAGGGCACTAAAATCAGTTACAGTGATATCAGGGATAAAACCACAGGAAGGAAATACAAAAAGAAAAAGGGGGCACAGTTTCACATGGCATGTTGAAAATAACAACAGTGATATACCACTTGTTTCCATAAATCAGAGTACATTTCACTTACCACTGTTTCCATAACTTAGAGTTCATTTCGCTTAGCATCATCTTATGTGTTCATATGGACACAGCTATTGAGCTATTGTGATCTTCTGCTAAGACTATCCTAGACATGTATTAATTATTCCCAATGAGGGAAACCATAAGGTCTATGTTTTTTTGGGTCTAGCTAACTTCACTTAGTATGATTTTTTTCCAAGTCCTTCCATTTCCTTATGAATGGGGCAATGTCATTCTTTCTGATAGAGGCAAAGAATTACATTGTGAATATGTACACATTTTCTTGAACCACTCATCTACTGAGGGTCATCTCGGTTCGTTCCATATTTTAGCAATGATTTCAGCAAATTATGCTGCGATGAACATAGTTCATCGTATATGTATATATAGGTTATAGAAGTTATAAATGCATAATATATACATAAATACATACTTACAAATTTTATAGGCTATAAACCCACACATAAAACCTTTATGTTTGTATTCATAGCCTACATGCATGCATTTATGTATGTATTTATAGCATACATATGCATGTATGTATTTATACACATATGTGTATATAATAGAGTGCCTGTCCTGAATCCTTGATCGTAACTCTCTTCAATGACAACAAAATACTGACTACATGCCATGATTTGTAACTGAGTGAAAAATTATTTCTAAATTTTTTTTGCCAGCAGTTTAACTCCTGAAAAAGAAGGGAAGAAAATCACTCATATTTACATTCATGAGGAAAATGCAAACCAAAACACAATGAAATATCAGCCCTCTTGGATGGCTGTTGAAAACACAGACAAGCTACAAAATACTTAGGTTTATAAAATCAGCACCCTGGGAGAGACAGACTTCAAAACAATGCTATTAAGATTCAGAGGAAAAAATAATAAGTAGGTTAAAAAGCTCATGAGTGAACTCTTGATAAATGAACAGATAATTGTTAATAAATGTTGGGACAACTCACACATTGGAACGAGTACAAGCACAGTACCTGTGGTATCATGTATAAAGTGACTAGAAAGGGAAATTGTAAAGTGTCTGGGTCTATGCATTGGAAAGTCTCAGGAGGCAGTGTTGGAAAATAAGTAGCTTGGAATCATGCTATGAAATACTTGTAATGAAAAAAAAAATGAAATACTTGTAATGGCCAGTGGGGAAACCTAATTCTGAAAGAGAAGACCTTGTTAAGATTTTTATTTCATTGGAACCTGGTTAAAGTTTGTATTAAAATAGTAATTTAAGGCCTTTCATGATTATAAAATTTTTTTTAGTATTTTGAATCAGATAAGACTACCCCAATCATTAATAAAGCATAAACATACGAGGGATCCCCCATCAATTTATTCCCTCTGATGTAACATAAGCAATATGGAAGATGAAATTACCTGATTTAACTTTGCAGCTCTGAAACTAGCACTTTGTCTTGTGCAAGGATGGCAATCAATAAACATTTCCTGATTAAACACTATTCTGACTGTTCTAAACTCTCGATTCACCACTGTGTTGGTGTTCAAGAAAGGCTCTTAAATCAGAAATAAAACTGAGTCAACTTCACACTTCTTTTCCTTTTATTTAAGCTGAGAACTTTAACATTTTTCAGGCTCACGGGCAATCAATATAAAACATAATACCAACTGCTAGTGTTACAAAAATAATGTTTATATGAAATGACTGTTTTAGCTTCTGCATAAATGACTTGCAATGATTATATTAAAGAATTGTGTGGATTTTTTGTTGAAAATATTAGTTTATATTTTGTTTGAAAATAGTTTGTATATCCTAATCCTCTGATATCCCTAGTGGCAATTATTGTTCTCGAGTATTGTGCTGTTGGCAAGGTGTAAATATGAAAAGGTTTTGCTCAAAGCTCTGTGAGCAAATCTAGCATTTCTGCTATATATCTCCATAATCTTCACTGAGTTTTCAGGACATGCCTGTACCAAATATATGTGACACCACACTAAGGAAGATCAACACAGTCAACAAACGGCAGAATCCAAATGGATTTGCATATACATCTAGATGAAATTTGCATTCAATATTTTTAAGTAGTTCTATTCTGAGACACTACATCTCTTCTTGACTCAAGCATCATTCTTCTGATGCACTGATATGCTTGTAATCATCAACAGATCAAAAGCATAACTTTAGACAAATCAAGAGTTAGCAAAGTTTTATTTTTTATTTTTTTATTTTTTTTTGCCAGTCCTGGGCCTTGGACTCAGGGCCTGAGTGCTGTCCCTGGCTTCATTCTGCTCAAGGCTAGCACTCTGCCACTTGAGTCACAGTGCCACTTCTGGCCGTTTTCTATATATGTGGTGCTGGGGAATCAAACCCAGGGCTTCGTGTATACGAGGCAAGCACTCTTGCCACTAAGGACATATTCCCAGCCCAAGAGTTAGCAAAGTTTAACTGAGTAAAGAATGATGCTCTAACTGCACAGTCCTCAAAAAAAAAAAAAAGACTCAGAGTTCTGCTTAACAAGATAAAAAGGCATTGTTTAGATACTGCAAAAGGAAGTTATGTATAGAAAGATTAACTACAACTATGTGCTGCTGTATACACACACACACACTCATGGTCTGATGAGACTACATTTGTAGTTGGATAAAGTTTAGCTGCTATGATTGACTGAAATTCAGCTATTAGTCATAAAAGTGTGCTCCTAGGTGGTTTTCAGTTTGCGAATTTGTACGAAGTATAGTCACGTTATACAGGCACTCAGGAACCGAGGCAGCTTTACAACAAATTTAGTTTAATTTAGCAAACATTATGAAGTTATACATGGTTTAAGTCAGTAGCATAATTGGAATCTCATGTTCACATGCTCTGCTCTGTGAAACATATGCACTCTATGTTATAGCTATCTATGTTTATATAAACAAGGTGCCCTAATTTTTTGTGGTATAAAGTAGCAACTATCTAATTGTGCTTTCAGTTGCATTGATTGGGAAGTTTGGCAGAGCACAGAAAATATAGAGTGGCTTATGTGCTGGAGATGGCTGGACCAGCTTGACTTCTGTTGTATGTTTTGTTTGCCATAGTTTTGTTTGCTGGCTCCATTCTCAGTTCTTCACATTTTTGATACATTGCTGTAGTTCTTAAATACTTGTGACAGTTACCTCATTCTCATGTTGGTGCCTGCCCTGTGATATTTGAACCAAATATATTTTCTCTCCATTGCTTACTCATATAGTTATGTTGGAGTTCCTCATGTCCTAGCTCTTCAAGGTAGTAAATATCTTACTTAAAACCTGACTTTTCCAAAACATTCTGAAGAGACGACTGAAAGCTAGAAGACTGCTCAGTTAGTCATGGTCTTACAGAACATAAAATTATGCTTCATTCTATGGGCGAAGCAAATAGTTAAGATCACCTCAAACTCAGGGGAAATAAATATGTTTCATCTTGTAACTGGAGAAATGATAAAGAAAAATCAAAGAATTAACCTAATGGATTAATGTTCTCTATAGGACTCTATTATAATTTTACCTCTGGAAGTTTGGCAGACTTTAAAAGGCTGTACCACCTGATAACCTCTCCATTCTCAGGCTTTCAGTTTAAAAAAATTTTTTTTTGAACTGTGATCTTAGGCACATAAATGTAAATCTCTCCTTGAGATCAACTATAGAATTTCCATACTTTTTTTAAAGTTTCATTCAAGGAAAATTGCCTGACATGCATGGAACTCTCAAAAAAATAAAATGGCAGCTACTACTATCAGCATCTTCCAAAGCCTGCGACTCTTCAGCTATGCAATACTTGCATGATGCTTACGATGAAGCTGACTCCATGCAAACCCATTTGGAAAGAAACATCATGACCAGTGGGGTTGAATTAAATGCCAATAAAATTACGCTATCAAAATGAACTCATATTATCAAATTTATTGTAGACATGTTATTGTCTCCCAATAAATGGATAATCAGATACTATTTAAAGACATTAAATAGCTGAATCATAAGCCAGGTTAAGCCCTTGCCAAATGTAACATATGTTTAGTGAGAGAACAAAGTAATTTCTGTCTATTAAAGAAAGGGATTTGTTTGCTTTTACTTTTACATATGAAGAAATAGTCAGGAATGCATAGCTCACATGAACTGTTACCACTGTTTACTGGAAAACGTATGTTTCCTCTTTAATCTGTATTCATTTTAATAAATTAGTATTTTTTCATATAACATACCATTTACTTCCTTCATTATACTTGTTTTATTTTACTGTACTCTGACAAAGGCTCAGCCATATTGGCTGTTTCCATGCAAGTAGAGTTAAAGACATCTATCAACCCACAACCAAAGAGTTAAGCACCTTTATCCTGGTCCTCTTTCTCGATGAGGATCTACAGGCACAGAAGAGCTTATGTGTTCGAGTCATTAACTTATTTTCATTTGCCTCCATTGAAACTTACCCATAGTTTCAAATACCCACTTACTCTCTCATAGTTCTGCAGACTCAAAGTCTAACATTTACCTCACTAAGCTAAAGTCAAGGATTTGTCAGGGCTATGATTCTTACTGGAAGATCTGGGAAAGAATCCAATTCAAAGTGCATTCAAGTTGTTAGCTCAACTCACTCCATTGCAGTTTTAAGATTGTTGTCCCTGTTTCTTGTTTGACTATCAGCCAGGCGCCATTGTTTGCTCTTAGATGTTGCCTGTGTTGTTCATGCTTTCCATGAAATCCTAGTAACCTGCATGAGGTCTTCTAATGTGACTCCTAACTCAGAACTATCAGGAATAGGTCAAATGATTCTCAAAGTGAGAATCTGCCATACTTGTCTGGATCCAACCACAGAAAGTTTTGTACTTATGTGCTTAGATTTGGACCACCAAGATAATAAATGATAATTGTCTTGATTAAAGGCCTGTAACCTTTATTACACATGAAGTTTCTTTTTGTAAGTGAGGTAATTTGTTCAAGGTTTTAGAGAGTACAAGTGGACACCACTAGAAAGGCCATTAATCAGTCAACCATACTATTTCTTGCCTTTTCTTTTTTCTGGTATGGTGGTTTAAACTCAAAACCTTGAACTTGCTTAGGTTGCTCAATTAGCTGGCATCTACCACTTGAGCTATATCTCTAACCAGGAGTTTTGCTGGTTAATTTGAGGTAGAATATTGTGGAACATTGCCTGGCTTCAAAACTCTGGTTCTCAGTCTTCTCAGTATCTATGATTCCAGGTATAAGCCACCAGCTCCCAGAAGTTTTCCATTTATTGTTCAATTGTTAGATCAATTTGATTTTTGTCTAACTTAATAAATCATCTAAGTAATTTAATTTACACCAAATGATAACTCACTCCAATTTACATAGAAGCAAGACTCTCTAATTAATCAAAGTGGTCACAAGAGAATAAGTGTGATAGTGCAGATCTGTATTGTTTGTTGTCCTACACACTCACCAGGAAAATTTACAAAATGGAGGAGCTAGAGAAGATGAAAGAAAAAGGAGGTACCTGCCTCAGGGAAGGGGCCATAGACCACCCAAAAAAAGAAACTTCCCAGTCCCAGTCTTCTCCATTTTGTTGTGGTCTAAACAAAGAGGAAGAAAAACAATATGGATTTCCTCAGCCATTCTCTATAAGTTAAATACATTTCTTTCTCAGCATTTGTCCTAAATGTTACCAGTATATGGTCTTGTCTTAAAAACTGCCACTCCCTCAATTACTCTTTCTCAGCCACTTCTGTAGAATTATGTGATAATGCACCGAAGAGGTATAAAACTCCTTTTATGTAAGTATCAGTCATGAATAATGACTTACAAACCCATAGGAACTCATCCTAGTTAATGATAGTATTCCTTCTTGGCTCATAAATTATTCACAAAAGGCATTGCAATTAATTTAACCTGAGTGATCATCAGAAATAAAATCTTGAGCTGGCTTAGGGGTTCCTTGATATGTTTTATTCATTTTATTGACAGCAGCTTGCATTCAATATTAATGAAGCCAAACAAAGAGAAATATGAATACAAGAGGTAAGTCAAACAAAAACTACATAATAGAAACAGATGGCCAAAGGATTGCAAAGGAAATTATGATCAATTGAGACTGTGGAAGTTCTAGCAATTTGAAATAACAGACACAGGGAGACAGACAAGCAGGAAATAGCAAAGAGATCAGCTTCAAGTCCTGTAAGACTGAAAGTCTCCCACTGTATAGCATGATTATAATAGACAAAGTAAGGGGAAGAAGATGCATAAGTAAAATGTCACTGAATGTGTATTTGGCAGGAGGTAAAATAATGAGTTCTGATGAATATAGATATTGGAAACACATAAGTCACAAATTTTATGGTATTTTCCAAGATGATATTTCATTTGTAATGTTTGTTTTTTACCTATGTTAAAGAGAAGTGAGAACAGAGGTTATAGGAAAGTTTAGTTAAAACATCTACCCCAAATATTTTAATTTCACATTGTTTTTTTGTCTCACATATGAACTCTACCGTATTATTTTAGTAGGTTAAAAATTGGAATCATTCTTCACTACTCTTATCTTTTGTTTTATTCAGTATGTCAATCGGGATGCCGGTAGCTCACGCATGAAATCCTGTCAATTTGGAAGAAGGAGCATGGAAGGGTTGCAGTTCATTGCCAGCCCAGGCAGAAAAGGTGATGAGACTTCTCAGCCCACAGTTGGGAATGGTGGTACACACCTGTGATCCTAGATTCCTGGAAGGCCAAGATGGGAAGGATGACACTTCCAAGCAAGCCCTGGGAAATCAAGCGCAAGTCACATCTCAACGGAAGAAGTTGGCATGGCGGTATACATCTGTCAGACAAAATACATTCTAGTCCCAAGCCTGAGCAGGATATAACACCTTACATAATAGTCAGCACAATGAGCAAGTGAAGGTATGGTTGAGTGGAAGAGTGCCTGCCCAGCAAATGCGATCCTCTGAATTTAAACTCATCATTGGAAATAATAAGCTATGAAAAATAATCAAGTTGGATGAGAAATGTACCCAGTGCCTTGCATATGAAACTGTAACCCCTTTGTGCAGCACTCTGACAATAAAGAAATGAAAAAGTAATAATAAACAAATTACTAATATTATAAGAGTGGTATTACCTCTTTTTTCCCCAGCTCTTACTAAAGAAACATTTACAAATTCAGCATCAGCTTTCCTACTTCTCCAACAAGCTTGTATCAATAGGCTTTGGCTCCCTTAGGTAAGATAAGATCAGAGAATATTTCCCTCTAGACATCTATTAGGTGAAATAATCTTTAAGACAGGTTTCTACTTTACAAATATAGGTATGTCTTTTCTTGCCATTCAGAACTCTGGATCGTGAAGAGACATTTCTTGAAGTAGACATGTCACAAACAGCACCAACTTGCATGCTGATGAGCACAGATGCTGGGGTTGACTCCATCTGAAGGTCAGAGGGCCCTCTCTTTGAAACAACCATATCTAAATAGCTTTTGTTTCCATTTTTCACGATCACTCCTGGGCAATACTTGAACATTAAAATCCATAGAGACACATAGCCTTCCACTGTTAGCTACTATTCTCCTATCATAGAAGAAAATAGAGAATTTCCACCCTTATGGAAAAAAAAAGCAGCAGCCTTGATAGTCAAAGCCTGCTGTTATCCTAAATTGCATTAATTTCCCCCTTCCCTGTACCAAAGTCCTCCATGAAAAATGCCTTTATTCCAACTTTTCTTGCCAGCTCTTTTTTTGTTTTTCCTCATCATCTTTATTACTTTGGATGTGCCACCTTGTGTCAAGAGAAGGTATTGGAAAAAAATCAAGGTTCTAGTTAAGTAAATTCTGTCAAATTAGACAGGGCCACAGCAGAGCTTTCTATTCACTAGAGAACATTAATATGGCTGTGAGAATGCCAGGAATCTGTAAGAAGCACAGACTGTCAGCTCTGCTCTCAAAATATATCTATAACCTGACCATTTCTCTCCACTTGACAGATACCACAGCAACCCAAGCCACTGTGATCTCCCACTTGGAATGCTGTAGGGTTAGCGAGTCAGGTTATTTCTACTCTTGCTCGCTTTCTCTGCACAGCATGCATAATGATCTCTTAAACTATGACTCAGATTGTTTCACTCAGGGTGAAACAGCACCCTCAGCACCCTCAGCACCCTCTTCACATGGCTTTCTGACACTCAGACTAAAATCTGGACTCTTCACAAGGAACCATGGAGCCCATAAGAACTGGGCCTAGGCTTCCTTTGTGACATTCTTTTTCACTGCTGCTTATTTTCTTGGCTGTAAACCTCCCAGTTTCTTATTGCACCCAGGGCATACTTATTTCTAGTGCCACTCTTGGTGGGGTGGGGGCCCTCAGGCTTTCTGACAGAACATGTCTAAGATACAGGAAACATCAAAGAATGGTATCAACTACCACTTAACTGTAATTTAAAAGATAACACAGCAAGCAAAAGGCACCCAAATGTGGATGGAATAAAATAACACTTTACATCCAAGATTTTGAATGTCATTCAAGAAATTTCCTTCACATTTCCAAAGGGTTAACTGATCACCTGTCTCATCTATTCTGCCTTTAGCTCTTTGTTCTGCTGCTTCTCTTTAATCTCTTCTGTTTCTTGGCTTCATTTTATCACATATTACCTCTTGTCTAAAATCTCAAAAATAGCTCTTGATAAGTAGTTACTACATTTCTGCTATCCATAAGAAATGTTCTCAGTGTTAAAATCACAATCTTGGCAAAGTAAACATGGTTCTTTGTCCTTCCAGGGAACCTAACTAGGGAGAAAAATGCAAGAATAAAATACATGGTAGTGTGTTTGTGATTATAAAAAAGCTCTAACAGTGTGAAATGAAAGTGTGAGTGAGAGTTTAATTTACAATTGGTGGGCAACCATCTACAACTGAAGAGCAATGCTTTAAGGAAAATCATGGAGAGGCAGCTAAGTAAAATCCTACAGAGTATAAGGGCAGATTAAGAAGCAATGAGCTCAAGGCCACAGAAATAATGGTAGGAGAGAAAAATCTGAAAGATAGGCACAAAAAAGCAAATGCAAAGTCTATTTTGTTTTAAGCCATTATGGAAAACAAGGAAATCTTTTGATATAAATCAAAGCCATGATGGAAACTTTTCCTCCACCAGTTTGGGAATTACTTGTTATAATTCCAAGAGTTGATACAATTTTGGAAAAAAAAAGACTTGCACAGCCAAATAACACAAAGCAACTAACGCAACGATTTCAGAAACCATTTTCACATACATTTTATGCGTGTAAGTATTTCTTTAGGAAGAGCAGGTGATGAGGAAATACAGCAACTTTTATTCTTTAACATTAGTAATATAACTATTTTTCACAGCTTTTCAAATTTCCAATGATGAACAGAGCCATCTCCATTTCTGATTTGAACATGTAAGTGAAACAAGAAACCACAAAAGCAGGATGAGTCCATTCTGTGATTATCTCTTGAAATCTTGAACATACATACACTACATGACACGAATATGAATGTCACAAAAGCACTTTTCATTATAGATAAGAACTGGGAGCAAATTGTGCTGTCTGTATCAGTGAAAAATATATAGCCTCATCCACAGACATGTACATCCTAAAATAGAAAGCTCAATAAAAGAAGCAACTCTCAAAAAAAGACACTGTATATTTTTTTTTGTGTTATAAAAGTCAAGCCTAGTCAAAACAAAACAGTATTCACAGAGCTTGTAAACTTATAGAGAAAAGCAAAGGAATAATTTACAAGAAATTGGTGTGGTTGTTCCCTTCAGTAGAGAGAAGAAAAGTAAAGATAATAGGGCTAGACACAAAAGGGGACTTCATAAGGAGCTAGAACTCTGTTCATTGAGGAGGCTAATAGATGGTATTTCTTTTGCATTTATACATCAGACTATACATTTTGTGTATTTTAATATTTGATAAAAATAACAATCAAGAACTAGAAGGATATTTAATGAAAAACTGAAGTAAAATGAGATGTTCATGCAAAATAATGGAGTAGGGTTTGATATTTTGTCAGTCACCAAAATGTACTTACTCCATTTTAAAATCATTTTGATGACTTCGAGACATAGTCTTATGTATGTCACAATTCTTGATCAGGTACTTGATCTGATTCTTGGATTTATGTATACACTGCAGAATGATTACTTCAAACTAAACATCTAATTAGCTCCAGCTAATTATCTAAAATTTCAAATAGTTATTTCTTTATGGTAAGGACGTTGAAAATCCTCTAAGATTCTTTCCAATACAATACCTTGTCATTAACTACAGTAGCTATGCTTTGTGAGAAATTACCAGAATGCATTTATTGTCTCACTCTAAACTATGTATCCATTGACCAAGATCTCTATCCTCCACCAACTCAACCCTTGAACCACTGGTAGAAACCATTTCTCTCCATACTTCTCTACTTTGATTTTTTTTAAATAAATTAGATTGTATAACATTTGTCTCTGTCTGACTTATTTCATATAACATAATTTCCTCTGAGTCATCACATTGACAGAAATTACAGTTTCTACTTTTTTTCTAAAGATGGAATAATATCCATGTATGTGAATGTATGCATATATACATCTTTATACATAAAATTGTCTTTATCCATTCATCAATTAGCTCCACTTGCGTTATTCCTATATCTTATTCATTGTGGATGAGACTGCAGAACCATGGGCATGTTGACACCTCTGGAATACTTAGTTGTAATGAGAGTTTTGCCCACTTAGTTTTTGTTGTTTTTTTTTTCATTTTTTATTATTATCAAAGTGAATTACAGAGAGGTTACAGTTTCATACATTAGGCACTGGATACATTTTTTGTACTGTTACCTCCTCCCTCATTCCCCCTTTCCCCCTCCCTGTTTCTCTTTCCCCTCCCCCCCACCAGTTGTTCAGTTGTTCAGTTCATTTTCATCAAACAGTTTTTAAGTATTGCTTTTGTAGTTGTTTGCCTTTTTTTACCCTGTGTCTCTCGATTTTGGTATTCCCTTCCAATTTCCACATAGTTTTTAATTGAAAAAATACAGCCTGGTAAGAGCAATGTTGTACAGCAGTTATTTCAAACTTATTCACATTCCATCATGGAATTTTTTTTTTTTTTTTTTTTTGCCAGTCCTGGGCCTTGGACTCAGGGCCTGAGCACTGTCCCTGGCTTCCTTTTGCTCAAGGCTAGCACTTTACCACTTGAGCCATAGCACCACTTCTGGCTGTTTTCTATATATGTGATGCTGGAGAATCAAACCCAGGGCTTCGTGTATATGAGGCAAGCACTCTTGCCACTAGGCCATATTCCCAGCCCCACATCATGGGATCTTGATGCCTAGTGAGTGGCTGCCACAAGTTCATCTATTTAGCCTGCATTTGTTCTCTGGTTCTGAATTTGTCTATTTTCTGAAATCTTTAGATGTGGTTAAGTGCATAACTCAAAAGAAAAAAAATAGGAAATTTGTTGGTCACTCATCAAGCTCTAATGGCCCTATATATCAAACACAAAAGTTCCATGAGGCTCAACAAATCTTCCTCTCATGCAGAAAACGCTACAGCAGTGGAGAAGGAAAGACAGTTCCTTTAAGCATATAATTGATATGGACATTATTTTTCCATTATTAAGATAGAAACATTTCTCAGAAACATTGAACAAATGGAAAATCACAATAAAAAGCATCTGTTCTTGGAAATCGCAATTTCTAATTCATTTTGAAATGGTTATTGAAAAACACTTGGGAGAAAGTCCCTGAAAATATTATTCACATTAGTACTCAAATCAAAAATCAACTTTTTATTAGGAAGGCAAAAAGTGTCTTGGCGCTAATACACTAGAGTTTTAGAGAGTATTATGAAAACATAACTATAATATTTTCATGGTTTCTGGCATTTCATTGATGTCTTTGATCCATTTTGAAATGATTCTGGTGCAAGGTGATATATAGGGATCTAGCTTCAACATAGGTGGCATGGTTTCCTTCATTTGTGGCTGCTACAGTGTGCCTATAAATCCACAAGTAAATACACTGGATGCTAAAAAAAAAAAAACACACTGGGACATAATAAATTATACAGGTCTCTGGGCACTCACGCATGGTGAGACAAAAGGAGGATATTTTAGAAGAGGAATACAAAGATGCAATGCCTACATGCATAAATAATACTTATAATAAAATAATATAATAATAAAATAATACTTATCAAAATGAACTCCAGGAAATGGAAACAAGAGGTTTCTTTCTTTGTTGCTATTTTTGTGTTCTCTCATTTTGTCATTTGTTCATTATCTGTCTTTAGGAGGATGGGAAAAAAGGTAAACAAACGCAGCAGTGGTACTCACTATACAACTTGTGGGTGGGGACAGGAGGTAAAAACTGGGAGAAAGCAAGGGAATGAGTGACATTGTTCAAATGCTGATTAACTGACTTATGTAACTGTAACCTGTCTATACATCACCTTTATAATAATAATAATAAAGTATGAAAATAATAATGTACTACTTGAGACTCAGTCCAGCCCCAGATCTCTGTATTGGACAAGCGCATTGAAAAATAATGCAAAATCAGATTATCTAAATTATATAGAATAATTAAAATACTAGTAATAAAGATATTAAGATATTTTATATGCAAGTATATCTTAAATCCTTTACAATATTCTAAACTTGATATGGTAGCACTAAGCTAACCATAAAGAACCTCTAGTGTTTAAATCAACCTCACACTTCTTTTCAGTTTGCTAAAGTCCAATTTCCCAAATTGGAAGAAGGATTTGAGTCCAGCTTTCCCTGCCTTCAAAAGCAAACAGTTCTACTACTGCTTTCAACACCTTCCACACTCATCTGCCAACATCCTACCATAACCCATAAAACATTTGCGTCTCTTTTCCTTCTCAAATGCCACAGCACAAATCCTGTGTGTAACATTACCTCTGGAGACTGCTACAGGATTTTTTACACATAGTTCAATTAATTTAAGTCCAAGAATTTCTTCACAGCAAAATCACTCATTGCATAGATTAGGTGGGATCATAGTTGGTACATGCATGCGCTGGGACAAGCCAGGGAACAGAAATGGAAACAGATAGTAAAATATGGGTGATTATTTCAGACCATTTTAATAAACTTTTGACTGGGTTCATTGTCCAAATTATTGAACACAGAATTTATATAATGTTTAATGGGTATCTTTTTTTCAGATTTGTTAAAAAAAAAAAGATAGTAGCATGTGTATTTATAAGCCCATATTAGACTTTCTTAGTGATATATACTGGGTAGGTAATGTTAAAATATTTTTAAATTATGAGGCTAATAACTATCCTAGAAAGTTTACTTTCTTATACTTTTATCAACACAGACTACACACACAGAATCATTTGCATAAGTCACAAGTTAAAGATTATTAAATTTTCATGAACTCATTCTCTAATCAACAAAAAATCATTAGTTACCTGAAGATCCATTTTTTCCCACCCATTGACATTACCATTTTTTATCAAAAGAACTGCATTCTTAACTTTTTATTAGTAGATACTGGTTTTAAACGTTACAAATTCATGTAGATAGAATTGCATAATAGCTTACTGTTTTATGGCAGGCTTCTCTGTTGATGGCTGGGTTCTGAGCAATTGTTTCTTTTTCTTTTTTTTCTTATTTATTGTCAAAGTGATGTACAGAGCGGTTACAGTTTCATACGTTAGGCCTTGGGTACATTTCTTTTTTTTTTTTTTTTTTTTTTTTGGCCAGTCCTGGGCCTTGGACTCAGGGCCTGAGCACTGTCCCTGGCTTCTTCCCGCTCAAGGCTAGCACTCTGCCACTTGAGCCACAGCGCCGCTTCTGGCCGTTTTCTGTATATGTGGTGCTGGGGAATCGAACCTAGGGCCTCGTGTATCCGAGGCAGGCACTCTTGCCACTAGGCTATATCCCCAGCCCTTGGGTACATTTCTTGTACTGTTTGCTACCTCCTCCCTCATTCCTCCCACCCCCCTCTCTTCCTTCTTCCCCCATGAGTTGTTCAGTTGTTTTACACCAAATGGTTTTGCAAGTATTGCTTTTGTAGTGGTTTGTCTTTTTATCCTTTGTCTCTAGAGTTTGATATTCCCTTTCCCTTCCCTAGTTCTAATACCAGTATATACAGTATCCAGTGTACTCAGATAGGATACAGTGATAGTGCAGTATAACCACAGGAAGGGGATACAAGAGGTTCATCAACAATAGAAGCTATGGTTTCACATGGCATGTTGAAAGTAATTACAACAGTGATATAACAGTCATTTCCATAACATTTCACTTAGCATCATCTTATGCATTCATAAGGGCATAGCTATTAGGCTCTTGTGATCCTCTGCTGTGACTAGCCTATTGTTTATTTTTCTAATTGTTTATTTCATTTCTATTCTTTCTAACAGAAAATATTACTATAACATATTCCTAGGGTTGGGATTTGGAGATCATAAGGATTTAGTGTTCACTTTAACAGATACTTGCAGTTGTACTAATTTACACTGGAATGAAGATGTACAATTGTCAAAATTTTTCTCCCATTCTCTAGGTTGTCACTCTGCTTCGATCAGTGATTACTTTTCCATTCCAATCGACATATTTTCATTTTTCCCCAAATACCCTCAACCTTTCAAATGACCTGAAGCTAACTCCTTGTGTTCTTCTAATTGTGTTTTACATTTCAATCATTAACCCATTTTGTAGATGGAAAAAATATAAAGACCTTGCATGTTCATGAATAGGTAGAATCAAGGTTGTGAAAGTGACCAAACTACCAAAAATGACATACAAATTCAATGCAATCTTCATCAAAATCCCACAGATCTCCTTTACTGAGATAGAGAAAATAATCCAAAATTTTATATGGAACAATAGAATAACAAAGAATAATAGGATAGCCAAAGAAGCTCTAGGCAAAAAAATAGCAATGCAGCTAGTAACAAAATACCAGCTTTCAAATTCTACTTCAGAGCTATAATAACAAAAACAGCTTGGTATTGGCACAAAAATAGACCCAAAGATCAATTGAACAGGTTGAAAGACCCAGAAATAAATCTACGTACTTACAGTCACCTGATATTCGACATAGGAGCCAAAGACATACAACAATTATTGTTGAGGAAACTGAGCAGTCATAAGCCGAAAACAAAAAGTGGATCCCTGCTTGTCACCATGCATGAACATCAATTTGAAGTCAGTCAAAGACCTCAACATCAGACCTGAAACTGTGAAACTACTGCAAAAGAGAGGTAGGAGAGACATTAGAACTTATAGGTACAGGTAGAAACTTCCTATATAGAGTCCCAGGGGCACAACAGATAGGAGAGTCAACAAGTGGGACTAAATTAAAAGTTTCTGCACAGCTAAGGATATAGTTGCTAAATGAGAAAAACAGGCAAACAATTGGGGAAAGATCTTTACCAGCAATACATCAGACAAAGGCCTAATATCCAATATACACAAGGAACTCAAGAAACTAACCCCTCCTAAACTTAATACACCAATTACAAAATGAGCAAGGAAGCTAAGAAGAGACTTCTCAGAAGAATGGCAAAGAAACGTGAGGAAATGCTTATTGACCTGATCATAAATGAAAGGCAAATGAAAACAGCCCTGAGATACCACCTTACCCCAGTCAGAATGGCCTACATTCTGAATTCAGACAACAAATGCCAGTCAGTGGGGATGCGGGGGGGCAGAGGGGCAGGAAGAACCCTACTGCACTGCTGGTGGGATTGTAAACTAGTACAATCACTCTGAAAAGCAATTCGGAGGTTCCTCAGAAAACTAAACATAGAACTTCCCTATGACCCAGCCCTACCATTTCTTGGCATCTACTCTGAGCATCATGAGCCAGAATATAATAAGGACACCTACACATCCATGATCATTGTGACACTATTCACAATAGCCATGTTATGGAAACAAACAAGAGGGTCCACGATAGATGAGTGGATCCAAAAAGTGTGGTACCTATGTGCAATGAAATTTTACACAGACATTAGAAAGAATAAAATAATGTCATTTGCAATGAAATGTATGGAACCAAAGCGAATCATGTTAAGTGAGGCAAGACAATATCAGAGAGATAAACTGTACATGTTCTTCCTGATATGCAGAAGTTAGACCTAAAATGCACTGGGATATGAAAAATAACACAGAATTATAGATATTCACATACTTTAAAACCAAAAGAGGATAGTCTTAGGAGAGAATCACAAAGGTGCAATACTCAAGCACTTCTTCATATGTATATAAAGTAACATACATACTGAAACAAACTCCAAAGATATGGAAACAGGACTTTCTTCTTAATTTGTGCTGTTGTTGTTTTTCCCTGATGATTCTGTATTGTTTACCTTACATACAGTATATTCACTTGTACACCTGTGGAAGGGTGAGAGGAGGGCACAGAATCAGAAGGAAATGGGTGAAAAAATACAGCAATGGAGCACATTGGGCATTGATGAAAATGAACTATGCAACTTATGGGTGGAAATGGGAGGGAGGGAATGTGAAAGAATGAGGGAACAGATGACACTGTCTGAAAGGAAATGTACTTATTACCTGACATATGCAAAAGTCAACCCGGCTGTATATCACTGCTAAAACAACTAAAGTAAATGAGGAAACCTATCCAGAAACAAAATCATTGCAGAGGTATGCACCATTCAGAGCTTCATAAAATAAACACATCAGTGAATTTAATTCTCGATTCCTTATCAAAATGTACCTTAAACTATGAAACCAGACATTTCAAAATGCTGTTATAATTTTTCATGTATTTGGCTAAAAACTCAGGTGAGGAAAAGAATTGTTAGATACTTGGCTGCCTCCAACATCTTGAGCATTCCATGTCTTACTTATCTGCTCCATTTTACATATTTTCTTATATGTCCGGAAGTGAGAATATACCTGTTTTGTTATGTTAAGTTTTTAATACACACAATTCTATTTCAACCCACAAATTCTCTTGCATAGCTATGAAACTCATGTCTTATAAAGGACAAGTAATTTAGGCATCATTTTATTCCCTATTTTGGATAAACATATTTGTATATATATTAGCATATATTAGTATACATGTATATATATGCATTGTTTTAAGACCACTAAAAGCCTCCTCAGATAGACAGTGTTCACTGTGAACCTGACAATATCACTATATTTCTCCTTCACTTTTCCATTTCTGTGCCATACATCAATTAAAATACTGATTATATCACATTACCTTCTTTTATCAACTGGTTGTCAGCAACTGGAAGCAGAAGCTATTGATTATTTGTACATTCAATGTCCCTAGCCTGGAAAAACAGTCAGTGTGTAATAGATAGTTAAAGAAGATTTGAGGAATTGAAAGGAAATATCCTGTAGCTTACAAACTGTAATAGAAATGGACATTAATAAACCTTCAGTCACTTACACTGGCTACAATTCTTAGATTTCTATTTAGGACTAAATCTATTTCTCCATAGTTCCCATAAAGCACATCACACTCTTATGGATTTACCTACCAGCTTATTGACATCTTCTTTCATAATAAAAATAAAACAACCATAACCATTCATAATAATTCATAACCATGAATAATATTGTTTTTTATTTTCTGTTAGGTACAGGGAACTTTACTAAATTTTAGTGCCTGACATATTCTTTACTCCAATGGTTCATTACTGAGAAGTACTTAGCAACTACCATAATGATTTATTTCTTTAAGCAGGTGCTAATAAAAGCCAGGCCTATCTGAAGAAAAAGATATAAATGGTGCTGTAAAGCACCATATACCAAGTGACATATAAAATTTTAGAAGGGAAAAGTATCAAAGTGAACATTATTTTTTCCAGTGACTTCACCAGAGAGATTTGGTTGTAGCTATGGCTTACTTAAGTGAAACATCAACTACTGTTCACAAATAAAACTTGCTCAATTATTTTGATCTTTTTTGATACAATTCTTATCAATCAAACTCTCTTTGCCTTTCTTAGGATGCACTAAATAAATTGAATCTGAAACATTTGCTGTAACAACAAAATGGCATGTAATATTTAACCTCAGTTCTTTAGTGATGAACCAAACAGTTAATGAAATTTCATACATAAGAAAATCATTTAAACAATGTACATTGTAATTTTAAAATTTTTCTCAATTTCACTTGAGTCAAAAAATTAAATCATGAGGGCTGGGGATATAGCCTAGTGGCAAGAGTGCCTGCCTCGGATACACGAGGCCCTGGGTTCGATTCCCCAGCACCACATATACAGAAAACGGCCAGAAGCGGCGCTGTGGCTCAAGTGGCAGAGTGCTAGCCTTGAGCAAAAAGAAGCCAGGGACAGTGCTCAGGCCCTGAGTCCAAGCCGCAGGACTGGCCAAAAAAAAAAAAAAAAAAAAAAAAAAAATTAAATCATGACTATAAACATAAGGTATGTGACCATTACTTATTTTATAACTAAATTATTATTTAATATCTTGTTCATGGTAGTAATAATTTCATCTTGGCTCTATTGACATATTTTACTTTAAAACAAATTGTATTACTCTCTACTTGTCAAATGCTGGTGGATTTGAAAACTACTGGTATTAATTGGAAGTTAAAATACAACCACAAGTATAAATATATGTGTCTTTATTCAGGTTTGTCATTGAGTAATCATGCTCATAAAAGTAATTGTGAAATACAGTATAATAGTGCTCGTTGGCAACAGTAATAAATAAGGCCCAGAAAATTCTAGTTAAGAATATGGATGTGGAAATTCACCTAAGCCCAGTGGGTAGAAAGAGAAACCAAGATTTAACATTCAAGTAACATAGAAAAAACTTTAACCCAAAATACTTTTTTAAGTAATACACATTTTTAGTCTATAGAGTGGCAAAATATTTTTCCAGTTAGAAATTACAAGCTACCATTCATAACAGATTTACTGGAGCCTACTTCTGGGGTTAGATCTCAGCTCTTGGTTTCTCTACTGCTTATTGCATCCCATATGTTTGGAAAGAAAGGAGACAAAAATCACTCTCTGGGAAGCAGATGCTCCTGTGGAGTAGAAGTATAGGTGGTTTATTGGAAAGTAATACTTGTGAAAGTAAAGTGAAAGGAAGCTGATTGAGAAAGGGCTGTTATATTTACAATTAAAATTGAAATGAGGGGGCTGGGGATATGGCCTAGTGGCAAGAGTGCTTGTCTCATATACATGAGGCCCTAGGTTCCATTCCCCAGCACCACATATGCAGAAAATAGCCAGAAGTGGCGCTGTGGCTCAAGTGGCAGAGTACTAGCCTTGAGCAAAAAGAAGCCAGGGACAGTGCTCAGGCCCTGAGTCCAAGCCCCAGGACTGGCCAAAAAAAAAAAAAAAAATTGAAATGAGAGCTTCAAATTTTTTCTTTTCTTTTTTTTTTGTGTGTGTTCTTTCTTTTTTTTTTAATTTATTTTTTACTTTTTTTAAGTTTTTATTATAAAACTGATGTACAGAGAGGTTACAGTTTCACACGTTAGGCATTGGATACATTTCTTGTACTGTTTGTTACTAGGCCTCTACTTTTAAATATTTCGTAAGTTACAGAATACTAATAAACATGTCCTCGAGAAGTAAATTTGTGCTATTTGTATCCTGCAACAACTTATAGTGTAGTGGGAAAAAGCCCACCCGGTCAGCGAGCAAGCCCAGAAAGCTCACTGACCATAGTCCGAGCCCACCACAACGAAGTTGAAAAAAGAAAACAACTTTATTGAGAGAGTTAAGTCAGGGCCGCAGCACTAGCTCAGGAGCAGATATTGCCACTCCATCCGAAGTTACAGGCTAGCCTTTATAGCAAAAATCACACATTTAGTCCCAGCCACACACAGGTGGCCAATGGGATTAAAAGAAAATATAGAAAACTGCATAGTCATACCTGGCCACACGCAGGTGGTCAATAAAGTCACAAGTTGTCATATAGTTTCTGTTTAAAACTAACCTATCCTTTCACTCTAAATTGGCTTGGGCTGATGATAGACAAATAGGATTACAAATTGGCTCCAACCCCCTATGCAGGTGGTTGAGTGAGATTACAACATATTTGTTTTTCTGGTTTGCTTGATCTTGCTATGCTTCACCACATTCTTTAAAAACAGGAAGGTTTTGTAATTAAGTAGCCCAGGGAGATAGAGCCAGACCCTCTTTACATTACAATCTTTACATTTCAGGAATCTGACCTCTATCAGGATATTTCTTTGCAAGCAAGCAAAGGTGACCCTGCCCCCCTCAGCTAAGATGAATGCTCTAAATTTAAAATGGAGTCATACTAGCTCAGGATCCACTAGCTCAGGATCCACTAAAACAGAGTCTCCAGCAAATCCCATACGCTTTCCCTAAGATTAGTTTTATTTTTTCAATGATACTGGTAATTAAACCTGGGGTCACATGTTAGCAAATGCTCTACCACTTGAACTTTGCCCATTAGGCCTTTCACTTTTTACTTTGTTTTACAGAGTTTGTCTCAAACTACAGTCATCCTAGATTCAGCTCATAAATAGCTGAGATTACCGGCATGAATCATCACACCTACCCATGGATTCTTTCTTGAGACTGGAAAAACAAAAACAAAAAGAACTCCTTTCTGGTTTTTATGAGGCCCTTTGCTTCAGCAGCCTAGCTTTGCCCTAAGTAATGAATTACACGTTGGGGTATTCTATTGTTTTAATCTGTCTCTCATTATTTCTCTTTACTCACTGAAGCCAGAAAAATTGCTCATCTTTATCTCTCTCTGCTCTTCCATTAGATCCTAGTTTCTGAAATCAAATTTTAATTTACAAGAATACTTCCTTGCTTTTTCATATGCAAATTCATAACTTCTTATTATTCTGCGATAGCATCCTTCTAAAGAATTTAATTCATATTTGTAAGGTTTTCCTCTCCCAGAAATGCCTGGGAATTCTGAGCTTCTGTTGTTGGGGCTATATTCAGCTTCAATAGTAAGCCATTGTAGCAACCATAATTTACCAAAAAGAAACTAATAAAAGTTTATTGTAGTCACATAAAAAAAAAAACCAGCTCTGAGCTAGTATTGCTGTTCAGAGATGCTACAAGAGACTCATATCTTCCTGTTTTCCAACCTTCCTACATGGCTTTGCTTCCTGAGGTATCAAAATAGCTCTAGTACTACCAGGGTGCTTTGTCTGTATTACAGCTAAAATGAACTTTAATGTCTTAAAGGGGTAATGTGAGAAATAGCTGGGCCAATTCATAAGAAAACCACTGATTTAGAAAGCTCACATACAAACACCTTACACATCTAATTGGCCAGAATTAGGTCTCATGACCTAAGCAGCAAGGAATTTAGAGATTGACAGCCTGCCCTTCCAAAGTGAAGTTGAAAGACTAGGATGACTCCATCTTGAAACTGCAACCATCTTGCTGTTTGTGTTAAGCTAGGAATAACCCAGCACATACATAAAACCTGGGAAATGGCTTGTTTATAGTGAAACTAACTAGACATTGTACAGATTCCAGGAACAAAGTTGTTTGTGCCAAAACCAACCAGCGATAAAAACCCATTTCCCGGATGGCCCAACCAGTTCTGGAATGTTCCAGATATGTTGACCGCCCTGGAATGTCCTCAAACCAATTTTAGAGAACCCCTAGCCCCGAGCCAATCAGATTTGTCCTCGCACCCCAACCCTGCTTGCACCTGGTTTATGTAACTTTGTGATTTTTTCCTTTAAATACCCATGTGAAACTCTGCTCATGGCCTTCCTCCTAACCTCCACTGCGTCGGAGTGTAGGAGGAGGTCCGGGCTGCAGCTCGCCTGAATAAAGCCTTGCTTTTGCATTTCGGAATGTCTGGCTCTGGGTGATCTTCTTGGTGGTCTTCTAGGACTTGGGCACAACAAAGTGAGCCAGACCCAAAGAAACATGGACTCTATGTTCTCCCTCATAGGGAATAATTAGCACAGGTTTAGGCTAGTCACAGCAAAGGATCACAAGAGCCTAATAGCTATGCCCCTATGAATGCATAAAATAATGCTAAGTGAAATAACTCCATGTTATGGAAACAAGTATTATATCACTGTTGTAATTACTTTCAACATGCCATGTGAAACTGTAGCTTCCATTGTTGATGACCCTCTTGTATCCCCTTCCTGTGGTTGTTCATGCACTGTCACAGTATCTTATCTGAGTACATTGGAAACTGTATATACTGGTATTAGAACTAGGAAAGTGAAAGGAAATACCAAAATCGAGAGACACAGGATAAAAAGACAAACCACTACAAAAGCAATACTTGCAAAACTGTTTGGTGTAAACCAACTGAACAACTCATGGGGGGAGAGGAAAAGGGGGTGGAGGTGGGGGAATGAGGAAGGAGGTAACAAACAGTACAAGAAATGTACCCAAGGCCTAAGGTACGAAACTGTAGAGCAGTATCCTTGAGCAAAAAGGCTCAGACACAGTGCCCAAACCCTGACTTGAAACCCGAGCACAAGTACAAAAAGTATTTTTAAAAGAGTAATAAAAATAGGTTGGTTATAAATTAGAAGCTGAAAGTCAAGGTGGCAAGAACAAGTTTAGGCACAATAACTTTTACTGTTTATAATTATTATTATTTTGCATATTATTATATTCTAGCTGTTAAATCGACTTAGATGTATGTTCTTCTCCAGTTATGAGAAACCCAAAAAGGAGAGTAGCAAGCTGAGAAAGATTAAACAGAGGCAAAAGGAATGGATGAAGTATTTTGTAATTCAAATAACAAAGATGAGCACCACTTATTTCTGGCCCATTAAAAATTCATTGTTAAGAAATTGGAGGGCCAATGTTTCTATCAACATCCTTCATCTTGTCAGTGGCTTTTTCATTTGAATAGATTTCGATGTTGGCATTCTTTTAATGAAAGACCTGACTAGAGAATCAGGCTTGAATTAATGATGAAGATATGGATACTTAGTCCTGGCCACATGACATCAAATGATACACTTCATCTTCATCACCTTGCACGCACTAAGTTTCTTCCAGTGTGAAATGAGAGAAAGAAGCTCAGTGACCTTTAAAAGTACTTTAGGCTCTAACAACTTACAATTCTATTTTTCTTCATTTTTCTCCCATTCTGACAGCTTCCCCTTTATAAGTTTTGAACATCCTATCAGAAATGCTACAGAAAACACATTTTGAACCCACAACTCCCAGGCAGCTGTAGAACTGTGAGTCCTGGAGTACAAAATGGTTACTAAAAAGTTTGCCCTCCAGCAATGAAATAGCAGATTTATTATGAACTTTAATTTTCACCATCTTACAAAAGCATTATTGTTCTTTGAACATAAAAGAAATTGTTCCCATTAAATTGGTCTCAAGCCCAGGTAATAAACCAAGTCTGGGTAGCACAATTAATACTATAATCATCAGTCATCTTTAAAAATAAAAACAAAGCCATCAGCACAAAGAACACCATAAATGACCTAACTGTGCTGGAGAGTTTCTCAGTAAGTGGAAAAAAGTTTCAAAAATGAAACTGCAGTATATGACTTTGCAACCTCTGCAGGTTGCTCTTCAATTATTTGGAAACCTATTATTTTATTCTCCTTCTGAAAAAATAGACAAACACAAGAGGAAACAGTCTATTAGCTTCAAATTCTTCTATTAATATCTTTCTTATCATGAAGCTGTCATATTGCTTAAACCCATGTTACTACTAATATTTAATATCCACAAGGTTAAAGAGTTGTCTAAAGAGATAGCTATTATTGTGATTATTATTATTATTATTACTATTATTATCCTCCCTCATATAGAGAAATTAGCCTTATTTCCAGAGACAAATACCAACTATCTTTTTGAGTAGTATTATCTAGGGTAAAGAAAGTTGTGAGTATATAAGGGATTTCTTAATTATTTATGCCTAAGCGCCCAGGAAGTATTTGAAGCACTTCACTTGAATACCTTTTGAGAACTGATAAAGCATAAACAGTAGAAAATTATTTCCTGTCCATAAATTGTTATCTCCAAGTTCAAAGTGCTAACATATAGATAGATAGATAGATAATGTTATATGTGCATATATATACATATATATAAAGTGTGAACATTCATATATATATAGGACTAACATATTTATGCGTTTGTATGTGTGTGTATGTGTGTGTATGTGTGTGGTAAACTTGTTCAATTCAAGAAATAAATCCTGTATTGAATCTCCAGTGCTGCTCTTTTTCTATAACTCTTTATGTCATCTTTTCTACTACATAGTATGTATTTATATATATACTATATAAAATAAATATGTACTTACGTACTACATATTTATATAAATAAATATATTTTTATATTTCAAATGGTTTCCCAGCTATAACAAAGATAAAAAATGAAAGACAAACATTCTTTTAATGCAAATAAAAAGAATCTATCAAAGTTAAAGTGAAGAAAAAATTCAGAATTGTATTCAAAAGAATTGCCATATCAAAGAAAGTCACAAGTAAATTCTTTACACAGAATCATGAAACCATGAAAATTCTTAAGAATTGGAACAAATTGGGCTGGGGATATGGCCTAGTGGCAAGAGTGCCTGCCTCGGATACACGAGGCCCTAGGTTCGATTCCCCAGCACCACACATACAGAAAACCGCCAGAAGCGGTGCTGTGGCTCAAGCGGCAGAGTGCTAGCCTTGAGCGAGAAGAAGCCAGGGACAGTGCTCAGGCCCTGAGTCCAAGGCCCAGGACTGGCCAAAAAAAAAAAAAAAAGAATTGGAACAAATTAATGGGGGAGTAATAGATTGCTCAATAGATTATGTCCAGCATATTGTGGTAATCCTGAGTTTTCAAATGATGATTTTACAACCATTTGTTTTTTGTCTTTACTAATTAGATCCTACACAAGTTAAGTGCCCACCAAAAAGATGGAGGGAGAATTTCCATATTTTGTGTTTATTGCATTTCCAAAAAATGGTTACCAGGTCCTTGAGAAAGACAATCTCTGGTCACAAAACTTGCAAGAGAACTTTAAAGAGACTTTCATATGTTTTAAAAATGGCAGAGAAAAATTTACAATTACACTTATAAAGTAAATGTATAACTAAAGGAACACCAAGGATAGAATGTCATGAAGAGTACATCTGATTTAGCCAAGCTAAGAGAAATGTGCTTCTGTTGGTCAAAACCACTGCCATTGACATGACTCTGAAAGAAAATATTGCAGACTCTAAGTTATGGGTAATTTTCCTTAGCATATAATTTTTTCGTTTATCAGTTTCATGTTTAATTTAACTTAATTTAATATTTTTGTATTGTTATTGCAAAGCTGATATACAGAAGGATTACAGTTGTATAAGTCGGGTAATGATTACAAGTTTTGAACAGTCACCTCTTTCCTTGTTTTCTCCTTTTTTCTCTCCCTTTGGCCTCATAAGGAGTATAGTTCATTTCCAAAATAGTGTCTAGTGAATATCACTACTGCATTTGTTCACCCTTTGTCCCACCATTTCTGTACTCCCCCTTACCCTTCTCCAAACATATGAACGTACATGTAAAAGGTACAGAAAGCAAAAGCAGAAACAAAGGAGAGAAAAAAAACATAAAAAGAAACAAAATAAACTCTTGTTTCCATTTGTTGGGGTTTGTTTTGATAAATATCATTTTATATGATCATATGCACCTAGCCATTGAGCCTTAAGATCCTTTCTAAGTATGTCCTCCTTTGGTTTCACTATGTGACTGTCTAGAATCCTGTATAATTATCGTGTTCAAGGGTTTTTCTTTTTTTGTTTGTCTTTTAATATCTAGTGTGTGTGCTTGTAGATTTAATGACACATTCTAATTAAAACAAATGAGGGAAATAATGCAACCTGTTTCTTTGGGTCTATCTAATTTCACTAACATAATCTTTTCCAAGTCTTTCCATTTCCTTGTGAATGGTGCAATATCATTCTTTCTGAGGAGAGTGTAGCATTTCATCTTGTGTATGTACCACATCATTTGGATCTATTTGCCCACTGAGATGCATCTCGGTTGATTTCATATCTTGGATAAATGATGCTGCACTGAACATAGGTGTGCTAGTAGCTTTAGTAATACCTTGTTTGTAGCACAGAATATTTTTAATAATATTTCTACATAGAATGGCAATCACTAACTTCTTTGATTTATGTGACATTCATGGTGATTGTGATGATTATTCAACATTTTTAAAGACAATTTGAAGGTAAGTAAAAACGATGTGCAAATTGAACAAATGCATCATGTTAGTGAAAGAGCAGAGTAAAGGATGAATGGGGAAAATGGGACCAATGGGAAAAGTAGTTTCTTTGATTTTGCTTTGATCAGAGGCAGTCAACTCTTTAGCAATTAGACTATTAACTTTGGTCTTATAGGTCAATTATTAGTTTTTTTCCCCCACAACATGATACTCACCTAGAATATTTCTTTCTTACCATTTCATATGTAACAGTCTTTCTTTGATAACTTGCTCCTCTGCCTTTTATTTATTTATTTATTTTGCTCATCATGGGGCTTGAACTCTGGGCCTGAGCACTGTCTCTGAGATTCTTTTGTTCAAGGCTAGCTCTTTACCACTTGAGCCAGAGCTCGACATCTGGCGTTTTGTCCAAGCGGGCATAATTTCTTGGTGATAAGAGTTTTTTTCCATAGGCGTGGTTTATTGGAGATAAGAGTCTTATTGATTTTCCTGCTTAGGCTGGCTTTGAACTATGATCCTCAGCCTGCTGAGTGAGTAGGATCATAGGTATAAACCACTGTATCCCAGCTCTCTTCTACCATTTTTAAATGAAATAATTCCTGATATCCTTGGCTAGTTATGGTGTTGAAGATACTATTATTGGGTTTGCTTTTTTCCTTGACATTTTGACAATTGTGCCCTGTGCCCGGCACTATACCAAAGCTTACACATTAATATAGTCTTTATAGTGTCTCAATGAGATTTTAGTTTATTTCCAAATGAGAAACTCTAAGCCTAAATATGTTGTCATTCTTAGAGATAAGGACACGGAATGGGAAGTGATGGCCTGAGTATATAAATTTAGCTTTATCTGGCTCCAGAGAACCAATTTCTTAAACTTCTGGAATAATTCATTAAATGCAATTATTGATAAATGACTATTTGTTCTGCTGCCTGTGTTTAGTTCCCCCTGCGGTAATTGCATTTGTAATTTAATTAATACTGTGCATCCATCCTTTCTTTCTCCCAATTACCCCTGTGGTTACTGATGATATACATTCTCCAATTCTTTGGGTTTTATTGCTCTCTACTGAATCATATTTAAGGAGAGATTGTTTCTGTATTCCAAATAATATAACATGATCCCCTGGCAAATTACTTATACAAAGTTAGAGTGTTTATTAAAGGTCATATTTACCTAACTGTCAAATTTTCTTCCTACTCACATTGTTCATTATCAAAGCATTTATTTATTGACTGTGAGAGTAATAATGAGAGTAGTCTTCTCAGAACTGGAGAACTAGAGCTAGGAGGAACTTTAACACCAATTGTTATGTACTTTTATCTAAAGGAAATCCCTTGAATATTCTCCTAATAAAGTACTAGTCCTAATAATTATTTCAGTAAACGGTAAAACAGAATGCTTTATTGCAGTTAAGGCTTTTAATATAGTAGTATGTGTATTCCAAGGTATTTCTCTGTTACCTGAAAATTGTTTTTGTACTTTTTTTGTCATTGCTTCTAGTCCTACCTTCTTAAACAATAAAAATAAATTTAAGATACACAATTGGAGAATGCCACATGCTTAAACATGGTTAAGGAGCCATCATACATTTCCCCAAATCCCTAGGACACTATCTCTTTTCCCTTATCTATGTAACACACATTTATCCATCTCAATGGCCTCTAAAACTTTTACTTAGCATGATTAAAGAGAAATATTCATTAGTTTGGGTTGCCAGGCTGAGAGCAAGTAAGCCAATTTGCAAAATCTCTCTCAGAAAAATGGGTCCCTAAATCATGGAGTCCTATTCTAAAACCATGAAGAATCATTATATTCCCAGGTCCTAAATTACAAATCATTGTGGATTTGTTTCTAGTTCCTAAGTGTGGGAGAACTTGGCATTTAGACACTGATTATTGAATACTGAGGGTATAGTCTATGTCACAGACTCACAGTTTCTTTGTACACAAGTGATACCCTTTTCTTGAGCACTTCTTCATCATCTATGCAGCTGACTGCAAACTCTTTTAATCCATCTTAGAATTAAAACCAAAGAAAAACAATTCTTCTCTATATTTTCTTTTTGATGGTTTGTCTAATGAATGGTACTAGCATGCGATGATATAACTTGGCTAACATGGAAGAGGAATCATCAAACAAAGTTGTAGCTGAAACTCTTATTAGGTATATTACAATCACCATTACTTCCCATGTTTATTTACTATAAAGAGATAATTGGAAAATACTAAATAGTTACTGGGTGAGGACATATAGAGGGAAGATTTGAATAACATTTTTATCAGTTGAAACAGCATATCATTTCTGCTATATAGGTTTGCCTCACCAATAATGATTTTGTTTAAAAAAAAAAAAAGTAAAAAGCAAAAGCAAGTCCCTTCCTCATTTATATCCTATTGATCTACACCACATCTTTTCTTGAGTAAGACTGAACAGGTAGTTTTGAGATTCTTTCAGAGTCTCCTTATCTACAGACCCTACCTTACTTAACTTTAGAATATGTTGTGTTATAATACATTTTTAATAGTCAAGACATTCAGCACAGTTCTTAACTCTGGTTAATAAGACCATGAACTTTTTAGTCTTCAAGTCTCACAATTGTGTCATACACTGTTAAAAGATGGACCACATCCGGAATCCTTAAATTTGGCCATGACTATGTCTTTTACATTGTTTCATGATGCACAACTGAGGATATTCTAACCCCTTCTAGAGCCATTCCTGGGGAATCATACAGAGATGAAGTGCTTCTCCATTTTCCATATGTAACATTTTATTTTATTTTATTAGCATTGGTTTCATAGTCACAGCACTAATATGTAGTTTGATTAGAAGCTTTTCATATATATACATATATATACGTATATATAAATATATATATTTTTATATATATATATATACATTTCCATATATATATATATTTCCCCATTACAGCCTCTGGTATTAGCAATGCTAGACAATACTTCAACTCTATTTGAAAGCCATTAAAAAATGAAATCATCAACAAATACAGAAATGTGATAAATACTGTTGAAAAGAAGCAAGAAACCACAGGTCTCTGTTCTGTATGATATCAGGTAGAAATGTGCTTCTTTGCTACTACCAGTTTTACTGCTCTGTGCCTGACTATGAATGGCACAAAAATGACATGAATATTTACTTGGAAATTATAAATAAATTTCAGTGATAAGATAATTTGTGAGTACATAATCCATGAATAGTGAGGATTATACATATTAGAGTTGAAGGATGTGAATCTTCCAAATGTAAAAGTTCACCAAATGCCCACAGTAAACAATGGAAAAAAAAAAAAAAAACAACCACCTTTATAGCCACCGGAATGGATTACAAAAAACTCAACTTCATTTGTAACGAGGGAAATCCATGATTTCCCATGTTTGCATATTAGAATGTGAAACAGTATTTTATTTCACACAATATCATACAATTGGGGAAATCTCTGCAGCTATTCTGGCCTGCAATTTGGCATTGGTAAAGAACAAATGTGATCTAACAGCTTCACTCATGATTGGAGATTCTAGAGAAACTTGTTTACATTACAGACTCATAGGACAGAAACCTTTGAACTTACCCAGTTCTATCATGCAATGTGGGCTAAGATAAAGACATATATTATCTATTCATAGTATTGTTTTCTCACTAGAAAAAAAAAACAGAATTAAAGTTTTATCTTTGGGGCCCAGAGGATGCACTGATTCGGTTAAAAGAGAGCTACAGTTAAAGAGCAATTTTCACATTGTTCAAGAAAAAAATTTTTAAAAAAAACTACAGGAATTGGGCTTCAAATAAAATGACTTAACAATTTCTAACAACAAGTAAAGATACTGTTATCATTTAAACAAATCAACCATCTGCTCCAATTTTTCTTATCTTGTTGTGGTAGAACAAATATGTTTCAGAACTAGCAAAACCATAGCTAAAATTTTTATCTTCTGACAGAAATCAAATATGCTTTGCCAAAATCTCATGAAACTCTATTAAGGAGAATGCCTCTTTCCAGACATAAGCTCTTGGAACTAATTCCATGTGTGTTTTTATTGCTAAATATATTTCTTCAATTTCCTAAAATATATTGAACTAACATTATCCTGATTCACTTGATCATGAGCTAATGCTATCTCACAATGATCCAAACTACATAATAACCATACAGAATTCAAAACATATACATACACATTTATAAACAATTATTGGGTAAGTAACAGAAGACGCATTAATACAAAGAAAATTGTAGTGAGGGAGCATTCTTTTCTTATGGTGAAATAATATTTTTAAGAGATGTAGGTGGGGTGGAGTTAACTATATGTTTAAGCAAAGAAATCTAGAGTCAAAACTAAAATAAAGAACTTCAGGAATTTTTAAGTGTGTGAGCAGTATGGAAGTGAAGAAAACCCATTTATTAGAATATATAGAGGATTATAAGTACACAAAAGTATTTCATAGCTGAATGAGCCATCCCATTTACATAAACTTTTGAAAAGAAGACATGTACATTCAAGGTTTTGCATAGCATACACATTTTGAGATTTCGAACATGGACGGAATATACAAGCATACAGATGTTAAAAGTCATGAAACAAATTTGAATTTTTTCTTGCTTTGGTGGTACTGGGTTTGAACTTCATGGCTTTGCACTTGCTTTACAGGTGCTCTACAATACTTATTACTCGCCTACTCTTTGTTTTAGTTATTTTCAAATAGGATCTTCTATTTTTTTCTAAGCTAACCTGAGATTCTCTTGTTTAAGCTTCCTGCCTAGCTGAGCTGATAGATGAATGCAACCATGCCCTGATTTCTTGGTTGGAGTGAGGTCTCCCAAAGTTTTTGCCCTAGAACCACAGTACTTATAAGCTCTACCCCTTGAGTAGCTATAATTATAGGTGGGAGCTACTATGCTAATATATTTATTTTCATAACTTATAATTTCATTATCCTTACCAAAACTTGAGTCATTCCATAAAATATATTGTATCTTCAGTAGTTTTATTCTTTGCACGCATATTTTGTTTTATTTTCTGTTCACTAAAATACAAAAGGGGAATATTACAAGTTAAGTTGATTTTCCCCCAGAATGACATGAAATATTGGGTGTGGAAGTATACTGGGCAGAAATATGAACAGTTTATCAGTGATAAACTCATCTACCAATAGAAAAGTAGACAATGGTTATTACTAATTTGGGCTTTGAAATCAGTAAGTGTAGTTATGCCTCTTCTACACTTATAAATTATTGTGAAAATGGCTAACATTGAGTTTATATTAGTTCTTCCTCCACATTGGCCTTGTATCCATATAATCATTGAAATAATGCAGCATGATTGCCATCATATGAACCTTGTTGGGCCAAATATAAGCTTTTAGGATTCATCTATTTTAGAGAAAATTATGACTCTTTACAATCATTGTATTTTTATTATTGGCCCGAGAAACATGTAATCAGAATTACAGGCATTTGTGCCATGTGTTTGCTCACCAGGGAGGGACAAAGAGGTTCACGGGGAGCATTGGCATACTTTTCTTTCAGTCACAAAACTGTTTATGTTTTACACAGTGAAGACTGAAAGGGGGGAAGATAAATATCAATTCTGTGGAACTACAGAAATGTTCATTGGCAACCTACTTAGGTATGGGGTGTGTCATTATGTTGAAATGAACAAGATAGGAAAAAACTCTTCTCTCCAGTGCTGGTATTGTTTTGGAGGGAGACAGACAGTAAATACAGAAATGAATAAGTGGCTCTGAATAGTACTAAATTCTAAAGAGAAAATAAATCAGGACAATGACAGTGAAAGAACTTCTTCAATTAAGATGGTCTGGGGCTACTTTTGCTGCTCCAGGAAGAATTTTGAGAAAGGGAAGATGTTCACATTCAGAATTACCTGTGTTAGTTGGCTTTTTGTCATTGTGACAGAAAATCTGGCTAAAACAACCAAGGGAGGAAAGATTTATTTTCACTTACAATGTCAGTTCTCAGTCCATTATGCTGGGGAGGGGGAGGAGTCATACAACACACATCTTGGTTGTGGTTGTGGCTGCACATGGCAGAGGTTGTTCACTTCATGGTGGCCAGAAAGTAGACAGATATGTTAAGGAGATGGGGACAAGATATGCCTTTCAAAGACAGATCCCATCAGTCACTTCCTTACTCTAAAGGTACCTGCCTTCCACAATTTCAGTAGCAACTTCTGTTCATTCAAAGCTTGATTTCATAAAGGAATTAACTCATAGATTACATCAGTGTTTTCACATTCTAATTGTCTCTGGAAACACCCCCATAATATACCCAGAAGTGTTTTTTATTAATCTCCCAGGTCTTTCTCAATTCAGTTCATTGGACAAGCAAAATTAACCATTTTCTTTGACAAAGAGAAATGGCAGGAAGTGTAAGGAGCTCAAGGTAGAAAGGTGATTGGCATATCTGATTAAAAGACAGAATAGAATATAGGACTATTTTTTCTTAAGGTCATATTAGGAAAAGGTGCTTAGGAAAAGGAATGTAATCCAGATAAAATTCCTAATACTTTTGCCAAAGTCACAAACTCAGTTTACATTATTATTTTTTATTTTTATTTTTTGGCCAGTCCTGGGCCTTGAACTCAGGAGGGCCTGAGCACTGTCCCTGGCTTCCTTTTGCTCAAGGCTAGCACTCTGCCACTTGAGCCACAGCGCCACTTCTGGCCGTTTTCTGTATATGTGGTGCTGGGAAATTGAACCCAGGGCCTCATATATACGAGGCAAGCTTTCTTGCCACTAGGACATATCCCCAGCCCATGCTTACATTATTAAGAGAGTCATTATTAATCTATTCTAGAATGTATCCTTTTATATACAGCTTTGTGGACATATGTATTTTGATTTTCCTGCTACTCTTCACACTGAAGTTCTTACAGTAGTGCTTCAATGGTAGTACAATTTTTGTAACAAACTGTCAAGTATGCTAGATTCTCACCAGAAAACCTCCACATCCTTGGATATCTTTTGGCTATGTAGTATCACTAATTTGAATAGTTGTGGAATCATCTTAAAAATTATAAAGGAAGGGCAATACTATACCAAGATGTTAATTTCTTAAATTATTTTAAGTTTTGCATGTCATTTGGATAGGTATGTATGTGTTCATGTGGAAACTCTAGATGATGTTTTATTTTCAAAGTAAGCAATGCATATATATATATATATATATGGAGAGAGAGAGTTTACTTTGGAAAAAAATATATATATATATATTTGTATTGAACATAGAAGCCAAGAAGCAGCAATAGAAAGATTATTGTAGAGTATAGTAAGGAAATTGTATGAGTTGACCCCTTCTTTACATGCTGCTTTCTGACTGTTCCCTTCCAGTGTGGTCAGGACCAACCTTTTCAACTCTGGAATTGGGTCTTTTAAATTTTTTTTTTTGTAAGGGTGATGTCAGAGGGGTTAAAGTTACATAAGTAAGGTAATAAGCACATTTCTTGTTGAACATTGCTACCCCCTTCCTTGTTTTCTCCCACTTTCTTTCCTCCTAGAGTCCTCTCCCCCCTCCAAGTTGTAAAGTTAATTTCCAACATAGTGTCCTGTATCTGTGTGAAGTTATTTCTTTTTGCTTTCATTTTTTTTCTTTTCTTTGGAATTGGGTCATAATTTTCCATTTACATGCAAACATGCAAAACAGCCCTGAAAACATATTGATATTCCATAACAAAACCCGACATTAAAATTGTGGATAGTTAAGTTCAGCAGATGGCTGCCCACAACATTTATATCTTTGATTAATTTTTATTTTGATTTATTAATGGAGCTGTAAATTTCTTAATGAAGTCAGTGCACAAAAAGCAAAGGAGATTAGAGTATTAGCTGGGCTTTTACTACTACAACCATAAAAATGAGCAAGTGAACATAGAAAACATAACTGTTGAATTATTTATAGTCTCTTTCGCATAAAGATTTTAAGGCCTCTTGTATATTTCCAGCTAGATTTGGCAGCAGATAGAAGGAAGAAATCCAATGAGAACATATACAAACAACTCCCCAAATACCAGTTTAATTAGCATTAGCATAATGGGGTACAGAGGGCTGTGAGGATTTCTCTCTGTCATAGAGAAGTGAGCCAATGGATAAATGTGGTTTTGAATATAGAAGCCAATGACGATTTGACACAGAAGTTCATTTTCATCAGAGGCTAAAGGTTATACATGCCTATCTCTATACATATCTACATATATATATTTTTTTTCACCAATCAGACAAATGGCTTTAGAAGCTGAGACAAGGCTAAGGGATAAATTATTGGTTTTCAGTATTCTAAAGTTCTTGTGTTGGAGAGTTATTCATGGCCTGAGGAAGATAATTTCTAAAACTCAGTGAGGAAAGGAATTTTAACCTAGCAGTTCCTCTGATACTTGTTTTCAGAAAGGGCTGGAACTTCAAAGTTCAGCTTCCTGTGGCCTGAAGGTCTGAATAGGCAGGATCAAAGCCATTCCATCAGTGGGGAAGCAGCAGTATGTTAATTTTGAGTAGAAAGGTGAGAATCAAGAGACCTGATGCTACCTGAATACAGGCTATGATCAAATTATGATTAATTGGCCTATGATTCCTTCTGTCCAAGCTAGGACATAACATTCAATCCTCAGCCTAGATTGTCGCCCTTGGTCATGACTTCATTTTTGTCTGCCCTTTACCCTCCTTAAAGATTTTCTTTTTGTTTCTACCACATGGAAATGATTTTTAAGTTAATTTCTTCTGAGTAGGATAGCTCATTGATTGTTAATAACTTATTTTACTAATGTTTTCATTTGTCTGGTAACTAATTATGCTAACAATTTGGCACAGTCTTGGAATTACATTTCTTTGAGAATTCATATTTCCTTTTATCATGTCTTAATTTCTTTCCTTTTTTTGGCTAATTAAACAAAAAGCAGGATGACTTTAAAAGTAATGGCAATAAACATATGGGTGTATTGTAACTCCTTGGGAGTTCAGTGTTTTTGAGTTCCCTATATTTTTTGGTTGTTTATCCCTTGTCAGTTATAACTGGCAAAGGTTTTTTTTTTAAATATTATTCTGTAGACTGTTTGGACTACTTCTTTTCTGTGCAGATGCTTTTTGGCTTGATGTAATTCCATTTGTCATCCTTCGCTCCTATTTGCTAATTTGCTGTTGTTCTCTTCAGAAAGTTTTTGCCTATGCCAATAAGTTCTCATGTTTGTTTGCTGCTCAATATCTTAACTTTATAAATAGAAATGGAATGATGATACAGTACAATGGCAAAGCATTTGTCTAGAATGAGAAAAGCCCTGGGTTTAATCTCCTCACCATAAATGAACAATGAAAAATAGATCTACATGTATTGTAGCATTTTGAAAAATTGGTTTGCATTTAAAGTTTAATAATTATAAATGCAAACTGGAGTATGAAATAGTTTACACTTGGTATTGCCATTATAACTAATAAGATGTTTTATCCATATATATGCCTTAAGCAAGTAGACTTTGGCATCAGATTAATTAGGGTCAAAAAGGATATTCTTAGAGGATCAATAGCTCTGTGCATATGATCATATAAAATAATATTTATCAAAATGAACGCCAACAAATGGAAACAAAAGTTTTTTCTTTGTTGTTGTGTTTATTCTCCCTCTCTTCAGTCTTGTTTGTTTATTATCTTTCTTTGGGAGGATAATCCCACAAAAATGGTGGGACAAAGGGTAAACAATGCAGCAGTGGTATTCACTAGACACTATGTTGGAATAACTGCATATATAGCTATATAACTATATATACATATATATGTCAAAAAGAAAAAAGATTAATTCGGGTCAAAAGTCTAGCTCTACTACCTGTTTCCTCAGCAACTCTGGGAAATGTGTCCCCCACAGAGGGACATTTCAGCTTTATTCTTACTAAAGGTTTTTTGTTGGAAAAAGAATTAAACAACTTAAAATATATTTTGTATCTGATGGTGTTTCTTGCATAGTAGGTTTTGAGAAAGGAATATTATTGTTGTTATCATTGTATCTTTTATTGGAATAGAGAAGGAGGGATTCCTGGAATGTTTATTCATAACATCATTTTCCCAGAAGTTCCAATGCATATTCATCCTACTGAAAAGAAACCAAAAGTATGGCTACTTTAAAAGTAATTCATAATACTTGAATATTATTCATTCCAGGTCCAAGTAAAGGAAATAACATAGTAATAATAGTCAAAATAGTTTTAGTTTCCTTAAACTGACAGTTCAATGGCTAGAACAAGACATATTCACTTCTGAAATGAAATTAGATATTGTAAGAAGGTGCCATTAGAAAGGTTCAGTTATTAATTAAGACAACCTGATTAAATAATTGGCACTGAGATTTGCTAGGGTATATATGGCTACTAATGCAAAATGGCATTTGCCTTAGGAATCATTGACAGACTTCAGAAGACATGAAATTTACAAATATCCCTCTACTGTAGATGGTGAATTAAAAAGATAATTTGATATTTTCTTCATTCATCTCCCCAATCTCCATATTCCAATTTAGCTTTTTCTTTATTTTTTTGCCAGTCCTGGGCCTTGAACTCAAGGCCTGAGCACTGTCCCTGGCTCCTTTTTTTTTTTTTTTTTTCGCTCAGGCTAGCACTCTACCACTTGAGCCACAGCGCCACTTCTGGCTTTTTCTATATATATGGTGCTGAGGAATCGAATCCAGGGCTTCATGTATGGGAAGCAAGCACTCTACCACTAGGACATACTCCCAGCCCAGCCCCTCCAATTTAGCTTCTAAGGTTGTGGTGCTTGCTCAGTTTTGTAGGATGCTAAGTGCAGGTAAGCTGGAAAACCTACTTGAATATAATGAGATTTTTTTTTTATTTTAAATGTTGATAGATTAAAAATATTGAATAACCTTAAATTATATTTGAAAAGCTTAAGTGTCGACAACACAAATAGCAAGGTGTTCATCATCATTAAATTTGTTTTATTGTTAAGATTTGTATTTGATAGAATATTAATCAAAACATTTTTTTCTGATGTAATTTTTTTTGTTTTGTTTTGGGTTTTTTTTGGCCAGTCCTGGGGCTTGGACTCAGGGCCTGAGCACTGTCCCTGGCTTCTTCCTGCTCAAGGCTAGAACTCTGCCACCCGAGCCACAGCGCCACTTCTGGCCATTTTCTGTATATGTGGTACTGGGGAATCGAACCCAGGGCCTCATGTATACGAGGCAAACACTCTTGCCACTAGGCTATATCCCCAGCCCTGTGATGTAATTTTTAAGGGTCAAAGATGGAAACCATTCAATTAGATCTCTAATAGCATTAAATCCTTTAAAACAATCATTTTAGACTAGAAACGATTATTTTATGTTAGAAAATTTAAGAAAGAAAATATTCTATTTATTTACTTTTACTATAAAAGTGATATACAGAGGGGTTACAGTTCTGTAAGTCAGGTAATGAGTACCTTTTTTTAACAGTGAAGAAATATCTTGAATGATCTATAATTAGGCAAATATTGGTGGCTTTATATGTCATTTATTATAACTGAACAATAGCTGTTGGGTACCTTTAGAGATTATAAAATCTAAAATTTAAGTAACAATAAGAGATGTAATTATGTAAGGCTAAAGGAAAGAGAGGTATATTGGAAGATTCTATACTGTTGACTTTCATTTATTTATTTTTTTGTCATTACTGGGGTTTGAATTCAAAGCCATAAGTTTTGCTTGAGCCAGTGCTTGAGCCAGTTCTCTAGCTACATTTTGTGTTGGCTATTTTTCATACAGGGTTCTCATTTTATGTCAGGTAGGTATGATTTGTGACCCTTTTATGCATGATTCCCTTTGTGGCTAGGATGACTGTGCCCCCAAGCCCAGCTAATGTGTGTCCCTCGTACCTTGAGATGACAGATATATGCATCTGCTCCAAGCCATTTGTTGTTGTTGGAAATCTTGTGAGCTTTTATACTTAGGCTGGATTCCTTAATATCAGACTTCACAGTAGCTAGGATTTTAAACTTGAGACATCGTGGATGCTGATGTGGTAACGTTGATGATATAAGAGGGAATCATAAGCCATGGAACAGGAATAGCCTTTTCTATAAAAGAATCTATTTCTATTGTTTTAAGCTAGTAGGATTATAGAAATAGGACTATATAAATCTGTTCCAATAATAAGATAATAGAGTGCTGAATAATTATTTTCCCTTTTCCAATGCATCTCTTGCATTTGCATGGTGAGGTCATAAAAAGCATACTTGGTGCACCTAATATTTCTCTGCTTGAATATATGAAATATAGAATTCATCAGTTTCCTTTTGGTTTCTGAACCTATTTAGAACATAAAGTTTGCAACTGAATGAATTCAAACCCAAAATAAAATTAATTCAAACACAAAATAAGATTAGGATCAAGTCACTTGACATGTCCCTAAAAATCCTTTAATTAAATTCAAAATCTGTGAACTATCTGAAATTTAAAACATTAATTCTAGTGGTGAGATGATTTCAAATATCTATGTATTTTATATTAGAAAAGGTAATTAAAGGCATTTTGTAGAATTTGTATTCAACTAATATCTTTGTTCTCTGTATAGATAGGCTTTGATGGTATATTTTAATACCCATAAACACAGGCAAAAGCCTCCTTGTTCCAAACTTTGTATTATGTAAAATTCTAACTGCCAAAAATAATAAAGTTATTGAAAATTGTTATGATGTTGGACATTAGTTAATGATTATGGACCATAAAATGGGAATGTGTTGGAAATGTATGGCGTAAGTGAGTTTGATTCCACAAATAGATTAAGTTGATAAATTTTGGAGAGTTTGCATTTTCTTCATTAGCTTGTTTTCTAGGATGTGAAATGTCAGAGAATGTGTTCACAAGAGGCCTAACCTTCACCTTCAGCTACACTAGCAAAGTCTTTCCAATTTGATTTGATGTAACCTTTTAATATGCAAACCAGTCATGCATTTACAATGCAGTGTGTGCTGAAGTGAAAAGTATAGAATCCTTAAAAATTGAAGCAAGATCTTATTCTGTATAATTAAAGGCAAATTGTTCTCATACTTCATGTTTCTGCATTTTTTGAAGTAAACAAGTCAAAATAATCACAAGCAGGCAAAATAATTTCTAGAACCAAGTAAATAATCCTCATGTCATGGCCACAACAACAGCATTATGATAATTTGGAATTGCTTATTTTGTCACTTAAATGGTTATTGCTTTACCATGTGTTTTACCATTTCACTTTTTCTTTTTAGTAGGACACATTGCCACTATATTTTTGAGAGAGGACGATGGAGAATTTTCAAGTGATGAAGGTTTTAGTCAATTTTCTTCATTGATGAAATACCTGAGCACATGAAATTGAAGTTAAGGAAGGTTTATTTAGGCTTAGAGTTTAAAAAGTTTCAGTCCATGATTGGTTAGTTCTATTGTTCTGGGCCTATGGCAGGAACTACATTATGTCTGAAGGACACAAATGAGGAAAACTACTCTATTCATGACAGCCAGGAAGAAAAGAATGATAGAGGGTGATGTCAAGTAATCAACTGTCTATAGTGCTTTCAAGTGGGGCTAAGACTACAAAAAACAAGTTCTTGGGGAACCTATCATATCTAAACCATAATAATGGTCAAGAATGCTAGAGATGTGTGATTTCTTTTATTTCAGATGCAGTTTCTCTTGGTTTGAAGACATCTCCCCTGTTACTGTTCCCCATTGTTTAGCAATGAATGTTCCTTTTAAATGTACTAATGCTTTAATCACAAACAGTGATGAGCTTCAATTTATGGTATATTATTTGTTTTGAAAATTGACTATTACTATTTGAAAAGTTTGTGTCTTCAAGAACTCTCATATCGGGCTGGGGATATAGCCTAGTGGCAAGAGTGCCTGCCTCGGATACACGAGGCCCTAGGTTCGATTCCCCAGCACCACATATACAGAAAACGGCCAGAAGCGGCGCTGTGGCTCAAGTGGCAGAGTGCTAGCCTTGAGCTGGAAGAAGCCAGGGACAGTGCTCAGGCCCTGAGTCCAAGGCCCAGGACTGGCCAAAAAAAAAAAAAGAACTCTCATATCATAGTTATTTAATGATAAATATATTTTGAAGATAGAATATTGAGTTTAAATTATGCAGTATAAATTATAGTTTGATACAGATAAAAGAAAATTTCAATAATTCCACATCTTAGCATCACTATTTTCATTGTGTATATTATGTTCATTTTTTCTATGAAGAAAATATTTGTCACTTAGAAAACACACATTTCTGCATCATGGTTTATTTACTGAAATATTGCATTTCAAGATATTTCCATGTTAAGTATTGATGACTCACACCTATAATCCTAGCAACTGAGAAGGCTGAGAGTTTAGGATAAAGATTCAAAGTTATCCAAGGAAGACAAGCCCTATGACTCTTGTCTCCAATTAGTCACCAAAGAAGCTGAAAAGGAAGGTGAGTCTCAATTTGAGCGTAGCAGCCATGAACAAAATAGGACTCGATATGTCTTTAAATTGCTAGTACGATTGCCAAATAGCATACCTTTTCTGTAGATAATTTAGAAATTTCTATCAACATGATATATTCGATATCTTTAAATCAGTAAATTCACTTCTAGCCATTTCTTACCTGTCAAAATTATAAGATATATATGTATACACACACACACACACACACACACACACACACATATATAAACTTACATGTTATCGAAGCAATTTTAACATTCTGGAAATAACTCAAATTAAATCAGCTGTGGTATGTCTCCATAATAAGAACACCAAGCATAAATGAGGGCAAGTACTGGGTACCAGGATGGAATTACATCTAGAACATAAGTGTAAAAAGGAAACATTTTTGGTATTCAAAATGAATACTGCATGATAATCTGTGGCTACTACTAATCTATAGATAGTATTAAAAAAAAAACAACAACAACTCCAGGTTGGAAAGTTAGTGTCTTAATGACTTAAAGGGAGTTATTTATCTAAATTACTAATTTAAATATGTAAACCTAAGGTTTCTAGCTGCTAATTATGACTGATACAATAAATATTTTATTTTCCATTCTTTAATGAAAAAACTAAAACCATCTATTCACTTACCTTCTTTATGTATGTTTTGGGGGCCTTTGCCAAAAATCAGATGCCTGCAGATGTATGGATTAATTCTAGTTTTTGTATTTTCTTCTATTTGTCTTCATGTCCTTTTTTCTGTCTAGTACCATGGCATATAGCATAATTAAATCATTGAAGTTAATGATGTGACAGTCTCAGCCTTGCTTTGTATTTACATAAGATAGCACTGACTATTTGGTTATTTTGTGCTTTCTTATGATTTTTGAGATTATTTTTTCCACTTCTACCAAGAATGACATTGAGATTTTGATAGGGTTTGTAATGATTCTATAGATGTCTTTTGATATTATGATAATTTTCATGATTTTGATTATACCAATAAGCCACAGCATGGAAATTCATTCTACCTTCTGATGTATTTTTCACTTCCCTTCTTCAAGCTTTTTGAGCTTTAATTGTAGAGGTCTTTCGCCTTCGTGGTTAAACTCTTTCCAAAGCATTTTATGAAAAATAGGCAATTGGAATTTTGATGAAATGCAGTTAATATTGTTTCACAAAAAATTTGTGTCCCCTCTTTCTCTAAGATATCTTTTATATCCCAAGAAGATTGTTTCCTATTATTTATTCCAGAAATTTATAATTTTAACTTTTATGTTCACATGTATGAACTTATGCCAATAGCTTTCCATTTCTGTGACAAAACACCTGAAATAACTTCAAAGGAAGAAAGGTTATTTTGGCTCACATGTTTAGAAATTTCAGTTCATCTTTCCTTAGTTCTTCTTTGAGTCTGCAGTGACAAAAATCATCATGGTGGCAACGTGTGGCAGAGAGACCTGTTTATCTCACGATGCTCAGGAGGTGCAAAGATAGAGAGGATGGGACTCAGGTCCCAATAACATTTTCAAGGCTCTCAATGTCTTACTTACTTCCAGTGGACTCCCTTCTTTAAATCTTCCAGTACTTTCCAATAATACCATAGGCTATTAGGATAACAACTCCATTCACAATAACCTCTGAAGAATAAAAGGCCTTCATATAAACATGAGCAAGGAGGCAAAAGACATAAACTTGGAGAAAAGAACTGAAGAGGCACTAAAAGGTGTATAGAATCCCTAACTTCATGAGGTGCCAGAATTAATATCCTGAAAATGAAAGCAATCTACGAATTTAGCTCAGTCTTTGTCACACTTCCAATGTCTTTCTTTGCAGAAATAGAAAAAAATCAGTCCTCTAGGGGCTGGGATATGGCCTAGTGGCAAGAGTGCCTGCCTCATATACATGAGGCCCTGGGTTCGATTCCCCAGCACCACATATACGGAAAATGGCCAGAAGTGGCGCTGTGGCTCAAGTGGCAGAGTGCTAGCCTTGAGCAAAAAAGAAGCCAGGGACAGTGCTCAGGCCCTGAGTCCAAGGCCCAGGACTGGAAAAAAAAAAAAATTAGTCCTCTAATAATTATGAGAGCTAAAGTTAAGACCCAAAATATTCCTGAGTGATTGAATTAAGAATTAATCTTAGAATCTCATGTTGATTTCTGATTGTTTCTTTAGTTGAGAAATTTAGGACTAAAAGACAATTTTCTCAGCTTGATAATGGATATCAGAAAAGGAATCTAATAGCTAGAATTGCACAAAATAATGAAAGACTAAATTTTTAGCTCCCTATAAAAGGAAATTCTGCTCTTGACACCTATACACAATACCAAAGATGGCAGCCATCACTATAAGACAAGAAAAAAAGAAAAGACATTATAATTAAGAATGAAGAGATATATTTGTCTTTATAAAAGATGATCATTAATTTCAGTATGTGAAATCCTACTATTTAACTGCCATAAATGAAAAAGCCTCACAAACAGAGAGAATTGAGGCTCTACATTTGAATACCAATACAATTTCTGTGCACTAGAAACAGAGAAGTGAGAATTGAATTTTAAAATTCTATTTGTGATAGCAACAAAATTATTAAACCCTTAGGGGTAGATCTTCCAGAAAATGAAAACAAAGGTATTCTGAAAACACGGCAATTTTGGTGTGGAAATTTAAAACAAAATATTTGTTTAGGTCATTATTGTTCCATAAATATAATTTCAATATTGTCAAAAAATATTCACAGATTAATCTATAGATTTAACACAATCTTCATGAATGTTCAAGCAGTCTTTTTAAAATAGAAGTTGTTGAAATTATGATGAATTTCTAAGACAAACATAAAAGCCTAAAATACCATAACCATTTAGAGGACAAATAAAAAAGTAGATTCACGGGCTGGGGATATAGCCTAGTGGCAAGAGTGCCTGCCTCGGATACACGAGGCTCTAGATTCGATTCCCCAGCACCACATATACAGAAAACGGCCAGAAGCGGCGCTGTGGCTCAAGTGGCAGAGTGCTAGCCTTGAGCGGGAAGAAGCCAGGGACAGTGCTCAGGCCCTGAGTCCAAGGCCCAGGACTGGCCAAAAAAAAAAAAAAAAAAAAAGTAGATTCACAATTTAGGCTCTTTGTATTCACTGAAATTTTCTTGTTTCCTATACACCAGTTTCCTTTCCTGAAGCCCCATGGGTGATAGATTTTAGACATGCTAGAATATATTAAATACTTTTTACACATGTGCAATTTCTTCACTCTCTTTTTCTTTATGAATAAATAAAATATCCATTTATTTTGATTGTCTTCTGACATCAACATACAGATGCGAGCTTAGAACACAAAATGTGTTTACAGAGTGGAATTTATACCTACCTCACCCTTGAGATTATTAAAAGTAAAAGTAAGAAAGGCAGAAGACAGAAAATTTTATTTAAAATAGTGTAATTTTAGGTGTGAATATCAACATCATCCACAACAAGGAAATTATCTACAATGGAATATATAAGAAAGAAAGACCTAACTCATTATCAATTTATGAACTGAATTGAAAGAATTTGTAATTATTCCATGGCCAAATTACATATTATATATACTGGAAGGAAAAATGGATGAAACTTATTACCATGTTGAACGAAATAAGCCATCCTCAAAAGCCAAATATCACAAGTTCTCACTAATTTGTGGATGCAAAACTCTCATTTATTTCTGCACTTAAAATGATGATGAAGTGATGATGATATGATAATCTCGATGACAATGGTCATTGTGATAATGATAATGACTGGAATAATAACTGAATGTGAATGTAAAAATGGGGGAGGACTCTCTATGAAGAATCCGCAAAAAGATCAGATGATGTTACATATACACATTGTACACGTTTGTGTATGCAATATATGTGTGTGTATGTATATATGTACATATATGTATGTATATAATTTTTTTCAGGTTACACTGTGACCATGTGTGGAAAAAAAAGAACAAAACCCCCTTATATTACAAATGAATGGTACTTAAAAAAGAAACATTTTTAAAGTGATAAAATACAGTAACAAAAACTGGAGATTAAAAGATGCTGATAACAAAGGATCTCTATGAAAACTTAGAAATAATACCAACTGACAAAGAATAAACACGTGTATAAAACTGAATGTAACATTGTAAGCAGTTGTACTTGGGTGATAAAGATATTTATGATGGTTTTGCTTTATTCATCATATTTATGCATATTTGAAATTTTTTCTTTGATAATATGAATAATTATCATGTGAGCAGGTTTTCTTTTTGAGTTGTGTGTGTGTGTGTGTTTATGTGTGTGTGTGTGTGTGATGGGGTTGAACTCAGGGCCTTGGCACTGTCCCTGATCTCTTTTGCTCAAGGCTAGCACTCTACCACTTTGAGCCACATGCCACTTATATTTTCCTGGTGACTAATTGCAGATAAGAGTCCCAAAGTCTTTTCTGTCTGGGAAAACAGACTTTTTTTAATGAAGTCTAGAGCTTAGAATGGAGCTACACATCTATCAGCATTTCTCTCTAGTACCATAGTACTGTTGATTCCCCAACTTGCCTATCACCTAACTTAATTTGGCATTGCAGATGCTTTATGCCAACACCTTATTCACCAGACACTGGTTAATTTACTCAGTGAACCTTTTGTCATTGAAGTTTCTGAAGTTCTGAATTGTGAAAGAACTGTGAATTAAATAAGAACTTATTCTCTGATCTCCTGACACTCTAAGGCAGACTTTAGATTCAGAGAGAGCTATGAAGCATGGGTAATCATGATGCTTTTTAAATATTAAAATTTTAAAAAATGATATTTCTCTGACAACTGTATTGAGGAAGCCAAGGAAATTTGTCAGGCAAAAAAGTAAGAAATTTATTTTACATGCACAAAGCTATTTCTTAGGGGGGAAAAGGGAAATGAGACATTTTTCAGAAAGTATAAAAAAACAGAAATAGGTAATAAAAATTCTACAGTCTGTCTGGTTATTTTATTTTATTTTTTTATTATTATTATTATTTTTTTTTTTTTTTTTTGGCCAGTCCTGGTGCTTGGACTCAGGGCCTGAGCACTGTCCCTGGCTGCTTTTTGCTCAAAGCTAGCACTCTGCCACTTGAGCCACAGCGCCTCTTCTGGCTGTTTTCTGTATATGTGGTGCTGGGGAATCGAACCCAGGGCCTCATGTATATGAGGCAAGCACTCTTGCCACTAGGCCATATCCCCAGCCCCTGTCTGGTTATTTTAGACTGAATCCTCTGTCTTCTATTCAGTGCTTCTAAAAATGAGTCAATGTCTTTCTGGTTATTTTCTTTAAGTTACTTTTTTTTTTTTTTTTTTGCCAGTCCTGGGGCGTAGACTCAGGGCCTGAGCACTGTCCCTGGCTTCTTTTTGCTCAAGGCTAGCACTCTGCCACTTGAGCCACAGTGCCACTTCTGGCCATTTTCTGTATATGTGGTGCTGGGGAATTGAACCCAGGGCCTCATGTATACGAGGCAAGCACTCTTGCCACTAGGCCATATCCCCAGCCCTTTTAAGTTACTTTTTAAATGGACACATACAATTGTATATATTTCTAGAATACACTGTTGTTCCAAGACATGTATATGTTGTGTAATGATCAATTTACAGCCATTAGCCTAGCCATCATCTCGAAGATTTATCCTTTATTGGAGTGAGAACGTTCAAAAAAAAACCCTCACTTTGAAATATATAACACATACCAATCAGCTTCTAAGCTTACATAAGATTTATTTTATTTTCATGTTCATTTTTATTTATTTCAGAGTTCCCTACCTGTCCCGGGTGTGAAAATATGTAAACATGTACTTTCTATTACCTCATGTATCGTTTACAGAGTCCTAGTAGCCCATAATTATATCCAGTGTTTTTTAACTGTATTATTCTTATACTTTCCTGGTACTGGGGATCGAACCCAAGTGTTAGGTAACCATTTTGCCACTGAGCTACATCCCAGCCCCTCTATCTAGTGTTTTTAAAACTGCATTCTCTTTGCACTCACAGCTCATTTTTATTCTGCTATTAGGTTTTCTATTTCAGCCAATTTATCACTATTTAGTAAAGATAGAATATTTTAACTGAGATTTCCTTCTGTTCTGTACCTAAGTATGTTGCCCACTTTCTTTCAAACTATAAGTGACTAAAAACAATCTGTCCTCAGATATTAGTATTCTTCTTGAAAATTATCAGGTCTTTATTTTATGTCCTATCAAATTCGATATTTGAGAAAATATTCTGCATACAAAATTTAAACACAGCATTGTGCCGACAGTTTTGCTCAAAGGAGACAGTAAATGTTTCCTATTAGTGTTCTCTTCACCTGCTGCAAAGCTTTCTAATCCTGATTAAGTATAAATTAGCAAATCCACATGACTTCCATTCTTTCAAGCTCTACTGTTTTGTTTACATGAGTAATTGTCTGTCTAATTGGTGGTATTTTGGAGGATAATTTAAGTAGAATACTTAAGCGTAGAAAAGAACAATCATTATTTAACAAGAGCATAATAATTATTAAGTGTTTGAATATGTCTCACTATATTTCATTCATTTCATTTTCTAACACCTAACACCAGTATATATACATGCATATGTGTATAGTGTGTGTAGGTATATGTGTCTATATATACATATCTTTCCACATAACTTTGTGTATTTATATATTAGGTAAAATATAATAAAATATTTATGTGTGCACATCTACATGTACATATGTACAAATACATATGTGCATATGTGCGTATTTCTTTTTCCAGAGCTCAGACTACAAAGAAAACTAAAGCAAATCAACCTAGTGTTGCCTGGGGGCCATCTGCCAGATCACCCAAAACCATGCTTTTATTAGGATCAAGCTCATAGTAATTGCTGTTGGTTGCTTTAGTATAATTTTGATAAGCAAGTAAATTATAAACCATATTACTCTTGAAAACCACAAAACTCCTGAAAACGCACCCAAAGGTAGCAATTTGAAGGAAAGCTGGCCAAGAGATCCATTAGGCCTTAGAAAATAATTATTAGTTATCCTTTGAAATCCATTTATATTCGGATGCATTGTTTCTCATTGCATTTTAAAGAACAATGACTTCCGAAATCATTTTTGTGGAAGCTTACAGTTCAACTGTGGTTTTACCTTACCTCCTCCTTATTGTGTGTTACATTTAGTTCCAAGAGAAAGTCCATATACAACTGAAGAGTAATGTTCTCATTTATACACACTGCTCTTCTGTGTAGTGGAATTGGCAGCTTTCTATGAGGAAAAAATCCTTAGTCAACAACATCTGAAATGGCAGTTAAGAAAATCCCAGATAGAGTACTGCAAAATGTGTTCCCCTGTATTGTAAAGAGAATTGAATTATGGCAATATATTGTTATTAGCATTATTAATCACTTACAAATATGCAATCAGTGCTTAGCATGGCAATAGATAAGAACAAGGATTTGTTTTCCCTTACAAACTCAGAAAGTGGATGAATTCTAGGTCTATCTCCTACTAAGTCTCATATAATATGGTTTGTTGGCCTTCCTATGTTAGGTATTGTCATAGGGGTAGACAAAACACTTCTCCATCACATTTCACACGAAACCCAATGAGACAAATTACAGTGTGTGGTATATGATCCTTTCGCTATATATGTTTGTCATCTTGTAATTCATCAATGGATTATCTGCAGTAGAAGTGAAATAACTTAATAATAAAAAGTTAGAATATGTTTCTTCTGGATGTGTCACTAGTATTTGATGATACTTTCTAGCTCACTGAATCATCTTAAAGCACCAAAGGCTTCTGAGCTACTGGGATCCAATCATACATAGTCAGGAAAAACACAGAGACTAGACTTACAGAAATACATTGTATGATGATAATACCATTATTAATGTATCTTCCTATGTATTTTAATAGTTCTACAAATAAACCTAGTAATCATCCTGATCCTTTTTTTTCTTTATTGTCAAAGTGAAGTACAGAGGGGTTACAGTTTCATATGTAAGGCACTGAGAACATCTTATCCAATTTGTTATCTTGATCCTTTTTATAGGCAAATTAACTGGAAGAAAACATACATTAAAGTCCCGAGATTTTATATGCAACATTATTTCAGTAATTCATTTAACAGATACACATTGAATGTGTAAACCATGTAGACTGTAGTATGTATTATTTCACACATCCTTAGTGTATTTCTTTATAGTCTTTGGAGGGCTAAATTAATCTAAACTGATTCATACTAAAAAGAATGGCAATCAATGTAGCAGTAAATACAAAAGCACTGTCTGTTGAATTCCAAGCTTAGTTTGCATTTAACTACAATGTAAAGTTTCTGTCAGTAAACAAAAATATCAGGGCACCTTGAGCACCAGGCTGTTGCTCTTAAGGTAATTGAGCTTTTGACATCCATCACTATCCTTACCTTTATAGCCTTCTATGTTGAAGCAGCTACCTTGCAAAGATTGGTGTCTTTCTTCAAACCAGTCCATTTTTGAACTGCTTTCTTTGTAAAACAAAAGAAAATTCCATTAACTAAATGGACTGTTACAAACTTTAAAAAACTGTTCTTCGTCTTTTACTCAATCAAAATTATTTCCTGGATTGCATGGCAAAAATCCACTAAACTACCCTGAGTTCCCCTCTACTCAATCAAACTAAGTTATAAAATTCTTGAAGACTACCTAGTTTTTTAACCTGGTTTTTCTTAGCTTAATGAGGCCAACACTGTAGAATCTTAATAAGTTCTGTTGAGTTGGCACAGAAAGACACCTCATTTTGCAACTCAGACACTTTAGCTGTGTCATCACACATTTCTTTGTTGTTATAAAATAACCAATAAAACCAATTTACAATAAAAGAGGAGGGAGAGTGAATTTGGATTTTGTGTTATAATATTGGCTGAGACACAGAGAGAAATAGAGCCTCTATTCTTTAGGAAAAAAGATTGAGAGGAAGAGAAACGTAATTGACAAGAAAGAGTCATTTGTAACTGAAAATTGATTAAAATTATTTCCACTGCACAGGAAATTGCTTACTTTTATCTTCTCAAACTATTTCCAAAGTGTCACATGTTTATTCTTGTTATATCCTCCTATACATAGTTTCATGTTTGCTTAGAATAAAATTCCTGAGTAAAGAATAAGCTATATTAGAGCAAAACATTTCTAGCAAATATACAAAAGAAGAAAGGAATCTACTTTCACAGCATAGATAATAAAGTTTGACAAAATGGTAGAGTAGTATAAAACACCAGTGTAATATTGTGGGCAAAAAGACATAAATATTCAAGCCTTTTGCAATGTTAAATACAGCATTAATTTATTTAAATCCTTCCAATTCTTTTTGGTTGTATTTAATGCATTTGCAGAATTAATGACTACACAGAGAGCAACAAAGCAGAAAACAGTCAGGTTCTCTTGTTTCTTAGCAGTCAGCTAAATCATCCAGTATCACAGCATTATTAAAGAAATGAGCTGGAAGTTCAAACACACAAAAAGGTAGGTCTTACACATTACTGAATCCATAAAAAATACTACATTAAATATTTTTGAAGCAGAAGGCACAGCAATTAGGTTTTTAATAGTTCACTTAGTCTAAACATGCATTCTAAAGAAATATTCATAATTTTATTTATGTATGTGTGACTAAGAAAGAAATGTACTTCACATTTTTTACCTTTATAATTTATGAAATATTTGAACCATATAACAAACCTTGTGTTTTAAGATAAGGTTACTGTTCTCATCTGACAGACAGGGAAATGGATGTACAAGGTAATGTAACCAACCACATAGGTAAAATTAGAATTTATATCTCCTAACTTCTAATCCCATGATATTTAAAGTACAGTTTCAACGCATACATTCATTTCTAAATCTAGAACACATTTGGTTGGCCCATTTGGAATTAAAAAACAATATATAATTATATTTTATGAAGTTTGAAAATATATTGGTACAAAACCAGGAATTTAAGTGGAAAGATGAACAAATGCACTTCTAAGACTCTTCAAAGAAAATACATCACCATGATCATGAATAAGATCATTCGTTACACATTAAAACTTTCCTCCATGACTTTTTCTAATCACTATGTCTCCAAGGGTTAGGGAAATTACTAATCTAACTTCAAACACAAAAAACTACACTTAAAATGTTATTACAGGGGCTGGGGATATAGCCTAGTGGCAAGAGTGCCTGCCTCGGTATACCCGAGGCCCTAGGTTCGATTCCCCAGCACCACATATACAGAAAACGGCCAGAAGCGGCGCTGTGGCTCAAGTGGCAGAGTGCTAGCCTTGAGCGGGAAGAAGCCAGGGACAGTGCTCAGGCCCTGAGTCCAAGGCCCAGGAATGGCCAAAAAAAAAAAAAAAAAAAAAATGTTATTACAGTGTTAAGTACAAAATTTATGTTTCTGAATCTGAATTCTCCATCCACACCAGGGTATTATTGCTTTGAAAGTAATTAAGTATATTCAGTATTTCTTATAAATTTGATGTTTCATTAATTTCAAGATTTGTAGGGAGGCAGTATGCAAGGGTCTGAGTGGAGGGTGGGGAGGAAGGTAACAGTAATGGGGCTCAAACTCAGGGCCCTGCACTCCAACTTGGCTTTGGGTTCCCCTCAAGGCCTGCACCCTGTTATTTGAGCCATATCTTCATTTCTGGCTTTTGGTGGTTAATTGGAAATAAGAGTCTCATGGACTTTTCTTTCTGGGATGCCTTTAAACCAGAATGTCTCTGATTTCAACCTCCTGATTACAAAGTGTGAGCCACTTATGCCTGGCTGACTTTTCTTTAAATATCACCAAACAGTATTTGTCTCCAAACCTGCCTCCTTTTGTTTCATATAGTCATGGATTTGCATCTTTATGAACTTAACCACATGAATCCATAGGCATGTAGATCACCTGCTCAGACTAGAGCAATCCAACTTTAGACATCCAACACCAAGACCATTTAATTGCCTTTTTATCCCCTCTTTTTTTTATTTCACAAAAGCACTTTAAGTGTTATTCCTTCTAAAAACCAGTACTTGAAAAAAAAATAAAAATATATATAAATAAATAAATAAAAAACCAGTACTTGTTGAGGAATAATTTTACATTCTCTCGTGCTAAGATAATGTGAAAATTATAATAGCAATATTTATGACAAAGAAAAAATTAATTCAAAAAAGTATAACTTCAGCTGCTCCTGATTTATTCATTCAGAGAAGTACAAAGTATACAGTTTTTATGTCCCGTTCTGAAAGTCATTAACAAAAAATCATAAAACAAAAATAACTTTTATTGATTTTATGTATGGCTGATTGCCCACATATTAAATGCTGTAAAAGCATAAGTCATAACAAGAATGTATGCAATTATCCTCATGATGTGTGAAGAAACTATTATTTTATTCATACACGTCATTACATTAACCCTTAACCCACCAAGAACTCAGAACACAGACTCTCCACAAGACTGACAACATGGCAGTAAGTGATGGTTATAAGTAAAAGAACCATTAAGCTTGCTGCCTTGATACTTAATTATCTTCCTGCAAAGAAGCAGCACTCTACAAAAGAATATACAAAAAGAAATACAAGTTGTTCAACACAATGCAATTTTAAATCCTAGATCCAACTATTTCTACATAGAACTGTAATAATATTACAAGTCTCTTTTTCAGTTGCTGTTGTTGTTTTCTGGTCCTAGGGCTTGAACTCTGGCCTGGGTACTGTCCCTGAGCTTTTTTGCTTGAGACTAGTGCTCCACCATTTGAGCCATGGTGCCACTTACAACTTTTTCTGAGTAGTTGCTTGGAAATAAGATCAGATCTCAGCCTCCTGAATAGCAAGGATTATAGGAATGAGCCACCCATACCTGGCAAGCCTCATATTTAAAAAGCAAATTGTTAATGGTGTACATCTTACACATTTTATGAGCAAACACATCTTTGTAGACCAAATCTACTCCTTTGCTATAATAACAATTCTGGGCATTTATGTATGCTTTATACATATTTACTAATCATTAAATGAGAACTCTCAAAAGAGGAAATTTCAAAGTAATTGAAATTTGTTCATTAAACTATATGTTTTCCTCGGGAAGTATTCATGTTATGTTTCATAAAAATATTTAATAAGTGCTGGGCACCAGTGGCTCATGCCTGTAATCCTAGCTACTCAAGAGGCTGAGATCTGAGGATCGAGGTTCAAAGTCAGCCCAGGTAGGAAAAAATCCATGAGACTCTTATCTCCAATTAACTACCAGAAAACTGGAAATGGCCACTGTGGCTCAAGTGACAGAGTGTTAGGCTTCAGCTGAAGAGCTCAGGGACAGTGCCCAGACCCAGAGTTCAAGCCCCACGACTAAATATGTACACACACACCACGCACACACACACACACACACACACACATATATATACATATATATATATATATATATATCCATACACACACATATTAAACTGGACCATGCCTGAATGATGCTAAAGATACTAACATTGATTTGGGAAGAAGTATAGAAGCTGACCTTCCAGAGCTTTCCAGTCTTTCATTCAAATGACTCAGTTGATGTATGATTTCCACTTCTATTCTTCCAGTCTATATTTTAGTCAAAAATAAAACAGTAACATGCAAAACTAATAATGTCCAGTATTGGAAACTTTTGCTCATGTGGAGTCACAATGCTGGGAGAATTTCTCCAACCCAATATATTCCTCCAAACTTTTAGCATTTGCACATCTAAATGAAAGAGAATAATTCTGAAGCTGCAAATGTAGAATGTGACATCAACCTCTGAAAGACTCATGGGTGTTTGAGTAATAGTTTAATTTGGCTTCAAAATTAAGTTCAGGGATTGGTATGCAAATACAAAATAAAATTAGAGTACAATAGTTGAACATTTCTCAAGTTTATGTATGTATTTTTAGAGCCTGAACACAAAGATATGCTGACATTCTTAGAAAAGAAAAAGTAAAGATGGAGATAGTGTGCTCATGTCTGGAAGTTTGATGATATGCAGAAAATGGCTAAAGAAAATGGCTGCAGAATATCAAGCTATAATTTTTAATTTTAATACAACTTCAGCTCTTAAGAACATCACAACGTGTAGGGCAGAAGATTAAGTAGCATCTACATAGTATCTGGCATGCAGTATAAAACATGTAAGCCAGCTGTACTCTGGGAGGAGCTGTCCAGACACTTGGTGCTGACTGTTTCTGTGTTTCAAGCTGGATCTTAACCCTTCCTTATAGAATTTTTCTTTAGACTCCCATTAACAATGTTCTGAAAGACTTGTTACTGGTATTTTTAGTGGTTGGTCCTTAAAAACTTACAAACAGTAACCACCTTTAGTGATTTTGTGTAAATAGGATTGTAATATTCTCATGGTCTTTTTTCTAAATTACTATGGTTTGAGTATGTTATCCAATATTTAAATCTAAGTTTATTGTTTTCTATGCCTCTTTTCTATAGAGTCAGCATGGGAAGGAAAAATGTTTGCACGCAGAATTGGAATATACTTGGAATGTTTCCCTGCAAAAGTCATGAGGCCATGTATATAATGCTGATGAAACTGAATGCCCTCGCTCATAAAACTGGAATTCCACCTTATTTCAAAGGGAAGATTAAATGTGAATATTTAATAGTCAAGTTATGGAAACAGCCCAGATGCCATACAATAGGTGAGTGTATCCACAAAAATGTATTACCTATACACAATGGAATTTTTCACAGACATTAGAAAGAATAATATTATATCATTTGGCAGGAAATGAATGGACCTAGAACAAATCATCTTAAGTGAGCTAAGATAAGCTCAGAGACACAAACAGTACATTTTTTCTTTCATATGCAGAAGCTAGATCTAAAATATACTGGGATATTATAAAGCATACAGGACTCTAGGCATTCACACAGTGAGGCCAAAGGAGGATAATCTTAGGAGAAGAACAAAAAGGTGCAATGCCTATGTGTATCTGATCATATCAAATAATATTTATCAAAATGAACTTCAGAAATGGAAATAATGATTTTTCCTTTTTTGTTGTTTTTGTTTTCTTTCATTTTGTCTTATTTGTTCACTCATCTGAATTTGGGAGGGCAAGGGAGAGCACAGATAAGAAGGGACAAAAGGTAAACAAATGCAGCAGTGATACTTACTACATACTATACTGAAAATAAACTATACAACTTATTGATGGGGACAAAAGGGAAAAACTGGGAAAGAGCAAGGGAAGGGATGACACTTTTCAAAAAGAAACGTACTCATTACTTTAATTATGCAACTGTAACCCCTCTGTACATCACCTTCCTGAGGATGGTTTTAGAACCAAATTCTAGTTATACGAGACAAGTCAGAAAGCATTGTAAGCATATAAAGAATGCTCTGATTAGGATGCCCTTAGTCTTCCCAACAATTAGCTGACTTTTAAATAGTTCTTTCTGTATCTACATGCTCTTGACCTCCCATTTCATAAAGCACTTTCTTTAGAATAATTGTCACTGGAAATATAGAGTTGGTCCTCCATATCTATGGATTTTAATCCATGGATTCAATCAATCAACTACAAGTGAAAGGATACAAAAAAATGCTCCCATATTAGTCACATGCAGATTATTTTCTTGTCAGTATCCCATCATCAAGGCAACATAATGCCTGGCCACACAGAATTTGCATTGTTTTCATTATTATAAGTAAGCTAGAGATGATTTAAAGAACATGGAAGATGTACATTGGTTATCCCCAAATGCTGCGCCATTTTACTAAAAGAATTTCATCATCCACAGATTTAAGTATCTATGGGAGGTCCTGGAAGAGGATCCCATGAGATAGTGCCAGTTGTGTGTGTGTGTGTGTGTGCGCGTGCGCATGTGTGTTTATCTGTGATACATTTGCGCCCACATACACATACAGACACCAATACTACAGCTTGAAATCAATGCCTGGGTGCTATCTCTTAGCTTTTTCTTCTCAAGACTAGTACTCTACCACTTGAACCACACTTCCACTACCAAATTCTTTTCTTCAAATAGAAATAAATACTGTGTATTTCTTTTATCGCTTATTCATGAAACATTCATTTAACATTTATGATCTACCAAGCACTGTTGTAGCAATAATATAGATGTTAGTAAAATATAGTCCTTGCTGGTTAATTACCTTATTTATTTTATTGTAGATCTCATTTGTAGACCAGGTTGGTCATGAACTTATAATCATCCTACCTTTCCCTCCCGAGAGATAGCATTACAGGCATATACTAATATGCCCAGCTTAAGCAATACATTGTTGTTATCTTTACAGCATATGTTTCTCAATTTGCTGTCCTATTGATTTCATCAAGAATTATCATCTGAGGATCTGTTGTATTGTAAGTGGAGCCCTAGATTTGATCCTTGTATCACCTCAGTCCAAAAATCCTTTTGGAATAACTCTTTCTTTCAAAGATGAAGACTCATCTCCCAGTTCCACATAAGAAAGACACATCACCCAGTTCTGTTAAACTGGATGCATAGTAAATGCACATATGCATAATATGTATATGTATTTCCTGGGTTTTGTTCATTCATCTTTTATATGAGTTGAAATGTTGATATGGGAAGAGGGTAAATAGATTTAGACTTGTTTCACTACCAATTTTTGCAGAAACTAAAACTATAAGTTCATTATATTTACAGTTAACTGTGATTTGATAGCCATTCATTCATGCATTCTAGCATTATCAGTGCTTGTATGATTCAGATCATATGTAAAAGTATGCACACTGCCCCTCATTCATTGGGCAATGGAAATAATGAGATCGTGCTGGAGGAAATCCAGCATCAGTGCTGATGGAAATTGGGACAAAAGGAAAGCAGACATGAACGAACACTATTAAGAAGAGCAGAGTCATCTGAGACCACCAGAAAGATATTCATCAGGAAAAAAAAGACTCTTCTATTTCTTGGAGATTGTAGTCAACTTTGATTTTTTTCTGAACATGAACTTAACTTTGACATTTTCTTTCTTTTCTTTTTCTGGACATGAACTTGCTTCATGCACCATGCTGTATCTGAGAGGTTGACATTCCTCTCAATCAGGAGATAATTGGCTCAAGCTCCCTCTATTAAGAGCAGCAAACATGGTTCAAAGACTCACCCTGAGCAATGACTCAGCAGTTCTTTACTTGTTTCTCCAACAAAGTAAGAATTTTTGTTTTAGAAAGTTCAATTTCCAAACTATATAAAACAAAATTGGCATATTTAGACCATAACATTTCAGTCTGTTAAATAATATAGAAGTGAGATTTTCTATAAGAAAATATGAATGTCTGAATGGCTAGTACATGGAAATTTACAATGATGACATATATCATAATGGGTTTCTCCACTCAGTTTTTTTTAATTTGAACAAGACTGCCTCATCCTAATAGCTAAATACTTGTCCTGAAAATGAACTTCACTTATCGTTGCTGCTCCAAACCATACTACAATAATCAAAATACATATCAAATATGATATGGTTATATAAAAACCCTATGTGTTCTGAAATATTTGGAAAGTGGTCAGATTTATTTGATTTGAAAAATTAAATAGAATCCATCACTTTGTCATTAAACCAGCAGACATTTTTTATTATCAGAACCAAGACAGTTTAAAGACATTTTGGGTGTTTAAATACTGAATCAAGTGAAAAGTAATAGATTTTCCAAGGAATTGTCGCAAACATTTTCCAAAGAAGAAATATCCTATTTATCTGGGGACATTTATGATTAACACTAATATCTTGAGTAAAATTGCCAGAAAACCTATTTAATGAAGGGGGGAAAGCTTCAAGAGAAATCAGCTGTAAAATAATCAGTACTAAAATCTGAAATGTGAGCAAATGTTCATGCAAAGGCTAAGACTTGGTGATAAGCAAATAGGGATGTATCAACACATATTAACCTTTCTAGCAGACCCAGAGAAGGGCTCAGTAGATAACACTGATATAATTTTCCCTAAACATTTAAAGAAAATTAAGTCTTATTGAGACAAAAATGACAATAGGGTTTTCAAATAATTTTATATTATATGTATGTCATTGTCTATAAAGAAAACCGTAGAATGTGCACAATTCTTTAAAGGTAACTCAATGACATGTTTTGTCCTTTGCCCTTTAAAATGGGACTGGTTGGTTTCAGTATCACATGGTCTGATTCTTATTCTCAAAGTCAATATTGTGGACTCACAATATTATATGGACCCACAAAACATTTAAACAAATAAGTTGGAAAATTTTTATGAAAAATTTCAACATCCCTTATTGTTATATATCTCAGGAACAGTACTAAGCTAACAATTGGTTTACTAGCAATAAAAGCAAAACATCTAGAAAGGATGGATAATCTACTAAAACATGAAAATTTGACAGGAAACCCAAACCAAAGTAACTGGAAATCCTGAGTCAAAGGAAGTCTGTGGGTTTCTTCCCACTAAATATTAATTCACATGATCAGTTTTATACCCAAATGAACCACAGAATCATTGAACAAGGTTTGAACAGAGGTAAGTGATCATATTTTCAATGGATATGACAGTGCAGGGATGAGAGGTGTGCATAACTAAGTAGACTCAGTCAGATATAAAAACCTGTTTGAACAGTATCTTAGTTCTGGTTGTGTGGTGCATTCCAGAAAAGTCATTAGGCTTTCATCCCTTCAGAGGAGAAATCTGGTTTTGATGAAATGGATATTCCTGCTCCAGGATGTAGTCTCATGTTGCAGGTCTTTGTTCTCATTTGAGGGTAGTCTGTCCCATGATTCAATATTGTTTCTTGAAGGTAGCTTTAGTCCTTTTTCATTACAGTGTCACCAATCAGTCCTACCATTCCTGGGATCCAGAGTGATGACAGGAGAGAGGTTCAGAGCCAAGGAGACAGATGTAAAATGGAAGCAAAGGGTCAAATTTTTATCCTTCTTTAAGTTAATTCTGAGCCCAAGTGAGGAGTCAGTGACTATTAGAAAAAAAATGTTACAGTATCAGACAAGTAATCTAAAATGTCTCATCTCCAGCTTCTCATTTTTTTTTTTTTTTTTGGCCAGTCCTGGGCCTTGGACTCAGGGGCCTGAGCTCCATCCCTGGCTTCTTCCTGCTCAAGGCTAGCACTCCGCCACTTGAGCCACAGCGCCGCTTCTGGCCGTTTTCTGTATATATGTGGTGCTGGGGAATCGAACCTAGGGCCTCGTGTATCCGAGGCAGGCACTCTTGCCACTAGGCTATATCCCCAGCCCCCAGCTTCTCATTTTTATAGAGGAAAATAATAGCATCTGCCTCATATGACTGTTTGGAGGGCTGAGGGAAAGTGTGTGGGGCGGAAATAGCAAGTTGTAAGATGCTCAGAAATGTTAAGGCTTAGAAATTTTGGTTACTAATATTGCCCATGAGAGAGATCTCTTTTCTTTCTACCTAGACTACAGCTCAGTTCATATCAGCTTGGTTCTAAGAATCCCAGCTCTGGTTTTGAAACCTGTGTATGTAAATAAGTACTCAAAAGTAGAGAGAGAATAGAAACACAGAATTCTAGCTCAATAGAAGAATTGCACGTCTATACTACAATTACTGAAACTAGGTTATATAAGTGTGTCTCATCTGAGTTTAAAAACTGAGACATATAGAAGCATTTTTTATGAAAACATGTTTGTTACATAAAATAATCTTTTTTTTTTCATCCCCAAGTTGTTCTATGGAAGTTGCTGCTAAATTAAGTGGTAACTGCATTGATTTTGTTTTCTAGGGAAAAAGGGGCTTTGAGGTTTGTCATAACAGATTACCTAACAAATAGGAAATAAAATCATGCCATGTTTAAGGGGAAAATATTACTCATGTTAAGCTTTACTAATAGAACATTTCAAGCCTTCGTTTAGAACTACAAGCCATAAAAGCTTTGGTTGGCGGGAGGCAGAGTATTAAATACAGAAAATATATTAACTCAGAACTATATTGATGACTTGGAAAAAGTGAAACAGTGACCAGAAAAAAAAATGTTAAATTCTAGTTTCATTTTGAAGACTATAATACTTTATACTTTTATTTTTTTCATTACATTGAGAAGAAGGCAATGATTGTTTGCTGGCAGCTAAGGGAAGGAAATGGTTTTGATCCAGAAAAAGAACAGTGTTCTAATGGATTCTGCAATTTTGAAATTTAGTGAAATCTTTTACCTTGATCTCTCTTTAGTGTGAATATGTGCAGTTACTGATGGTCCAGACCCTGTGAGTGGCAGGAAGTGCCTGGGGGGTTCTTGCTTGGTAATAAGAAATAATGACACAGGGAAGGCATAATGGAGTCACTGTGTGTCTCCAGGGAGATAGTTTCAATAAAATGAGATTTTTTTCAAAGGAAACATATTTCTCTGTGTTTATGTCTCTTTCTGTGTATATACACATACACATATGCTTATTAAATGTAGGCTACTGCTAATAGAAAAGCCAGCTTCAAATTCATTTTCTAGGTTGTGTAGCAAATGAAATAACAGAGTTTGTTGCTGGGGTAACTTATTTCAATCCACAACAGGTCAGTATCCAATAGTAACCATTGTATCTGGTGGCTATACTTGGTCTAGGGAAGAAGAGATGACTTGAACTCCAATTCCACCAATTCTTGCTGCTGTCATTTGCAAAATCATATAAATCCTATCAAGTTTGTTTCAGATTTGAAATGGGAAAGTTATTCTTGATCTTCAAGTCTATTGCTGAAGTATTAGACCTCAAATTATATTATGTTATCAAGTAGTAAGGCCAAAGAATTAATTATGCTTACAAACTAATTTTAATAGATATTACATATCTTTTAGTTATCAAAGAGGCTGTGAGAGTAGAGAGCTGAAGAAATGAAAGATGATGGCAGCAACTCAAAATTTGAAATAACTAAGTTAACTTGTGATAAATGATTTCACAGTCCACAGGGCTATCTGATATGCTGAGACAAAGAATAAGAAAAACCATCTAGTTCCAAGATTTTATCATCTCAAAGGCTTGGGATTTACAACATTCAAAAAGTTAAACCTGGCAGTAGTTATAATTCAATAAGGCTACAATGAGAAGACCTATCAAAGAGACTATATTCTGTTCATATCAGCTTAGCACAAAAATATAAGTAAGGCTTAGCCCAGAACAAGTCTAAAACTTAATAGAAAATAATATGGGCCACCTTTAATCTAATACCCTATCTCTCATAATAGACCATTTTGCCAAGACCTTTTTGTATAATTGCTCCACCCATAGATCTTTTGCAATAAGATAGCAACAGGGCACATTAAATCTCAGTACAATTTTTCAGTATTTCTCAGCCATTTTGAGTTTTCGGCATCTCAGATGTATCACATGACTTCAAGTAAACAAGTATGTCTGCACATGAAAGTAGATGGGGGAAGAGAGGGAGAGAGAGAAAGAGGTAGATAGAGAGGGAGAGAGGATGAGGATGAGGAAGAAGATGAGAAGAAGGATGAAGAGGAAAAAGAAGATAAGGAGGAAGATGAAGATGAGGAGGCAGAGAAGAAGAAGGAGAATGAGGAGGAAGAGGAGGAAGAAAGAGAGGAGACTGGAAACCTCTTGGAAGAAGTTGCTATAGTGACCACTGTAGGTGGGAAGCCCAAAGAAGTCAGTTTGCCTATTTTTGATTGAAGAGGACATGGAAATACAACTTTCAAAGAAAACAGTATGACTCTTACATCTACCTTCTGGTGCTTGAGATAGGTCATCTTACCATTTGTTACTTAAGACTTATTTCATTAGCATAACAGGAGAAACTTTGTTATTCAAACTGGCACACTCTGAAAATGAATGGAACACTAATAATAATAATTACAACAAGGCAACAGGCAGAAATGAAGACTGCCCAGGCAAAACAAAGTCATTCACCATGGAGGATGGAATGGGAAACAAGCTAGTATTTGTGTCAAGTTGGAGTTCAAATCTTGATTTTGCCTTTGAAGATTTGTGGACACATTAGTACTTTGGTTTTCATTTACTTATTTTTTCAGTAATTGGGCTAATACTCTCTATCTCAAATTGTGCAGGTCAGAGGCTTTAGAAAGAATTATAAGCACTTTCAAAGGACAAAGTTTATATCAACTGATTTTTATTATAGAATCCTGTTTTCTTAGAAATGAAAAGGAAGAAAGAGGCACTGCAGAAATGCAGTGAGACAGAGAAATATGTAAACATGAAAAGTAATCCCAACTCCTCTGGAACTTTCCTGATTTAGACTTAATGCCTATGATCAGCCCATACCTTTCTTGAAGAGAGACTGCCACCTAAAGAGAGCCTAGGTGTATTAGACTCAATTGGCCTAGCTTCTGAGTGTCTGTAATAAGGTATTTTGTAAGCATTTCCATCAAAGGAATAGATCATTGAGCAGCTGGCAGCCTGCTTCACAAACTACAGTGAACTCTCTCCTTACTGTGATGCATTTTAATAGTATGTGACCATCTTAAGAAAACACTTCTCAGTAAATCTCTGCTTTTTGCTTCCTTTGACTGGATTTACTGAAGACTTGAAATACAAACCCCAGCTCTCCTGCCAATGAGCAGTGGGATATTACAAAATGCACTTAAATTCTGAAATGTGATTCCCTAAAATGAAGGGCCATATCAGGGTTTTTAAACAGAAAATATTTGGGAATCCAGTTGGAATACAACATCTGGTTTCACTACCTGGGGGAAGTTATTTTCCCTTAAAAAGCGTTGTTTCCTCAGCTGAAAAGTGAAAATAACACTAGCACCTCTTTCCTGGAGTTGTTCTGAGGATTAAATGGGATGGTAGGTATCAAGCACTTTCATCAGGCAGTTGCCTGATGGAATCCAGGGATAAAAGTTGATGGTTTTCACTCTCCATCTTCCCTCCGAGCCATCATTTTCCACAGTTAAAATAATGTAGCCCAAACCAATGCAAGTGGGTTTTATCTAGCTCTGAAAGTTTACATAGCCATTAACTGAATGAGTTCAACTATGTAAACTTAAAAGTTCTAACACTTTCTCCCTCATTGGCTGACTTAAAGATTTGCATAGCCCTGATTCCACACCCCTCAGGATATCTATTTAACATTGGAGCAAACTTAATTAAGTAACTAAACTCATAGAAAGTATCCCAGGAAAAGCCCACCTGCCTCTACAGAATCTTTGCCTCTTCATTCCACGCAGATGAAATTTGCAAGGGAAATGAGATCAGCACCATCTCTATTTTTAGTCCTGAGTATCCAAGTAGTGTATTTCTTTTTTATTCTGTGGGTACAGCATTTTAAACAACAATCGTTGTTTGATAAAATAGTGCTGATTTGGTTTTTTTTTTAATGCAGCTGCTGCTTTCAGTTGCTGGAAGATAAGAATTTTTAATTATCTGGTGAAACATTTTCATCAGGAACTTTTTAGAAGTATTTTTCTTTTTAATTCATAAATTGACCATTTGTGTGTCTTTATCTCTGTTCTTATGGTTAAAAAATTATTTGAAGTCTAATATAAATTGAATAGCTTAAAATAGATCTAAATCCTGGATCAAAAAAAAAAACTAGAACCAAATTCAAGCTGTTTGGACATTTTGTCTTTTGTACACAGCCACACAGCTTCATCATCTCAGCACCGACTGAGCAAGCACTGAGTTGAGGCTCAGAGTTGGGCGTGCATGACTCCTCAAAGCAAAGACAACTTCTTGCAAAATGTGAAAATTGAAAACATCTTATAGGAGAAGCCTGGCATTATTTTTGTCTCTTCGGTTAAACTTGAAATGTAGAACACACTTGGATCACAACTTACTCAAAAACCTAAAGAACTTGTGTAGTCTTCAAAGGTGAGCAGACAAAAGCTAGTCTTTTCAAATAGACTCTAAAAAGATAAAGGAACAGTTAGTCTCTTTGAGGAGATAGTCCCTGTGAATCTGAAATACTTACCACAGCAGCTGCCCAATGAAAATTTTAGAACCTATAAGAGAATACATGAAATCTGAAGCCTTGAAAATGAATGCCAGAAATACATTTTTCTTGGTATAATTATTTATTTCTTTTTTTTCTAAGACTTATCTTTAAACTAAATATAGGGTAGTTAAGTATATCATAAGATTGCAAAAGTAGCTCTGTTTCATATACATTACCGTCCAGCTGCCCCAAATCTCACACTATCCTGAGAAAAATGACATGAAAGTAGTCAGAGCAGAAAATCCAAATTGATTAAGAAATGCATAGAAACACCACCTGTGAGGCATAGCATAAGGACTGGGACAGATGGTGACAAAAATGTTGATACAAAGCCTATGAAGATCATAAGAGCCATGTAGCCATGTATTTTTAAATAAGGTTAGTGAGGTTACAACACTTAGGCTGAAAGTAATATAATTTAAATAAGTCCTTAACAATGTCACCCCATGCATCTCTCTGTCCCAGTTTTTCCTTCCCATCCCCACCCACAATTTTTATCCTTCCTTTTCAACACAGTGTCCAGAGAGTACCAACACTTCATTTGTTTACCCTCCATTTGGTCCCTCCATCTCTGTGCCCCCACTCACACACCTAAAGACAATAAATGAACGAACAAGACCAAAGGGAATGAAAACAAAACTAACAACCATGAAAAACAAAACGTTGTTTCCCTTTACTTGAATTCGTTACAGTAAATAGCATTTTATATGATAGGATGCACATAGCTATTGTGCCTTTGTCTTCCTCTCCTATGAATATCTTCCATTGGTCTCACTCTGTTGGAATGCCTTTAATGTTTTAGTGTCAATCTTGCAGCTTGAACTCAGCGCCTGTTTACTGTCCCTGAGCTTTTTTTTAAAATTTGCTCATGGCTAATACTCTACTACTTGAGCCACAAATCCACTTCAGGCTTCTTGGTGATTGACTGGAGATAAGAGTGCCACAGACTATTATGACCATTCTGGCTTTGAACCAAAATCCTCAGATTTCAGTCTCCTGAGAGAAGAAAGGATTAGAGGCATGAGTCACTGGGTGCCTGGCTATTTCTTCCTGTTTTTATCCACATCCCAGAAGATTTTGTGCTTCCTCAAAGTGCTGCTAAATATGGTAGATCAGCCATACCTTTTAATTTAGTTCCAGTAGAATATCACACTCTTTTTGCTAGGTGACAGAGAGCTGTCCAATGTCTGCATTTTCAATACTACAGCTTTTATTTTGTTAAATTTTAAATCTCAGTGAGCTGCCAGTATCGTATGAGTATGAGCAAAGCTTTTCAAACTTTGTATAAATACAATATTTCTTTAATAAATGAATAGAATATTCTTGTTTTATTTTTATTTCCTAAGCAATGAATGACTCAGATAGGGGGGAGTTTTATAGAGATTTTACACAACTTTTAGGGGGAATTTTGTTTTTAATTATTTCAACTTAAATTTCATTTATGTTGGTGAATTGGAATAAATTAAGGAAATGCAGAGATTTTGATGAAATTGTTTTGTGAATATTGCTCTAGTGGAGACTTTACACAGTATCCCAGATCTCATGTACACATATTACCATGTCCCTGTGTAAAATGAAAAATGTTATTTATTCAATGTAAAAGCACAAAATATAATTCCATGCTGTACTTGAAAAAATAAATAAATAAATAAGTCCTTAAAATTTAACCTTTAAGAGCATATGTGTGTGAAAGAGGGAGAGAGAGAGAAACAGAGAGAATCAGTGATACAGCATATAAGACTAGTTTTATTTGAAATCTTAACTCTACATGTAAAAGTTAAAGTAAAACTCTACATGTAAAAGTTAAAGATAAACACTCAAATGTTGTGAGTCACCTTGTAAACTCCAGTAACTGTTGTTACTAAATAAGTTTATCATGTTTCCAATCTGAAAGTAAATACATCAATCCTACAAAAAAAGCATTCAGAGACTATGTGACATTTTAGCAAAATTATTCAATAGATTTCCTTGATAATAAAATGCAAGGTTTGGCAAGGGTGTAGCTCAGGTAGTAAAGTGCTTGTCCAAACTCTGATACTGAAGAAAAAGAAAAAACAAAACAAAACAGGGTTTGTAAAGGAAGAGCTATTCAGAGATCAGTTCTAATCCTTGAGAATGAAAGGAGAGAATCTTGCTGGTCTACAATGGATCCCATGGTGCTTCTGCATTTAATAGCTTGGTCCAGAGAGTCGCATTTGTTAGAATGGAAAATGAACATCGAAATATGCATGTAACTCTTCTAAATATTCAAATAGTAGGCACCCCTAAGGAGATTTCCCACAAGTACCTAGCAGAATGTGTTACCTACATGTCATTAAAGAGACTTGTAAAACACTTGAGAAATGTACTTACTTCTTAGAGCTCAGGAGCAGCCGTCCCTTGGGACGCTGTCCTCATTTTTAAGCTTGTTTTCTATGATGCTCCTGGGATTCGGTTGCTCTGTAAAGAGCCTTTTTGACTACTTGGATGAGGCTCAAATTCAATTACGCCTCCAAATAGCTACTCCGTGAATGTATCTGAAGGAGTCTTGTAAAAATCATTTCTAAGCAATCAGCTGATAGGAAACACAAAGTTCCCACTCTTCTGATTTGTATTAGACTTGCCATTACATCATTTCAACATGCAATTTCCTGATATCAACTGATATTTGCTGCAGCTTGAAAATGAACTTCACTGTGCTCACACATCAAGGAAGACACATTGGCTATAGAGTCACTACGAAAAGGAAAGCATTCAACACAGTTACTTTTCCCAATTCAATTTCACAATAATGTTGACCATCTAAATTAGTATTGTTAGACAGCAGCATTGGAATCAAATTGTCCTGAGCTCAGCCATGGTAGTGTTTTTTGCCCAACATGTTTGTGATTTTCTTTTAGTTTTTCTTACATTGTCTTTTGAATATTAATATGCTTTAGCAAACATGCTAATCAATAATTGTCCAATTCATTACTGTTCTGTTCTATTGCATCATCAAAAGAATGAGTTTCATAGACCTCTGGCTTTTCAGAGTACCTGCAGATAAATCTTGTCATGTTTTTTAGGTATTTTTACTCATCCACTTCAATGAAAGAAGCAAAAATATACACAGCCAAACATTTGAAACCCTGTGTCTTCAAGGATCTAAGCAAAGGTGTGTTGTTCCCCTAGTCAGGAGCCTCGCCCATTCTGTTCATGTCATTGACAATGACCCTCATAAAGAAATCATCTTTCATGATATTCTACGTGATGAAAGGTAATGTAGCCCATTTCATCAATAAAACTGTCTTATAACTGAATTATAACTTTTTCTCAGAATTTTAGAGTAAATATAATTGTTTATTGCTCTATTGCAGTTGCTCATTTTTGTGTGTGTCATCTGAAAATAGGTTTTTGCCTGAGATTGAGCAACAATTAGGTTGCATTAGTTTAAAACAGTAGATACTACTAAAATAATGATGATAGGATACATTGACAGCAACTCTTCCCTAAGAAATTTAAGTACTATTAAAATCACTTACTCATCCCAGAAAGATTAAGTCATTGGTTTCCATAATCACTAATTTATAAAGAGAAAGGGAAATAAAAATAATAGAGTGGACTTAAAGAAAATCATTAGTGGAACATGGTTAAAATGAGAGAAATAATTCTAAAATCTGCAGCTATCAAAATGAGTACATTAAAACCCATTAAATTGCCATGACATCTATTGCATTCCAGTGTGGTATATGAGAAGGATATAAACGAAGTAATAATATTAAACCAAGTTCTCTTGGTACTACAAACATTCCTTGTGCATCGAATAGACTTTTTCTTTATGTGATGCAGAAAACTGGTCCCGAAGTGGAAGGGGGTTGGGCAAAGCCTATGAAAGACTACCACTGTGTTTTCAAGGACATTTAAAATAGTTGAATTTAAAGTTTCTTGATTATAAAATGTACATGTAAGAAATCATAATCTAATAAAAGTGGTATATACTAACAACCAAGGTCAATGAAAATAACACAATTTTCTGTGGCATAATATTCTTAAGTTCCTTTGTTCAAAATGGAAAGAATAATGCCTTGGAGTGGACATGCACCAATACATGAAACCATAATGTTGAATAAGATACTTCCTGGACAGCCACTTGTTACCATGGTACCAAGCCAATGAGAGGCTACGCTGCTTTGTTCTACTGCCCATGAAACTTCGTAGTGTACAATGTGATGTTACAAATTTTAAAGCCAGCAAAATTACATTATTTCCTAGAATCGTAATTATGTAAAATGGATAACATCATTTTACTTATATGTTTTTCAACTTTTTTATTATTCTTAAGTAGTTGTACAAATGGGTTTTGAATTCAACATGTCAGTATGTGAATATAAGGCATCTTGATCAATGTCATTTTCCCCCATCTCTCCCAACCTTAACCATTTCCTCAATTTCCCTGGTTCCATTTTCTTTTTTTTCCTTTTTAAATTTTTTTGCCAGTCCTGGGGCTTGGACTTGCACTGTCCGTAGCTTCTTTTTCGTTTTGCCTCAAGTCAACCACTCTACGTCTTGAGCCACAGCACCACTTCCGGGTTTTTCTGCTTATGTGGTGCTGAGGAATCGAACCAAGGGCTTCGTGCATGCTAGGCAAGGACTCTACCACTAAGCCACATCCCAGCCCTCCCTGGTTCCATTTTCATGTGTGTCCCTTGAAGAGTTTGGAAGTCTTCAGGCTCCTTGCCCCTCTACTTGCCTAACCTAACTCCCCTAGACCCCATCTTTCCCTTCCCTTACTATATAGGTCCAGCCTTCTGGATGTATTAAACTGTAAGTTATTCCTTCAAAAGAGTTACATCACTGGAATCCTCCCCCCAGTATATACCATACTTCAGTGTATATGATCATATTTTTCATTTTTTTTAATTTTTAAAAATTTTTTGTCAAGCCTACTGCTCTACCACTTTGAGCCACAGATCTACTTCTGGTTCTCTGGTGGTTAATTAGAGAAAATTTCACAGACTTTCTTGCCCAGGCTGGCTTTAAACCATGATCTTCAGATCTCAGCCTCCTGAGTAGCTAGGATATTTTTTGTAAAACCACCATACTGAAACTGTATGATCTTGGATGTGTAGGACTTTCAGTAACTCATCTGCTTCATTTCTAAATGTGCACAACATTTCTGTAGGCAAGAAAATGTGATGAGAAAACAAATGATCAGGTCTTCCTAAAGAAAGCAGTCAAGATTCTATGGTTTCCCTCATAGGGAATAATTAGCACAGGTTTAGGCTAGTTACAGCAGAGGATCACAAGAGCCCAATAGCTATGCCCTTATGAACACATAAGATGATGCTAAGTGAAATGAACTCCATGTTATGGAAACGACTGTTATATCACTGTTGTAATTACTTTCAACATGCCATGTGAAACAGTAGCTTCTATTGTTGATGATCCTCTTGTATCCCCTTCCTGTGGTTGTACCTGCACTATCACTGTATCTTATCTGATTACATTGGAAACTGTATATACTGGTATTAGAACTAGGAAAGTGAAAGGGAATACCAAAATCGAGAGACACAGGATAAAAAGACAAATGACTGTAAAAGCAATACTTGCAAAACTGTTTGGTGTAAACCAACTGAACAACTCATGGGGGGAGAGGGAAAAGGGGAGAGGGGAGGGGGGAATGAGGGAGGAGGTAACAAACAGCACAAGAAATGTATCCAATGCCTAATGTATGAAACTGTTACCTTTCTGTACATCAGTTTGACAATAAAAAAAATGAAAGAGGAATCAGTATCAGAAATAAAATCATACAAAATTTAAAAAAATGATTTGTGATCACAAGAAAAAAAAAAAAAGAAAGCAGTCAAGAAGCATAGAAAACTAAGTGCATCTTAGAAGATGAGAGGAAGGAAAAAAGTATGACTCATGAGCCCTCCTGAAAGCAGTATGGGGTCTAATCCATGAAACATTTCTGACTGTAGGTTCAGAGTAGAAGTGAGCATCATTTTTTTCACCTGGATTTCAAAATTATTATGGACCAGTAACTTGTTCATTCTTCCTTTTTTTGGCAAAAACAATCGTTCTGTCTCTTGGGATTCTACTTCCTTGTCCTGCATGCTAGGTTTATGATCTTTTTTTTTTTTTTTTTTTTTTTTTTTTTTTTGGCCAGTCCTGGGCCTTGGACTCAGGGCCTGAGCACTGTCCCTGGCTTCTTCCCGCTCAAGGCTAGCACTCTGCCACTTGAGCCACAGCGCCGCTTCTGGCCGTTTTTTTTTTTTTTTTTCTGTATATGTGGTGCTGGGGAATCGAACCTAGGGCCTCGTGTATCCAAGGCAGGCACTCTTGCCACTAGGCTATATCCCCAGCCCCCTAGGTTTATGATCTTGATAAACATGTTCATGGTTCTCTACATGAAAAAGAGTCCATCCTAACTTGAAGAATAATAATAGATCATCCCAAGGCTGTGATATCGTGTGAGATCTTTGAAGAATACATTTTGCTTTGGGAGTTGCATCATTTAGCAACCAAACACATAAGGCATTCATCTTATGATTACTGAAGAATAGACACATCCAGAAAGACTGATCTGGCAAGGGGGGAGATAAAATAGACTGCAAGTCAAAAACAAGAGGAGATCTCAAAATTGCACAACTTCTCTAAGAATTAGGAAAATACAATGACAAATCTAAAGGAACAGCCTCTGTGCTTTTACTAGTCTAGCATTTCAGCAGTCCCAGATTGGTTAATTATGTCTCTTCGATAGTAGTGGATTCTCCAGCTCATGAGCATTAAAAAAAAAAAAAAAAAAAAAAAAAAAACTCTTGTTGTTTAGACATCATACAATCAGCCAGAGAAATGTCCTCCAATATCCAAACAACTCACTCTAGATATGCCTTACTCAATTTTTCCCTGCTTTCTAGGTTTTGTTTTTTTCCCAGATTGATATTTTTGTTGTAGTTATTTCTTAGCTTCCATTTTTGAGATTTCTTAAAGAGTTTAATAATCATTTGCTCATTATTTTTATATAAACAGGTCTGTTAAAGGCAGATCTGCTTCACTGTCCCTGAGTAGAGTTTATTGATGGTAAGGATTCTAATTTATTTTAAATCTGCTATCTTAGTATCATTAAGTTTTTCCTTCTTGGAGTGGTAAGACACTGACATGTCAATTTATTTTCTTTGCCTATCTGGATAATATAACTTTTGGTTCCAGCATTTCAAGAAACAAATGAGGGCTGCATATTCACTGTGTGAGTTTTTATCACATTCTGTTTTCAGGATGCAATGTGTATCTTCCATCTTGCCCTCACAAGATACCTGTGTCCATGCCCTTCAGATGATAAATCTACAGGACCCTGGCAGGATAAGAAGGGATAAAAAGGCACTCAAGCTTCAAAGTAGGAAGGGAATATGATTTTCAACTGCTTTGCAAAAACACCTGAAATAATCTGAATACAGTTTTGTCAGAAGTCTATTCATTAAATCATGTTAACCTGATTTGTTTCCCAGAAGTCCTACTAAATACAGAATCCACAGATAAAGTCATACCAGATAAAGTCAGTTCCAGGAATGGCAATTAAATCCTGTACCACATAATATCACTCTCTTGAAAAGGGAAATTATGAGGCGCCAGCTGTTGGCCCTGACTTTATTCCTCATAAATGTAAAAGTGAACATTAATATCTCTACTTGGTAAAATGCTACAAGATGTAGGACAGTAATGTCATGAATATATATGCATGAAGTTTTGTTTAATGTCTTTCATTTTATGCAAACAGACATTTTCTATGAATTGCATTTGACACATTTCTTAAATAAGTGTATATGTTGTGCCCAATATGAATGCTTTGAAGTTCTACATTTTAGATACATATTAAATATTTTGTAATAGGATTTCTTACCATAGGACTGAAAAGTGTAACTGGATTCTGGCTGTGTAATGTTTAAAATCCTCTTCAATTTCATCGAATAGTAGTTATTTCAATGGAAAAAACATCACCTACTTTTTTAAGCATTTAAGCCAGCATCTGTTTGAACTTTTAAAATTTCATTTAAAATCCATTCCTTTTTGTTTGTTTGTTTGTTTTGGTTTGTTGGTTTTTTTTGTGTTTTTTTTTTGTTTTTGTTTTTGTTTTTTTTTTTGCCAGTCCTGGGGTGTGGACTCAGGGCCTGAGCACTGTCCCTGGCTTCTTTCTGTTCAAGGCTAGCACTCTACCACTTGAGCCGCAGCACCACTTCCGGCTTTTTTTTATATATGTGGTGCTGAGGAATTGAACCCAGGGCTTCATGTATATAAGGTGAGCACTTTACCACTATGCCGTATTCCCAGCCCCCTCCACTCCTTCTTTTGAAAACAGCAAACTACACCTGTTCAACCCACAGTCCATAGGAATTGAATCTTCAAATTATATTTTCTCAGCTGCCAGTACACATCAATCAACAAGAAATCAAGACTGGAGTGGTAGATATATTGCTTTATTGCTCTTATTTTTATTTTTATTTTTTTGGCCAGTCCTGGGCCTTGAACTCAGGGCCTGAGCACTGTCCCTGGCTTCTTTTTGCTCAAGGCTAGCACTCTGCCACTTGAGCCACAGTGCCACTTCTGGCCGTTTTCTGTATATGTGGTACTGGGGAATCGAACCCAGGGCCTCATGTATACAAGGCAAGCACTCTTGCCACTAGGCCATATCCCCAGCCTATTGCTCTTATTTTTTACTGGTAACATCTATACTGGATTTTCTACTTGCAAAAAAATACAAAAAGGAAAATTAAAAGTAGATACACATACTTTCCCACCATTATAAAAACTAAATATAATTCTTTTCATGCAAACTAGAAATGCTATCAGTGTTAATAATATTAAAATTCATCTCTCTAAAGACAGAATTTCAATCTAAAATAATGAACTACAACAGTAGGTTCTAATAAAGAAATCACTTCAGTAAGGTATCACTTTAGAGCCTTTGATAATCATGATAAGTTGGAATTCATTCAATTTAGGTTGCAAGTAAATGAATCAAATTTTAGCCATTCTTATTATCTATAAATAGGGTGAAAACATTATTAAGAAAAAGTAATATACAAGTTCAAAATCAAGGTTTTTCACAGTTTTACATTATCATTTACATTGCAGCATCTACCCTTGTTTGTGGATATTAACAGGCATTTTTATTTTCTTTGTGTTTTGGTTCCTTGCGTGCCTTTGTTTTATTTTAATATTAAAATTCATTAATTTTATCTTGAATTATATCTAAGCTATTCTAGTCCAAAAGCAGATGATCATTTTTCACTTAAAATGTAATACTGATCCCTCAAACTCCAATTCTTACCCCTAGAGTAATTTAGTAAAAGCCACTACAAATATACAAATTTCAAGCCTATATTGTGAGCAAAGAAAAGAAATAATTAGAATTAAAAGAAGTAAGGGGCAATTATCTCCTACTCCCTCCACCAAATGATAAACACTTTGCTCTCTAGAGACTGTATGGAAAAGACATTGAGATCTTTCTCTCAGCCCTTGCTATATAAATGACCCAGTGGTCAGACTTTTTGATCTAGAACTGGCACATCTGGATACTTTCTTTCCCTTAAAAGACCTACCTATACCTCTGGAGCTAGGGAATATATCTGGGGTTTTCTCACTATCCACACACTTATAATGTGACTTATCATGGCTTTTGTTTGGCCCACGTCCTCAGTGAAATTTATTCAAAGGAAAAAAATATCCAACTCTACAGACACTCAGAATGTTGCACCTCATCTCAAGTACTAGTAGATCCAATTATTGAAATTCTGGATTTTTCCCTGGAGACTATTGCAATTATTTCTTACATAAGTATAAGCAGGTGGATTTCATCCATCCCTTGGCTAAGCCAGACTGTTACACATGGCATGTTTTGTTCACTCTGTTAATGAAAAGTCGTTTTAATCTAAAAAATGAAGAAAAGTCTTTCCTCATTTATCTTAGCTAACAGAATTCAGTAGGAAAATTGTAAACAATGAAGTCGGTGAAGGTATCTGACTTCTACTCTCCAGGTTGTACTTCACCAGATTCTCTTGCTACTTCTGAATCACCTGATCTCTTCTTTTCCCATGAATTTGAAAGAGGCATGCTTTTCTTTTTCTTTCCTTTATTACAATTATCTTCTTGCTGAATTTGTCATAGTAGTGACATTTTTAGAATGGTGTCCTTTTTTCTTTAATTAAGACTTGTAGGAATATTTCTACCATGGTAGCAGTTCATTTCTTTATCTTTTTAAATTTCTCTGTGTCAAAATAGTATTTTCTAAGCTTCATAAAACTGAATTTGCATTTAAATTCAATTCATTTTCCTGGGGAGTGGGGGGAAGAGAATCCTTTAAATAGCTTAGTCCAGCTCAAAAAACGTAGAGTACAGGATTGTGTTAAGCACATAAAATGGAAATGAAATGTGTGTGTGTGTGTGTGTGTGTGTATTAAATGCTGACTAATGAGATCCATATGCTAATTGAATTTGACTACTTCTAATTCATAATTTAGAAACTAAACTAAGGGATAGATGCAGTGCCAGCAATGAAGAAAAAAATTAAAATTATACAATTTCCATGAAAATGTTATAATTCCCATAAGACAGACAGTATGCTGTATTATGAAGTCTTTAGAGCACAATAAATTGTGGATAACATTTTTTAAAATTAATAAATCATAATTTAATTTTATCCTTAGATAAATCATTCAAATACAATTAGAAATCTTAATATAAATTGAAACTGTTTTTCTTTAATCTCTTCTGTAAATATGCCAGTTGAAATTTTTTTTTTGTTCGGCAATCTGGCTTGAAAACAAAATCATATATAGTAGGTCCAGGCTGGATGCTATATGCCTATAATTCCAGTTACTCAGGGTTTGGGGAGAGAGTTTGCATTGGTCATGGTTTGAGGCCAACCTGAACAAAGAAATTAATCAGATCTCATCTGAACCACTAAATTGGGTAGGTATAATATCAAATACACAGGAGTCATAAGTAGGAAGATTGTAGTCCCAAGATGGTCCTGGGCAAAAAACATCTAAGACCCTATCTGAAAAAATACCTAAAGCAAAACCATCTGGAGCTGTGGTTCAAATGTCAGAGTACTTTTCTGTCAAGTAGGAGGCCTTGAGGTCAATCCCTACTATAACTACACATCCAAATATGGACCTAGATTCATTTTATGTCATACGCTGATTATGTAAATTTGATCATGTTAGAAAATAGCATGGGAACAACCAGTAATATAACTCAGTACAGCCAGTCAAAAAACAGCATGATCCCAAAATGAATTTTTTTCCAAGTAAATGCTCATACACTGACCTTCATTTTCTAAAATTGTGATGCTTCCATATACAAGGAAGACCTACACAAGTATGTATTTCTACAAAAGGAGAATTAGGGATGACCTTGAGGTCTCTCAGGAAATAGGAATACTTATGGGTACAATTCTTCCGAATCTACATCCTAGAAAAGCTGTGATGACTCAATAACAACTTATGAGCTGTCTCTGCTGGCAGGTGTCAACCACTCCCTGTGGAACCCACTTCACTAATAAGTAGGTTTTTGTCTTTAGCTAATCTATTCTTCCTGTACATCAAGTTTTGCTGTAGGTAAATTGGGATTATTTTTTTTCTTGTTCATTCTAAGAAACCTTTCAAAGGCTTCAAAAGCAAATTTTTATTTAGTAAAAAGGTGTGGTTTTGCTATAAATGTATCATTATCAACAAAGGTAGATTTGTTGGCATTGACAACTTCACAAATACTACCTACTCTAAAGCCTAATACTTTTCCACAAGTATTTATTCCAAATTCTCTAGTAACAAAAACAAACAAATATTTGTTTGGGATTTTGGCTCCACTGTTGTTGTTGTTGTTTTCCCAGAAAACATTTTCTCTTGAAAAGAATGTAGATGTCCTGTTCATTAGACTGTATTTCCCATAACATAAGGAAAAGGTAAAGCATGAAAGCATTACTTCCAAAAGACTTCAGAAAGGGATTTTCAGGTCATATGATAGGCTCAGACACATATGGCATCTGTGAATCTCAAATGGAAAAATATGTTAAATAGAGGTTGGAGGACATCATTGTTTTGCATTATGTGCCTTCCTTAGCCTCAGCAGACCAAGCTAAAAATGAGAATGGAATCAACATTCATCCTGGGAATTAAATTATTTATTCTTCCTTTGAGAAGCCAAGTTAGAGAAATTACTGACAAATGGCCTTAAAAGGCAAGGTTCAGTTGCTATCATTGTGCTTCTTTGGCCTAGTTATTTTTAAAAAAAGAATAACAACAACAACAACAACGTAACCTGAAACGACACTATTTAACAATGAGGATAGGAGGTGACAGAATTCTTAAAACATGTAGAAAGAACAAGATTGCATCCACATCATTTGCAAAGAAATAGGAGGACTTGGAAAACATTACATTAAGTGAAATAGGTCTGATTTCACCCACTAATGCTTGCTTCAGAAGAGAAACATGTTTTTATACCCAAAAGCTGAACAAAATCAACATTTTCTTTCTTGCTGTAAAAGCTACTAACTAGCATGCAAAGATCTCAAAGAACCTTTCTTAATGAGAGCACACTTTCAACTCCATAGTCTAGCACAACAAAATTAAGCTACATGATTAAAAGCATTAATTGCCAGTTACCAAAATCTGACATGTTAAGATAAAATACATCTCAAAACTATGTTGATAGATAATTGTAATGCAACCTGTTCTTAGTGCTGTATTGCCCAAGGCGCTCAAGTTCAGTATGTGACATATTTAATTAGAAACAAAATTTTGATGTTTTTAGAAATTGGGTCAAAGATGTATCACTTTATTTTGGTGTGAGAATTTTGCATTTTCTAATTTAGCACTTTGTAAATTGACTATTATTTAGGGGAAGATATCATTTTTAAGAAAAATAAATATTTTAAGATAATGGTTGAATTGCTAATTATACATTAAATGTAGGGAATATTTATGGGTCAGCAAGTAGTTATATAGGTCATAGTGGCACACCCCTATGGTCCCAGCTATTCACATGGCAGAAACTGGACAATTACAATTTGAAGCCGCCTAGGAAAAAGTTAGTAAAATTCCTTCTCACATAAACAAGACAGGTGTATTGTACATGCTTATAACCCCAGCAATTTGAGAGAGAGAGAGAGAGAGAGAGAAATGAAGCTCACAGTTCTTTTGCATACAACCCCACCCAATATTTGTGCTTAAGGTAACACAGGACTCCTGTCAACATTGTTTGCTAGTTGCTTCATTACTACTACATAACGGTAAGAACTTTTCTTGAAGTCCAAAAGAATCTCTTGTGGAAGAAGGAACTGTAATACCCACGCTACTCTCTCTTTTGGAGTCCTATATAACTTCTGTGAGAGAGTCAGGTATCCAAAACGGTGTCATTAAGAAGGCAGGTGAGCAGCGCCTCATCCCTTCATGCTCAAGCAAGGGAGGAGCTGGACTCCGCCCCAGCTATGGGCTCAGCCAGTGCAGGAGGTAGCAAACCTCTGCTCCTCTGCTATCCTGCATGGTTGGCAAGTCCTGGGAATGCTGAAACACTGCTACTGAAACAGAACCAGGACTTCAGGATTCCTGTCTCTCTCTCTACTGCGGGTCAATCTTAGCTAAGTCAGTGCCATTTTTCATTATTTCAAAGCTTAATGTCATGATAGTTCACACATTGTGTTCACTTTCACATCACAGGCACCTATGTTGTTCGAAAGCCAAGGGTATTTGTTCCTCTAGCAACTTAAGTTGTCACTGCTGGGTGAGGAGAAACTTTACGTTTTGCTTCCCCTCTGACTCCTTCAAAAACCACTGAGCAACGACCTCATCTCAGCAGGTATCAGATATTCAAGTGTAGGACAGTGATTTTCAGTAGCAGCTCCATCTGGTAACAAACCAGTTGTCCAGTTCTCTTTCTGCAAATCTTGACCTCTGAAGCCCATGTGAATGCCATCCTCGCCATGCCTCATGAGTGTTCTCCAAGGAGCTGACAGTGGGTGAGATGAAGAGTGAAAGAGACAGCCGCTCATTTTCTACTTGACAGCAGCAAGTCTCAGGCTAACAGCTTGTCCAGGAGTCTTTAGCACTCAGAGACTGACAGGCCCATGCAGCTACTCCAATGGACAGGAAGGAGCCAACGGACTTCAAGTAATGGCTGCAGGAACTTACTGAAGGCTATTTTTCTGAACAGATCATCCCTGATTAGAAATAAATGCTTTCTATCCAGGAAGGATGATACAGATACTTAGAACCCCTCCCCTTCCCTCACATACTTAGGGAGCTAGATGTAGAAAGATCATGAAATAAAAGTTTTCATGGGAAAAATTAGCAAGGACCTATGCTAGAAACAAAAATAAAAACAAAAGGAGTAAGGCATGGTAGAACATTTACCTGAAAATGCAGGAGGTCCTGGGTTCAATCTCCAAAAGTGCCAATGAAAGAACAGACAGGCATGATTGAGTTCACAAGTAAACTAAAAAGAACTAGGGAACGCATCAAGTGGTAGAGTGCTTCTCCAGCAAGAAGAAGTCTCTGAGAGTTAAATCTCTAACAGCAGAGAAAGGGAGGGGAAGAGGAAGATGGAAAGAGATGAGGGACAGGGACAGGGAGGGGTAGGAAGAAGTCAGTTGCCTAGAAACCTGACCCTAAATGGAAATTTCAGAAAAAAAAGTGTCTCCGCTCTCCACAAATACCAAAGTACTGTATGCTGGATGTGAGAGGAGAGGAGAGGAGGAACTTCCCACACATTAGGATGAGAGGTAATAGTCTGTACCACTGCTACATTCAAGAAGGACAGAAGTGGTGTCAGCAGGAATATAAAGAGACACATTCTCTGTGAGTTGCAAAACTCTGAATACTAAATTACATCATGGAATCATACTTCTATCACTTTATGTGAGTAAAGTGTGTGGTACGTGTATAGTATCTCAATATAGCTGTTGTATGTATTCATTCATATGCACATATAGCATACATCTTTATATTCTTCTATAGTTATAACATAGACACTCAAATGCAGATGCTAAGGATCTTGAAGTATTCCAACTGCCTCTTCTGCAAGCTAATGAAAAGTGTTTGAGGAGCAAGAAAATGAATCTAAGAGGATGAGCTACAGGACTGAAAGGAATTCATCCTCCAAATTGATTGAAACAGTCACTCTCTGAGTCAAGTCATAAAACCCATCTGTTCCCCCAGGCAGTTATATGGCCCCAGAGCTCTGCAAATTAGAAATAACGATGCTGGCTCTGAGGATTCATTTGTGCCATTGATATGAAAGTCTCCATACAAAGGTAAATTCTCCTTATGCCATTCCATTCCTTATGCCTGTGCCCACAGATCGCATCGATGTCCAGTGAAAAATGACAGAGCAATATGTCGCATGAATATTGTTGTTATTCCATGTAGAACTTGTCACATTTCATCGTCAAGACGCTTTACATATTTGACTAAGTATGCGGACGGTGTTGTCATCGTATTGCCCTGGTATTTTAAGATTATCTCAGAATTGAGAAAATCAGATAGGCAATTCATAGTTCAGTCTTACTACTTTATGTCATGACTTCTCAGTTAAAGGGAAAACACATTATTTTCTTACTTTTACAATCACAGGGTATCATCCTCATCTACCACTGTGCTAATTATGATTCATAAAGTGTCTGACAGTGATATAATCATAACCTACTCCAGAATTTGCATAGACGATGTATCTCTAACCCTCGCACTCCAGGCCTGACTCTATTGTTTAAGCCAGATCAAACCATTGCAGCTGACAATAACACAAAATATATGCCCCTCCTAATTTGGTAATAAATCTTCTTCATGTTCAACCTTCACTTTTGCTCCTATTCTTTGTTTCCAGCTGTTGTTTTTGGTAACAGTGGAAGTTTTTCTCCTTTTCCTATTCTTTCTACTTAACTATTCTCAAAATTCCCAGATGGATTTACAATGTTCTCTGAAATATCTTCCCTCTAGCTTTTGCCACTCCTCACTGCCATAGGTAATTTTACTCACATAAATTTAGGTATTAAAAGACAGTTCAGGGCTGGGGATGTGGCCTAGTGGCAAGAGTGTTTGCCTCATATACATGAGGCCCTGGGTTCGATTCCCCAGCACCACATATACAGAAAACGGCCAGAAATGGTGCTGTAGCTCAAGTGGCAGAGTGTTAGCCTTGAGCAAAAAGAAGCAGGGACAGTGCTCAGGCCCTGAGTTCAAGGCCCAGGACTGGCCAATAAATAAATAAATAAATAAATAGATAGATAGATAGATAGATAGATAAATAAATAAAACACAGTTCAGTCTATGACTATTCCCCAGGGACAGCATCCTTCAGTTGCCACATAGAAGTGAAGAAATAGAATCCAAACATTTTCACTTGCCAAAAGATTTTTTTCCTGCTAATTCTGCATATATACATCCAAACAAATTTATTGGATGAGATTTACTCTGAACCATATATGTTAACCAATGTTAGCAAGATCCTAGTATAAATAGCACTGACTATCCAAGTGATATCCTTGGGTAAAACCTGCCTCAGTCCTTCAGGCCAAGTTCAAATTCTTTCACTTAGTCTATAAACATCTTTAACTTTTGGCATCCTTTTGAATTTCTTGGGCTCCAGTGGCTCTTTTATTTTCTGGCACCAGGATACTACCTATTCTTTCATATCTCTATGATTTGCAGGGTAATATGAACTGCATTGAATATTTATTGAATGTCCATTATTCTCGACATTGTGTTGATTAAATGATCACTAGAATCAAATTCTCATCTCCAGCAGAAGAAAATAAATGCATCTAGAAATAATTAAATTGTTTAAAAAAGAATGTGTGAGTGAATGAATTGATTCCTGAGAAAATCTTGAGAGATGAGTATCAGTTTGATAGGTATGTGGGGTTCTTTGTAATTGTGGGATAAGTGGAGGGGAGTGAGAGGAGAGGAGAAGGTTATAGAGTCAACAATACCAAAGTACGGTGTATCTTTATGTGAAGATGGCACAGGAAAACATACTGAGACTTGTGAGTAATAGAGGATAGGGAGACTGGGAAAAAGAAAGAAGGGGGTCAAGCTGAATAAAGTACAAAATAAATATATCCAAAATGCCAAATGGAAAACTATTAAAACAATTAAAATGTATTTGATGTAAATTGAATGTTAAGAAGATGAAACATGTCCTGTCTTTGTCTTCCACTGTCTTCCACTCATGGAAGTGGGGAGAGAGAACAGAGACAGAAGGAAAGTGAATATGGTCAGAATATGTCTATACATGTGTGAAAATGAAACAATGAAGTATGTCCAGATTCTTTGGGGAAGTGGTTAGAAGGAAGATGGAGAGATAGACAGGGTAAGTCTAATCGAGGTATAATGTAAGCATATCAGAATATATCAAAATGAAACTCTTATACAGTTAACAGGTGTTAACCCTACAGAATGTTAATATAAACAAATTAATACAGTAATAAAAATAAATGTAAACATAAAATATCATATGCAAATTCAATATGCACTTTTCTTAATTTCTTCTTAAAATTATGTCCACCTTTTGGTAAAGCAGGAATGGTAAGCCATGGTTTAGGATGCAGAATAAAATGAATTCTCTTAAGCCATAATGAGTAATTCTGTAAAGTGAAGCATTTAAGGAAAAAAGAGATCCAGCAATGGCCAATAATGTTAAAAACAAGAAGATCATTTTCTTTCCTCAATCCACCCAACTTGTGTACAGAATATGATTACATATTTCCACTCACAAAATCTTCATACAGAAATGATAACTTATACTGATAAACTTTTGGCGAAAATAGTTATACTTAGCTCACTTGTGACTTTTTAATGAGAACAAAAACTCTTAGAGAGAAAAAAGGGGAGAATGCAGTCATAATATTCAATTTATATCCTATGAAAGTAGGGAAATTGAGGGAAAAGGTGGGGTTGGGATCAATGGGAGACAACAAGAAAGTTGTTATTAATCAAGATGAACTATACTCATAAACTGACAGGTTGAATGATAACTCCTTTGTATAACTACTTAAAGATAACAAAAATATAATTTAAACAGGTGCATAACCTCTCTATTTGAATAGCTAAATCAAAACTATAGGACATTTTTCTTTCAGAAAATATAAATAAAATATTCTATTACTTGATATTACTCAATTATACAAAGAAATTCGATTCAAGTTTTCTTATTCCTAATCCACTGTCAAATAAACCTGTGTATGTAAGTCAAAGCTGAGATTTCTATCCTGTATGTTGAAACTTAATGTGAATTTTTTTTTGTTGATCTACTATATAAAACCCTAAATTCCTATCAGGCACCGGTGGCTAGTACCTGAAACGTTAGCTACTCAGGAGGCTGAGATATAAGAATCATAGTTCAAAGCAAGCCCAGGCAGGAAAGTCTATGAGATCTTATCTCCAGTTAATCACCAGAAAGCTGGAGGTGAAGGTATGGCTCAAGTGTTAAAGCATTAACTTTGAGTATAAAAGCTCAAGGAGAGAGACTAGGCCCAGAGTTCAAGCCCCAGAACTGGCACACACACAAAAAAAAATCTCTAAATCCTTGTAATTATTTCTTTGTTTATCTAAAACCACTCACATAATTGTGTATTTTATATTTTATTTCCATCAATGTTGCTTGAATAAAACTATTTCTCTAATAAAATGAACTATACAGCTTTGGGGGAAAGAGCAACAAATCTGGGAAAAAACAAGGGAAGAGGTGACACTGTTCAAAAAAAAATGTACTCATTACCCAACTTATGTCACTATAACTCGTCTGTATATCACCTATACAAGAACAACAAATTTTTTTAAAACTAACTTAAAAAAAAAGAAATGATGTTCAACCTTTAAACTATTTCCCATAAACCCTGAATAAATAAGAGAATTGTGGATCAAGACTCCTCTGGTATTTCCAGCCAAGTACTTTTCCCCCTTTCATCTATATTTCAATAATAACAGTTGTGAAAGACGTATGCGGCCCTCACCTCTAACCATACCTGAAGTTTCCTTAGAATGGCATCAGAATAGAGTTGAGCAAATGAAGATTTCTCTGCCAAGATTTTTTTCTTACAGAAATGATGAAAGACAGACAGTGAAAATAGAAACTGTGACATCCAATACACAAAAGTTTTGAGTTAGCATCATAAACCATTTGAATGAAGGCAGCCTGCAGTTTAATAAAATAGGTGGAACACACAGGGAGAGGGAAAGGCAGAGCTGCTTGTGGAGTCTCAGTGTCGGCCTACCTTGAAGCTTCTTTTATGGCCAAAAGGCCCAACTATATCATTACACATCCCAGTGGCAGGAGACAACTCACTATTAAATTTGTATTTCTTTACATATGTGTGTTTATGTATACCTACATACACACTGTTTTTCCTATTGAAGAAATTGGATCACATGACTGTAAAGATAGGTGGACATGTAACCTGCAGAGCAAGCCAGCAAGGCAGCATGCAGAAAATTCAGGCAGCGTTTGGTGAATTTTGTTATATGGCAAAATTATTTCTTCTCTAGGAAACCTGTTTTGCTCTTAAGGTCTTTGGTTGATGAAATGAAATCACTTACTTTACGGAGGAGTCCACCCATTTTAGATGTTAACCTCATCAATACAGAACCTTCATAGTAGCACTGACATTAGTTTCTGATCAAGCTACCCTGTACTCTACCTTAACCAACTCACACACATGTTTGCTTAAGCTTTACATATAACATACATGTAAACAAACAGACATGACTGTTATACAAGGTCATGCAACACATGGCTCTGAACTTGTTCTAAGACATAACAGATGGTGCTAATGGGCACAAGACCACTAGGGAAATTTGAATAATTTCCATAGATTACATAAAACAAATGTATCAATGTTAATTTCTTGATTTCTATCACTGTAGAAGTTAACATCTAGAGAATCTGAATGGACAGTACTAATTTTATCAATTCTGTAAATTTTAAGCTGGTTCCAAAATGAAAAGCTAAAAAACAGGGAATGTTAAGTTAGTGACTATATTCAATATCACAGGAAGTACTTATCACTACTTTTAAAACTAATGATGATATTACAAGTCAATAGACTTTAATCTTGCTGGCTGACATCCAAGTTAAGAAAAATTTCCATCTGATATTTTCATATGTATTAGGCATCACATTTTCAGACAGAAGCCTGTTTTTGTGTTTTTGGTTTTGGTTTTTTGCCAGTCCTGGGGCTTGGACTCAGGGCCGAAGCACTGTCCCTGGCTTCTTTTTTTTTGCATAAGGTTAGCACTCTGCCACTTGAGCCACAGTGCCACTTCTGGCGGGATATATATATGAAAAAATAAGACTGTCAGAAAATTCTATTAAATAATGAATAGCATGTTATTCTTGTTTATGGCTCTTAAGCATGAGATCATACCTTATTGTTAAAGATTATATGTTTCCAAAGAAGAGTAGAAGCTGGAGATTTGGGGAGAATGCTATAAATGACTTTATCCAGGAGAGCAAGGGGTGGGGGCAAAGGGGCAGGCGCTGGGGTTTTATGGTATTTTGTTTTTTGCCAGTCCTGGGCCTTGAACTCAGGGCCTGAGCACTGTCTCTGGCTTCTTTTTGCTCAAGGCTAGCATTCTACCACTTGAGCCACAGCACCACTCCTGGCTTTTTCTATATATGTGGTGCTGAGGAAGCGAACCCTGGGCTTTATGTATATGAGGCAAGTACCCTACCACTAGTCCATATTCCCAGCCCTAGGGTAAGTATTTTTTGCCCAGAAGCCCTGATCACTTGACCATCTCCATAAAACAGAAGGAACCTATTAACCCTCACATACTAATCCCCTAGAACTGCTCACACACAGAAGAAAATACCTGGAAAAATACCTGATTGCCTGCAACCAACCCATAGCTACCTGAATCTTGTTGTACTGAGTAAAGCCATGACTTGATCCTGGTCTTTCACAATCTGGTGAAGTTAATGTGACTATTACTTGTTTGTTGGGAATGTTGCCTAACAGGTGCTGACAATCAAGCCTGTTGGGAAATATCCATGTCTCTTGGCCAGTGTAGATGGCCAATATTGATTATAGTTTAGAAGTGAAGTGTCTTTCTAAAGGCTCATCAATAAAGACTTTGTCCCCAGATAATAGTGCTATTAAGAGTTGATATGATAGTGAGAGTCGTGATCTAATTAATGAATTATTCTATTACTAATTCACAATTTGATGGTGTTGAAGGGGACTGAGGATAGGTGGTAAAGCCTTGTAAGAGATAACAAACAGGTGACCTGGTGTATATCTTAGAATCATGTCTTGTTCCTAAAGCACTTGAGGGCCCCTCTTTCTCTCTCCCTTCCTCCCTCCCTCCCCCAATTTTCTCTCTCCCTCCCTCCCCCCCCCAATTTTCTCTCTCCCACACTGAGAAAATACAATAATATTGCTGAATTCTGTTTCTCTATAACAATCCTCTTTTTTCTCTGATTTTTCTAGGTAGTTGGCAGTATGCCCAGGCCTCATTGATTCAGGTATTCATTCATCGAACATTTACCATGTCCAACATTTTGATAGGAATTATAGGGACTGTGATAAACAAAGCAGACCTTTCTGTGGAGGTACAGAATAACCGAGAGCCCTATGGTTGTATCTATTGTCCTTGGTCACCCAGGTGTTCTTTCTTTTTAAAATTATTATTTCACACTTAGAAGAAAATGATTGGGATACTTCATAGAGGTTTCTGCAAGTCATTCTTTTTTGTCATTTTTCATTACATTAATTCTTCATATGACCAGGAGTCTGTTTTTTTTTATTTCTCCACTTTTATTCTCATAGATATAATAAAGCTATTATTTGAGGCTCAAATTTATGATTATGATTTCTATTATTATCAGGGATTTTATTGCAAGTTGTTTTAGTAATTAGGGTTCTTGAAGTTGTAAGAATCTATCAAAAGAAACTAACAACAACAAAAAATTGATTATAGCCTCACATTCTGATTCAGTTTAAAGCATGGTCTGAGTGTCATTACACATCTCTTTTTATATGCACTCTGCTTTCTTCCATAATATTGTTTTGAAAAAATATTGAAACTAGGGATGGGAAGGAGAACATCAAAATGGAGAGACAAAAGGTAAAAGGCAAACCAATGCAACAGTAATACTTACAAAACTATATGCTGTAAACCAATTGTACAACTCACTGGAGGGATGGGGAGGGGAGAAGCAGAGAGAAAAATGAGGGAGGACATAACAAGTTTGTTAAGAAATGTATTCACTGCCATATGTCTGAAACTGTAACCCCTCTGTACATCACTTTGACAATAAAGTAATAAAAAAAATGGGATTCCTGTACAACGGGGCTCAAAGAATAAAACCACCTCAACTATGGATCCTATGATGACCTCTGATTTAAGAACAAGCATTCATCTTTTTCAATGTCAGTCCTAGGATTATCTAAGTCCTGCATTTGCCAACAAGATGTGGTGCTCCAGTTGGCAGTCTGGGCCACATGCCTAAAACAAGATGGGGTGGGTGTGTTGTCACTAATGTTTGACTTTCACGGACTGTAAGTAACAGACTAATGAGAAATCTGCATAGCTGCTAGCCAGAGGAGGGGAACACGGATCACAAAACTCTGAGTACATACTCAGGGAGCAAAAGAGTATCAAGGTGATCCTAGAAATGGAGATTACACATGCAGAATTTCTACAGATCCTGAATTTACCATAATGTGGTCTATTTCCTGTGTCTATTTTTTGTCCTATTTTATATCACTCTCCTATTTGCTCACATACTCCGGTCGGTCCCAGTGACATCTTCATTCTTCTTTCTTGCCACAGCAAGATCCTTAGAGGTCTGTACTTTCATCCCCCTCAACTCTTCCTGCAGTCAGAATGGATCTTTTCCAGTGTTCAGATGCCAGCTCAAACCAGATTTTCTTCAATGATGATGTTAGGAAGTGGAGCCTTTGAGATATGTTTAAGTCATGGGGTCAGAGCTTTTGCTTAGAAGATTAAGGCCCAAGAGAGATCCCTACCACTGACACTAGGTGAAGATACATGAAGTAGTTGCCTATGAGCAAGTAGGCCCTCATCAGACAGATTCTTACTTACTCTTGGACTCCTAAACCTCCAGAATTATGAAAAATAAATCATTTGTTTTATTTTTTTTGAAAAAGGAGAAACAAAGAAGTGAAAGAAAGAGAAGAAAGAAGAGGGAAGGGGAGGGGATGGAAGGGAAGGGAGGAGTGGGAAAGGAAGGGAAGGGAAGAGGTATGCATGACATAAGTAATTTAACAAGAAACTTAGTAAGTTCCACCATTATTATAGTTAGTACAAATAATGCTACTAGACAAATAAAAGATGTCAAATAGTACCATGTTCTCCCCTTACTAATGAATGTGAAAGAAGAAAATTCTGCAAAGGCTCAAATCTCTACCATTTGGAGCTGCCTCTGGTGAACTTCCAAGTACATTGTAGGCCAAGGCTTAGTTGAAAAGTTACTTTCAAACTCCTATTTCTTTATTCTTTCATCAGTTTTTGCTATAATTTCCATACCTCATTGCCTTTAGTTTTAGTTCTTCTGCTGTTCTTGCTCAATTCTGTGGTCCCTGAGAGAAATAAAGAAATTAATATTAAAATACCCAACAAAGAAATGGTGGCACAAAGGCGGAACTAATTCAATGGTGGTAATCACTAGACACTATGTTGAAAATGAACTATACAACTTGGGTGGGGAGGAAAGTCGAGAGGGAAAAACAGAGAAAAGGAGGGAAGAGGTAGCACTGTTCAAAAAGAAATGTACTCAATACTCGACATATGTAACTGTAACCCCTCTGTACATCACTTTTACAATAAAAATGAATTTTTAAAAATTAATGATGAAATAAATAACCAGAAATGTGAAGCACATGCAGTCTTTCTGTTACTTAATGTTTCATACTAATGGCTAAAATAAGAAGTTTACATCTCTACTAAAATTGAAGGATTTCCATATGTCAAATTGTACTATCTCGCCATGCCTCAATTGCTGAGAAGTCATGAAGTGGGAATCAGCAAAAAAAGTCTTCCTTCTTTCTACTGATAGCACACACACACACACACCTACACAAACACATACTCACGCACACACATTAACATACATATCTTTAGATGCAGCATGATAATAATGCCAACTCAAGTCAAATCCTCATGAAAGAAGTATTTCAAAACATTTTAAAATTAACTACTGTTAAAGGTTCATTTTATATTATTCCTGTTATAATCTAAACAGATACAAGCCATGTCAATATTATTAATATCAATCTATCTCTAAGAGGTTTTTCTTTTGTTGTTGTTTCTTTTTTCTTTCATTTTTTTTCTCCTTTGGTTTATCCCCTGTTGTTACTGTATTTGAATTTGGCACCCAGTGTCTTTTTGTTGTTGTTGTTGCTTTGTTTTGTTTCGTGTTCTATGAATTATTTTTCTTTATTTTTGCTCTTTTTTTCCTATTTATTGTCAAAGTGATGTACAGAGAGGTTACAGTTTCATATATTAGGCCTTGGGTACATTTCTTATACTGTTTGTTACCTCCTGCCACATTCTCCCCTCCCCCTCCCCCTTTTCCTTTCCCCCCATGAGTTGTTCAATTGGTTTACACCAAAATGGTTTTGCAAGTATTGCTTTTGGAGTCGTTTATCTTTTTATCCTTTGTCTCTTGAGTCTGATATTCCCTTTCACTTCCCTAGTTCTAATACCAATATATACAGTATCCAGGGTACTCAGATAAGATACAGTGGTAGTGCGGGTACAACCACAGGAAGGGGATACAAGAGGATCATCAACAATAGAAGCTACAGTTTCACATGGCATGTTGAAAGTAATTACAACAGTGATATAACAGTTGTTTCCGTAACATGGAGTTCATTTCACTTAGCATTATCTTATGCATTCATAAAGGCATAGGTATTAGGCATTTGTGATCCTCTGCTGTGACTTGCCTAAACCTGTGCTAATTATTCCCTATGAGGGAGATTATAGAGTCCATGTTTCTTTGGGTCTGGCTCACTTCACTTAGTATAATTTTTTCCAAGTCCTTTCATTTCCTTACAAATGAGGCAATGTCATTCTTTCTAATAGAGGCTTAAAATTCCATTGTGTATATGTACCACATGTCTTGTATATATGTTTATCTGAATTGTGAAGGGAAGGGAAACAACGAAACAGTGAAATAAAGAATCCATGCAACAGTGATACTCATAACACACTATGTTGGAAATGAACTTTATGATTTAGCAGGGGATAGGGGAGATTGGGGAGCAGTGGGAGAAAAATGAGGGAGCAGGTAACAGTGTTCAAGAAAAAAATGTATTCATTACCCTGCGCATGTAATGGCAACCCCTCTGTACATCACCTTGAAAATAAAATTAAATTTAAAAATAAAGTAGAATAAAATAAAGTAAAATTAAAAAATTTAAAAATATATGGCTTTAGGCTTTGTTCAATTTTTATGCTCTGTGAAAGCTTGCGTATGTATTCCCTCTGAACATCATACTTATTACATGTAATAAGAGATACGCATATATACACATATATTATATATATTTGATTTTAATTACCCCAAGTGACTACTCAAAGAAATTTAAAGTAATCCTTCCTTGTTTCTGTTAAAATATGATTCAAATTATGAAGCACAATAAAATTGTGAATTATTTTGTTTGTGTTATTACTATCATTGCTCTTAATAAAGCTAAAATACTGTTATCAAAACCCCAGAAGCCTGCTCTGGTTCTGAATACTCTCTACATTAAGAAAAAATTGACATAATAGAAACAAATTAAAAACTCAATTTATTTACAGTTTGTCCAAAGACTGAGGAAAGAGAGAGCCTCTGAATGTCTCTGTCTTGCCCTTAGCAGTGACACAGCTTCTAGAAAATATGCAAGAAATGCCAGGAAGTCTATATATGGGGAGAGTTTCGCACCCAGTAGTGCAGGCTTTCCCTTAACTCAGAGTTCTCACAGGTGCTCTGGCTTCACTTTAAGCCTGGAATTTACTGGAACAATCTCAATTCCTAGCACCACTGTTACAGTGTCAAGAACTTGGTATTTCAATTCATTTTTTTTTCCTGTGAAGACACTTAAAAGACAACTAATAGTAGAAACATTTTTCAGTATGCATAATTTTCTAATCCTAGACAAATCCAATATATGCTTCCTGAGAGTTGAAAAATAGTCATGTCTTCACTACTTTACCACTTGTTACATAAAAGTAAAAAAAAAAGAGGAGAGTACTTGTATAGTACTTCTTCACAGTGTATTTTTGTACACTTTTGTGTGGGTTTTAAAGCAAGATCGCCTGGATTCACAACCTGGCTCCACTCTTAGCTTTGTGACATACTATATGTTACTTAATCTCTCTGAGTACCAGTCTTCTCATTAAGAAAAGAGAAAATCACATTTCATAGCTCTTTGTAAAGAATGAACAATGTGCTAGGCACTGGTGGCTCATGCCTGTAATCCTAGCTACTCAGGAGACTAAAATCTGAGGAATATGTTTCAGAACATGCCTATGAGTAAAATCCATGAGATGCTTATGCTTATCTTCATTAACCACCACAAAAACCAGAAGTAGAACTGTCACTCAAGTAATAGAGAACTAGCCCTAAGCAGAAAAAAAAAACTAAAGGACAGGGCCCAGGTTCTGGTACTCTCTCGCTCTCACTCTCTCTCTCTCTCTTTCTCTCTCTCTCTGTCTGTCTCTCTCTGTCTCTCTCTCTCACTTCACAGTGTTAATACATATATACCCATGCTTGAAAGAATTACCTGTCACTGAATGAACAAAGTGTATTTTGTTATTGTGTATTGTACTCTATACAAATGTTTTCTTACTATACCTATGAGTACACTTCCAGATGGGTTATGATTAACATTTACAGAAATATACTGTGTGAAAAACATAGTTCAAAGGTCCTTCACTGATAAGCTCTTATTTTGCCCAGAATTAAGGAAAATAATATAGCTATCTTATAAATCATGATGGAGGATAATATATATGTTGATTCTAAATTAGAGAAATATAAAATAAAAATAGAGGTAGTCCTTGATAGTCTAGTACAAGCCAGGGTAACTTCCAGATATTTCAATCATTTGCATCTCTTCATAAACCTATGATCCACAAAAATGGCTAATGACCTGCTAACTTTGAATTCCTTCTGTTTTTATTTGTCTCCCCAGAGTCCTCAGGAGGACATGCAAATAAGCACTGTAAAAAAGAAAACTAAAACAGTGATAACTGCTTCCTGGGTAATAGATACTCTTCCAGGAAACTTTCATGCATTCTTCCACTAAATTAATATTCTCTATAACATTATTTTTAACTTTTCATTTTGAAATTGAAAGATCTATAAAACTAGTGCTGTTCACCTATATTCTCTATACATTGACATTTATGATTTTAACAATGGAATGACTAAAATCAAGAAGTTAACACTGATACATTAGTATTATATAATGTATGGACCTCATTCAAATTTTGTTAGTGGACCTGTGACCATTGTTACAATCTTTCGTATCTAGCAAGCAGTTTAGGACCATGTATTGCATGACCATGTAGAGCTGACATGTTCATTTATATGTATATTACATATAAAGCTTAAGAATACATGTGGCAAATCACAAACTACATACGAAATAGTTAATACCACCTGTGACTGACACAGCAATCCCAAATAAAATCAAACTAAAAATAAAATGTTAGTGCAGCAGTAATTTCTCATGTTACCCTTTATACCAGCAGTAAAATTCATTCTGATCTTAGCATCTTTTCCCTTTGGGGAAAAACATTTTTTGGCTTTCAAAATTTCATAGGAATTAATAATTAATGCCATTCACTATCCCATCAGTCAAAAGTGTAGCTGAAATGAAAATAATTAAAGGACATCAAAATAGACACAGGAATGCAAAAACCTTATGAAGAGACAGACATAAAACTTGACAAAGTAATACTGCCTAATATCACCCAAAAATATTTCATCAAAAAATGTCAGCTCAGGACCTTTGGAGGAATGAGATATAATTACACCTGTATGAATAAACATCATAGTTATTTTTGTCAAAAATTGATCAAATTGGCAAGGTAAACTGAAATATATTTTCTCTAAAATGTCAATATTCTTTTATTTAGCTGCAAACAAGACATAAATCACTGGTAAACAAACAGTTCTCATCAGAAATGTAAACTTGTTATGGATTTAATGAAATTATTGCCCTTGCTATAATGTGCAAGAGAATAACAGCTAATACAAAGTTTTTGATGAAGAACTAAGCTTTTACTTCACTAAACCATTATGCTAATAGAATATTAGAATTATGATACTACTATGTTAGAACACCAAAGGTAATTACCCACCCCAGGTGAAATTGAGCCCGGTTAGCATCCTTTTGCAGAAAATAAACCAGGAAATTGGACTAACTCAATGAAAGACTCCTTCCCTGCACTCTTCCTGATGTTGACATTGCATCATGTCCCTGCTAAAATTCTGAAAATCTTGGGCAAATATGCAATATAGAAAGTATATACCACCAAGCTGTAGTGGTTCTAGTCCATAATTGGCTAAGAGGCTGACATAAGGAGGGTCACAATTTGAGGCCAGAATGGGGGAAAAAAAAGTTCGTATCTTAACAGTAGCTATAGTAACTGTAGAGGAGGCTAAGATTGTAAACACCATGGCCTCAAGCCATCATAGGCAAAAATACATGAGAAGCTGCCTGTCAAGTGTAAAGGCAGGCATTATAGGATCAAGGTCTGAGTAAAAAGTAAGAATTTATCTCAAAATAACCAGGGAAAAAAGTGCTAGAAACATAACCCAGTGGTACAGCAGACGCCTAGAAAGTACAAGGACTTGAGTTAAAACAGCAGTAACATCAAAAAATATAAAAATTAAATTAAATTAAATCTTAGTATGGAGTCTATATATGTTATAAGAAATAATCTTTTATATTTTTTGTTGATCATGGAGCTTGAACTCTGGGCCTGGACACTGTCTGTGAGCTCTTCAGCTCAAGGCTAGTACTGTAACACTTTGAGCCACAGCACCACTTCCAGTCTTCTAGTGGCTAATTGGAGATAAGAGCCTCAGAGATTTTCCTGCTTTAAACTGCAATCCTCAGATCTCAGCCTCCTGAGTAGCTAGGATTACAGACATGGGCCACTAGCACCCTCTTTCATCATTTTTATGTTAAGTAATCCAAAGACTGTTGAATTCAGAGAAGGGCCTACAATGCCAAAGGAGAGAGTTTTAAAGAAAATGAAACTAATTTAATTACATTTTAACTCGTGAAGAAGAGTCAACTTTCTCTGAGAAAGAGAAAATTTAAGAAAAGCATGATATAATTTCAAGTATTCTTCTACTTTCAGAGAGAGGTCAGAAACCATTTCGTGAAACTGTCATGCATATCAATATTTGCATTATAAGTCTGTCTTCATAATTAATTGAGAAAACATAAATGTATAAATGTAGAATGTTGACTTTATACATCTTCTAATAGTGCTGTTTCTTAAGACAGAATTCCCTTTGAATACAAAGCATGTCATAAATTTTCTATGCTTTAGTTAAATTATACTAAAAATTATTTAATACATACTCTTTTTATACCTATGAAAGCTGCCATCATAAAAACTCTGCAAAAAAAAGAAGAAAATTTTTTTTGAATTTGGTAGGGGGTTGGAAATAAAAGTATTAAAAGAATTAAGAAAGAAAAAAAAAGACTACCAGAAATATGTAGATAAAATTTGGATTTAAAATAACTTCAACATTACTGCTAAATCACATAGTAAGAGCTTCTTAGGGTTTTAATGTTAAAATACCAAGTTGTAGAAGTGGGGGCCCTGAAGAGGGTTGCTACATTTTTTTTTACTTTATTTTACAAATATTTTAGCTTAACTCTTTTGTGGTTTCTTTTATTTTGATATTCTCTGGTTTTTTTCCTTCCACTACTTTAACTGTGTGTGTTTAGGGTTATTTGTATGAGTCCTCTTCTCTATTTCTGAGACTAGTATAAAAATTACAATGTGGCAAAGACTATCTCCTCCCAGCTGAAGATACAGGATCAAAGGAAATGATTCTCATTAAATTTCTTCTTGTCACAATAAAGATTGACATAAAACAAAATATATCTTTTTTCGGCGGTAACGACCTCCTCCCGAGAACATGCCTCTCGCAAAGGATCTTCTCCATCCCTCTCCAGAAGAGGAGAAGAGGAAACACAAGAAGAAGCGCCTAGTGCAGAGCCTCAACTCCTACTTCATGGATGTGAAATGCCCAGGATGCTATAAAATCACCACTGTCTTTAGCCATGCACAGACAGTAGTTTTGTGTGTTGGTTGCTCCACTGTCCTCTGCCAGCCTACAGGAGGGAAAGCAAGGCTTACAGAAGGATGTTCCTTCAGAAGGAAGCAGCACTAAAAGAACCGAGAACCAAGATGAGTGGGAAACCGTCCCAATAAACACATTTTGGATAATATATATATATATATATATATATAAAAAATAAAAACCAGCATTCAAAAAAATAACTCTCCAATATAATACACAATAGGATTGTTTTTTGGTTTACAGTAGATACAAAATTATCTTTCTGTTTCTAAACTACTCATCAAATAAGCTCTTATATTTTTGAAGAAAGTATTTATCTGTAATCATTTATATTTCTTATTCATTTTCCACCCATCAATTATGTGTACCTTGGCCCCAAATTTCACTCATGTCCGTGGTGTATTCAGAATAGAGTGTCATTCTTTCCTAGGGTCTGTCTTTCCTTATTGCAAGAATCTTACATGAAATTTATATACACCACCTTAACTTCTGGTGTTTTGTTGTGCTTTTTTTTCACATGAACACTTTGTAGAAATCACTATTTTCAAGAAGAAATAAACTTGTAACTACTCACTGTGTTAACAAGTCAAACGCTATTGCCTTGATCCCTAGAATTTCAAAGAAAAACTCATCAAAAAAAAAATGAACAAATGCTAAGATAAAATGGAATAATCTGAAACAAAGCTAATAGAAAGAGGAAAACTGGGAGGAGGTAATGAATAGTACAAGAAATGTACCCATGGTCTTATATATGAAACTGTAACCCCTCTGTACATCACTTTGACAATAAATAAGTAATTATTATTTTATAAAAAAAGAAAGAGGAAAATTGAAATCACAAGTCAAAGAGAGAAGAATCAAATACATGAGAATTGATCACTGAGGTTTAAAACAGTGGAAAAAAGGGAAATGACCACATTTTCTAAGAGCAAAAGAGGGCAGGCAATACTAAGTGATTCAAAGATGAGCTTATAAGTAAGAACAGAAATCCAACAGAACCCAAGAATGGACTCACAAAATTGCTGCCAAAGTGGCCTTCAAGTGGCCATTGAAATCCTTCTGATTCTCCCCAATGTTGAAAAGAGTTTTTAAACACATTTTTCCTCAGGACTGAACACATGGAATGATATCCACACACAATAACTGCTTAATAACAAGTTAATTAAAGATTGAATTGATGATCATTATATCGTTATACAGACAGCAACTGCTAAGGTTATCTTTTTTAATTTTGTTCTATACATTCCACCAGAATCCAAATGAGCCTGAACAATAGGTTAACTATCAAGATTCAAACAAACACAACTATATAATACCTTTGATAATTTAAAGTATGTCAAGCCAACATAATATAATTGCATCTATATATTGCTGCTTTCTTTTACTCTATGTTTGTAGGACATAATGAAATCATAAATGTCTAAAATCTTGACTACTTGTATTAGCAGAGACTGCTACTGAATAGTTATTATGATAACAAATAGTTATTATGAGGAATTAGTGTAATTTTCTGTTGCTATTCTATAGTTAACTTTCTGTGAAATCTCAGGCATGTCAATTTCTCTTCACCCCTCATCTCATTGTCAGCAAAATGAAGACTAACAAGACTATGTTACTTTTAGATTCTTTTGATAAAAATTATGGTCAAGGGCTGGGGATATGGCCTAGTGGCAAGAGAGCTTGCCTCGTATACATGAGGCCCTGGGTTCGATTCCCCAGCACCACATATACAGAAAACGGCCAGAAGTGGCGCTGAGTCTCAAGTGGCAGAGTGCTAGCCTTGAGCAAAAGGAAGCCAGGGACAGTGCTCAGGCCCTGAGTCCAAAGCCCAGGGCTGGCCAAAAAAAAAATTATGGTCAAATCGTTCTTTACAGATGAATGTTGAAGGCAATGCTACAGTTTTTTTTTTGAAATTTTTATTATCAAACTGATGTACAGAGAGGTTACAGTTTCATAAGTTAGGCATTGGATACATTTCTTGTACTGTTTGTTACTTTGTCCCTCATACCCCCCCTCCCACTTTTCCTTTCCTCCCCTGAGGTGTTCAGTTCACTTACAGCAGTTTTGCAAGTATTGCTTTTGTAGTTGTTTGTCTTTTTTTACCCTGTGTCTCTCAATTTTGGTATTCCCTTTCAAATTCCTACTTCTAATACCAGTATATACGGTTTCCAATATACTCAGATAAGATTACAAAGATAGTGTAGGTACAGCCACAGGAAGGTGATACAAGAACATCATCAATAATAGAAGCTACAGATACAGATGGGATGATGAAAGTAGTTACAACTGTGATATAACAATCATTTCCATAACATGGAGTTCATTTCACTTAGCATCATCTTATGTGTTCCTAAGGGTATAGCTATTGGGCTCCTGTGATGCTCTGCTATGACTTGCCTAAACTTGTACTAATTATTCCCAATAAGGGAGACCATAGAGTGCATGTTTCTTTGGGTTTGGCTCACTTCACTTAGTATAATTTTTCCAAGTCCTTCCATTTCCTTACAAATGGGGCAATGTCATTCTTTCTGATAGAGGCATAAAATTCCATTGTGTATATGTACCATATTTTCCTGATCCACTCGTCTACTGAGGGGCATCTGGGTTGGTTCCAGATTCTAGCTATGACAAATTGTGCTGTGATGAACATTGTTGTGCTTGTGGCATTACTGTGAATTCGTTTGTGGTCTTTTGGATAGATACCCCAAAGTGGGGCTGCTGGGTCATAGGGGAATTCTATATTTAGCCTTCTGAGGAATCTCCATACTGCTTGCCAGAGTGGCTGAACCAGTTTACATTCCCACCAACAATGAAGTAGGGTTCCCTTTTGGCCACATCCCCTCCAACAATTGTTATTGTTAGTTTTCTTGATATATGACATTCTTACTGGAGTAAGATGGAATCTCAATGTCGTTTTGATTTGCATTTCTTTTATGGCCAGTGATGTAGAGCACTTTTTCATATGTCTCTTGGCCATTCTCATTTCCTCATCAGAGAAGTCTCTTTGTAAGTCTTTAGCCCACTTGATGAGGGGGCTATTGGTTCTTTGCCGTTGTGTTTTGGAAGAAGGTAATTTTTTTACTTCTGCATATATTTTAGAGATGAGGCCTTTGTCCGTTGAATGGCTGGTAAAGATCTTCTCCCAGTCTGTGGGCTTTCTGTTTATCTTGCGAGCTATGTCCTTTGCCGTGCAGAAGCTCTGCAGTTTGATGCAGTCCCATTTGTCCAACCTTTCTTTGATTTGTAGCCTTTCTGGGTCATTGTTAAGGAAGTTCCATCCTGCACCAAGGAGCCCAAGTGTTTCTCCTACTCCTTCCTTTAGTGTTTTCAGGGTGTCTGTTTTGATTTCGAGGTCTTTAATCCATTTGGAATTGATTTTGGTGCAGGGTGATATATAAGGATCTAGTTTTAGTTTGTTGCATGTGTTGAGCCAGTTTTGCCAGCACCATTTGTTAAAGAGGCTATCTTTCTTCCAAACTATTGTTTTAGCTCCTTTATCAAAGGTTAAGTGGCGCAGTTCTGTGGGTTCATTTCTGGGTCTTCAATTCTGTTTCATTGGTCTTCAGGCCTGTTCCAGTGCCAATACCAAGCTGTTTTTATTACTATAGCTTTATAATACAGCTTGAAGTTGGGTATTGTAATTACTCCAGCACTGTTCTTTCTGCTTAGGATTGTTTTTGCTATTCTAGTTCTTTTATTGTTCCATATGAATTTCGGGATTGCTTCGTCTATTTCATTAAAAAATGGTGTTGGGATATTAATGGGTATTGCATTGAATTTTAGATAGCCTTTGGCAATATTGCCATTTTGATTATATTAATCCTCCCAATCCAGGAGCATGGGAGGTTTTTCCATTTCCTTAATTCTGACGTAATTTCATTTTTCAAGGTTTTAAAGTTCTCCTCAAAGAGGTCTTTCACTTCTTTGGTTAAGGTTATTCCTAGGTATTTTATGTTTTGGGGGGCTATTGCAAAAGGAGTTGCTTTCCTGATTTCAGCCTCTGTCTTCGGGTGGTTAGCATAGAGAAAGGCCGTTGATTTTTGAGGGTTTACTTTATATCCTGCAACTTTGCCAAAGTTTTGGATCAGCTCTAGTAGCTTGGGGGTAGAGTCTATGGGATTCTTTAGGTATAGGATCATGCCATCTGTGAAGAGAGAGAGTTTAACTTCATCTTTACCTACTTGGATCCCCTTTATATTTTCTTCTTGCCTAATTGCTCTGACTAGGAATTCTAGTACTACATTGAAGAGAAGGGGAGAGAGTGGACATCCCTCCCTTGTTCCTGATTTTAAAGAGAATGGCTTTAGTTTTTCACCATTTAGAATTATGCTTGCTGTTGGTTTGTGATAAACTGCCTTGATTATATTCAGGAATGTTACCTGGAATCCCAGTTTTTCCAGGGCTTTTAGCATAAATGGGTGCTGGATTTTATTGAACGCTTTTTCCGCATCCAGAGATAAAACCATGTGGTTCTTTACCTTGCTCTGGTTGATGTTGTGGATTACATTAATTGACTTGCATATATTAAACCAACTTTGCATCCTTGGGATGAATCCAGTTTGATCGTGGTGTATGATTTTTTTGATGACCTGTTGAAGTCGATTGGCCAGAATTTTGTTGAGAATTTTTGCATCTATGTTCATTAGGGAAATCAGTCTATAGTCCTCTTTCCGTGATGAGTCCCTGCCTGGTTTTGGGATGAGGGTTATACTGGCTTCATAGAATGAGTGTGGTAGTGAACATTCTCTTTCAATTTCATTAAAGAGTTTGAGAAATACTGGGGGGCAAGGGATCTGGCTCCGCGGAAGAGTGCCCACCTGGCGAGCATGAGGCCCTGGGTTCAGTCCCCGGTTCCGGAAAAAAAAATCACAAAAGAGAAATATTGGTGTGAGTTCTGTTTTGAAGGCCTTGTAGAATTCTGCAGTGAATCCGTCTGGACCTGGGCTTTTCTTGGATGGGAGATGATTTATTGCCGTTTCCATTTCAATACTGGATATGGGTCTGTTTAGAACATTTAAATCTTCATGGTTAAGTTTGGGGATATGAATTTTTTCTAGGAAATCATCCATTTCTTCCAAGTTCTTGAATTTGTTGGCATAAAGGTTTGCAAAATAGTCCCTTATTATTTTCTGAATTTCGGTTATTTCTGTGGTGATGTTACCTGTTTCATCTCTTATCTTGTTTGAGTGTGCTGCCTTCGTTTTTTTGGTCAGGTTTGCCAGGGGTCTGTCTATCTTGTTGATTTTTTCAAAGAACCAACTCTTTGTTTTGTTGATTCTTTTGATGGTTTTTTCGTCTCTAATTGATTTAATTCTGATTTGATTTTAATTATTTGCTTCCGTCTATTGACTTGGGGTTTGGCTTGTTGTTCTCTCTCAAGAAAATTAAGGTGCTTCCTTAAATTATTGAGTTGCTGTTTCTCCAGTTTGTTGATGTATGCGCTCAGAGATATAAATTTTCCTCTGAGTACTGCCTTTGCTGTGTTCCAAAGAAGCTGGTATTTTGTGTCCTCAACTTGGTTGAAGTGCATAAACATTTGAATTTCCGTTTTAATTTCTTCAATGACCCACTGATGGTTCAGCAGTGTGTTCTTTAGTCTCCATGAATTATAGGATTTTCTGTGGTGGCTGTTTGAGTTGAGCTCTAATTTTATTCCATTGTGGTCTGAGAGAATGCAGGGAATGTTTTTGATACTTCTGAATTTGTACAGATTTTCTTTGTGCCCTAAGATGTGATCTATTTTGGAAAATGTTCCATGTGCTGCGGAGAAGAATGTGCATTCTGTTGTTGCTGGGTGGAATATTCACTAGATGTTGGTTTAGTCTAGTTGGTGAATGCAATTATTTAGTTCTGTGGTTTCTTTGTTCAGTTTTTGGCGTGTTGATCTGTCCAGAGGTGATAGTGGAGTGTTAAAGTCCCCAACTATCAATGTGTTTGGGTCTATGAGTGTTTTTAGAGTCAGTAGTGTTTGTTTGATGAATTTGGGTGCTCCTGCATTTGGTGTGTAGATATTTAGAATCGTTATATCTTCCAGTAGGAGAGATCCCTTTACTAGTTTGTAGTAACCTTCTTTGTGTCTTCTTACCTTTTTTAATTTGAAGTCAATTTTGTCTGATACTAGGATTGCAACTCCAGCCTGCTTATGGGGGCCATTTGTTTGATAGATTTGATTCCAGCCTTTCACTTTTAGAAGATGTTTACTTTTGCTGGATAGATGTTTCTCTTGGAGGCAGGAGAAAGATGGATCTTGATTTTTGATCCAACTTATGAGCCTATGTTGTTTAATTGGCAAATTAAGTCCATTAATATTGAGAGTTAGGATTGAGAGCTGATCATTTTTTCCTTCCATTATACCTATCTTGTTAAAGGCTGAGTCTTCCCATTTGTTGATCTGGTATTCTGGTTTACTATTTAGGGTTCATTTCTCTGTCTGCATTGGGATCTTGATTATTTTCTCTGTATAGTACATCTTTGAGGATTTTTTGTAAAGCTGGTTTGGTGGAGATATATTGTTTCAGTTTTTCCTTACTGTGGAAGACTTTTATTTGACCTTCAGCTATAAATGAGAGTTTAACTGGGTACACTATTCTTGGTTGGTAGTTATATTTATTTAGGGTTTGGCATAGCTCATTCCAGGCTCTCCTTGCTTTCATGGTCTCTGCTGAGAAGTCTGGGGTAATTCTGATTGCTTTTCTTTTACATGTGATTTTTTCCTCTCCCTAACAGCTTTAAGGATTCTTTCCTTGAACTTTACTGATCCTGTTTTGATCACAAGGTGTCAGTGGAATGTTCTATTCTGGTCTGGTCAGTTTGGGGCTCTAAATGCTTCTTGTATCTGTATAGGCCTTTCCTTCTGGATATTTGGGAAGTTCTCAGCTAATATTCTGTTAAATAGGTTGCCTATCCCATTAACCTCTTTCTCCAAGTGTTCCTCAATATCTATTATCCTTAAATTGGGCTTCCTGATCGTGTCTTGAATCTCCTGTAGCGATCTGTTTTGTTGATTGGACTGGATTTGTATTGATTTTTTATCTTTCTCCATAGAATCTAAGGAATCTTCAGCTCCTGAAATTCGATCCTCTGCTTCAGTTAGTCGGGACTGTAGGCTAGCTACTCGATTTCAAATCTCTTTTCCTTCTGACTGGTCTTTCCTGATGATTTCCATGTCATTTCTTAGGTCTTGTATGGACTTCTTTCCTTCATTAACTTCATTACTTTGGTTTTGAGTGTTGTCTCTCAACTCTTTAAGCTGGTTAGCTATCTTTTCATTTGACTCTTGAAGTTCATTTATCTTTATATTTGCAGATACCATGAAATTCTCCATTAATTTTTGCTTTGCCTCCTCACGCTCTAGAATAATTGACTGAAGAGATTCAAACATTTATCATGTTTTTCAGTAGACTTTGTAGAGCATTTTGGGGGTTCTCTTCTATGTCTTTGATTGACTGCTCTGCTTCCTGCTTGTTTTGAGTGGGGGATAAGATTTCATTGTTTGTCATCTTTCTTGTGTTCCTTCTGCCCATTTGGATTGGGAATGCCAGTCTACCAGCACCTGTGAGCACCATATAAGACCCAAAGCTGCCCTTACCAAGCACTGTTGTGTAAATCTTACAAGTTCACAATTATATAGAGATACATTGTATACCTGTCTATAAAATTACATTTGGTGTTCCCAAAGAAAATGCTACAGTTTTGAAATAACAATTCCACTTTAAATTAAATTTGGTCTCGTTTTCCATATGTCATCATTTCCAAAGGAAAATTAGTGACGTGTATTAAGAAAAGATATTGTAATTTGTAAAACACAGCCATTTTTCATGTGACAATAAATGAGTCACCAATTATATGTGTATAACGCTCCTGAAATATTTTAACGAAAAGCAAAGAAATTTGGTTTTAATGCAGCTATGACCACAGAATGAAGATAACATGAAGTGACCCTTTAGGTTTATGGGAAAATTAGACCACTTCAGGCCTTATGTTTTATTGCATATTCACTTCTTACTAACTACTAGATACATAAGACTAATAGTCCTCTGGACACACATCTTTCATCCATAGACAAAATGGGCCTGTTTGAGGCTAAAGTGAGAGAGAAATACAGAAGTTTTGGTTAATGAGTAATGTAAAGGGATTGAAAAGAAAGATCAATGGACAAGGTAACAAACAGTACAAGAAATGTATCCAATGCCTAATGTATGAAACTGTAACCTCTATGTACATCATTTTAATAACAAAATTAAAATATATATATATATATATAAAAGAAAGATCAATGGACAGTAGAGAAGACAAGAGTGAGCGGCCAGGGAAAGAAGACAAGTAGAATGAAAGAGAATTGTATACAGATGAACTGATTCTCTGCATATATGAAAATAAAACAATGAAATCTGTTGACATCATTATGGAAAGGGGGATAGGAGAACTATAAAAGGGATGATACTGGTTGGAATATTTTGTAAACAGGGATGAAACTGTAACAATGAAATCTACATGCACATTGTAAATAAGTAAGCTAATAACATAAGGGGGAGGAAAGATATCAACAGTGTTTATATTCCACAAATTAATTGCATTTATATGCTACTGTGTCATTAAGTTTTCTGGTCAATTTGAATGATAGCTCTGAGAAGGTATGAGAAGAAGGAATATATTTAAAAGGGCTACATCCTTATAGTCTTCAAAACATTAGAAGAACACATGGAAATAAATATATGTTAGGAAAGGAAACAGATCATATACTGCCTGTTGATCAGAGAGTGGGAGAGCTAACCTGACTTGTGATGACCAAATCCTCATATATATCCTAACCTGGGAACCAACATGAATCTACATGCAAGAGGCCTATGAGGCTCAAGTTACCTGGAAATCATGAGAGTGACCAAAAATTCATGGATTAGCTCTTGAATAAAAGGCAAAGGAAATGAAGAAATATAAGGTAGAAAATTTAATAGTCATAATTGATTGCATGTGGGATCTTTGAGTTCTCCCAGTCAGGAAAAAAAATTCAAAAGTGATTTTTAATCTACTAAAATGTGTATAACTATTATCATCAAGAAAATGGATTTAAAAAATAAGACAAAGTCCTCCTTACTTTTAAAGTAGTCCCAGAATCATTTTCTTACCTACCATACAGTATATAGAAGTCACATTTTGATGCTAAGCTTTCATAGCTTCAAAATATAGGCTCAGCCCAAATAAATCCAAGAAACCTTTTGTTGAGTACCTGCCTTAAATGCAGACTCTGACAATAAAATTAACTTACCAAATTGTGAGTTCTCACAAGTCTATTTAGTTATACATTTTAGTTCTTCAAACTAATTATTATAAATCATAAAAACCAACTTTTATCAAGCCTGATGATTTAACATGCTTTATGATTAATTCTCCTACTTAAATGATTGCCTTATACTTTGAGAAAGAACAATTTAGTGTGAGCAACAGAGCCTTTTCTCCTGTGGCTCTTTTTAATATCTGTGCCTGGGCGACTCTTGTATTTCTTATCATTTCCACTACTGTAGTCAAATATCTGTAGAAATCTGGTTTCTTTTACAAATTTAACAAGGACAGAGCTTGGAAAATAAATCATCTTGACAAATGCATCTTTATTGGATTTTATGACTATATCCATAAGTCTTCATGAGACACTCTTCAGGAGAGAGGAGAAATAAACCGAGAATAAATATACCATTAAAATTCAAAATGCTAGATACTGAGTGAATATAAAACGTCTAAAGGATTGCACAAGTTGTGGGGAAGACTGATTGAAATAAAAAATATGAGAAAAAGTCCTTGGAGTCTATTAAAAACAAATAAAGGACTCAGCAAGAAGACAACGTTGTATGGGTATAAAGGTTTAGGAAGAAATTATCTTTCAAGAGCCATGTTTAAATTAAATGAAACAAGAAAATTCTTTCCTATGACCTCAGACTCAACACTGATAGAGAATGGTACTCTACCAATGGAAAGCTTATGTGTAGAAGCAAACGTAGAAGACAATAAAAGGAAAACACTTTGTAATCAGATGGAATGTCAGTGACTGAATTTTTTTCAGGCCTCCATTAAAATTTTCTTACTTCATAAAAATGTTTGCCTCAGCCCTTCACTTAGAACTACATGTTGTGTTGTGTTATGTTATATTATGTTATGTCATGTTGTGTTGTGTTGTGTTATGTTATCTTATGTTATGTTATGTTATGTTTTGTTTTGTTATGTTTACTAGCTTGCTTTCATTGTAACAAAAGCCATAGGGGAAAGTTTAGCTTTTCTCTTGCTTTTGAAAGTTTTTATCTATTGTCCATAGAACCATTGCTTGGGTTTTGTGACCAGGCAGAACATCATGGCAGAATCTCCAGGCAGAGAAAGCTGTTCTCAAGTTGGCCTAGACACAAAGACCAATAAGGAGCTGTGATTACAACACTCACTTCCAGGGCAAGCTTTCAGTGTCCTAACTTCTCATTTCCTCACTCGACTCCAACTCTTGCAAGTTCTACCCCAAGCCTTTCACACTCAAGCCTTTATGGGACATTTATCCAAGCCCAAGCATTTATTCTACATAGCCACTCCAGATTTCCTGACACCCATAACAGACTGCTAGTTACTTAGACTGTGCCAACTCAAGCAGCATGAAGATCTCTAACAGGAATTAAAAAAAAATAATAATAACTCCTCTATCCAATTATTCCCTGACCTTATTCCACTTATTTTCCTCAGTAAAATTTAGGTTGCACTATTTTTACCTCTTAATTATGTTTTCACTTTGACTCTTTTAAAATAAAACAGACAAATCTGAAGAGTTGGTATATTTGCTATGAAAAAATTTGTTTTTCGTCTCTTGAAGTAGCAATAAATGAGTCTAAGGTATTTAAAAACAAACTTAATAGTCTTTACTTATATCAGAAATATCAACAATTTGCACATCCATTTATCTTGCATTTAAAATGTCTTTTATGCCGACTCATCACTTGCATAGTGAAATGTCTGTAACATATCAACACAGAGATCAGCCTAAATTTGCATAGAGATGAAGTTTAACCCTGTGCTCACAATTTGCTTATGGAAAAGATGAAAAAGAATTGGTGTGTGTTTCCTCTTTCATTTTCTCACTGCAGAGACTCCAGTACACCCTTCCAGAAGGAGAACTTCCTTTCGAAGCTGTCATCACAGTCCAAACAATGATCAATGCTGTCTATAACATTCTCTCACTCCTAGCAACAGCTACTGCTTCCTGACAGACTTTGTGCTGTTGGATAGGATAGCACTGTCACTCCTCCAGCCATATTTTCTTTTGCAAGGAGAATAAAAACAACTCCTTTTGTAAGGAGTTGTAAGCTCCTTTTTAGTGAGCTCTGGGATCATTCTTGCTAGGTAATTCTGTATTGTTGCACTCATAGAATCCTTTGCCTTCCCAAAGACAAGTCACGTTAAGCCATCCCTATATAATATTGGTTCCTGGAGCATGCTGTTCTACAAGTTTTCCTTAAAATGAGAACTTTACATGTCAATGCTGATTTCTCTGGCTGTATTCACATGCAGCATGCAAGACACTTTGCTCTTTTGAACTCCATTCTCTCACATAATTTTATTCTACTTGCTAGGAATCTAATTCTATTATTACTGTTGCTGTTGATGATGATATTGCTTTTATTACCATTTTTAAATAGTTGTGCAATGTTGTAACCAACATGTCAGTTTATGAGTATAATGTATCTTAATCAATGTCACCCTTTTCACAATTCTCCTCCATCTCTCCCAACCCTACTCATCTCCTCAAGTTTGTCTGTGAAGATATGAAAAGAAAATGAAAGCAACAAACCTGGAAAGGTTTTTACTCAAATGAAATGAAAGCTAGACAACTAAATATTATGGAGATCTTCAGAATCGTCAAAAATCAAACAACCCAATATAAATTCCTGTAAATCTCATAAGTAGTGAAAGAAATGTAAACATCTGCCAAATTACATATGCCTCAAAATGATCAAGTAAGAAAGGCTAAATGCCCATTTCAACTATAAAACTTAGCAACCAGAGGCTCTGTGTATCCCTTTATTGGCCAAGGTTTTTCCACAGTGAGCCCCTATGGTTCATTATTCTATTCACATTCACACTTGGGAAAACATAGTTATTATCTACAGAGTCAATTTAACTTCTAGGAACTAGAATGATATGCAAATAGTAATTGCTATGGTATAGATGTGGAGAAGAAATGCTTAAAATGAGTAGAAAATAGATAAAAATATATTTATGAGCTCTAAATGCTTAACAAAACTGAAATCAATCTTCCACTTAGTAACTGTTAATACTGTTAATAAGTAGTGGGAAAGGGATCTGCACCTGGTGAAAAAAGTAGCTGTTGTATCTTTTTATCTGAAGTTGCAGAAGGCAATGGGCCAGAAAACAAGAGCCAGAAAAAGAAGGATGGAATATCAAACAAACACTATATAACCAAGTTTTGGACAAAGTGTGGTTGGGGTTGATACATTCCAAATTTCAATTAACTTGTCTTACAGAATCACTTGCATTCATCAAGAAAGGAGAGATGTTTGGACTAAATGAGCATTCATTACAACCAAGATGTGAGAATGGTCTTCCATTCAATAAGAGTAAATTGATTTTTCTTGTGAGATTTGGGGTGACATGAGAGTATAATTTCAGAATTTGATTAGAGGAGAATAGACATGATCCTCCTACACATAATATGTCTTGTTGTTTTCTAATGCAGGAAAATAAGAGGGAATAATATTTGCATCTTCTGTAGTGGTTCTCTTAATTTGACTTTCCTGTTTCCTGAACCAAATCACACCTCCATCTTCCCTCACACTTAGTTTCCTGAACAGTGAGAGCAATCAAGAATCCACCAAGAATGACAAGAGTTTAGCATCTACTAGACAACAATGCTCTGCATACCCCTGTGATACAGATACAGATTTATTGGTTAGTAAAGCAATGACAACACTAAAAGTTTGGGAAATTTGAATAGGGGTCATACAGTGAAAAAGAACCAAAGTCCGTATTGTGAACTAGGTATATGTGAATAAAAAGCTAACGTTCCAAGGCTGATGTTATCATTAATTAATTAATATGAACAAATGCACTTTAAGGAAAACTTTTCCAAGTTTTTTAAAGATTTGATTTTTGTTTGCTTGTATTACAGGCATCTTGGTGTTACCACCAAGATAACACATGGCATCTCACCTGCATATTCCAATATGAACGTGCTGCCAGGAGACATGTACTGGGGTTGCAATTGGATTGTATCCGAACTTCTCATTTTCTTAGAGATAGTTTAATGCTGGTGACGCTGATGGTGATAGGTCATCTGTTCTGACTCTAAGAAAATATTCTTCAGTTCCTTTGGAGCTGCAGAGCAGTAAAAGGTACTTAATGTATTCAATGTGAAGAACAATGAATGGCCCAGAGAGAAAATGGAGCTATCTCATTCCCATCTACATCAGGAGCCTGCAATCTTAGACAAGAGCATGTTAAGAACATTATTTTCTGATCACTTTCTGTGGCACTCATAAAATGGGCTTCTACTCAAAGCTTTCAATTTTCTCCTGATTGTTTAAGTGATTCATATCTTAAAGAGGCCATTTTCCTCCCAAAAAGATAATATGAAAATTCAAGGAGAGTCACTAAGCATTGAGTTGTTACACTATTTCAGTTCAGCTTTCTGGTTCAGGTCATAAAAGTTTGGTTCTTTCCCTGACCTGTGCTATTAAGGAAGAAAGTGTATATATTTTGTGCCTTTTCTCTTGACAACTGTTATTTAAGTAGTATCAAAATACCACGCAAGAAAATGTGCTACCATTTCACAGACAATGAACCTGACTTTCTCCTGGGTCACACCATGCATTCAAAAGCATTGATGACACCTAATAAAGTACCACCAATATTACCTGGGTTAAAATATCCGTTTTATCTACAACCATCAGTTTAGTCTTATAGACCATGTCACATCAGCTTTTAAATAGTGACTATCATCTTGAATAACTCCTAAGATTTCAAGCAATGGGATAAGGATGGTCAAGATAACCTGACATATCAAAACCCAAGTATATAATATAAGTGCCAGGCAAGAATGTAGGAAAATAAGGCACATACAGACATAAGAATAAGAGATGGGAAATATTTAAAAGAAAGAATGAGTGAATGGCTACAGGTAAAAACAGAGATGTGTTATTTGACTGTAAATTCATCCTCCTTACAGTCTTTCTCCTTAAAAGTGTTCCCCTATCTTAAAGGCTGATAAAAGCCACAAAAGATCATATGACTCAGCTAAAGTTTTCTTCTCCTTCCCATTTATTAAATTCCCTGAAATATAATGACCTACTTACCTATTTACAACTCTACCCTCTCTGTTCCTTCTCCTCAAAATTCTTTTCTGTTCCTTCTACTGGTCCTGCACTCACCAAGATCTGTTATAAATATGCTACTAAATCCAGCTGGTCTTTTTTTAAATTATTATCTTTCACCAGGCAGAATCTAACACAAACATCTCTTCAAAGAGTTTCTTACTCTGAGACTTTCTCTTGATCTTAATCACGTTTCATTATTTCACAGCGGTTTGTAAGTCTTTATTAACCATTTTTCTGTCATCTCCTCTTATTGTTTCTTAGAATTCCAGCCCAACACACATATATTTTGATAACGTTAGTGAATTCTCCATTCTTTAACTTCATATTCTGATGAATTCCAATCAATAATTTCTACCCAATTTCAAAGTCCCTCCTCACTTCCAATTTTGTGTGCATGTATGTATGTATATATACACACGATTATACATATTTACATATATAATATACTTTATTCCAAAATTTTCTAGGTACCACATATTTAATATTCCAAACTCATATTAACAATAATCTTTGCAACCAAACTACTTTTTTAATTAGCACTCTTGGCATTTGTATCAATTTTATCACTCAATCAAAAATTTTTAAAATGACCTCTTGCCTTATTCAGTACTTACATGCCATGTGTCACAAGTCATGTTTCTTCAAATTCCTAAATATCTCAAATTCATTATACTTTACTGCAGCCCATTCCTACTTCCCACCATAAAACTATACTATAGGTATCTTACATGACCACAAAAGCCCTGTGTCAAGTCTGTTAGTAGTTTCTGATTGGTTAAGAGAGTTTATACTAAGGGACTATCTGTACTTAATAGGAATGCAAGGTACTTGAATATCTCTAATAACCTTTGAATTTAACTTTCAAATAAAAATGTGAGTGCATAAAAAAAGAAATTCATTATTTAGCACTCAATTTTTAATCAAAAATCTTATTTACATTAAGGTTCTTTTCAAGCAATTACAAACAGTACAAGAAATGTATCCAATGCCTAACGTATTAAACTGTAACCTCTCTGTACATCAGTTTTATAATAAAAACTAAAAAAAAAATAAAAATAAAAAATAAAAACTAGGGGAGGGACTAGGAATGTGGCCTAGTGGTAGAGTGCTTGCCTAACATGGATGAAGCCCTTGGGTTCAATTCCTCAGCACCACATATACAGAAAAAACTGGAAGTGGCACTGTAGCTCAAGTGGTAGAATGCTAGCCTTGAGCAAAAAGAAGCCAGGGACAGTGCTCAGGCCTTGAATTCAAGCCCTAGGACTGGAAAAAAAAAACCCTAGGGGGGCTGGGGATATGGCCTAGTGGCAAGAATGCCTGCTTCATATACATGAGGCCCTGGGTTCGATTCCCCAGCACCACATATACAGAAAATGGCCAGAAGTGGCGCTGTGGCTCAAGTGGCAGAGTGCTAGCCTTGAGCAAAAAGAAGCCAGGGACAGTGCTCAGGCCCTGAGTCCAAGCCCCAGGACTGGCAAAAAAAAAAAAAAAAAAAAAAAAACCCTAGGGGATGGAGAGAATGATAAAAAGGATGACATCAATCACAGCATATTGTACTTATAAACTGATAGGCTCAAAGGTAACTCTTTTGTACAACTCACTTAAGGGCAATAAAAATATGATTAAAAAATTACACAGAACTCAAAAAGCAACAACGAAACTGTAAGTTCAAGAGGCACATGAAGAAATGCTCAACATCCCTGGTCACAAGCAAAACAACATTGACATTATAGCTCACTGGCCTAATGGCCAGTAAGAATGGCCATTATCATGAAAATGAATAACAACAGATGCTGGCAGGGATGTGGCCAAAAGAGAACAATACTACACTGTTAGGGTGAGTGTAAACTTGTTCGACCACTCTGGAAAGCAGTATGGAGGTTCCTCAGAAGGCTAAACATAGAACTTTCCTATGGCCCAGCAACTCTGCTTTTGGGCATTTACCCAAATGATCACAAACAAGGCGTTACTAAAGCTACCAGCACAACCATATTCTTTGCAGAATTATTTAGCATAGCTAAAATATGGAACAAACTTAGATGTTGCTCAGGATATGAATGGATCAAGAAATTGTGGTATATATATACAATAGAATTCTATGCTTTTATCAGTAAGAATGACATTGCTCCATTCATAAGGAAATGGAAATGGAAAGACTTGGAAAAAAATCATACTAAGTGCAGTGAGCCAGATCCAAAGAAATTACGGTTTCTCTCATTGGTAATAATTAGTATGTCTAGGATAGTCCTAGCAGATGATCACAATAGCTCAATAGCCATGTATACATGATCACATAAGATGACGCTAAGCAAAATGATCTCCAAGATATGGAAACAAGCAGTTTATCATCATTGTTGTTATTTTTAGCATACGATGTGAAATTATTTCTTTTTTCTTCTATTTATCTTCCCTATGAGTTAGCCCCTGTTGTCACTGTATTTGATTCTGATATGCTGGGTATTGTATATATGTTTGTCTGATTTGGGGAAGGAAAGAGGAACATCAAAATGGTTAGACAAAGGGTAAAAGGCAAACCAATGCAACGGCAATACTTACAAGACAATTTGTAAACTAACTGTACAACTCGGGGATGGGGGTTGGAAGGAAGGAAGGTGAGATAAAACTGAGGGAGGAGGTAACAAGTTTGACAAGATATGTACTCACTACCTTATGTATGTAATGATAATCCCTCTACATCACCTTGACGATAAATTTTTTAAACTATAATTTCAAAAGAGACTAGGATTGTATGGGGTTAAATTTAAGAACATTGTTACTGCCATAACCAAGTTAATTATTCATAATAATTTCTTATTTTGAATCAAAGTACCTAATTATTCCACATATGAGTAGAAACCATTTATAGAACACTGTGCTATGTTCATCTCTTGTTCTAAAAACTACACATCTATATGAATGTGTTCAATTTAAAACTTTCCATCTTCAGAAAAAGGTCTAATTCAAAACTTTGAAAACTCTGATATCCAATGATTCTTTCTGCATCGAAGTTATTAAACTCATTACAGGAGCCTTGATCCCCTTGTAATACTATTAGTGAAGTTCAAATTTCTGTCCTGCAGCCAACTTCTTCCTGCTGAGAGGTGGAAGTTGATTGAAGTCAATAAGAGTTGGGTATGTGTAAACGATGGCAGCTTTCACTCTCAGATAAAGTTCTTTCTATTTTCTCTCCACCAGAGGAGTTTTTTCTCCTCTTTCATCTTAAGACAGAGGCAATGAATACTGATGAGCCTTTTCGTCAACCAACCTTAGAGATGAATATTTGCAAAACTCATCAGGATTTCAAACACACACTCCACATTTTCTGCAGGGTTAGGTAATCTGCCAGAAATAATAACTGTTTCCTTTCCACGGAGAATGAGCCAATGAATCACTTTAGATGTCTAACATCAGCCTGGTTGAGATGCGACATGTCTTTCCTTATTACTCCATTTTTATGAAGTCTGGATTTTTTTTTTTTAGTTTTTGCCTATAGTATTCAAATCAAACACCATTTAAGAAAGAAGAGAACGATGAAATGGACCCATTACTAATTCCCATCTATAAATTCAAACTCAGGCCTTTATGTCTTCATCGTTTTTCATTTCACAGTATCTTAATCTTTTTTTAAGATTCAAAAAAAGAGCACACACACACTTCCTGTTATTCTGCATAAGTAGGTTATTTTCTCATCATTTGAATGGAAAATTTACACAGCTATAGAGCAAACTCAACTGAGTAAGGATATGTTATCAAAAACAGCCCACCTAGGCGAGGCAGGAGAACTCACTCCTGTAATCACAGCTACTACACAAGCAAAAATCAGGAAGGTCATGGTTTAAAACCAGTCTACATAAAATATTAGTGAGACTTCACCTCAATCAAGAAGCCAGGGGCTGGGAATGTGGCTTAGTGGTAGAATGCTTGCTTAGCATTCTTGAAGACCTGGGTTCAATTCCTCAGCACCACATAAACAGACAAAGTGGAAGTGGTGCTGTGGCTCAAAAGGTAGAATGCAAGCCTTGAGTGAAAAGAAGCCATGGGAAGTGCTCAGGCCCTGGGTTCAAGCCCCAGGTCTGGCAAAAGGAGGAGAAGGAGGAGGAGGAGGAGGCAGAAAATAGCGGTGCATCTCTGCAATGCCAGCTATAGAGCAGGATGTAGATAGGAAGAATGAGCTAGCATGGACAAAAAGCCAAGCACCCATCTAAATAACTAAAGGAAAAAATAATGAGGGCATCACTCCAGTGATGAGTGCCTGCCTACAAAGCACACAAGTCTCTGAATTCAAACTCCAATACCATTAAACATACACTCACAATGTTTTTAAAGCCAACATAGAAGACATTGTGGGTAATCTTGAATTGGTCTCTGTAAAGAAAGTAGATTTGAGGAAAGAGCAGAGAAAAGGCAGGCACAAATATTTAGCAGTGTCTGTTCAGACTGATTCTGTTTTAATAGAAAATATCTCCCAAAGATTCATATGCTGAAAGCTTGGTCCCTGTTGGTGACACTATTTTGGAAGTCTCTAGAAACTAGGATGAAGGATGTAGCTGAAATAAGCAGGTCACTGAAGGTGTGTCTTTGAAGGGTATCTTGTCCCTAGCTCCTTCCTAACTCTCTCTGCCTCCTGGCTCCCATGAAATGAACTCTACCACACCCTCTGCCACCATGCTCTGCTTCACCCACTCTCACAAACAAGGAAGCCAGCACACCATGGGCAAGTAAAGTCTTCCTCTTTAAAGTCTCTAAGGTACATCTGACTAACACACAGACTTTTGACCAGCGAACATTCAATTCTAGAAGAAAGAAAGATAGATGATAGATAGATAAATAGATAGATAGATGATAGATAGATAAAAGAATATCTTGAAGAGTAGATTTTAGTAGTAGGTATGTGCTCTCCTTTTGATTCTTTAATTCAGAAGGCAATTAGATTCAAACATTCCATGTACATAACCAGCTCTGGGGGCTGGGAACATGGCCTAGTGGTAAAGTGCTCACCTCGTATACATGAAGCCTTGGGTTCGATTCCTCAGCACCACATACATAGAAAAAGCCAGAAGTGGCACTGTGGATCAAGTGGTAGAGTGCTAGCCTTGAGCAAAAAGAAGCCATGGACAGTGCTCAGGCCCTGAGTTCAAGTCCCAGGACTGTCAACAAAAACCAAAACAAAAACAAACAGAACCAGCTCTGGTTCCTTAGATCTCATACATTCTAAAAACAGAAGACATATTTGTTTGATTAATGAGATTAATAGACTGCTGGGGTACAGTAACATAAACAACAAACTGTTTATAATGGAAATGTGTCTGAAACTTGAGAACAAAATCACTAACTTTGTTTCTATTTATTTTATTTCTCTTGTAAGCCACAGCTCCACCTCCAGCATTATTTGATGATTAATTGGAGATAAAAGTCTCATGGACTTCCCTACCTGGGCTGGCTTTGAACTGGTATCCTCAGATCTCAGCCTCTTGTGTAACTAGGATTACAGGTGTGAGCCACCAGCTCTCAGTAACTTTTCCTTAATAAGGAATGGGTGCCCATTTCCTCCTTCTGTGTATCTGTTTTCCATGAAACTTCACAACAGAATGCTGCAGACCAATCAGTAGCCATTATAATAGTGGACATGTAAGGACTTTGTATTCAACTAGCTCCCATACACCTTTTCCATTGTTGCTATGGAAGAATGTCTCCTAAAAATAAGAACATGTGGAGCATGACCAATATCTTTAATCAAAGCTATCCTATCAACGATGGCAGATGCATCAATGAGCCTCACTAAGATAGGCTTGTGATTCATTAACTATGATAATGGATGATCGCTTTGGTAGCCACTAAAATTTGCAGTTTTGTGTATCATTAACCATTACAATATTGGATACTCTTCACGATTATATACATATTTTTCAAATGTTCATAATTACCATATGAAGTATTCCTCTTGTCCATACTAGCAAATAGAGAAAACAGGCTCAGAATTAATAAATTATTGGAATTAAATTTGAATCATCTTGTTCCCCTCCCATTGCATAAGGAGATGTTATTCTGAAACCAATTTGTTCAGTCTCTTCACTCCTGATAATTTTGATATTCTTGCGGCAGTCCTATGTGAGATTAATGTGATTCCCACCACTACAGGCTTTGCATAAAAAGAAATACACGATTTTCTGATAACTTGAGAATACATTTTGTACAATCCCTCTATTTCACATATTGCAAGATACACAGAAAGCACACAGATTGGAAGAGGATCTTTACTGTCCATAAAAAAAGACAAAGGCCTCATATCTAAAATATATGCAGAACTAAAAAAAAATTAAATTCCTCCAAAATAAAACCTCAAAGAACTAATAGCCCACTCAACAAGTAGGCTAAAAACTTCAAAAGAGGCTTCTCTGAAAAGGAAATGAGAATGGCCAAGAGACACATGAAAAAGTGCTCTACATCACTAGCCATAAGAGGAATGCAAATCAAAACAACATTGAGAATCCACCTCACCCCAGTAAGAATGTTCATTATCAGGAAAACTAGCAATAACAAATGCTGGAGGGGATGTGGCTAAAAGGGAACCCTACTTCATTGTTGGTAGAATGTAAACTGGTTCAACCACTCTGGAAAACAATATGGAGATTCCTCATAAGGTTAAACATAGAAGTCCCCTAAGACCAAGTAGCCCCACTCTTGGGAATCTACCCAAAAGATTACAAACAAGAACACACTAAAGCCACCAGCATAACAATGTTCATTGCAGCACAATTTGTCATTGCCAAAATATGGAATCAACCCAGATACCCCTCAGTAGACGAATGGATCAGTAAAATGTGGTACATATACACAATGGAATTTTATGCATCTATCAGAAAGAATGACATTGCCCCATTCGTAAGGAAATAGAAGGACTTGGAAAAAATTATACTAAGTGAAATGAGCCAGACCAAAAGAAACATGGACTCTATGGTTTCCCTTATAGGGAATAATTAGCACAGGTTTAGGCAAGTCACAGCAGAGGATCACAAGAGCCCAATATCTATGCCCTTATGAGCACATAAGATGATGCTAAGTGAAATGAACTCCATGTTATGGAAACGACTGTTATATCACTGTTGTAATTACTTTCAACATGCCATGTGAAACAGTAGCTTTTTGTTGTTGTTGATGATGATCCTCTTGTATCCCCTCCTGTGGTTGTCCCTGCACTATCACTGTATCTTATCTGAGTACCCTGGATACTGTATATACTGGTATTAGAACTAGGGAAAGGAAAGAGAATATCAAAATAGAGAGATAAAGGATAAAAAGACAAGTGACTCCAAAAGCAATACTTACAAAATCATTTGGTGTAAACCAACTGAACAAACTCATGGGGGATAGAGAAAGGGGGAATGAGGGAGGAGGTAAATTGTACAAGAAATGTACCCATTGCCTTACATATCAAACTGTAACCCCTCTGTACATCATTTAGACAATAAATAAGTAATTATTTAAAAATATGTTGACAGCAATATGCAATGATTGCATTCAAATATTAATTAGAGTCCAGGTATTAAATGAACAATTGTTTTGATGTTTTGGAATCATTAAGAAACCAAGACTTTACCATAAGAGAAATACCCAGTGCATAGCTACTATAGTTACATTCATTTCTAAGTATATGCAAACCTACAGGAAATTAAGAGAAGTATACTTGACATAAAACTACCCTTCCCTTTGTTCTGTTTGTCTCTTTCTGTTCTGGTCTCTATTTGATCTTCATCTGTTTACCAAATATATACTCACATATTTAACTTAATCCATATATTTTGACATTGACTAAGTTTCCCAAAATAAGTTATCAATTTCCTTATTGGCATTCATTTAGCATACTTTGCTCTGCATTTTTTTACATTAGAATTTCTCTCACTTAATGTAAATATTTGAACAAGATATGGCCAATATCCAGATTCGTAGATTTTGCCCCCAAACCAAATTGTGTTACCCTTGATTACTCTCTTACTCAACGTTAGGTACTGAATTTTAAGGTATCATTTGCAATTGCCATGGGAATATTTTAGAGAACAAAAAGGATTTCTCATTTTAAATGCCCAGAAATTTTTGTACTATGCACCAAATACCCTTATCTGACAACAGATAATGCAGAATGTCCTTGCTTTCTTATCATCTTATGAAAGTGGATAAAGTTTCCTAAAGGGAAAATAAAAGCTGGAAATGTAGCCAGAAAATTAGGTTAAGCAGGGCAACATCCCTCCCAAATACCAGTCATGCTCTAGCCTAGGGTGTAAGACAAGCTAAGAATGGAAAGAACTTTACTTTGCTTCTTAAACCCAGTATCAAGTTTTACCAGGCCTCCCTGGGGAAAAAAAAAAGCTAGAAAGATTGGTTATGAGTAAGCTGAGATTGGTTCTAGGCACCATATAAGTATTTCCATAAAACAAATGGGAGAACACCTTACTTCCTATCTAATTAGGAAAGTAGTTACAGGTGAGAGAGAGAAAGAGAGAGAGAGAGAGAGAGAGACCATTCCAACATTGCGAAATATTTGGTCATAACCAGGATAGCCTTGGAGTAAGTGGCCTATACAGTAGCGTATGATACCCTTGTGGATGGATGCAATGATGCAGAGGCAACATACTTGGTTACTTCAAGAGTACATGAGCAGATCCAAACCCTGATACCACAGTAATTCAATGGTTTCCCTCCACCAAGCTACCATAGATGAGAAAAAATGGACAAACTTCAGCTAAATTATTCAAATGTCACCACACAAAAATGTAGCTAACATAAACCAAAATCATATTCCTTGCTATCAAGTAGATAAGGCACATAATAAAATTTAAATTGATTTACAGGAAAAATAATGATGACATTTCTGCAAAATTGGCTATATAATGAATAAATTTATTTTTTGAACTAGGAGCAGCCTTAGAAGTTATCTTCCTCAAACTTGTCATTTAGCCAACAAAGAAGAAACAATTTGGTGTGATTAAGAGCGTCTTCCTGATTGACTCAGGTAATTGGTGGCAGATACAGTATTGGAATTCAGTGTCTTTCTACTTTATCGACTTTCTTCATTATCACTGTAATAGTGTTATAATTTATTTGTGTAAAAAAATATAGCATTTTCTCCAATAGGAAGTGTCACATGAATTCTGCATTTTCTTAGGCAGGGTCAACACATATGGGCAGCTAAGGATCTTAGGTAAACTATATCATCTGAATAGTGTAACTTTTGCTTCTAAGGTTGGTGGAGGCAATAAAATGCTATCTTTTTTCATAGCTAAGAACAAGTAGTTAAAAGCACCTTTGAATATTTCATCACCAAACTTTCTAATATATTTTTAATTAGGTGAAAAATCAATCTGACTTTGAAATTTTCTCTCACATGACAAATGTACAACTAGAAAGAAATTTTACCAACCAATTTTCCAGACACAGTTTTAATCTTTCATTTTTTGAAATATGCTTTTACAAAGCTTTGCCATTAAGCTACTTGTTCCAGGTAAAAATGGATAAAAATACTTTGTTTCCTGACTTTTAGTTATGTTCTTTTATCATCAAAGCAGATGAATAAACATGAATAAATTGTCTTATAAATTTTAGGAGTATACTTTATATTTCATAGTCCAATTTTGATAAACTTACTGTTATAATAAACTTTATTTTCTAATAGCAAATTTGGTATTTTTTCTACTTTCAAATTTCATATATTTTCCAGGGTCTGGGAATATGGCCTAGTATTAAAGTGCTCGCCTTGTACATGAAGCCCTGGGTTCGATTCCTCAGCACCACATATAAAGAAAAAAGCCAGAAGTGGCGCTGTAGCTCAAGAGGTAGAGTGCTAGCCTTGAGCAAAAAGAAGCCAGGGATAGTGCTCAGGCCCTGAGTTCACACCCCAGGACTGGCAACAAAAACAAAACAAATGAACAAATTTCATATATTTTCCAATTACTATCCTCTTATATGCCATTTTCTCAAGAATTGATCAATTAGAGTTTTTATATGACCACTATAATTTAATTTAATCATCTTTTGGGAAAATTCCTAGATCAACCACTGTAAGTATGCTAATCACAGATCCATAAATAGCATCATATTGACATGTGATTTTTCATATACTTTAGTGTATTTGTTTGTCAAAACAGTTCAGTGAAAAAGAAATCACCTAACGTATGAAACTGTAACCTCTCTGTACATCAGTTTGATAATAAAAATTTGAAAAAAAAGAAAAAGAAGTCATTAAAAAATAAAAATGATACTCGCAATAGAATATTGGCATTCAATGATTCTTACTTCAAAGATAATTTTTGAAGATCAGAGAGTTTAATTTATACAATACCATATAAATGAAATTATAGAAGTACTTACAAAACATATATTTAAATATCATTTCTTGTTATTGTTGCTGTTGTTGTTTGTGGGGCTTGAATTCAGGACCTGGCCACTGTCCCTGAGCTTTTTTGCTCAAGGCAAGTGTTCTTCCACCTTGAGCTACAGTGTCACTTCCAGTTTTCTAGTGGTTAACTAGAGATAAGAGTCTCTCAAACTTTCTTGCCAAGGCTGCCATCAAAGCATAATCCTAGAACTACTGGAGTGAGCCACTGCTGCCTGGCTTATTTAAAAATCTTATAAATACATAATCCCAAATTAAGTGTTAAGAAAAGATTTTTTGTAGTGTAAAACAGAACTTTAAAATTACTTTACATCAGTAAGGACAAAAAAATACAATTCTACAATCATGGAGAAGGTATAATATGGACTTAGTTATATTGCCCTAAAGATCTGAGAAGGCTGTCTGCTCCTTGCTGAGAAAGCAACACAAATAACTCAACAATAAAGAAGACAACCACAGATTACAGTTCCTTTACTTTGCCATGAGATGATTTGGTGATACTAAGTACTAATGAGAAAGTAAAATCAATAATATTACAATGAAGACTCCTCTGAAGGAAGTGTTCAAAAATGAACACTTTGTTTTATGTATATACAAACAGTTCTTATTGCCAAGTCATTGGATTTAAGTATATTTAACATTTCTAAATCTTTGAAGCATATTTTGAAGGAAGCATATCCCAAGATTCTGCACCTAATAAGCTGTAGTACAGAGCAATGAGTCAAAGTTCCTACTGCTAAATAACAAACAGCAACAACAAAAATCTTACATTGAGTATACCAGAGGGCTGATAATATAGTAATACAGTGAACTGCAATTCAAGAAAGGGAGGAAATGGCATAGATTAAGATAATAAAGATTATAAACTTTCGTGAATTCAGGTCAGGTTTTAAAGCCAATGAGTGAGAAGACAAAGCTACTGGTCTGTAGAAATTTTTATTTTAGAATTATGCATAGTGAAGTTGAGTGTTGTAATATTTTAGTCATAAATTATCTGACCCCACTGATATGTAAATTCTGTGAGAGCAGCAACTTTTTAATTTGAATCATCATAGGCTACCTCCTGAAAAAGTGTAGGTCTCACAAGAAACTCAATGAGTGAATGAATGAGAACAGAAGAGATGCCAAACTGCTCCATTACCAGCCATAAAACAAATATGAAAACTATTAATCTACTTCACCAGTATCAAACCTTGAATAAACATGAGCTTTTAGCTCAGCAAGATTTGACAAGTCAAGTACTCATCCATATTGACAGAGACAAGAACAACTGCAAATGTTTCCTTTACATGAATCCTAGAGAATGGAGACAGAAGGAAAGTTTTCATTTTCTACTTGATAGAGAATAAGTTTCCTCATACAGCTTGATGGCCCTAAGTCTCCTTTATGTACAAGGCACTACCTCCTTCTAGGGCCTGACAGCTTGTGAGGCAAATACTGTGTATGAACTGTTTCTGTATGAAATAATCACAATGCACAGGTATATTCTAACAACCCTTAGCAAGAGAAAAGAGGAAAGAAGAAACACAACCCTTGAATTGTATCAAAGTTAAAGTATTTCTTAAGGCAAAGTATCTCCACTACTTTTCATGGTATTGCAAGCTTTGTGAGGAATGATGCCATGGGAGGTCACTTATGTCTAAATAGCCAGGAAGATGGGCAGATGGCAATACAGAAGTCATTTTAAGATAAAAAAACTAAACTGAGCACAATTTATAAACTGCACCAATTATTAAGTCTTTGTTTCACCTGTGGCATGCGTTAGAATCTATGAGGACTGTTAGCAATGTACACATAAATGAAAACACTTTCCTGAGCTTGCAGGAGTTTTTCAGAGAAGCCAAATCAATACAAGAATATTATTAATTGAGGTTTTAAAGACATTGGTACTTCTGGTACTCAAATGACCATAAACAAAGCCATACTAACTTCACCAGCACAACCATGTTCGTTTCAGTATTGTTTACCATAGCTAAAGTATGGAATTAACCCAGATATCTTCCAGTGGACAAATGGATCAAGAAAGTGTGGCACATATAATTCTATGCTTCTACTGGAAAGAGTGACAGTAATTTGTAAGACAATGGAAAGACTCAGAAAAAATTTACATTAAGCCAAGTAAGCCAGACCCAAAGACACATAGGCTGCAGAGTTTCCTTCCTTTCTAATAATTAGAATATGCCTATAAGTCTACAAGTAAACCCAATGGATAGTAAAAGACAAATAATTACACTTGGACATAAGCTAAGCAGCACTCTAAACATTCAGACAGTGAGACGCAGAAGGATATTCTTAGGAGAGGATCACTTGGGTTCAATAGCTTTGTGCATATGATGATATAAAATGATGCTTATCAAAATGAACTCCAAGAAATGAAACAAGAGGTTTGCTAGTGTACTATTTTCAGTCCTCCCTCCCCATGTTTTATTCCCTTTTGTTGCTGGGTTGTTTTTTGTGGGTTTTTTTTAACCTTTGTTTTTATATATGTTTATATGATTTGGGAAAGAGAAGTGAAAGAACAAAATTAGTAGGACGAAGGGTGAACCAATTCATCAGTGATGTCACTAGACACTGTGTTGGAAATGAACTATACAACTTGGTGTGGAGGTAGTCAAGAGGGGGAAAACTGGGAGAAAGTGGGAGAGGTTGATGACACTGTTCAAAACAAAATGTACTCATTACCTGACTTATGTAACTGTAATCTCTCTGTATATCACCTTCACAAAAAATTTTTTAAAGAAACAACCATTAAATCATAGCCACAATTAAGATAATAAATATGTTTTTAGTTTATAACCTAAGAAAAAGAAGCTATTGAGAGTAGTAAGAATTGAGAGGGCAAACACCAATATAGACTGATGAAGACTTCTTGGAACTTGATTTTGTAAAAAAAAAAAAAAAATAGTAAAACATGCAGCAATATCCAGGATATTAAAGGCAAGAATCTAAGAAACTAGCTTCTCCCAAAAGGAAAGCAGTACGAACATAGCCCTATAGAATCAAGTGTAAGAGGAGGTCACAGTCCACACTGAAAGTGAAGCTCGTTTGGTTTTAGTTGTGGATAGTGTACAAGGGGAATTTTTACTGATTTACAGTCCCCAAGGATTGTCATAATATTGTTTTGGGGTGTTGATTTTTTTTTGGGGGGGGGAGGGTTGGCCAGTCCTGAGGCTTGGACTCAGGGTCTGAGCACTGTCCCTGTCTTCTTTTTGCTCAAAGCTAGTACTCTACCACTTGAGCCACAGTGCCACTTCTGCCTTTTTCTATATATGTGGTGCTGAGGAATCGAACCCAGGGCTTCATGCATGGCAGGCAAGCACGCTACCACTAAGCCACTTTCTCAGCCCCTGTCATAACGTTTTGTACATGTTTAACACTTTGGATAACCAGCTTCTAATGAACAACTAAATCATCTATTTTCCAACAGGACCTAATTCTAATCACACTGGATTTGGTGAAATTTGATGGTGAAAAGTTTAAGGAAGCATTGAGTCATTATCCAAAAGCATTCTGCATAAAGCTTAGCAAATCCAGCTCAAATTTAGAAATAAAACCCTCAGCTTGGATGACTACTCTAGTCCCCTCCGAGGGCTCTCCAACCTATGAAGCAATACCTTCAAATAACCAAGAAATTTCCAAAAATGACTGCTAAGACTAAAAACCCTATAGAAGCTATGCTTTTTCTATGCCTATGTATTTATATAGAGTTTATTTTATAAACTCATCATAGTAAAAGATTAACAATAAAATTGAGTGATTATTATCAGTAATCACTTAGTAAGCTTATGTGAATACTGCATATTTCTCTCAAAATACCTTATTGTGGTTGACCATAGTAACTTAAAGTACAGCCACAGATAAGGAAGGAGGCATTAATATGTATCTCTGATGCTTTGTATTTCTCCATATCTCCTTTTTCTTGCAGCAATAAGGGCAGAAAGAAAGAGAGGAGGAATGCAATAAAAGCAGTGTGGGTCTCAGAATCACACTTACTGAATAGCAATCACAGACAAATGACCTAGTTTCTCAAATCTGTAATATATTGTATATGACGATTATAGATAAAGCCAATAGACATGGGGATAAAGTCTGGCATACAGTGTGAGTTTAAATATATGTCAGTTGTTAGTACCATCACCATCAATTGGCTCTATTGCCAGTGTAGCTGAAGGAACTAATTTGTAATGATCTATAAATGTTTTAAATTTCATTAGGGATAGTAAAACATCACCAATAGAATTGCAATCACCTTGTCATTTTAATAATTAACCCAGTCTTACATGATTTTTTGTTTCACAACACAATTTATTTTGAGATGGTACATTTGTGTTTCCTCTATGCAGGGTAAAGATGAATTCATTTCTGCGGCTGCTCCTCACATTGTTGCATGTGGCATGAATTTTCCTTTGCACAAAACAGCTTGTTCACAAATCAGTCCCTGCAGATAAACACATCTTCCTTTGCAACTTGTCACTGTGTGTGACAGACCTAGAGAGCTATGGTTATTTTAGAGCAGATGAGTAGCTTAAAGAAAGCAGAAAGGGGAGAGATTGCTGCAAATGCACACCCCTTTACATGGCATCCTGTTGAAGCTTTGTAAATGCCAAGTTGGAGTGTTTCTCTATTAATAAGCATTTTCATTTGTCAAGGGTATGTGGATATTGACTGCGATTTGACATACTAGTAGAAAAGTTTACAGCATTCAAGATTTGAAAAGAATGCCAAATCTGCAACATAAACACATATTTGATTCCTTATACCCCTCATTATGAGCCACAGTAAGGAGGACATGCCTTATGCAAAAGAGGAAATCTCTTTTTTTAGTAATAATTACTTATTTATTGTCAAAGTGATGTACAGAGGGGTTACAGTTTTATACGTTGGGCCATGGGTACATTTCTTGTACTATTTGTAACCTCCTATAAGCAGAACACAGTTCCAGTTTCCATGTAGGAAGAGCCTGAACTATCAGCAGCCTAGCTCAACTACCCTTGCCCACAGGTTCCTATGATGTGAACAGCCAAGTACCCTATGTTTTGTCACAAAATCCTAATTATCTACAAAATTTTCTGATATAAACCCAGAAATTTCTATATGTTCTGGAATGAAAGACAAAAAATTATAATTATATAGATTGCTTTGTTTTCTGTCATACTAACCTGACAGACTACTAACCCTCACCAAGTATGAAAGAATTTCTCCTCACTGTTGTGAAGGGGGGCATAGATTTGTTTTTGCATATTTCAATAGCTTTTTTTTTTTTTTTTTTTTTTGGCCAGTCCTGGGCCTTGGACTCAGGGCCTGAGCACTGTCCCTGGCTTCTTCCCCCTCAAGGCTAGCACTCTGCCACTTGAGCCACAGCGCCGCTTCTGGCCGTTTTCTGTATATGTGGTGCTGGGGAATCGAACCTAGGGCCTCGTGTATCCGAGGCAGGCACTCTTGCCACTAGGCTATATCCCCAGCCCTTCAATAGCTTTTAAATCTTGTTAAATAAACTGAAAGGAAAACATTCAACTGTACCTCTTACTTAATCTAAAACCAGCACTGCCACCTTCTATGTCACTATTGGCAAAAATTTCTCCTTAGTTGACATGGATCCATCAGAATCACCTGTAGAAAAACATAATTACCAACTACAGGCAATGAAAAATTTACTATTGGATTTATACTGCTAACTCCTTCACCAAAATGTTCAAAGTCATCTGGACCTTGAATAGTACCTTATAATTTAAATAAGCTGTGCCAAATTTTTATTCGATTTTTATAACAGTACTATGAATGGATTTATTATAATGATGATTCATTCATATTGGGGAAAGTTGTCTTGGAGTAGTGGAGTGACTAGACCAATATCCTACATCCCTGAAGCTCTACAACTAGGAAGGAAATCAATGTTTATTCCTGATTCTGGCTGTGTTCCTGCCCTGCACACTGCCCCCACCAAACAGGTGGAAGAAGAAATGATTTTTAAGATACGCTGTATATCTTTTTCTATAGAATTTGGCTTGAGTTCATAACCAGACTTTTTAGAATTACCAACAATTTGAAACCCTGGTAAATTTATATATATATATATATATATATATCTCCTTATTCACAAGCCTCAGACTTTATCTTGTCCTAGGTCTAGAATCAATTCAAAGAAGTTGTCATCAAACTTTTCTGACCCAGCAGATAAACCTTTGGTTGTATGATTCTCTCATGAACTAAGAGCATAGCACTTCCAAGCACAACAACCAGACTCGTGTAGATTTATTCATATAGTACATTTGGATATGAATTCAATTGTTCCTAGATTTTTCAGTCATAGGATTTGGTTCACTTTGTTACATTCAACATCTTAAAACAGTTTGGAAGCTCAATCCCTAGGAAAGAATTCTTAACAATAATACCAACGACAGGGTTGGTAATTATACTCGGGCACAAGAAAGTAATATATTTAATGATACTGAATCAATCATACTAGAGAAGCTGTGAGTAACTTATTACATTCTCTCATCTACCATGTTAGGGAATTTCTCCATAATAAAGTATTAAAGTTATGAATATATAACATTACAAATACACCACAATCTGAATTATAAAACATCTGTTCTCTGATCACAGTAGAACTAAACTAGACTGACAGACAGAAAGGAATCGAGTAAATTCAAAAAATTCATGGTGATAAATCAACATTCTTCTAAGCAAACTGATCTTATGAAAAAGGTCTTCAAGAAATGCAAAACAGGGCTGGGAATATGGCCTCGTGGCAAAAAGCACTTGCCTTATATACATGAAGCCCTGGGTTCAATTCCCCAGCACCACATGTACAGAAAACTGCCAGAAGTGGCACTGTGGCTCAAGTGGCAGAGTACTAGCCTTGAGCAAAAAGAAGCCAGGGACACTGTTCAGGCCCTGAGTCCAAGTCCCAGGACTGGCAAAAAAAAAAAAATTTAATTAGTTAATTAAAAAAAAGAAATGCAAAACTATTTTTACCAAATGAAAATGAGAGCAAATATTATGAGGTCTTAATATTCCATTTGGAAATAAGAAGAGTTTTCATTATATTGCTTTATACCATGCCTAACACATAGTAAGGTTTCAGATTAGAGCAATTCTTACAGTCTATGAAGTCAAAACAAAATCACCACTGCTTTGGACTGAAATTCATTACTGAGATGGTAGAGTAACCTGAGGTGATACAATTTAATCTTTTGAATAAGGAACATAATCAAAATTAAGCTATGCTACAATTGAGGATGAAAACATCACTAAAGATGATCATTTCATATATACTTATTCTCAGACCAATATAAGCCATATATTTTTTTCTATATCTGCAAACATTGTGTACTTTAAGATACTTGGTTAATCCATCTAAAAGTTTGACCAACCCTTACATGGGGTCCCACTAAATCAGGTTTAGATGGTCTTCCTTCTAGTTTTCAAAGGCTCTGAAATCTTGTAGAAGAATCCTGAAAGCCCCTAACTCTATGTTCTCTTCTTCTGGGTACCCAGAAAGGATGTGCATTGCACATAGGTCACAAATGCAGAGGCTGGAGGAAAGGAACGACTTCACATCCAGTGTGTCTATACTCAGACAATTAAATCACCAAATACCCTCCAGGTTCCACACATTTCACAACAATATTCTTAATTAATTGCTATGATTTGAGTAGTACTCTCAGAAAGTTATAAGGCTGTCAATTGATTCTCTGGCTTTTAAAATTCTATCATCCATTTCCCTAGAATAACAGCTTATGATGTGTCAAATCTCCAACAGGAAGTCACATTTACACTGTTTATTAATTTAGGCCTCATTTCCTTAGATAATTTTTAAGAGGTCAAGACTTTTAGGCCATATTCATGGGGGTTTCTCATTCATTCTTCTTTGCTTCATTTAGCTTTTTTTTCTTAATTGGTAAAAGTGGCTGTCAATGTTAAAAGAGGGCCATCAGGATATAACAGTTTTATACTCATTTACCACAAATAATCTCCATCATTTAGTGAAGAGAAATATTATTTTTCTAAAAATTTGAGACTGTGAGTTTCTTTGCCACGAGTAACTTTTAGCTGACCATTTCATTTTCAAGCTTATAAGTTAAGCACTTACTTAATAGTACATTCAAATGGCTATCTAGTGCACAGTTTTTATTGCAGCAGTGTAGGTTCAGTAACGCTATTATAAACACACATCCCAGGAATGTTAGTTTCAGTTGAGTTTTCTCTCGTCAGACATTTAAGTACAGATCTAGTGAAACAGTGGAAGATTAAGCAATGTCTCTGTGTTGGAGTCTCCTCTCTTTTTTGTCTAATATAGATTAGTAATGTCAAAGAGAATAATTTGAGAGGCTCCTATACCTTTTGGAAAACCTAGAACACTAGTCTCAAACTTTTTGAAGATGAGTCAGAAACTAGCTCATCTCCAAGTATCTGTTATCCCTCTTATTTAGAACAAAGAAAACAAGGTGTTTCTAAAGCACTCCCAAAAAAGGCACATTTTCCTTCCCGCCCTGCAGACAAGTAGGTTATAGAGTAAATTCTGGTCAAAGACTATAAGCAGAGCTATCATACACGATCTCCAGAATGGAAAAGGAGGCAGTATCTCCCATGCTTTCTGTGCACTTGGGCACTGAAATGCATTATGATGCCTTAACTGTGAATACTTAGTGTTAGGTTTTCTAAAGTAGGTGGCCGGTAAAGGAGAAAGCCACGCGGTATTCAGGCAGGAGAGAAAGTTTGTGGCGGAGATGATCTATGGCCGGAGAAAAGGGAGAGAAGGGAGAGAAGGGAGAGAAGAAAGAGAAGGGAGAGAAGGGGCGACCCCCACCCAGCCCTGCCTTATATCTAGGGCAGGGGCAAGGGATGTGGCCAGGTGGATTAGGATGTGTCCTCAGTGAAAGGGAAGGTAACTGCCTCCAGGTCTGCTGGTTACCCAGGCAAGTGGGTGGAGACTTAATGAGGTGGGGGCATCTGCATGGAGCCCTCCAGGGTCTGACCTTACACTTAGCATAGACTGTGCAGTGATACCTGGAATATAAGCTATGTGATATATGCTTATATAACATGTAAAAGTAGCTGCCAAGATAATATAGAGCAGAAATTTAATTTTCCACTTACCTTTTGAATGTGTTTATTTGGGGGGTGTAGTCTAATACTTAACCACTCTGCAGTTTAAAGTATGATACCAGGTCTTACAAAATCATGTAAATATCTTATCAGAAATGATATTCTTTAACAATGTATATTTTATTTTTCCAAAAGAATCATTTATCTATGTATAGAACTTGGTATTCAGTACACTAGGCAGTGATCTCAACATAAACATATCATTCATTGGTTCCAAATGGATTTATCTTTTATTGAATCTATCAAAACACTGTCTCTTGAGTGCTCAAGTAAATCTGAGCCCACATTTTGTTGAAGTTAGGTTGGGTATTGACACAGGAAATGAGAGAGCTGGTGAAACTGAAAACTCTATAAACTAGCCAAATCAGATAAGCCAGAGATATATTTTATGGGACAAATGAAACTTAAGAAATACCTACTTCCAACACAGTGTCTAGTGAGTTTCACTGATGCATTAGTTTACCTTTATTTCACCATTTTTGTGCTTTCCCTTCCCCTCCCCAAATCAGATAAACTTTCATACAAGATAAAAAGTCATATACAGTGACAAAAGGAAACGAACTAGAAAAAATAAAAGAAGAAGAAAAACAGACCATGAAAAGCAAAATAAAAAACTTCTTGTTTTACTTCTTGAAGTTCATTTTTATAAATATCCTTTTATATGAACATTTGTCCATAGATATTGAGCCTTTCTGTCCCTCTCCTAAGAATATCCTCCTTTGGTTTCACTACGTGAATATTTAGAGTCCTCTTTACTTTATCATGTCCAAGTGTAACTTTTGTTTTTTTTTATAATCCATTGGGTTTATTTATAGATTTATAAGCACATTCTCATTATTACAAATGAGGGAAAACATGCAATTTATGTTTCTTTGGGTCAGCTTACTTTGCTTACAATAATTTTTTCCAAGTCTTTCTATTTCCTTCCAAAAAGGTGCAATGTCATTCTTTCTAATGGAAGCATGGAAATCCATTGTGTGTGTGTGTGTGTGTGTGTGTGTGTGTGTGTGTGTGTGTGTACACATACATATATACAACATTTTCTTAACCCATTTGCCAGGGAGAGGTGGGTTGGGAGGGAAAAACTGGGAGAAAATGAGGGAGGGATGACACTGTTCAAGAGAAATGTAATCAATACCAGATTTATGTAACTATAAACCCTCTGTAAACCCTATATAAACCCTCTATAAACCCTCTGTAAATGACCTTTACATTTAAAAGAGAGAAAGATTAACTCAGTATCTAATAAATAATAACTACATGGTAAGAAAACTGTATGAAAACCATGTTATCTGTGTTAACAAAATGGAAAAGGAGGAGAGGAAAACATTCAACATCTAGAATATTTCTGAATTGATAATTAAACTTTCCTATAATTTAAAAACAAAAATATATAATTTCCCTGTTTTAACTCATACTGTGTGTATATGAACCATGAAGACCTGAACATGCAGTTCATTAAGCTTGATAATACTTATTATCACTTCACATATGTTTCCATTGCCACAGCACTTGCAATACACTTGGGGGGCAAAAAGAAATGTCTCATCTTTACTTTCCATAACACTGTGGAATTAACTTTTCAAAATTAACTCATCTTTGAATGAATAAACTAATCATAACTATAGTAACAAAAGAAATCAATTTTAAGTGTATAGAGGAAAGGTTTTCATTTTTAAATTTATGTATGTGCCTATAGTACACTATCCCCAGTCTAAGTGCCTGGCTTTAGTACCACAAATCTGCTTGCTGCGAATCCTCTTGTCTACAAACTACAACTCTCTGATGCACAGAATAATTCATTCTTTCCTAAAATCCTGATTTTCTTTCCCATGTGCTCACCAGTAATGTCCCTTTCTTTCTACCTAGTGAACTATGATCTATTGTTCAAGATTCAGCTAAAACAATATGTCTTTAGTGGACAAAAAAGAAAGAAGAAACAATTTCTGAAATACAATTCATGATCTCTCCTTGTGACAAGTGCTGTGCATTAGGAATGACACAGTTTAAGGAAGGTTAAAGGAAAGCACAGCACTTGTCACATTTTGTGGAATTTTAATGTTTAAAGCATCTCTTTACCCAAACAAACCTTCTCAAGATGAAAAAGATATGTCATTCAAATGTAAAATTCTAATACCCAGTATAGAGACTACCAAAGTTGTTGCTCATAAATTTGTTTTATAACCACTCCTGATTTTAGCAATTGTCAAATTTCATATATGGATATATATGAGGAAAGCCATCAATTATGAATCATACACCCCAGCACCTCAATCTAAAACTGTCATTAAGACTACTCCATGATATTATTCTACTTGTTCCCTTTGAATAGTTGACTTTGTTGTCAACTCTTACCAAATAGGTTGTACACAACTACTCATTCTCTTAAACTAAGTAAACACTGAGATGAAATAAATAAGATATGTTAAATAAAAAGGAGTTTTAATTTAAAGGTATTAATAAAAGGTGTTTTAATATATACAATGAAAAAGTGTTCATTTTCTAGTAGCAAAATGATTCAGCAAACACAAAAACATTTGTAATCATAAAAATGCATGTGAATAGTAAAGTGGAATTATAGAAGTATATTTATTTGTATTGAGACATCCCTAGCAGATACATTATGCTCAGAAATTTAGCCTGGACATTCAAGGCTTGTGGCTAACATATCATGAGAAGAGTCTGTGGTGCCTTTCAAATAGCATAAAATAGAGGCTTCCTATAGTCTTAAATTAGAGATTTAAATGATAAAGTGATGTCATTGAAAGAAATTAGGTCAACCTGAACATCAATTTGGTAAATCAGAATTTAAGAGGTTAAAACACACACTGTGAAAAATGTAGTAGTACAGTAGATTATCTTTTACTCCTTTAAAGATGGTCCTCATGTCTTTTTTTCTAAACAAGTATAATTAATGAAATATAAATTCAGATATAGGTTTCTTAACTCCAAAAGTAATCTAAATCTTAGGGGCAAAATTTAAAACAAAATTTATTTTTTAAGAAAAAGCTAAAATTATTTCAAAAATTGAACATCAGATAGCATATCAATCTAGTTAAAGAGGTATGGTTAAAATTTTTTAAACATTAGTATCTACTTCACTTCAATTAACATATCTTCAGTCTTTCTGCTTTAGTCATGTTCTAAATAATATCGGTGAGAGCAAAATCTAACCTTTCTTCCTTTTCAAGTACACTTTGTCTTTTCCAATGATTTTAAAATAGATGATATGCTTGATACAATAGATCTTGGAACTAAAAAAGAACATGAAATTCCCAAAGTGTAGCTGCTAAGGACCAATTAACAATGTTTTTACTCTCTCCAACTATTAAGTTAACCAGAAACTAGATGAGGCTATCTAAGGGAAGTAAAGCAAAAGTCAATATTACAGTACAGTTAATGTACTTTGCCTGTGATTGTCAGCCAAGGAAGTCAGTAATTGTATCTGATCAATCCTTTTCTCTCCTTTCACTTAACTTTTAACTTAACAGTAAAACTAATTTTACTGTCAGGGTGATATACAGACGGGTTATAGTTGCATACATAAGGTAATGAGTACATTTCTTGAAACATTGGTATCCCCTCCCTCCTTTTTCTCCCTCTTTCCCTCCCCTGAACTGACTCCCCTCCACCCCAAGTTGTAAAGTTCATTTTCAACATAGTGTCTTGTGAGTATTACTGTTGCATTGATTCACTTTGTCCTTTGTCTCATTTTGTTGTTCCCCTTCCATTTCCCAAATCAGATAAACATATAGAAGACACAGGGTACCAAAATTAAAAACAGTGAGAACAAGGGATAAACTAAAAGAAAAAAATGAAAGAAAAAAGAAATGACTTCACATAATGCATTAAAAACAACGACAAATAAAAACCTCTTAATTTTATATCTTGGAGTTTATTTCAATTAGCTTCATCTTATATGTTCAAGTATACATAGTAACTGAGCTATTGTGAACCTCTGCTAGGACTATCCTGGACACACACTCATTATTACAAATGACATAAACCATGGAGCCCATGTTTCTTTGGGTCTGGCTCACTTCACTTGATTTTTTTTTTCAATAATACTAAGTAAAATGAGCCAGATCCAAAGAAACATGGACTCTGTGGTTTCCTTAGAGAATAATTAGTACACATCTAGGATAGTCCTAGCAGAAGATCACAATAGCTCAAGAGCTATGCCCATATGAACACATAAGATGATGTTAAATGAAATGAACTTCAAGTTATGGAAACAAGTGGTATATCACTGTTGTTATTTTCAACATGCCATGTGAAATCATACTCTGTTTTTTTTTTTCATATTCCCTTCCCATGGTTTTACCCCTGATACCACTGTAACTGATTTTAGTACCCTGAATAGTGTGTGTGTGTGTGTGTGTGTGTGTGTGTGTGTGTGTGTGTGTGTGTGTGTACTGGAACTAGGGAAGGGAAAGGGAATACCAAAATTGAGAGACAAGGGATAAAAAGACAAACCAATGCAACAGCAATACTTACAAAACTATATGGTGTAAACCAACTGTACAAGTCATAGGGGAGGAGAAGGAAATTGGGAGGGGGAAAATGAAGGAGGAGGTAACAAGTTGGATAAGAAATGTACTCACTCCCTTACATATGAAACTGTAATCTGCTGTACTTCACTTCGACATGAAAAGAAAAATACATGATTTTTTTCCAAGCCTTTCCATTTCCTTATGAATGGGAAGCATAGAATATATATTTATATATACATATATGTGTCTGTGTGTATATTTATGTATATATGTGTATAATTTTCTTGGTCCATTCATCTGCTGAGGGGCATCTGGTTGGTTCTATGTCTTAGCTGTGATAAATAATGCTACAATGACCATAGTTGTGCTGGTAACTTTAGTGTGGCCTTATTTGTGGTCATTTGGGTAAATGCCCAGGAGTGGGATTGCTGGGTCATAAGGGAGCTATATGTTTAGTCTTTTGAGGAGCCTCCATACAGTTTTCAGGGTGATTGAACAAGTTTACACTCCCATCAACTGTGTAGTAGTATTCCCTTTTGGCCACAACCCTGTCAGCATCTGTTGTTATTAGATTTCTTGTTAATTGTCATTCTAACTGGGGTATGATGGATACTAAGGATCCTTGGCACAGGTTGAAACTTTCTTAACAAAAACCCAGAAGCACACCAAATCAAAGAAGGGTTGGCTAGATGGGACTGCATTAAACTGAAGAGCTTCTGCATGGCAAAGGATATAGCTTGCAAGATAAGTAGAAAGCCCACAGATTGGGAGAGGATTTCACTAGCCGTACAACAGACAAGAGCTTCATATCTAAAATATACTTAGAGATCCAAAAATTAAATCCCCCATAAACAAAGCCTCAAAGAAACAAGCACCCATTAATAAGTGGGCTAAATATTTAAAGAGAGACTTCTGTGAAGAGGAAATAAAAATGGCAAATAATAGACACATGAAGAAATGCTCAACATCTCTGGTCATAAAAGAAATGCAACTCAAAACAACATTGAGATTTTTTTTCACTTTTCACACTAACTTCACAACTTCCTCTATCCAGCTGCCACTGTGTTTATGTTCTGTGTCTTATTCCTCTTGATAATTCAACACTGACCCATCTCAGGGCCCTCCCTTCATACTTGGCTATATCAGACACCAGCCCCAACAGAGGTCATTCTGGAATTGAAATTACATCTCAAAGCAAGCTACTTCTCTGCATTCCTCACTTAATGCATTAGAAAAAATAAAAGTCACTAGATCCTTGTTTAAACAACAGGCTTCCCTTCACTTTAATTACCTTGAGAGTCTTTCATTTAGGGCAACTTTCACTTGGTTTAAATATAATTCATTTCCTTCCTGAAGTAATTGATAGCCTAAGTATTTACTTTGCCCAGTGGTCTGTTAACTTTCAAAGCTATTTTTAGTCTCTTCTATTGCAGACTTACTTGAAATCTCAGGGGTTCTCGTGGGTTAAATACATCATTTGTATGTGTTCATGTGCATTTCTTCTCAAGTCAGATCCTTGCTCCAATCCTTTTATCTTATCCTTCTGTAAATGCTTCTTAAATTTGTTATAAAAATTACATTTAATATTTTCTTAGGAAGAAAAACATTCATTTATCTGAGAGGGGTTTAAAAGTGAGCTACCCTTTTAAGATGACAGCAATAAGTAGTAGAAATGAAAACAAACAGCAAGATAGTTGAAAGCCAGATACTATGTTAAAATTCACAAAGGAATAAAGCTTCATAGTATCTACAAATAGTGAAAATAATACAAATTTTGGTTTTAGGAGCCTCATACTTACTTTCACATTGTTTTCTATTTAGGAAATATTTTATGAGCTTTTAAAAATAATTTTAGAGTCTTTACTACTATTTCCTGGAGAACAGGAAATTACTCTCTTATTTTAAGCCTCTTCCTACTTTATCCTGTTATACTAAAATAAATCCTTGCTAAAACCTTAAAAAATATTTTAAAAATTTATTAATATATGTATTTTTTCCTTAATGTCTTTTTAGTGAAATCTCTATGTAGGTGTGTGTGCCTACGCACAGCTGCCCCATGTCACTGGAACTTCCTTTAGTGCATGTGTACAGTGTGTGTGACACGAAGTGGGGGATTCCGTTTGCTTGTGAAACTCATCTTCCTATGTTACCATAAATACGTCATGAATGTGCTCTTAATACTTGTTCATTTTACTCCTCAGTTATCCTGTGGATAACAATATGTACTCTATATTCCAATCTACTCAGGAGGCTGAGATCTGAGAATTGCAGTTCAAAGCCAGCTCTGATCAAGAAAATTTCTGACACTTATCCCCAATTAACCACCAAAAAGCCAGAAGTGGAGTTGTGGCTCAAGTGGTAGAGTGCTAACATTGAGCACAAAGGGCTAAGGGACAACACCCAAGCCCAAAGTTTAAGCCCTAGGACCAGCAAAGGAAAGAAAGAAGAAAAAAAGTAAGGAAAGAAGGAAGGATAGAAGGAAGGAAGGAAAAAAGGAAAGAAGGGAGGGAGGGAGGAAGGGAGGGAGGGAGGGAGGGAGGGAGGGAGGTCAAGAAAGAAGAAAGGAAAGGAGGGAGGGAGGGAGGACAGGAAGAAAGGAAGGAGAAAGGATTTTAATTGATTTTGTCACAAAGAAATAATAGTGTTTGAATGAGAAAATATCTTTACTCTGATACATACATTATATAGCATATATATACGTGTATTAAAATATCCCATGGGGGGGCTGGGGATATAGACTAGTGGCAAGATTGCCTGCCCTTGGATACACGAGGCCCTAGGTTCGATTCCCCAGGACCACATATACAGAAAACGGCCAGAAGCGGCTCTGTGGCTCAAGTGGCAGAGTGCTAGCCTTGAGCGGGAAGAAGCCAGGGACAGTGCTCAGGCCCTGAGTCCAAGGCCCAGGACTGGGAAAAAAAAAAAAATATCCCATGGGGCTGGGGATAAAGCCTAGTGGCAAGAGTGCTTGCCTCCTATACTTGAAGCCCTGGGTTCAATTCCCCAGCACCACATATACAGAAAATGGCGAGAAGTGGTGCTGTGACTCAAGTGGCAGAGTGATAGCCTTGAGCAATAAGAAGCCAGGGACAGTGCTCAGGCCCTGAGTCCAAGGCCCAGGACTGGCAAAAAATAAAAAATAAAATAGAATAAAATAAAATATCCCATGATACCCCATTAAAGTGCACAGTTGTCAAGTGTTGAAGCAAATCATGTGTATATATAAAACATTTGTGTCAAGTGTTCTCCTCAGTGTCAAATATAATTCCTTTAATTCTCCTAGCCACCATATGAAATAGAACTCTTATTTCACCCCCAATTTACAGATAGAGAAAGGGAGGAGACACAGGAAGGTAACTTGCCCAGTGATGAAACAGCGAGTGAAAGACGAAGAGTTAGATTATAAGGTCTGGGGTCTAGCTCTCTAACAACTACACTCACTCTGTCACCAGTTGATGCATATTGGCCATTTTTCACTTTGCTTGTTTGTGTTCATTTCCATTTTTAAAAAATTTCTGCACATTTCAAATTTCATTTTTCTAAAACTTTTCTTGATCAAATTGATTTATAAAGTATAAAGTGTAATTTCATTATACTTCCAAGAATTTCTCCGTGAATTTAATGCATGATTTATCTTATTTACTATCAGACAAGTTCACTGTGTTTTAAATCATTCATTGTATCTTAAATTGGCATAGAACTTTCTTTAAAATTCCATTATTCTCAAATAATACAATATGACTATAGTGTATAAAACACACTTCAGCAGTAGTTCTTCTAACATGGACCTATCTATTTCATCAACTTATTAGAAAGGACTTAGTTTAAAAACAATAGCACATTTTCTTGACTCATTCATCTACTGAGGGGCACCTAAGTTGGTTCCATATTTTAGCAATGACATATTATGCTGCAATTAACATAGTTGTCCTGGTAGCTTCAGTGTGATTTTTCTTGTAATCCTTTGGGTAAATTCCCATAGGCTCTACCCCCAAGCTACGAGAGCTGATCCAAAACTTTGGCAAAGTTGCAGGATATAAAATAAACCCTCAAAAATCAACAGCCTTTCTCTATGCTAACCACCCGAAGACCGAGGCTGAAATCAGGAAAGCAACTCCTTTTGCAATAGCCCCCAAATACATAAAATACCTAGGAATAACCTTAACCAAAGAAGTGAAAGACCTCTTTGAGGAGAACTTTAAAAGCTTGAAAACCGAAATTAAGACAGAACTAAGGAAATGGAAAAACCTCCCATGCTCCTGGATTGGGAGGATTAATATAATCAAAATGGCAATATTGCCAAAGGCTATCTACAAATTCAAAGCAATACCCATTAATATCCCAACACCATTTTTTAATGAAATCGAGGAAGCAATCCAGAAATTCATATGGAACAATAAAAGAACTAGAATAGCAAAAACAATCCTAAGCAGAAAGAACAGTGCTGGAGGAATTACAATACCCAACTTCAAGCTGTATTATAAAGCTATAGTAATAAAAACAGCTTGGTATTGGCACCGGAACAGGCCTGAAAACCAATGGAACAGAATTGAAGACCCAGAAATGAACCCACAGAACTACGCCTACTTAATCTTTGTTAAAGGAGCTAAAACAATAGTTTGGAAGAAAGATAGCCTCTTTAACAAATGGTGCTGGCAAAACTGGCTCAACACGTGCAACAAACTAAAACTAGATCCTTATATATCACCCTGCACCAAAATCAATTCCAAATGGATTAAAGATCTCGAAATCAAAACAGACATCCTGAAAACACTAAAGGAAGGAGTAGGAGAAACACTTGGGCTCCTTGGCGCAGGATGGAACTTCCTTAACAATGACCCAGAAAGGCTACAAATCAAAGAAAGGTTGGACAAATGGGACTGCATCAAACTGCAGAGCTTCTGAAGGGCAAAGGACATAGCTCGCAAGATAAACAGAAAGCCCACAGACTGGGAGAAGATCTTTACCGGCCATTCAACGGACAAAGGCCTCATCTCTAAAATATATGCAGAAGTAAAAAAATTACCTTCTTCCAAAACAAAACCACAAAGAACCAGTAGCCCCCTCATCAAGGGGCTAAAGACTTACAAAGAGACTTCTCTGATGAGGAAATGAGAATGGTCAAGAGACATATGAAAAAGTGCTCTACTGGCGATAAAACAAATTCAAATCAAAACAACATTGAGATTCCATCTCACTCCAGTAAGAATGTCATATATCAAGAAAACTAACAATAACAATTGTTGGAGGGGATGTGGCCAAAAGGGAACCCTACTTCATTGTTGGTGGAAATGTAAACTGGTTCAGCCACTCTGGCAAGCAGTATGGAGATTTTCAGAAGGCTAAATATAGAATTCCCCTATGACCCAGCAGCCCCACTTTTGGGTATCTATCCAAAAGCCCACAAACGAATTCACAGTAATGCCACCAGCACAACAATGTTCATCGCAGCACAATTTGTCATAGCGAGAATCTGGAACCAACCCAGATGCCCCTCAGTAGATGAATGGATCAGGAAAATGTGGTACATATACACAATGGAATTTTATGCCTCTATCAGAAAGAATGGCATTGCCCCATTTGTAAGGAAATGGAAGGACGTGGAAAAAATTATACTAAGTGAAGTGAGCCAGACCCAAAAGAAACATGGACTCTATGGTCTCCCTTATTGGGAATAATTAGTACAGGTTTAGGCAAGTCATAGCAGAGCATCACAAGAGCCCAATAGCTATACCCTAATGAACACATAAGATGATGCTAAGTGAAATGAACTCCATGTTATGGAAACAATTGTTATATCATCATTGTAACTACTTTCAACATCCCATCTGTATCTGTAGCTTCTATTATTGATGATGTTCTTGTATCACCTTCCTGTGGTTGTACCTACACTATCTCTGTAATCTTATCTGAGTATATTGGAAACCGTGTATACTGGTATTAGAAGTAGGAAATTGAAAGGGAATACCAAAATTGAGAGACACAGGGTAAAAAAAGACAAACAACTACAAAAGCAATACTTGCAAAACTGTTTGGTGTAAGTGAACTGAACACTTCAGGGGGTGAAAGGGAAAGGGGGAGGAGAGAGGGGGGTATTAGGGACAAGGTAACAAACAGTACAAGAAATGCATCCAATGCCTAACATATGAAACTGTAACCTCTCTGTACATCAGTTTGATAATAAAAATTTGAAAAAAATAAATAAATAAAAAATAAAAATAACACATAATTATGTAAAAGACAATGATTAAGATCTTAGGATCATAAGAAAACATAAGATTAAAAAACTCATTAAGAGGGGCTGGGGATATAGCCTAGTGGCAAGAGTGTCTGCCTCGGATACACAGGGCCCTAGGTTCGATTCCCCAGCACCACATATACAGAAAACGGCCAGAAGCAGCGCTGTGGCTCAAGTGGCAGAGTGCTAGCCTTGAGGGGGAAGAAGCCAGGGACAGTGCTCAGGCCCTGAGTCCAAGGCCCAGGACTGGCCAAAAAAAAAAAAAAAAAAAAAAACTCATTAAGAATTGTCTCTTTGGCGGCTGGGGATATGGCCTAGTGGCAAGAATGCCTGCCTCGTATACATGAGGCCCTGGGTTCAATTCCCCAGCACCACATATACAGAAAATGGCCAGAAGTGGTGCTGTTGCTCAAGTGGCAGAGTGCTAGCCTTAAGCAAAAAGAAGCCAGGGACAGTGCTCAGGCCCTGAGTCCAAGACCCTGGCCAAAAAAAAAAAAAAAAAAAAAAAAAATTGCCTCTTTTTTATATCTTTATACATTACCATGAAATGACCAAGAAACTACACTTTTTCTAGAATAAATACTTCCCTACTGAGTAACCTTAACCATAGAAGCAGTGCACGTCTTTCTCAAACAAAGACTATTTGAAACAAAGATTATTGAGAAAAAAGTAAAAAATTAGTTAAAACAAAAATTGTATTCAATGACTAATATTTTTAAATGATTATCATTGGGCTTGGACTACAGCTAAATGTTAGAGCAATGACCTGAAGTCCTGGGTATCATTTTCAGAATTATATGAAATTAATAATAACAATCAACAATTTATGAGTATGAATACAATTAACTGGGTAGAGAAAAGTTTAATTTAAAAATATTATAGTTTGATAATGCCCATTAAAGACCAAAGGAACAAATAATATAGTTCTGTAACACTATGGTTCAATTTTCTTGCTGCAAGGAAGAAGAGAACATCAAAGAATATCTGTGGTGTATCACTAAGCAGAGTTAGAATATGGTTTACTGTAAGGTTTGGGAAGTCCTCTCTTTTGGCTGTGCCTTTAAGTTATCAAGATTTCCTTGTCAAACCATAAATTTTGATCTATGCCCAATTTTCAACATCTTGATTATCCTTATTCCTTTTGCATAAAACCTAACACTAAGATAGATCTATTTTTAAGTCCCTAGGATTCTGTAGGACAACAATAAAGACCATGTTACAAAAAAATCAATAGCGAGTCTAAATTTAATATACTTTTAATAACCACTCAGTTAACAGAGGTTTGTTGAGGAGCTTCTTAATTGTACCTGCTCACTACTTGCTTTAGGAAACGCATTAGAGTGACCATGAGATATATTGCTATTGATAAATAATAACTGTTATTTGAAAGAATAATCAAGTATTATTGACTGTAACAATAATTTGAACTATATAACTTTTCCAATTCTGTAAAACTTAAGGCAGATCTGAAAAAGGATTTGAGTACAATTTCATCAAAATTTAAAGTATGGTAGATACTAAATCAAACAAAAAACCATAATCCAATGTACTAAATGGGGCAAGAGTTTAAATTAGCAAAAGTGTCTATACCACATTGAACCTATGAAGACTGACAGACAGAGTTTGCTTTAAATCTCCCTTAACTCTGAACTAGTATATAAAGAGCCAGTCTTTCTCTGGGGAAAGAATCTTTCTCATGGCCTTTGACATACAGATTATGCTTTAAATTTACTCAGTGCTCATTATGCATAAAAACTGATTAAGCCCCCTGTGGGAACCTGAATTCTAGTAAAACCCAATTCAATTGCTCTAATTATAGTTATTTAAGGCTTCCGAGTTAAAAAAAAATTACACTGATTTTTTTTTCTGGATGCAACTTTCACAAAGGATGCATACATTTAGCACTTTTAAAGATATCCTTTTCAACAAAGTGATTTTTTTCTAGATGTTCACAATGTGTGTTCATGCGTGTGTGTGTGTATGTGTGTGTTATGCCTATTTTTTTCAGTTAGCTAATTTGTTTTAGTTGGAGCTGATTTTGGAAGAAATATACTGAACGGCCTCTTCATGAAGGGAGATTATTGTTGCTTCCTGAATACAACAGCACACCAAAGCATTTACTTAAAAATAAATAATCAATGTTCTCTACCATCTTTAGTGGATAGGCCATCTTCTTGGTTTGCTGAGTATAATGTTTCCTTGTAGTAAAGCTAAACTGATTGTGTCAACACTACTCTTCTTTTTTAAAAATTTCTATTGTAAAGGCAATATATGAAGGGGTTACAGTTACATAAGTCAGGGAATGAGTACATTTCTTTTTGAACAGTGTTCAAATGCTACTCTTTTCATTCCACTCACAGAAAAACCCTAGAATTTAAAAATGGAGATGTTCGTACTATCTACATTCATCTCCTTTTCAGAAATTCATTGGGCTTTGCTAGTTTCTTTAGCTTAAGGAGTTGAGGCCAAAGAAAATCAACTAAGGAGCAAGAGAAAAAGACTGAGACAGAGACAGACACACAGAGAATCACAGTTGTCAAATTTCCTTTGTATACCTTCCACTAATGCATATATACCAAAAGGAATTACCCAATCTGAGATACAGGAAGTAAAACAGCCTAAAGGAAATTCAACCGGAGCTCAAAGTATTGTGGGACATTTTTAGCAATACCAATATATGTGTAAGGGTAATCATAGAATGAAGGGAATTACTAAGATAGCTTAAAGAAATATTTCTGAGAATATTACCATTGTATGGGCAAAAGTTTTAAGGAATATCCCACAGAACAAACACAATGAAACATACATCTAGACACTGAAAATAGAAGAAAATGATCTTGAAAGCTACCAGAGAAAAATGACTCATGACATATGAAGGAACAACAGTATGATTAATTGCTAACATCTCATCACAAACAATGGAAGCTAACAGACAGAGGAATGACATATTCAAAAGGCTGGAGGGAAAAATAAAATCTATCAACAAGTAAAATCATCATTCAGAAATGAAGGTGAAACAAAGACAGTTATATATAAATAAAGAAACAGATGATTCGTTTCTGGCAGAACTATCTTATAAGAAATACTAAGAAAGGCTTTTAATCAAAAGAAAATGATATTAGACAGTAACTTCAATCTATAGAACAAAAATAAAACATTGTAAGTGAAAGGATATGAGTAAATAATAAAAACTACATGTTTATATTTCCCTTCTATTTGCTATGGAAAAAATGGAGGTTTATAGAAAGTAATAATTTTAAGTATGGGTAGATTTGGTTTATAATATAGAAAAACGTAGTGCATGTATAATTTTAGATCACCTGATAAGATAGAATGGAGCAACAATAGAACAAAGTTACCATCTTTTACCAAAAAAAAAACATTGGTTTTGACAGGAAAAAACATTTTAATAAGATAAAATATGTATTATAATCACTAAAGCAGCCCTTGGATAAGCAAGTTAAAATACATTCAATTCTCAACAGAAGAATACAAACAGAAATAGGGCTTCACACTTGCTCTGCTTGCTTGCTTTGCTGACACCCTGCAACTTCAGTCATTACTCAAATCTGGCTTTTTAGTGGTTATTTTAGTGGTTATTTTGGAGACAGAGGTTGACAGACTCTTCTTCCTGTTCTTGCTACTGTTTTTCTTAAGCAGATACTCTTTTTCTTTTTACTTCTTTCTTTGATTTTTCTCTCTTCTTCCTACTATGTACCCTATACTGCTTGATAAACAGAATGTTTTGTATTGTGAATATGATCTCGTTAATATACTGACCATTAATATGGTCAGCCTTCTAAATAGTGATGGCTAAATATTAACTATTTATCATAGGTTTTATGTAAATAGTAAATCTTGTTTATTCTCAAGGTTACCAATTGTAATAGATTGAATGTTTATATCCCTCCCAAATACATATGTTCAAACTCTGTTCCCAGTGTGATAGGAAGTAGTTAAGTCATGAGAGTGGATTCCTGAAGAGTGGGATTGGTGTCCTGAAAGGGAGAAATGAAAACAATTCCGATCTACTATATGGGAGTAAAAGGAGAAGCTGTCAATCTGCCACCCAGAAGAGCCTTGTTAACCAATCATTTTTGGGACTTCAGCCTTTAAAACTGTGAGAAAGAACTTTCTACTAATTATAAGTCACCCATTCTATTTTGTAATAACAGTCCTAACAAAGATAAAATTATTTCATGCAGCAAACATGCTAAATATTCTTTTATATTTACATATTTGTTTAATTCTCACAAGCTGGGATATTACTATCAACTCTATTCCATGAATGATAAACAAGCTATAACATGCTAAGGTGCTTGCCTAAGCTTGCAGGGATAGCTAGCTGTTAAGCTACAGTTCAAACACTGGCAATGGGACTCTAGAGTCATACTCTTAACTACTCACCATATGGTAGTTAGCTTGTAAGTACTCCCAGCAGTTCAATACCAAATCACCAAGACCAGAGCAATTAATTTGATGTGGTGACTAAGAAAACAGAAATAATTAATGCAATATTGATGCTCAATCTGTCACTCAAGAGCGTGTCAGCCTCACTACTTACCCAAGCATTGTGCTAGCTTCTGTTTCTCTTAGTTACATTCATATAAGAATGATGGCTTTATCTGATATCAATGATTTTTTGTGTGCATTGTGAATGATTAAATGAGCCTCAATATTCAACTGCATAAAGAGTATAGTACTGAGTGAGAAAAAAATATTTCATTTATGTTTAACCATCAATGCAGGAAGCAGCAATTGAACAGAAATTACAGATTATTTTTTATATCCAAATCAAATTTTGCATATCATGTTTGTAAAATGACAAACTTCTTTTCAAATGATATTTCCACATATTTTGGTCAGAGACTTTACAGTATGTCTCTAAAACCAAACAATTACTAAATAAGCATAAAAAGGTCTAGGATATACCTATGAGAGGATCACAATAGCTCAACAGCTATGTACATATGATTATATAAGATGAGGCTAAGCAAAATGAACTCCAAGAAATGGAAACAGGAGGATTTTATTGTTGTAGTTATGCTTAATGTACTAGATGAATTTCCTTTGGAGTACCCCTTGTGGTCACTGTACATGATTTTGGTACACTGGATATTGTATATATCCTTATCTGAACTAGGGAGGGGAAAGAAAAATGAGGGAAGGTGTAACAGTAAGCAAAAAATGTAACTGTACCCCTCTGTACATCACCTTGACAATAAAATTTAATAAATAAATAAATAAATATACACAAAAATATGTCACTAGCTCTCATATTGAATAGTTTTAACTCAGAATAGCAAACACTGCATACAGCTTACATTTGATTTACCTTTCTAGATTCATCAGCCATCTGTGCCCTGTTTTGTTGTTCTGTGTCAAGGAGTGTGTCACAAAACTCTTCAGCCTTGTCCTCTGACTTCCATCACCCAACCATTGTGAGGCTCTGGCAGGAGATTAGAAGATAGAAACACAGGCCCAGGAATTTTCTCCCCACAGTGCCACCCAGCCCGATTGCTGTTTGAGAGTGGTTAGTCCTCTTGTTTACAGCCACAACTCTCATCAGAGTTTTATTTCTTGAAGGCTGGGTTGGCTAACTGCTCTCTGTTGCCATTTTGTGCCTAAAAATAGCCATTCCTCTTCTACAGTTACTGGCCTCTGGTGCTTCATTGTTTCTGATTGGTCTCCTTCTTCTTGCCCATGAGTCTAAGTGCAGTTCCTAATTAAAGCCTTGGAGCATCCCTTTGAGTAGGGCATTTGTATTCTACCTAGGCTCATGACAAACTGTAGTCTCCTTTCTACCATGGAAATGGTGCCTCACTCTGGTACAAGAAGCATAAAACTCTCTCAAAGAATCTGCAAGCGTTTGCTATTCTTCCTTCAAAAACTTTCTGCCACTCTCATGCACCTGAGAGCCTGTAGACTATTAACCTGGTCCTTTTTGAGGAACAATTTTGAATCTGAGGCTTAGTGTTTACTAGGTAGGCATCCTATCCCTTGAGTAGAGTACCCTTTTTACACTGATTATTTTTTAGATATGGTCTTGCTGTGTGCCTAGGCCAGCCCAGTCTTTTATCCAGGATGCCAGGCATGAGCTGCCACACCCAGTTTTTCTGTTGAAATATAGTCTCATGAATCTTTTGGCTCAGATTTGCCTGGAACCATGATCCTCCCAAATTCCACCTTTCTAATAGTTGAGATTACAAGCATGAGCCTTAAGCACCCAGGGCTACCGCCTGTAACCTTGATTTATAAAGCTTAAATTGTAAGTTTCTCCCAGAAGAAAGTGTCTATTCCTTAAGTGATATATGAGTGAAAGATTTTTTTTTAAAGAAAATGCATTTACCCACTATAAACTATATTTTTCTCTTTTGGTTTAGTTGACTCCAAGTTCAAGAATATCAAACTGCTTTTTGATTATAAAGCCACCAAGAAATATTTTGTTTCAATTAGATTATTATTTAATGAATTATGAAATCTTTATATTTTAAATTCATCAGACACAACTGTAAGAACAAGTGAAGATATATCCAAGTTTAACACTACCTTGTGGAACGCAGAAATGGGAAACTGGTGCCAAAATGTGAAAATAGAAGAGGCAATGGAAGTAAGCATCTTTCTACATTGCATAATACTGAAGATTTTCTTTCAGAACTGAAACTATTTCTAGAAAATTCTAAAATAAAATATAAAAGCCATTTCACACTTATTAAAAGAAACACATAAAAACATAAGTATCACCATAAATAGGATCCGCAAAGATTAATATGAATTAAATATAAAGAAACCATAGCAGCTTTTTAAGATTTCGTAGGAAATAAGATAAATATTTATATACTAATGGAAACCTTAAAGTCAGTCACTAAACCAATCTTTTATCATTGTGATTATTCAAAAATTAATTTTGTGGGATTTCTGCATTAGTCTTAATACTAATAGAACTACTCAAAATGATTAGTATGATGAAATTAAACAGTAATAGACACTTATTGAGCATTTACTGTATTGTAAGCACTGTATTTCATATAGAGTGGTTTAGTCTACAAAAGGCTAATAACTATCATCACTGAAAATGTGCCATGTATCAGAAATAGTGCTAAATGCTTGATACACAGTAACTCAGTCAGTCTTCATGCCAAACCTATGAGGTAAGAATAATTATTATTTTCAGTTTTCAAATGAAAACATTGTGACACATAAGAGTAAGCAAGCTGTTCAAAGATAGACTTCTAGAGCTATAAAATGGACTCAAGGACTTGCTTAGGAACTCATTCTCTTAAATACCATTTTTATCATCCCATCTTACAATAGGGAAAATTAAAGCTTAAAAGATTTTCAGTAATTTTTCTGAGTCACATAGCTAATAAGTAATTGTACTAGCTTCCTGGGGATATCTTAAGAAAGTCCCACCAAGCCTTAAATAACAGAAATTGATGGTCTCACAGTTGTGTGAGCTAAACGTTCAACATCGATGTTGGCTGTGCTGATTTCCTTATGAGGACTAAAAGGAGGGATTTGTTCAAAGCCTCTACTTAGCTATCTTCAGATTCATGTGGCATGTCTGTCCAGACTTCCACTTTTCAGGACAACCAGACATATAAGATAAATGTCTTCATATAAGATAAATGTTGATGATCTCTGTAAAACCTCATCGCCAAGGTCTATTCTGAGGCATTGAGATTGGTTTAAATATAAATGGATTTGAGGGAGACTTACTTCAACCCATACTAATAATGGAGCAATGACTCAGATCTAAAAGCATACTCTCAAAATTTCAAACAATGCAATTAGATAAATGAAAGCCCATTCTGTCAGCAACTCAAATGCAGATTGCCTACTTAAAAAATCCCAGGATCCACGGATATGCATTGATTAATGACAGAGGTGAGGCCCAAACACTGTTATTCAGACTTTTCTAAGTGGTGACTCCATATTCTTTCTAGAACACTATGACACATTCACTTAATACTCTAATTCTTCAATTGAAGGAGGATGGTAAGTAAATGAAAGCAGCCATTTCTGGACAACAAAATGTGAGAACCTAAATTGCACATGTCCACTCTTAAATCAATGTATCCGCAGTTACAACTATGGACCTAAATCAAGTCCAGCTAGAGATGATACCAACATGTAGAGGCAATTCACTAAATGGAGATCAATGAAGACTAAGTGGTTTTAAATTAACCCACATTTGTTTTCTTCACATTTCATTGTTCGAACAAGCTCATATTCCCTAAATACTAATAGACTTACAATCTTAGGTTTTTTATTCTCTTAAATGAAAAGAGAACCTTTCAGTATTAGGCCAGTAGAAGATATATTTCAGAAAGCATACAAGGCAGATGCTTCTTTTATGAAAGAGCACAGGGCCACAACGTTCCCCCTTAGGATCATTTTTCACTTACATTGTATATTTATGATTGTTTTGGAATGTATTTCAATGAGAGCCAGTAATTTTTAAGTCTGGCATTAGCAAGCTAATTCTACAAGATTAATCTTGGGTTTTCTATAAACCCTAGAGTAATTATTTAAATCCATTCCTAAGGCATGAGATATACTTTGTACATACATTTTGAACACCAATGTACTTGTTCATTAGCAACCCTGAATCAAACAATGTGTTTTTAATTGCAGAATAACAACAGTCTCCAAAACCAACTTTCTCATAGGAACAAACTTTGCTACTCTTTTCTGACAAGTTTAATATGTGGCTGACAACTTTTAGGGACTTGGTATTCATATTACTATTTTGTGTGCAGTGTGTGTGTGTGTGTGTGTGTGTGTGTGTGTGTGTGTGTGTGTGTGTATGCTGGTCCTGGGTCTGAGTGCTCTCCCTTGGTTTTTGTGCCCTAGGTTTGCACTCTAATACTCCACTTACATTCTTTTTGGTAGATAGTTGGAGATAAGAATCTTGTGAACTTTTCTTCCCAGGCTGTCTAATCTCAGCCTCCAGAGTAACGAGGATGGCATTCCCAAGACACCAGTGCTGGGCCTCAGTATGGTTTTGCCATGTTGTTTTCACTTACTCTTTTATAAATGAAGATCAGGAGACTCAAAAACAGAATCACATTGTAGGGAATGAGAGGAGATGTGAAGGACATCACCATTTGAAGACTGGTTCCTCTGTCCTGGTGCTCCCACAACAGGACAGGAGAGGCAGCAAGACAGCTTAGCAAGAAAGACTGGGCTTTGAATTCATCAGAGAAGAAAGATCTAAATGGGATGGGGAAGAGCAACAATTGTGATTTCAGAGACTTTTGGCAATCACAACACGGTGAACAGGCACGTTGGGCTCCAGGACTCAGACAGAAAGTTGCTTTTATTTTGCCTGATGAAGCCACCCACAGGAAGTCCTTGATCTGTAGGTATTGACTGTGTCATAATGAGAATAATGAGGCTTGAAGGTGATTCTCTCCTGCCTGTAAAGAAATGGATGAGAGTATTTAACCCATGCTCTGTATGAAGCAAAGCAAAGCAGATGAAGTAGTTGTCCGGTGTTCTCAGCATCCTCACTGATGCCCAGCCCTTTTGGAAATTCTATATTCTAAAATCTCCTTTTGGAGACTCTAATAACTAAATTAACTTGCTTCTTGTACTTCCCAAATCTGAGAGTTTATAATAAGATTCCAAATGCTTAATGTACTAGCTAAATCAGCTTCTTTCCTATTTATTTGTCCGTAGATTAAAAAAAAATAGATAGTGTTCATCTCAGCATATCTGAGAAGATCCACTGCCCTCTCTAGTAATCACAATGGGTGGCTGGATAAGGAAAAAGAAAGCCATTAAGGATAACTCAACTGCTCAGATTGTCAAATTGATCACTCAGCCGAAAGGTGACATTGCAACTGATGAAGACAGTCAAATTGTGAATACAGTTTTCAGCTCTAGAGACAATTCAAGCCTTCTGTCTAATGCATGTTGGCTCTGTGCATGAGCAACTCAAAGCTGTTTCAGACAGTTTCTATTGACCTGTAGTAGTTTAAATGAAGAAATCCTTACTCAGCAGACCTAAATGAGAAGGGGAGTGAAAAGGGAATTTTCTCCAAATGACAAAACTGGTACAATGTTCTTTCATATGAGAAATTCATTAAAAGGTCTGTTTTGTTGTGTGCAAAGTAGACTAGAATAAAGTAGAAATAACATGAGTAAGAAAATATTCATAACTGAGGATTAACACAGTCATCTAATAACAATTTTTCTGATCAAAACTGCTTTCACTGCACAGGGCAGAAATCCACACCAGCCAACTCAAAGGTGTCACATCTTACTGCTCTCACATGAAAAAGTAGAACAAGGAATCCCTGGGCAAAGGGGGACACTGCTGGAAATGGTTGCCACTGAGGTCCTATCCCCTTCCTTCTGGCTTTCCACTTCTCCCTGCATGTCTTTCTTCCCATTTCCCCTTATCACAATTAATCATCTTTTAAGACCTCATAAAATATCACCTCCATATCCTAATAACAAGAATAGTCTCACATGGTAAGACACTAAATATTTACATGGTAATGCATTCTTCTTTTGCTAACTAGGACATAGATGTCTATGGCAAATGGATTATTCTCCATCATCTACGTACTTTGATTGCTACATAGCTGTTGACCAATGGCACCTAGTGAATCATTTGGAATAGACACCGAATTAATGGATGAATGAATTAATGGGTCTTCATTTAATTTAAAAAATCACAACACTTTAGCTATGTATGGTAGCTCATTCCTGTAACCATAGGTTACCGTAGGTGCTCTAGAGACTGAGCTCTATAAATTATGGGCCAAATGCTAATAAGACTCATGAGACTACATTCACAAACAAAGGATAACTGTGGTGGTTTATGTCTGTCATCCTTACGACAGTGGGGAGTATACATAGGAAAAAATGATTGCAGTCAAAGCCAGCCTGGGTAAGACTCTATCTACAAAATAGCCAAAGTAAATAAACAAACAAATAAATAATCTAGAAGCATGGCTCGAATAGTAGAGTTCATGTTTGTGAGGCCTTGAATTTATAAACTCTAGTCTTCACAAGGAAAATCTGAAATAAGAAGTGAAGTATTCATAAATCCCAAAAACACTTTACAGACAACTGTACAATGAGTTAGCCCAATGCTAGATGTACTTTTTAAAATTACTGTCCCTCACACTTACCAATATTTATATGCAATGATGGCTATCAGCCCAAATAACAAGACCAAAAAGAAGTTTAAAAATCATTTTCTTCACTTGCTTTTCTACTCAATCATCTGTTTAAAATCAATTTATTTTGCTATTTTTTATGGACAATCATGAACTTCAATGAAAATGCTATGTGTTCTATACCCAAAATCTTCTAAAAGGCAAATATTTTATCTACCCTGCCTTTTATGTCTGCTCTTTTTATTTTTTATTTATTTATTTATTGTCAAAGTGATGTTCAGAGGGATTACAGTTTCGAGTACATTTCTAATCAAACTTGTTACCTCCTCCCTCATTTTTCCCGCCTTCCCCCTCCTCAGCTCCCTCCTGTTACCCCCCTCCCAAGTTTCACAGTTGGTTTACAGCATATTGTCTTGTAAGTATTGCTGTTGCACTGGTTTGCCTTTTACCCTTTGTCTCTCTATTTTTATGTTCCCCTTCCCTTCCTTAGTTCCGATAAACTTACATACAATACCCAAGGTAATGCATTCAGTTACAGTGACATCAGGGGTAAAACCATGGGGAAGAAAGACAAAAGAAAATGGCAGAACTTCACATGGTACACTGAAAATAACAACAATGATAAACCACTTATTTCCAAAATTTGGAGTTCATTTTTCTTGGCATCATTTTGTGTGTTTATATGTCCTATATGAGCTACTGTGATCTTCTGCTAGGACTATCCTAGACATGTACTGATTATTACCAATGAGGGAAACCATAGAGTCTATGTCTGCTCTTTAACCATAGGTATCTGACCTTATGCCTTTCTAACTTTACCTTCAACATCATTTTAACTAGGTGGATGAGTTTTCTCCTGCAAAAATGTGGCAAGGCCAGCAGGCTTGAATGTAACTCGGCCACTTCCTGCTGACTCTGACTCCACATCTATCTGCAGTTGATTCTGTAAAGCAATGTTAGATCCATCTTTTGGGCATCACTCAATAGCATGCATTTGTGTCTGCACATCTTGAGCTGAGGTGAACAGTCTCTTCTAGAGAATAATTATAAATAGCAATATCTCTGTGCTTGGGTTTTAATCAGCCCCTGGTCCTGTGGTATCTTGACCCTTGAAGTTGCTTGACTCTAAAGATGAATGTCAAAAAGATAAACAGCATTAGGGGATTGATCTGTGAGATTTTTAAATCATCAGATGCTTCTCCAAACAAATAGAAGCCAAATTTTCCCAGTAAAAATCATTGATTATTTTGTTGTCTTGCAGTCAGCCTAATCCCCACTTTAGATCCAGTCAAAAAGTAAGGTAGGTTTCATGAATAGCTAGGTTATTTTCCATGCAAATACTTCTTCAAGGGAGAATATACGCTCATCTTATTGAACTGGCTTGAGTCAATGAAGTCAGGATAAAGGATGCATTGATGTTTTCATGGGGTGTTTTCTTCCCTAGTTTTGTGATTCTTGTTACAAATAAATGAAATTGTAGAACTAGTTCAATAATAACAAAGATGCATAGGTGAGAATTCAAGGTATCCCTAAAGAAATTGAACTATAAATACCCTATAAATCAAAGATATGATTGTGGCTACATTAAGATATCATCAATAAATATTAATAAATAGAACTGAAATTTTTCAAATACCAGACAAGCTTACCTGAGTACTTTCTGAGCAAAGCAAAATTAGGCTGCATCTTCAGGTGCCTCCTCATTACCCTCTAAAACCAATGAGGTAAAAATAAGGTATATAACCAGAAGGAAAATGGTCAGCCCGAAAATAAGAAAAGAGGAACACTCAGAATTAAAGAAAGCATTGATTACGTAGCAGGCCACAGAATGAGAGACTACATTTGAGAGGTACTATACTAACACAAGCACAAAACAAAAACAGTTGTGTGGCCATAACAGATCATTGAACATGACCATATATTTTTAAACCCATTCATTAGTAATTACTTTCATTATTTTGTTCGTTATTAGTCAGGAGTGTAATATGAATGTACTAAAAGTACTCATTATTAGCACATCTATGTTACACTCACCAAAACTGCCTTCCAGTTACCTGTGTAACAATAATAGAAGAGTTTGTCTAAACAAAAGACTTGTTGGGCATTTAATTCTCTACGAGTTAATGGCAATGAACATTATTTATTACAAATCAAATTAGTTGAACTTAATTTATTCCTCAGTGTTCCGTGAGGTAAAATATTTTCTTTTCATTATCCAGGAAACAGAAACTAACTATTCTGGAAAAAATATAAGCATGACCACACATTAAGGGCCACATACTAAGCCACAAAGAAATTGTATGAAGATATTGTCAAGCATTAAGAACATCTGTAGTGATAAAAATCAATTTATCATTGCCCTCCTTAACTTTACATAACGTATAACATCATATAGGAAAGATTCCAGTTCATAATTGCATCTTGATTGTTCACATTGCATAAAAGGAACACAATTTGTAATTAGCATCTAGCCAGCTGTAACTAACCAGCTCAACATACATTTCAGCAAGTCAATAACTCCCCTACAAAAACAAGCCATTATTGGTTTCTAGAATTATTTGAGATCATGAAATAGTTTTGCGTAGTTATGATGTTTCACAAACAATATACAATGTGTTCTCTTTTGTGTCTGGCCCCTTTCACTGAACATTGTATTTATAATCATCCTTATATTTGTGATGGTCTTTGTGTATTCTCATTGTTATATACTAGCTCATTGTACAAATGTATCATGATTTAAGTGATTGTCATTTTAATGGACCTTCAAAGAGTTTCTAATTTAGAGCAACTACAAATGATTTCACCAGAAATGGGGTAAGGTATTTTTAGGACTGGGATGGCTATGTATGAGTAAGAACAACTTCTAGCAAGTTGTGCTAAAAATTGTCTTTCCAAGGCTTTACTATTCTCACTAGCAATATGAATTCCATTTGTTGCCGTTCTTTACCAGGGCTTCATTTTCACCTTGTAATCTACAGTAAATAGTATATCTTTTGATGTTTACCTAGTATGTTGATCTCCTACAAATGTTTAAATAAGAATATTACAAACAAATGCATATGTCAATGTACACAACTTTTGCTAAATTATTATTTCCTAGAACACTCACTAATAATACATTGCAGTAAATGATATGGAGACTTAATAGGAGCATATATTCTAATGAGTTTCTGCCAAATAATTTACCACAATAATTTCCTAGCAATTAGAGCATCAATATGAAATTGGTTTCTTCAAAACAGAAGTGAGAAATAATTTTTACCACACTGTAAAATATGAAACTCATTTATTCAAAAAATGTTTTCAGGAACATTGATTTGAAATTTTTTTGAAGGCCCTAATGAGAATTTCTTTCTAGTTTGACCATGATTAAAAGAATATCATCATTCAGAACATAGCTGTCTTCAAATGAAAAATTCTTGTCTCTGAAAATGGATGTTGAAGCCAATTATGCAAATAGGTAGAACAGAAACTGACAAGATTTTTAACTTTTTAATATGATCAAAAGTGCACTTTCAAACACAACTTGGTTTTTATAGCTATTATTCTACAACTCTAAAAACAAAAGAAAAAAAATCCCAAAAGTGATTTGTGCCTATAGTTTCTAAAGTTAATCTAAGACAACTGTGACCCCTACTGACCACATGAGTCTCACTTTTACAAGTGAGACAAACCTCAGTATCATCAGTAGCTATTTTCTGAGCTTCTGATTTGAAAGACCTACAGGCTGAAAACAAATGAAGGATCTCAAATTATAGCTCTGATTCTGAACAAAGAGGTAATTGAGCAATATTTTAAAGAAGTACAAACATAGGAACATATAATGGGTCTATGGTCCACTAAGCCTTTCCTACAGATAACCACGGACATTGTACCTGTTCCCCTCCCCCACACCGCCGTATTTGTGGATGGCCAAGATTATAATATAAAAATAGTATCTTCAAAGATTAAGTTGAAAGAGGAAGTCTGAAGAAATACTGTCAACTATAGCAACTTGGAATTAATACAATTTTTTTCTCCACATACAGAAAAGTATAGTTAGTATAATATGAAATATATTCTTGGCACCTTCATAACTTAGATGGGGTCCTAGGTAACATTCAGTGAAGAAGGTTAATTCTGGGTATCTCATCAGATCAAGGCAATGTTCATTTCCATGGGCAGTTTGGGATTGAGGGTAGGTAAGGGAAATAATGTAATTCAGCATCTTGTCAGTAAGGGTCGGTCTCTGTGCTGAGTATGCTATACCATATTCCTCAGTTAATGCTTTGGGCTTTATGTGGTATTGGTTATTCGCCCAAACTCACGAAAGTCTAAACAACTTAGAAAAGTCAGGCAAGACCCCAAGCCAAATTCACCCAAACACAGGCTCTCCTATTAATACATCTTGCTCCTCAATCTTATATCAGGGGTGATACTTTTAAAACTACAAAGAAATAGCAGGGGAAAAGTAAGAGAAAATATGAACAAGGGAGATGAAGTAAGGTTTTTCAGCAGCAATAATGGCCAGCCTGAAGTTGGTAGCTATGAATTTAAAATGAGAAGAGAACCATTATGTGTTTCCAGTCAGGCACATTCATCAGTGCTTCTGAAAAGCCAAAAGAGGAAAGATTTGCATTTAACCAGGGTTAAAATGGAGATCAGAATTATATACTTTTTATATTTCATTTACTTAACTTTTCATTTATGTGCTCACTCATGGTGTACATAATATAAAAGGCATATCTCCAAGGCAAATCATCCTGTATCTAAGAGTATTTCATTTACAACTTTTTTGTTTAAAAATTTATAGCCATTCCTGTACTGTATAGTGAACGATAATCAAATATCACCCTTTGAACTCAATATAGCAAAAACTTTATTATAAAGTACTCATTTTTTCACTTTCTCAACTTTGCTTAATATTTCTCCAAAAGATGAAAAAAATATATTGAGAAAATGTGCACAGGGGTTCTGGAACTTCTATACTTTAACAAATCATGTTTAAATATACATCTATATATACATATATATAATACACATAAGCCCATATGTGTATGTATATATATGTGTGTATGTATGTTAAATGTATATACCTATACTGTTCATTTTAACATGAGTATTATTCTACTTTCAGGGAAATAATATTTTTAATCTATACTAAAATCGAATTTTCATTAAAAATTCATAAGTTATTTTCCTATTACTGTTCTGCCCACTTTGACTTACAAATAGCAGAAACTTACTGTGAAGCATTTTGAAAATATTAAAGGACACAGCTACACTAAACCATCATTACATGCATTCAAAGTGCTATTTCATGTATTTTTTCAAAGAATAATTATAATGTGTGTGGTTTCAATGCTTCTTTCACTGGAAATATTTTAAGAATTGAAATTTTTAAGAAACAAAGTCACAAACTAATTTGTTGAATGATACACCTTTGTACATTAATGATAATAATGTTTATAAAAATTAAAGAAATATGTGCACAGGCTACAACCACTCTGCAATGCCAACCACATCATAAGACAAACTTGGTCCCACCCAATGGTCTACTTTCCAAAAAATTGTCACCTCTGGGCTAATCAGAGTCAGAACCAGGTGGGGTTGAAGTTGCCTTCACTACCTTGAAGATGGGAGTCAGTCAACTGCTGTGGTCCTTTTGCTAATGCAAAGAACAAAATGGGCATACTACTCACCCCAAGTAAGACTCTGGTCACCGTAAATGTTGACCACAGCTACAAAAAATGTGAGAGCACCAAGGCCACGGTGGAAAGGCACTGAACAAGACCCCTTTACCCAGAAGTGAGGAGACTGAGTAGCTGAAGGATGGTTCAGACCTACTACAACTACAGTTGCAGGAACCAATAAAACTGATCATTTGAAATTGTATTTATAGAAATGAACTCCAGAAAATCGAAACAAGAGGAGTTTGGTTTTTTTTTTTAATTCCTTTTTGCTGTTTTGTTTTCCTTTTGTCTTGTTTATTTGTCTGTTTGTGGAATTGCAAGGGGTGGCACAGACATGGTGGGACAAATACAGCAATGCTACTCACTTGACACTGTGGAAAATAACCTATACAACTTGAAAACGGAGATACGAGGGAAAAACAGAGAGAACAAGGAAATGGGTGACATTGTTCAAAAGGAAATGTAATCTTTATCTGACTTATATAACTGTAACCTCTCTGTAAAGCTTTATAATATTAACAATAAAATGTGTGAACAAGAAAAGTTAAATGAGGGCATATTTCTTTCCACATGTTTTCTGTTATTCCACCCAGGCTGTGTAAGAAATGAGAGGCAGCCATCAAAAAACAAAAACCTTAAGCCCACCTACTTGTTCAGAGCACTTTACTCGAGACTGCTTTATTTAAGAAGCAGTACAGGGCTGGGAATATGGCCTAGTGGCAGAGTGCTTGCCTTTCATGCATGAAGCCCTGAGTTCAATTCCTCACCACATATATAGAAATAGCCAGAAGCAGAGCTGTGGCTCAAGTGGTAGAGTGCCAGCCTTGAGCAAAAAGAAGCCAGGGACAGTGCTCAGGCCCTGAGCTTAAGCCTCAGGACTGGAAAAAAAATAAAGAAATAAAAGGAAACAAAGAAAGGAAAAAAATAGAGGGAATAAAAGAGGCAGTACAACAGAAAGTTACTGAAAGAACTTGCTGTATCCACAACATTACTTTTCAAGGAGCCACCACATGACAAGAGAAACAACTTATCCAACTCCCTTAACATGCATTTCTCAATTGATGCTGTGATCGGCTGACTAATGCCTCCACTTCAGACCTCTCACACTCCCTCCATTTTCTGTGCTCACACTGTACTATGCAGGTTACAATGCACCAGAGAACAGGGATCCTTCAACGAGAACAATAGGTTGAAAAGCACCCAGCAGAAGCTGAAGACTACCCAGAAATCACATAGAAAACAAGAGATGGCTTGAGAAGTTTAAGGAGTACCAGAAAAGACAACATGGGTGATTTACCCAAAATGACTTCTTTGAAATTGGTGATGTGTCAGTGTTTTTATAAATGAAATAAGTATTGATTTTATTTATTTATTATTTTTATTTTTTGACTGATCCTGGGGCTTGAAATCTGGGCCTTGGTGCTATCCCTGGACTTCTTTTGCTCAAGGCCAGCTCTCTACCACTTGAGCCACAGCCCCACTCTGGCTTCTTCTGAGTAGTTTACTGGAGATAAGTCTCATGCCCAGGCTGGCTTTGAACCATGATCCTCAGATCTTAGCCTAGTCAGTAGTTAGGATTTCAGGCATGAGCCACCAGTGCCCGGCTTATATTGATATATATTTTAATTGTAAAGGTGATGTACAGGAAAGTTAGTTACATAAGTCAGGAAATGAGTACATTTCTTCGAACAGTGTCACCCTCTCCTTGATTTTCTCCCAGTGTTTTCTCTCCTGACCCTTCTCCCCCCAAAGTTGTATAGTTCATTTCCAACATAGTATCTAGTGAATACCACTGTTGAATAAGTTCACCCTTTGTCCCACCATTTCTTTGCTTCTGCATCCCCTCCCCAGATCAGATAAACTTACATACAAGATAAAGGGTACAAAAATCAAAAATTGTGTTGATTTTTAATGAGGCAAGACCATATATCCTTCATTAACCTACTTAGGAGCATAAAACACTTAATACTTGTATAAAAACAACTTAAAAATAACAAATCAGTATGGGCACCAGTGGCTCACACCTGTAATTCTAGCATCTCAAGAAGCTGAGATCTGAGGATCTCTGTTCAAAACCAGCATAGGCAAGAAAATCCGTGAGACTCACATCCAATAAACCACCTCCAAAAAAACAGAAGTGGTTCTGTGGCTCAAAGTGGTTCATCTTTAGCCTTGAGCTGAAGACCTCAGGGACAGCACCCAGGCCCAGAGTTCAAGCCCTACAATCAACAAAAATAATTAGATATATACGCTGTAAAATTGAAAGATACTGGATACTCCATCATTTTTGGAGAGAGAGGAAATTTCAGATAAAAAATGTATATCTGTGCTCTTTCTATGCCCTTAATTTGTGAATCTGACAAAGCACTACTTTTAAACTTTACAAAATACTATTATCACATCAATATATATAATTATATAATAAATCAGGAATTGAATGAACAGAGACAAGAAATGCTTTTTAAGTGAAATTTCCACACTTTCTTCATAAATCACTTTCCTAGTTCTCCAAGTCATAAATTATAGAAATGAATTCCCCCAAATCCTGAAGGGGAAAGCTTACAGTATCATTAACAAAGAAATATCATCCTTGCTGGGCAAGTTCTTTTCTCCAATGAAAACCAATCCTCTAATTCAAAACAAACAATACATTGAGAGCTAAATAGGCCACTGCATTCCTCATGTAGAATTACTGCTTTGGCCACTTTCTTGTGAACATAATAATTTTGTCACGGACTCTTTAAGATAGTTACAGCATAAACTGGAAACAGTTTCTATTGACTGTCAGTGCACACATCCAATGACCCAAATAGATAGCCGTTATGCCTTCTAAAATCTCCTGGAAACAGTCCTTTTGTCTATAAATTCTGAAGCTGATCCTTACCTCAGCATCAGCCCCAAAGTCACTGGTCCGAATGATTGTCCAACCAATCAGTGAACTGGATAGGATCCATTCCAATTATAAATTCTGTGATTGACAGGGCTCTAATTAGACATATGACCCTGATTCATTCACATTCAACTGTGGACACAAAGTCAAATCCATCAGTCTAGACAACAGGAGAAGACTTTAACTTACCCTTCAATCCTCTAAAGATTGAAGAAGGGGGTTGCTCTTTTAGATGCTCAGATACCAATGCAAGGCTACAATGAATTTACCTAAATGGGAATAACAACAAAAAAGAAGCTAATAAAGTTCTGATAACTGATACCCCCTCCCAAAAAATAGAGATAGATGAATTTCCTGAAAAAGAACTCAGAATAATCATCCTCTCCAGGCCCAATGAGATACAGTAAAAATAACAAAGTAAGAATAAGAAAATAATGCATGAACCAAATGAGAAGCTTAACCAAGAAATAGAAATTAACATACAAAAGACACTGCACAGTCACAACCAGCTTTACATTCTTGTCTTTGATATCCAGGTGAACTTAGTTCAACCCATTAGCATTTTCACTGTTAAATTTTCAATTACTAAGGAAAGTTATTGCAACCTACAAACATTGTTGTATTTTAATCTTATTAATGAACACTTTTTAACACACTCACAAATGTAAAAGTCTTTGGTTATACCAAATAGTCATGTAGTCTTTTTCATACAGATTAATTAATCCTCTGTTCTCATTAAATTTTACTGTTTATATAGATATAGATATAGAGAGAGTTGGGTTTTTTTTTTTCATCTAAGTAATAATCTAGTGCTGAATAGAGCAGACTTAAAATTGAGCCCATGCCCCTGATCTCTGGCAAGTGCTCTGTGCTCTAAGGCCTGGTGACCTATTCTCTCCAACCCTTCTGCACAACAGATTCAGAATCTAGTACACAAGCTTTTAGCATGTAGTGCTCAGCCTACTTTTCAACCCATCTGTGTTGTGTCTTCTCTTTTCCTGACTGATGGATCTTGGTTGCACTTTCCTTTCATCTTAGCATCCCAAACACTATATCTGGCTCTCCATATTATCTTAATAAATGGTACCTGAGCTATTAAACTAGACACTCCAGGACTAGTACAAAGACATGGGGCATGATATCTAGCCATTAAACAATAATCAATCTAGCTTTCTTCCTAACCATCAGTATTTCAAAGTAAATTTTATTGTATGTATCAAGGCGTAGAACATAGATAAAACTAGATAATATTATACTAAGTGAAATAAAACACATGGAGAAAAGACCATATGGCAAAATATATCTTATAGACAGAATCTATTTTAAATAATATACAAAGAATAGACCAGCTGTTGCCAGGGGTTGCAAAGGCATGGGAGAGGTATAGATCAAAGGAGAAAAGAAGCAGATATGTAGGATAAGTGAGTCTACAGATCTGTCACTTTTATTAGTTAAGTAAGTAAAACTTTATATAATTTTCTATATTTATATCTGAGGAACAGACAATACCCTTTGAGGTATTAACCAAATTTGTATCTAAGGCAATTTCCTTACAAAATCTTCTTAGACTGCAGATTGTATATAACATTTTAGACCTTATCTGTACTTCTTTTTTATTAACAAAAAACAGAAGAAGGAAAATGAAATTGTGGGGTGATAAATACACTGATTAGCTTGATTCTGGTAATTATTTCACAGTGTATATGGGGAGTTTTCAAATACTACTTGTCCTTTCACTGCAGTGTTATTGAAGAGTTTACCATCAAGGACTGAGAATTTAGCTAGGCATATATGCATGTGTATATATGTACATATACATATGTATATATTTAATCCATGTGTTGCTATTGTGGGTGAGTTGTTAATAAATATAGATAGATGAGTGTTGCACTAGTAATTTCACAAGCAATGAGCCTGAGGGTTGGGTTAACTGAGTATTTGCTTACCTCTCATAGCTAGATCAAGCAATGCTAGGATTTGAATGTAAGGTGACCTAAACATGACCATTTAGCAAATGATTTGATCTTTACCCTCAGATATCTCCCACAATGACAAATCAGAGTAAAAACAAGTTGATTAAATACTAAGACTAACAAAAAATCTGACTGTAATCAAAAATAATAAATCTGGTAGGAAATGGGAGCAAAATTAATACACACATTTCACATCTCCTTTAAGTTACCCACATATATGTGTATTCCACTTGTACCCTTGTATGGTGACTTAAAAAAAAAAGTAGAACTTTAAGAAATAAAAGTAGATACATGGTGTGGAAAAGGGTCTTTTTTAGATTGAATGTGGCATCCGTGTTTACATTCTGGTACCTAGAAAGACAAGAATGGGGAGTGAGCACATGAAAATGCGGAAGAGAGAAAGAGAAAACTTGAGGTACTCTACTGGAAAGAATATGGCTGAAAGGGCAGACAAGGAGGTCAGTACCAAAAAGGAAGAGGTTACCTCTTTGTCTAAGTCAGAGAGAAAGAAAGGAGGATGTATAACTGGGCAAGAATAATTAGAAACAACAGCGATGGTGTTTTGGAAGGGAACTTGGAGGGAGTTTCATTGGATGACCTCAATCTGCTCAGGAAAACCAGAGACAAGGTCATGTTCTCAAAGTAACAAGATTTGAGGCTGATTGGAAGGGACAAGACTGGAGCAACCATTTTAGTGATGTATTAAGGAGTGAACGTGAAATAAATAAAAGAATCACAGAGAACAGAGAGAGCAACAGTGTTGTGACTTGATTCAATACTGCAGGCTGAGACTAGAATGGATATAGAGGGATGCGGGGAATGAACAGGGGGATGTAGGATACAAGACTCCTCAAGGTGGTCATGAGAAAGTAAAAGGAAGCCTGAAGTTGAAGGGAACTAAGAAAGTAGCAAGACTGCAAAGCCAGGCCAAAGGATATGAAGGAGAGTCTAAATGTCCCTTCCATATTCCCATAGTATACTCCAATTCCTTATCATTACTTTTCTAACAAAGGATCATAATTGTTTTAGTCTCCCCCAGCTCAACTATAAGCAACCCAAGGACAGAGACTCAACATGTACCTTACGGACCTCACATGAAGAAAGGGACTAGTGAGTAGGTAAATACTTAAACATGTACACACTTCTGACATTTGCATTTCTCTTCTTGGGCTCATCTCCTACAGGATGTTCAAATTCTTGTGACTTGTTTGTGTCCTGGCTCTGACCTGCCTATCTGGTTTCGTTTATTGTCCTTGTGCTAACCTTCAGACTGCCTGATTCTAGAACCCTCTTCTCTCTTGATTACCATTCCCAGATACTCAATCCCAGCTCACTGCTTCCACTAGCTGGATGTACTGCAGTTTTAAGGCTAATACTAACTAGAAGATCAGTTAGACCCAGAAGAGACAACAGCAAGCCTCTGGCCTCATAAAAACAGAAGCAGAAGTCAGAGTATGTCCAAAGCAGAGTATCAGAAGGTCAACAACAGGACAAATGAAAAGGAAAGTAGTGAATGCCATAGTGAAAATAAATTACAAAGATAAACTTGAATGTGTGGGTCAGAGACAGATAATTAGTAATAGCCAAACTAACTCAGTTCTCATGGACCGTCTTTTAGGGACAAAAAGAGAGACTATTTCTTGAATTAGATTTATGGTCATATATATATATATATATATATATATATGACCATACTATAATATATATAATATATATTATATATATAGTAATTGTTATTGCCAAAGTACCTGTGGGATAAGACTTTATTATTTTGCAGCAGAGATAAGTCCATGCATTCAGCAGACATGTCTTATGCACTGACTGTATGCAACCTAGAAATACCCAGAGCAATAAGATAGTTGTATCCTTATCTTTAAGAAGTTTACAGATCCCAGCAAGATCAATGTATGGCTCAACCTTGGGTAGAAGTGAGGGAGGTAAGAGGGGAACATCCGTCCTCTGAAAACACTAAGAGGGACTTCCAGAACAATTGACAATAAAACACATTCTAAAACTGGGTAAAAGTTCAATGGGTAGGTGAGGTCTTCAATCATAGGGCGAAAAAAATCTGTATTTGAACATGCACTGGGAATGAATGTGTTGGCTATTAAAGTGTAGGGGTATCAGAGAAAAACAGGAAATGAAACAAATGAAAGTAAACAGGCGCTTCATGACTGGCCATCATCAGACATTTAGAATTTTGTGTGGTAAATGAGACAAGAAATTTCCAAACTAGGACAAGAAAGCAGAATGGGAAATTTGTTGGCAAGTGAATAGACAACTCATGGGAAACATGATGCTTTTTCTGATAGCAATAAGCTAAAATTCAGGACTGCAGGTTATCTGTAGTATCTGTAGTAAAACTTGAGTCCATTTATGGAATTCAAACAAATGCTGTACAAGAGGAAGAACTTTTGTTTCGTGAGGCTCTTAGCAATGCGACAGTATTGTAAAATGGTTGATTTTCTGCCATCAGGATTAAAGCAGAAGCTGATGTCTGCCTGCATAAGTCTCACTAGAGAAATATGATTTGGGAAGTAGAAAAGACAAGCAGTAATACCTCTTCAAACTCAGATAAGGCTATTTCTTCTATGCTTTGGGAAGATGGACTGTTATATGATCTAAAGATACTAAACATTTGATTGTCTACAGCAAAATCAAAATTAACTCTGACATAACCCTTTAGCAAGCAATTTCCAGGCCTCTGTGATTTTTATAGAAATGCATTTAAAACTAAATTTCATCATTTAAAGAACCCTCAGACTTTAGAGGTTGAGATTTAAAGCGAAAAGTACAAGAAGGAAAAGTTCCTAAATTATAGATAAAATACTGTAGTCTTTTAAAATCCATTTCCTGATGTTCAGGATAGTTTAGCCTTCATTCTACAAAGATATAAAGTCAATTATATGCAAGGATGTTAAAAGTACCTTCACTCAATCAAGGTTTATAACATGGCTGTGTTCTTTCACAAGAATCACTGTTCTTATGTTCTTCTTACCTAATTTGTCTTTCCTGAATTATTTTCCATGAAAATTGAGGTGAGAATGTATGTTGATCTTATCATTTTTCATCCCCAATGTGACGAGTTCTCAGATTTACATTGGGCTTATCAATATATTTGATGACATGTAGTTGTTCCTGATAAATTTTAATTATGTAAAGGCACTCAAGTGGATGAAAACCTGGGAATAGTGCTATGACTTTGTTAAAGCTCTTTTTTTGGTCAATGTAAAAGTATTTGACAAAGTAGTCTTGTGTTCCAATGATATCAACTCATAAAAAGGTGGAAGTAGGTTGCTTAATATTACAATCAAATTCACCTGTTTGAATTCCTCTCTAATTGTACCAAATAAAGTTAATCAGCAGATATCCCAGACAAACCCTATATTTCCTAATCAAGTTAGGTAAGGACACAGTACAACCATGGAGAATTTATTTCCTTTCATTACATTTTACAAGGTCTCCATTATTGAAGCGTAACTCTGAAAATAAAAGGTTAGTCTCATTCAACAAAGCAAATCATATGTAGACCTGCCTTATTCTCTTATCACCCTTACCAGGCAGGCATCAGTAGCTTTTCCTACACATTAGGAATTGTTTAGAAATGCTTCCTATGCCTAAATTATCATAAAAATCACCAGAAAAATACTTAGACCAAAAAAATCTAAGCTAGGCAAGCTTGTATGCACCTATAATCTCAAAACTTGAGGCTTTATGAGTCAAAAGGATCACAAGTTCAAGGGCAGTTTAAGAGATCTTTTTATAAAAAAAATTTCTAGAATTATTGGTTATAAAGCTTGGAAACATGTATTTATTTAAATTTCCCATGGGAATTAATTGATGGAGCAGATTTATTGACTAGAGTTGTATCACTATTCAGCTAAATTTACTGACAACCACCTCAGAATATCATAAATTGTCTGTAGTTGTTCTGGAGTTCTACATGAGATGACTTCTACTCTAAAGTTTCTCCCTAATGCACTGTATGTCTTTCTGCAACATCTGTAAGCATAATTTTCAGATGCTCTCTCCATCTTAGACTTCCAGTGCATGGAGGAGAATCATAATGTGAAACAAATCTTGTTGTTCACACTTTAACTTCATTGGCTCATTTGTTTCCCAACAAAACAATCCTGAGCCTATGCAAAAAAAAAAAAAAATGGTATAGGCTTTTAGGCTCTCAAAATCAATCATTAGTAAGCATAATTTACCTGCTATAATTGTAACTATGTCAAGCACACTTTTTGATGATATTTAATTTTTAACATGAAACTTCTATCAATATATAGGACAAAATCCCAAATGTCCCCTGGTGTCCCATCCAAGACACCCCAAGCTGCAACCCCAGGACACTTGTAATTTGCTTGTAGAATAAATTTCAGTTTTCCAGAGATTCAAGGAAATATAATTATACAAGGTATATACTTCTGGGCACAGTTTCTCTTGCTCAGCATAACTGTAAGATATGGTCACCATTCTCCAGAAAAAGAAAAAAAGAAACAAGAGAGAATCAACAGGGAAAAGAGAAAGAGGAAAGGAATAGAGAAGAGTAGATAAGGAGAGAGGGAGAAAATGAATCTGAAAAGTAGGTCAGTCAGCTAGAAACTTAGGAGAGAGCTGACGCCGCTCAAGGCCATTTGGGTTTCTTATTTAGAAGGTCAGTCTTCGTACTATTAAGACTTCAACTGAGGGGAAAAGGGAGAATAACCACTTTTTTCAAAGCTGACCATTAAATGGTAGTGTTATACAAAAATCATTATCATAGAAATATCCAAAATAATATATAACCAAACATCTGAGCACAATGGTTCAGCCAAGTTGACATACCAAACTAACTATCAGCATAATCTCTCTGAGAGTGATTCATAATGTATATGTATGTGACAAGTGTTCCTTTTTTTTTTTTTTGCCAGTCCTGGGCCTTGGACTCAGGGCCTGAGCACTGTCCCTGGCTTCTTCTCGCTCAAGGCTAGCACTCTGCCGCTTGAGCCACAGCATCGCTTCTGGCCGTTTTCTGTATATGTGGTGCTGGGGAATCGAACCTAGGGCCTCGTGTATCCGAGGCAGGCACTCTTGCCACTAGGCCATATCCCCAGCCCAAGTGTTCCTTTTCTTATTAAATAATGTCTTCCATTATGACTATTTCACATTTGAATGGTTCCAATTGGGTGCAATCAGGGTAAGCTCATATGAAATATTTGTGTGTGTGTGTGTGTGTGTGTGCATTTAAGACATATTTTTTCATTTTTCTTTGATAAATATTTATAAGTGGGACTGATTGGTTATATGATGTGTATATTTTAAAGTATAAGACATTGCCAAACTCTTTTTTGTTTTTTGGTTTGTTTTTTTTTTGCCAGTCCTGAGGCCTGGACTCAGGGCCTGAGCACTGTCCCTGGCTTCTTTTTTTTTTTTTTTTTTTTTTTTTTTGCTCAAAGCTAGCACTCTACCACTTGACCCACAGCACCATTTCTGGTGCTTTTTCTATATATGTGGTGCTGAGGAATCGAACCCAGGGCTTCATGTATGTGAGGCGAACACTCTACCACTAGCCCACATTCCCAGCCCCCAAACTGTTTTTTAAAGGTATTTACTATTTCAAATATCAAATACCAATGTAGAAAAGTCCCCATTGGTCCACATTCTAAGAAAATTGTTTGTGCTTTTAATTGTTTTTCATTGCACATATCTAGTGGTGCATAATGTACCCCTATGGCTTTCATGTACATTTTCCTGATGAGTAGTCAAGAAAAGTTGGGCATCTTTTCATATATTGACTGAGGAATTGTATTTCTCCTTTTTATGATGTGTCTATTTTAACCTCTCCATTTTTTAAATTTGGTTGTTTGGCTTACTTTGTATTATTCAATTGTAAACATTCCTTATTATTTGGTATACAAATTGACATGTTTAAGTATTGTAAGAGCTTTCCCCCTTTGTGAGTCACATTTTCTATATCTGTAAAAGAGCAGAAGTTTTAAACTTAGATGATGTCTTACTTATCCTTTCTTTTAAGAGTTTGTGTTCTTGGATTACCTAGAAATTACCTTCAGGCTTGCGGATTGGACGAGCCTGGGCTCCGACTTGGCCTGCGGGGACGCTGGGGACCTCCGCGCCTGGCCGCGCGCCTCCGACGCTCAATGGGAAGCGGTCCGTGTGGTGGGGCGGTTGGGGACCGCGTGGAGGAACACGCAGGTTAACGCAAACCCTTACACGGGCCCTCGCTTTAGGGAACTGGAGCCCTAACCAAAAATACAATGTCTCTGTGCGCCCTCGTGCGCCCCGGAGCTTGAACTCGGGACCTGGTGGGCGCTGTCTGCCTCAAGGCTAGAGCTTAACCACTAGAGCCACACCTCCACTGGCAGCTTTTTGGTGATTAACTGGAGTTAAGAGTCTCTAGAGGGCTGGGGATATGGCCTAGTGGCAAGAGTGCTTGCCTCTTACACATGAGGCCCTGGGTTCAATTCCCCAGCACCACATATACAGAAAATGGCCAGAAGGGGCGCTGTGGCTCAACTGGCAGAGTGCTAGCCTTGAGCAAAAACAAGCCAGGGACAGTTCTCAGGCACTGAATCCAGGCCCTAAAACTGGCAAAAAAAAAAAAAAAAAAAAAGTCTCTAGGACTTCCTGCCCTGGAGGGCTTGGAATTGTGCATAGGAAATGGCCAGAAGTGATGCTGTGGCTCAAGAAGTGGTAGAGTGCTAGCCTTGAGCAAAAAAAGTAGCCAGGGGCAGTGCTCAGGCCCTGAGTCCAAGGCCCAGTACTGGCACCAAAAAATAATAATAATTTTTAAAACAACTTTTTAAACTATATACGTTCAGTGGTACTCACTAAACACTATGTTGAAAATGAACTATACAACTTGTGGATGGCGACCAGAGGGGGCAAAGGAAGGGGTGACATTATCCAAAAATGTGTTTGTTACCTGACTTATGTAACTGTAACCCCTCTGTAGATCACCTTTTATAATAAAAAAAAATCTAAATACAAAAAAAACGAAAAGAAATTACCTTCTGTCACAAAGAGGAAATTTTTTCCTGTTTCTCTATATCTTAACTTTTATTTTTGAATTTTTGCTTATGAGATACTTAGTTTTACTGATTAAATATTGAAGTGGGGGGAGGGTAGCTCTAATCTTAGCTACATGGAAGGCAGAGATAGAAGCATCACAGTTCAAGGCCAGCCAAGGCAAAAGTTATCGAGTCCTTATCTCAAACAACAAACCAGTATTGTGGTAATTTATATCCTTAAACCCAACTACGTAGAAGTCAGAAGTATGGATATTACAGCCCAAAGTGGGCTTAGACAAAATGCCAATGTCCTTGTCTGAGAGATAACTAAAGCAATAGGGGCTCCAGGCATGACTCAAGTGGAAAAGCACGTGCCTATTAAGCATGAAGTCCTGAATTCAAACCTGAAAACCACCATAACAAAAAAAAAAATGCATGAGGAAATAATTTGTATATTTTCCACTTGTATACCATACAATTTCAATAACATTTTTGATAAAAGCTTTTTTTTTTTTGTCTGTCATGGGCTTGAACTCTGGGCCTGGATGCTGTCACTGAGCTCTTCAGCTCAAGGCTAGCACTCTACCACTTGAGCCACATTGCCACTTCCAACAAAAGTATGCAGTCCCTGTTTAATTATCTTGTTACCTTTGATGAAAATAAGTCATCAGCTACACATAGACTTATTTTTAAAAACTGGCTTCTTGCTCATCTATGCCTATCCACACGTTCATAGGTTCTTTGAAATACTGAAACTTATATGAAAGCCTTGAATTCAGTTAATAAAGGCCCTCCAACTTAGTTCTTCTTTCTCAAGATTGCTTTTGAGATAGCCTTAATTTTAACTCTTGTTGACAATGCATTTGTGTTGCACTAAGCTCATTTATTAGTCTTTACTCTTTTGTTTGCTTAGGACAAATCACTGCATGTGATGGTGCAGAGTGTAGCAGCACAGCACCTTCTTTTGTTCTGCAAAATTATGCTTTTGTATTTAACTCCTGTAAAACATAGCTATTGTCCTCCATCAGCTTAACTAAGTATACTTTTGTGTTTTAAGGTCCATATCATTGGACTACATATTAATCTACTTTCACATAACACTTTCATTCCTATCATTTAAAATGAATCTCTGCATTGTAATTGAATTGTCTATCCCTGTAATCTTCTCTAAAAACTCAATCTCCTCAATTCCTAAACATTTGAGCTCCTTTAAACCCAGCCTACCTGCTGTCAATACCAATTTTCTTAATCTTAAAGACAGCAACTGATTACTAACCTCACCAGAGTTGAGATGCAGAATGATCACCTTTATGACATAAAATGCACATTTTGATGGCATTCTTGCTATGATGGGGCAAATCTAATTTCTGGTCTTCTCTCACTAGAAATCACCTGCTGACTGGAGTTATAGCACATATCTGCTACTATGAGACATCCCTTATATATACTTTTTGAAATGAATCACTACATTGATTTGCATTGATCCCCAAATAGTTGTGTCTCTTTAAAGAAGACGAAGGTCAAAAGAATGGTTGCATTTTAGATGTTACATTTCAGAAGGGTACCTATAATCATTATTTCTGAGGAATAAGAATTATTAAGAGAATTGCAAAATAAAAGCTGAGGGAGAAAAGAAAGGATCCTTGCCATGAAATAAAGAAAGAAGTGATGATCAACAATGTAGGATTTCAGAGACACAAGTTGTATCTCTCCCATATTCTTTCCTTAGTACTCACAGTGTTAGTACTGGTCAGCACAGTCATCTTCCTTAATTTAGATCTGAGTGCTTATGATCCAGCCACACCAGGCTTAATCCTGAAAACTCAACAATCCTTACCCTAATTTCCATGTTCTTAAGAATATATAAGTTATTAAAAGATATGTTCTTCCTTCCTTAAGGCCTTGTGAATTCCCAGTGCTAGAAGAAATACATAACATAATGAATCTGGCCAGTTATTAACATGCTCCAAGACATCTGAAGATACATTAGTTAAGCAACAGAATTCATTAACTACAGAGAATTAAATGCTGAAAAGTGTCATTCATGAATGATAGCAGCCATGTTTGCCCACTGTGACATTATAGGCAAACTATATAGAAGGTAAGTACAACTTTCCTATATCCTTGACTAGTAAATAAACTCACATTATGTCAAATCATTCTCATTAACACACTATCTAATTCTATGACAAAGATCGTAAAATTTCAGAGCTAAATGAGTCTTCAATATCACTTACTATTATTTGAAATTTTACAAGGGTATAAACTGAAAATAAGAGGCTTGAAGAAAGTCAATGGCAAACCGAACCCACAAGGTTACTAGGGCTTGTTCTCTGATACTCTGTTACCAAACCATTGTATACCAGAGCACCCCAGCTATGATATTTTCTAGATTCTTTAAGGGTCAGGCTTTGAGAAAAACAAATATTTTTGGAGATACAAAGAACATATTATTTTCTACTAAATATGAAAATTAAATTGACAGTGCTAACAGGTAATATAGAATATTGTTTAAACAAAATAAAATGGAAAGTTTCTATGATTTTGAGATGTATATACACACATTTAACTCTAATAAAATTTAAGGAAACATATTACAAACAAATGAACTAAGGATGATCAATTGTAAACCCTAAAACTTGCTTTCACTTTCAAGAAAATATAATTTTATTTAAAATGTTTGCAGCAATTATTTCTCCTACTCATTTTACCATATCCACTTGAGAAAAATACACTTGCTTTTTTATTGTACCTCAGTAATTGTGCAAAGAGGTCTCACTTCAACATCAGTTTGTGAGTACAGCACATGTTGACCAGTGTCACTCCTTGCATCCTTCTCTGCCAGCTCTCCCAACCCCATCTCTCCCCATAAAATACCTACCTCCATTTTCACATATGTACATTTTAAATTATGATTGTATTATTTTACCCTTTCTCTTTATATTTGTCTGCCCTCCTGACCTTATCACCCTCCACTGACAACAAATGTTCCCTGTTCCTGGTATTTGCTTTGTTGAACTTTAAGTTCCTATTCATAGGTGTTACATCACTGGAATCCTCCACTGCACATAGCATATGCCAGTTAATATGTTTGTGTCTATATACATATGACACTGCATATGTTTACACACATAGCTATAATTTAGATATAATTTCCACCTATGAGAGAAAATACATGTCCTTTGTCTCTGAAAGACAAAGAATACACTTGTTGAAAGAATCTTTCAAACAAGGATTAACAATAGTCTAAGAAGTAGTTCATTATTTATATTACACTGGAAATTCAATTTGATTTCAGGTTTCATTTAGAATCTTCTTCCAGACATAAAAAGGTTTACTGCAGCCTCCTGTTATTGACAAAGTAATAGCATATATGAGACTTTCTTTGTACCAGTAGATTCTTGGGAAAAGTTATTGTCATAGTTTCAAGAGCAGTTACTAATAATATACTTCAGATGGCCTATCTGTATCTCTATATCAAAAGGAAGAGAGAAAAATAAAGTATCTACATCAAATATTTACTCTGCCAGTCTGTCTCTGTTAGTAGAAGAAAAATTTATTTTCTTCATTGCGAATGGTCACACGTGCTAATGTAACTACATAGAATGTGAAACAGCTGTCATGGGGTCAGCTGGGTCTTAAAAACTAAAAATAAGGGGCTGGGGATATGGCCTAGTGGCAAGAGTGCCTGCCTCGGATACACGAGGCCCTAGGTTCGATTCCCCAGCACCACATATACGGAAAACGGCCAGAAGCGGCGCTGTGGCTCAAGTGGCAGAGCGCTAGCCTTGAGCGGGAAGAAGCCAGGGACAGTGCTCAGGCCCTGAGTCCAAGGCCCAGGACTGGCGCAAAAAAAAAAAAAAAAAAAAACTAAAAATAAGGTTAGGTGCCGTGGCTTAGTTGGTTAAAGCGCCTGTCTAGTAAAAACTAAAAATATTGTGAAGTGCCTCATTGAGGATTGTACATACCCATAAAGTTGATGAATAAATACTCTTACAGAAGAGAAAGGGCATAAACATGTGCATTCTGTACCAAGAAGTTGAAACTGTGAGATTTTTTTTCACTAAATATATATTGCTACACAAAGAAATCAATAGCACGTGTATTCAGGCAAACGAAAAGCAATTTCACGTGTGTTCTTATTTTTTATTGTTTTTCCACACCCCTCTCAATTTTTTTATTTAAAAAAAATGTTTTACCTGCCCAACACAGGAAAAAGGTAAACCCTGTGACCACTGCAGATCCTAAAAGACACTGGATGAATTAACCTCTCTAAAGCTGAAAAGCATTGGGCTAAACATACTATGGTCCTTCATTCCACAGGCAGTTCAAAGGGCAGCAGTGGGCTGAGATCCCCCAAGGTTCTATGTGTGGAATTCTGGTTTTAAGCAATTGTAGAGTGCTTGTCTGAGTGTGCATGCCCGCTTGCCGTCCGCTTTTCTGTCCATTAGAAGGTTCTGACATGAAAGCAATTGACATCCTTTTGATTTACTTGTATCATTACTGGCAGTCTTCAAAGTTTCCCCCAAAGCTAGATGAAAAATGAAGTTTCTCATTCAATTATCGGTCAGCAGGTAATAATTTTACTTCTAGTGATCTTCTGTGAGCAAGCCAGGATTTTATTTACAAAGTGTAGCATACTTTCTGTCAGCATTCCTATATTTTAAAAAATCCCATATATCCATTTTATATTTTCAAACTAAGCTTTAAACTATCAATGCTTGACTGCCCATAGCAACAAAAACTTATTGTAATTTTTATACAAGAACTGTAATTCATATACCAATTTGAATTCCAAGATAAAAACAAAGTTTTAATGGAAACATCAGTGTTCTGTCCAATTTCCATGCCAATAATTCCACTCTCAGACATTGATACTTTAACCATTCCTTTTTTTATTTCCATACAAGCTGTCCATCTACTTTGTGCTGATACCAGAAAGAGAGGCAGGAGTCCTAAAAGTGGCCAACAAGTAACCTGTAAGATTTCCTATATCCAGAATGTTCAAGGGTTCTGCAAATCCTCCCGGTTCATGCAATTACTAAAGCTCTACCCAGTAGCAAGCAGACATATTCATAGAAAGGAGTAAACAAAGTCATATAGAGATGAGCCAGTAAATTCATTAGGTCTGATACAGAAATGTTAAAAATTTTTCTATTCAATGTCATTCCCTACTTGGTATGCATCTAATGCCTGTCTTTGGTTTAGTAACAAAAATGCTATTAAATATTGCTGTGCATTACAAGCCTTCCAAATTCTCTGGGTTTGCTGTACTGATGTGGTCCTGCATAAAATACAAGGATATTGCCATTTGCCTGGCTACCAGTCCTCTAGACACAAGCATCTCTTAGGTTGAATGATAAATAAATTTTCCACCTGAGAACACAAAACAACTAGAACTGCATGTCATTTCTTAAAGGAAAAATTGACCTTAAAGTGATGAGCCATGATAAGTCTTGTATTAAAAAAAAAACTTTTTTAATACCATGAAGAAACAATTCACTTACTGATGACTCTCCATGAGTTTTAAGATTTTTTAGAACTAATTTTAAGTAGTATGACTCAATTATGAATACACAATACAGTGATCTGAATCTATTTTCACCAGTCAAATGAAAATGTACTATTTGGTATACAATAAAACATTTTAGTCTTATAAGCACTTTTACTAGAAATATGATGGACAGAATAGCTCTCCATTATCAGAGCTTAGTTGACCACAAATACAAAATATGATTTGTGTATCTTGATTTATAAGTGTGTTTACACATCCTTTGGCAGGCAATCACTTTTATAACAATGCAATATTCTCATCTTTGAGGAAAAGTAAAGATTCAGCGTTTCCGAAACTCCATATCTGACATTCTCATCAAGACGCAGAGTAGGCCCATTGAGGGATTGCTCACAATAGCAACACGTCCCATGTCCCATGGTGTTAGCAAATGAAATTCTTTTCAAACTGGTCCTTAGCTAGTGACCCAGCAAATCATCTTCTTTCAACCAATTTTAAGTGAGGCCAACCATTTAAAACTGATTTGGGTTTTTAGTTCCCAGGAGGTCAGAAGTCGTGAATAGTACAAAATGGAATAGGCAGACCCAAACAAAAATTTTATGTGCCAATATTTCCCTCAGTAATACTCCCCAAATTAATTTTCAATAACATAACCTTTGACTTGTTTCAGGATGCACTTTGGATATGATTAAAGCCAATACTTTCCTTGGAAAAATTCAAGTCCCACTGTAAAAGTATAACCAGTTAGGCAGGCTAAATTTACATCATTCTATTTCACTTGGTTTGCTCCTTGTAAACAGTTCTGAATCTCAGAGCAGTGCTTTTCCTAACATAATAGCTGCTGAGGTGCAGAGAACCAAGATAGGCATCACTATGCTCAGACACAAAATTCTTTTTTTAAAAATGCTTTACTTGTTGGTTGAAATCAATCTCATTTCTGTGGAACCCACCAGTGATTTTTCTGGTAACTTTTTAAGTTCTATTTATTATACCTAATGCATTCATGCAGAAATAAAAAAAAGAACAAGAAGATTTATTAAGAAATGTTTCAGATATTTTTAAATCTTTAGGTGGTTCAGAAGTGGCCTTTTCAAAATGGGTTTTGTAAAAGGAGATAGAGAACCACAGAAAGCTGTTAAATAATAGGAGGCAAAGGGGTCAGGGAAAGTGAGAGAGTAAGCACGGGGTCCAGTCTGATTAGAGTATTGTATACACATGTGTGAAGTACCCAGGTGAAACCCCCTTGAACAATTGGCATGTTTATTAAATGGATGGCAAAACTATAAATAGATCTTGTCCATATTGTGGAGCAGGGAGAGTGAAGATGATCCAAATACTTTATGTACATGTGTGGAACTGGAACAATGAAACTTCTTGAAATTAAGTTGGGAAGTAGGAATGAGGAGAGTGATAGAGGAGGTGTCTTAGCTAGGTACATTTTATGTATGCATGCATAAACATATCAAAATGAACCCCTCTATACAACTAATTGATACTAATAAAATGTGGGAACAAAATGAAACTAAAAAGAAGTAAAAGTGTAGTTTAAACTCTATAACCATAAGTTTATCTGCATAGATCTCAGGCAATTATCCAGATTTACATAATGAGTTTTCCTAGTTTCTATAATACTATATTGTTTATGCCTTTTTGTTGTTGTTGTTGGTCATGGGCATTGATCTCTGGGCCTGGGTGCTCTCTCTGAGCAATTCAGCTCAAGGCTATCACTCTACCATTTCAGCCACCACACTACTTCCAGTTTTCTGGTGGATAATTGGAAATAAGAGTCTTACAGGCCTTCCTGCCTAGGCTAGTTTTGAACTGAGATCCTCAGATCTCAGCCTTGTGTGTAGCTAGGATTACAGGCATGAGCCACCAATACTCAGCTATTATTTATGTGTCTTATCAAAAATTCCTGTCTAACCAAATAGACCATTAGTCAATTGCTAGAGTGCCCAGGAATATAAACCAAGTCACTTTTATTAATACTACTTGATTTAGGTGATTTTCTTGTGGTGTTTATTTACATAATTATAATTATAATTCCGTATCATGTTTGTATTGCTGGTCTCTTTGCAGTTCAGCACCTGTTCATTTTTAAATATTTAGTTATGTACATGTCTATGATGACAACAGGAGCAAAATAATCTAGAACATCACAGAGTACAACTAGCCTAATACTCTTTATAAAAGTCCCAAGTCTGATATTCCACTGAGCTACTATAAACCAACCACTTAATCTGTCCAGATTTCATTCTGTCAAAATATTAATTATGCTGCAGGTCACCAGAGGCTCTCCTAACTGCTCAGAAGACTAAGATCTGAGGATCATAGTTCAAAGACAGCCTGCGCAGGAAAGTCCATGACAGTTATCTTCTATTAACCACCAAAAAGCCAGAAGTAGTGCTTTGGCTGAGCTGGTGGAGTACTAGCCTTGAGCAAAGAAGCTCCCAGGCCCTGAGTTCAAACCCTAAGAGCCCCCCCCCCCCCCCGTCTCTCTCTCTCTCTCTCTCTCTCTCTTTCCCTCTCTCTCTTTCTCTCACATACACACAAGATAATTTAATATCTATATCATAAGGTTGATTTGAACTTTAAATGGCTTAATATTTATAATGTGTTTAAAGCATATCTTGATACCAAATGTGTGTTATTACTATCTTAATACCAAATGTGTGTTACTACATAATTAAAGTGAACACAATGGTATGACATGATCAAAATGTGCATACGAATTTTATGTGTTCAAATTTTCCCACTAAATTTTCATCCAAATGCACTGAATAATTGCAACATTTATATCTCTTAAGACTTGTGAATTTTTTTCTCCATAACTTTTTAACTGTGTGAATTAAATGTGTAAACAGCTTGAATAAACTCTGTACTGCTCAGGTTCTTCATCTCTAAAGTGGTGACAATAAAAGCATGCACTTTATAGAACTATTATGAGTGAAAAGTAAGATTATGCTAATAAAGTGCCCAATAAAGTTCTTATCAAATAATAAAAGCTCAAAACAGGAAGCAACAAGTGATATTCTAATTCAATATTTTGATTAATGAAGAGGAGGAGGGAGGAAATAGGGAGAAGGTCAAGGAAGAAGAAAGAGGAGGGAGAGGAGGAAGAGGAGGGAGTTATTGTCTCATGTTAATGATGCGCAGATGAATTATTACTGGTAAATGGTAGAGAGACAGTAATCATTTAGGAATATAATGATATTGGGTTTTACATTATACCTTATAAACATATTAAATGAAAATGCAAAAACTAAATTCTTAAACAACTAGTTGGAAGTACAGATACCTATTTGAAAACTTCATTTTTCAATCACCTTAAGACACAAACAAAAATCACAGACTAATGCAGAGATCTGCAACCCTTTTATACAAAGGGCTATATTTTTTTATTTTGAGCCCCAGATAGCTTTTGTCTTGGCTACTCAATTTTGCTACAGTGTTGGCACAGCTAGTATAGACAATAAGAAATTATTGTGTCCCAATAAAATTATGCCTATGAAAACAAATTGAGGGACAGTTTGGGCCTTTATAGCTATCTGATATCTTTTTTATCTCAGCGACCTAACATAAACTCCAGCAAAAATCATGTTGACTTAACGAATTTGCTCCATTGTCTTGAATATAGACTTTATAGACGATCATGAAAAAAGAAATAGATGTGTTTTCTATCCTTCGAGAACATTCTACTCAAGTCTAAAAAAAACAGATGTATAAAAAGTTATAAGCACAACAACCTACATTATGTTATAGTATGTTACATCTGTGATTTAATTTACACCCAGTTTGTAATATGCTCAAGTATGTTGTAGAGAATTGCATGAAACTCAACTATTTTTTCCAATGGGATAGTAATTCCATTTGTGCCTCATTTTCCACTGTGTCATCTACTTTTTTCTTCAAAAGCATGAAAGAATGTGAAGATTTAATACTTGTCTATAAAGTGAATCAATTTTTTCATGTAAATACAATACACTTGAATCTATATACTTTGAAAGAACTTTATTTTTAAGAGCTCCATACATGGCCTCCTGGTGTTTACTACAGGTTATATTCTTACATTGACTGTATAGAAAGTGGAGGCATAGTAAACCTACACGATATGCACAGCAGCCCAGGCTCTGTGCTTGGTATTTATGGTGCATGGGGAGACATGGGGGAGAAGGGATCTACAAACATGAAAATATCCTCTCTGAATCATCCCTGCCAAGTATCTGAAAATGAGGCAGCACCCTAATCCCACTGATTGTTGTTTTCTTCATCCCATAGTCAGACACTGACTTTCATCTCTTTGGACTTAACAGTTTAGATGGTAAATTGATTTTCTGAAGTGTAAGCCTGAGTTATCCCTCAATTAACATGTTAAATTAAATATCAACTCTGCCATCAAGGAATTCTTTCCTAGAGAACAATTAAATTTTACAAGCCTTATTCAGTCTGTTCAGTCTGGCATGACAAATACAACACTTTAGGCATCAAACTTTCATGACCTGTTTAGTAACTTGTTTTCTAACTCTGTTTCAGAATGTAAATTTCATCTGGTGGGGAGAAGGATTTTTCCAAATGGGTTAGTTTACCTCACATTTCCCCAAACAATGCAAGTGAATTACTTGTGAGACACAGAGCATCATTCATCACATCAGTCACAACCTCAGGTATGGAATTCAAAGGTTTAGGTGCTATGTTTATGCAACAGTACATTTTCCTTCAGGTAAGTTGTTTCTATGTAATCAGAGCTCTTTCATGATTTTACTACATCATCATTGAGTGAATGGTTATTGACTTCCTTTCATAAGCATGAAGAAACTCAACTTTTGAAGCTCAGCAGCATGAATAGAAGCATCTCATCACCCCAGGAGATAAGAAACAGAAACACTACACAACTAAAATGGAATCAAGTTATTGCTAGTTTGTCACCAAGAGCACCTATTCACAATGGTGTAATTGTAATTTCAGTGGCATTCTCTAAGGACATTCTCTAAAAAACATTTCAAGACTGCAAATAATCCCTTAACCTTTAATCAAAAAAGCAGGAAAAAAAATTCCTCCAATTCACTGTCCCATTTCATTAAAAAGAGAAAGCCTTTGCTTTGTAAATTAAATTATCCATTGTACAATAACATTGAAATTTATAGCATATTAAAAGTATTCTCTGGGGGATTATTTGCATCACATTACTAAGAGTATTGTGGGTGAGTCAGTGGAAATAAATAATATGCTGGCAAGATGCAATGTCTCTTTTTTGAATTTAATTGTCAAGCCTGAGATGTGATATAGTGTCACCGAAGGGAAAGAAACCATAGAGTAAGAGTTGGTTTTTATTAAAAAAAAAAAAAACAGAAATACCACACATTGAAACATTGAAATATGTGTATACTTCAATATTATGAAACAAAGTTTGCTAGTAAAGAATAATCGTGTGTGTGTGTGTTTGTGTGTGTATCCACATATGCACCAGCATGTGCACACATGGGTCCTGGGACTTGAACTCAGAATCTTAGTGCTGCCACTGAAGTATTTTGCTCATGGCTAGCACTGTAATGCTTGAGCCATAGTTCCACTTGTGGGTTTTGGTGGTTAATTGAAGATAAGAGTCTCACAGGCTTTCAAGCCTAGACTGGCTTTGAACCATGTAAGTCTGGCCAGAGAGAAAAAGGATGCTTGCTTTCCCTTCCATGTGGAAACTAAGTTTACCTTATAAACTTATAAGTAAATATGTCAGATTTTATGCTATCACATGCAAATTGTATTAACTGAAATATGGTAGATTCACAGCAGATTTCGAATAATGCAAGTTGTTAGAAAGGCAAAGTCATGAGTCCAACAAAATAATACACCAGGAGATGGTACTTAAAAGAGGTGAAATGGGGTGAATGGGGAAAGAGGTAGATGACTGAAGAGGAGAAGAGGGGGAGAATGCAGTAAAAAAAATTCAGTATCCTACAAAATTAATAAGAATGAGGGAAAAGAGGGGAAGGGGAAGGGTGGGTGAGAATGCTGAAAGGGGAGACATTTCAAGATGCAGTATGTTCATAAACTGCTTTGTTAAATAGTCACTTATCTCTACAACTACTTAAAGATCATTTTTAAATATGTAATCATTTTTTGAAAAAGAATTCCACACAGATTATAATGAGGCTGGACATCATCTGAAAGGCCTCCTCCTTGGCTAGTTTTTGTGCCTCCTTTACTTCTTACAAGTTTCTCCTGAAAGCACTTGTTTACATTAGTAACCCATAAATCTTTGTCCCAAGCACTATTTTCAGAGGACCACCAATGATGTTACTCTTCCTCAAATGTACCCTGAGATATTTCCTAAGTCCATTTCATTACTCTTTTTGAATACCTTCAACAAAATGGATGAAACCTAGGAGTCTCAATAAAGGTGTCAAGACTGAGCACTAATAGCACTTGTCATTGAAGATGAAAACTCTTTGTGTGGTGCTGGAAGTGGGAATGGGTGCTGCTTCCTCATTCTCTATCCCTCTTGAGTTTAATTTTTTTTCCTTATTATCTCTCAGTACCATGAAATCATTGCTACCTTTCTCTGAATTGATTTGTGGTTTTATAATACAAATGCTGCACATTTAAATGTATTGGCTTGCTGTTAAGCAGTTTTCAGACCTCAGAAACATAGAACAAAGTTATACCCTGCCTAGAATCTTTAATGTTTTTTCTACATATGTTTATGAAAAGGTAAGAGTGCTGCATGAGAGCCCTACAAAGACGTTATTTCTCTTTTAGGTATTACAATCGGAGGGGTTCAGGAGGATTTAATATCTAGGAACCCTAGGTGTGGGTTAGAGTTCTGTATCTTGACTGAAGAAGAAAGACACTTCATTTTTAAGAGAGTCTAAGACAACCCCAGTATAATAAAAGTATTGTTTACCTCCATGTAACCTATGTGAACTTCCTCTCATTTTCTGAGAGAAACATAATAAGTACTACGAAATATATTGAAAAAATACATGAATGTGAGTTTCTCTTTTTCTAGTTTATATGCAACCAGAAGTTTTAGATGGTAAGTTAGGGTTATGCATTAAATACTACTGCTCCCTATTGGTCTTGCTAACAGTATTTGGTGCTAGTCTTCTCTTTGTTTTTATTCTATGACAAAATGTCTTTATTTCTATTAAAGAATTTTTCCAGGGGCTGGGAATGTGTCTTAGTGGTAGAGTGCTTGCCTAGCATGCATGAAGCCCTGGGTTCAATTACTTAGTACCACACACACAGAATAAGCTGGAAGTGGCACTGTGGCTCAAGTGGTAGAGTGGTACCCTTGAGCAAAAAGAAGCTCAGGAACAGAACTCAGGCTCTGAGTTCAAGCCCCAAGACTGGCCAAAAAACATCCATTACATATTTCTTCACTTATTTAAACAGTGATTGTTCTTATCTAGGCTAAATTCCCCTGCGAACACTAAACCAAAATTGAGAAATACTGCTGAGAGTCTGTTTAAGGCTCACAAGAATTTTAACATGCCTGTTCTGCTCTACTTTCTTGTCTTCTGGCTTAGAGCTTCCTTGGCCATCACATTTCCCTATCTATAGTCTCTTTTGTGTCTTTTGGCTATGTTTACAGACTCCTTTGTAACTGGAATATAAATAATAACAGGTATTTCCAAGAAGTCAACCATGCAAGAGCTGTGTTTAGAGATGATTTGTAAGAATCATTTGGGCATTGCAGATCTGAATATAAGGAACCACGTGAAATGGGGCAGGAGTGAAAAGACTGCAAAATAAAAGTAAAAGAAATATAAACTTATTCACAATGCATCCTGTCATAAAGAATAAATCGCTATGATGTTAAAGTCATTTAAAGAAAAAGGATCATGCAATGTTTATGAAGTATAGTACAGAAAACAGCCTTATGATAGAAATATGAGATTGAAAGAATATGGTTGAAACTTTAACAACACAGTTAAACCATAACGTATTATCATTATTACTTCTTTTATTCAAAGAATTCACTTTCCAAAGATAATGTTCATTCAGTATGGGAAAATGTGTGCTTGTGTTATAGAATATGCATGACTTCTAGGTAACATTATTTAGAATTGCTAGTTGCTATGATGGGAGCAAAAAAGTCCTCTAAACAAACAATATAAAGATCCCTTGGATATAATTATCTAATATGAAGTTTTTTCAAGCAGATGTTAGAGAATTCTTCATTTGCAAAAAGAGAACACTGGAGTAGCACAAATTGATCACGTTGAGTCCTTTTATAGCTTGCCTCCAGGTATTTGATTATTTCTAAAAGATATTTTGAGTTTCTATATGTGCACTATGCTTTAAATGCAATATCAATAACACATTTGCATAAATTAGTATAAATGAATTAGTCTTAGTTAAAAGATATGCAGAAACAAAGTTCATTAGATTTGGGAAGGACTAGTAACAATTGTATTAAAAATGACCTCCTACAAAGATATGATTTTTGTGAAGTATTTTATTTAAAATATATAAACATGTCTTGCATTGTGATTCCTTTCCTCTCTTGTGTTTCAAATTAAGCAGAAAGCATCAGATGTAAAAGCTAGTATTTAAAAAAAAATTGTTTGATAATTTAAAACTAAGCTACTTTACATGTGTGCTAAATGTCTTAAATATAAAACTGTCTGTTAAGGTCAGACTACATTCAAGGAAAGAAAGCACAGACACTGCTAACACATAAAGTTGACCGCAGCCTGGGAGAACAGCCCAAAGGCCCAAGTTTGTTATTTTGATTTCCAATTTCTCCCATCAAGTCTTGGAACATCAGCTGAATTGCCCTCTGATTCCGTCACCTATAAGCGTTCTGCCACGTACATGGGTACAGAAAATATAAAAATAGGTAAACTGAAATTAACATACTTTGAAAATATGCCAAAGCCTTTGGCAAGAGTAGATTAGTGGCTATAAAATATGGTTGCCACTGAATCTGGATCCTTCTTACTCTTAAAAATCTCATCTCCCACCATGCTGCAACTCAGCTTCTGGATTCTAGCTCTAGCTTTCTTTTTGTCAGTTTCCTCCTTGTATTTTACAGTCACCTTTCTGCTAGCCTTTTGCTCATGGAGAATCTTGCCTCTTATCCACTACATGCTTTATCTTCTGCAACTCCCTTATCTACATATCTACACCACTTTCATTCATGATGAAAACCTTTGCTCAAACACTATTAAGGGAAAAGTCTTAGACCTATTCAATGACATGAAGTGAAAGGGTTTCCTTCAGAGTGTAGGAAGACATCACTTATTCCTTTAAAGTACTTGTCCCCGTTTTAATCTTCCATCCACATAACATTGTTTCATTTTTCTTCTACCACAAATGTAGAGGAACTAGAAAAGGATGACCACTTTATTTCTGACGCTTAGTATACAACCTGGCAAACTAAATAGCTTAGTTTACCAGGAAAGATAAGTAGGTGCTCCAGTCAATTCTCATATTCAGGTATTTGCTCAAGGGTCACCATTCTTTCTTATGCTTAATATAACATGTGCAATTAATAATGTGCATGAGATGAGTCTATTTATTCTGAAGCTTTCTGCCTGGGTTGTTTCTTCTCGTTAGCATAGTCCCATGTTACCATCCTTTGAGAAACAGCATTTGGGACATTTCAGTTAATATCCATTCATATTTTACTAAGAGAGAAATCTCATGCTAATTATATTGATTTTAGGGATGACTAAATGCAAAGTGTATTTCAAGTCATTTACATGACAAGTTATAGTATGATTTATTATATGATATTTGCTGAAATGAACAAAATATAAAGAAGCTTAGTAGAAAGAGATCTTTTTTGGTGATAGATGAACAAAAAATGTTTTTATTGAATTTAAACTAAACTGAATTTAACTAAACCAAGGTAAATGGTCAGGACAACTTGTAGAGGGTAATTTCCATAAACTAAAAATCATAACGGTTTATCTCCTCTTGAATTAAAAAAAAAGGTCTCTGCATAGCCTTTACAAGGAAAACTAGACCATTGAAAGCTATAAAATCTATCTCATAATCAAATCTTCTTTTCTTTTCTCACCCACCTTCTTCCCCAATAAAATGATGGAATGAATAATTAAGAACTATCTGAATATACAAGAAATATTCTCCTAGAAGGAAAAATCCATTCAGAACTCTGCCTAAATACAGAGTAAATACAACTATGTAGATAATTCATTATGTTTAACTAATAGAGTCAACTCAACTACAATTTCTATCTTAAAACTTTCTCAAGCCAGGCATCAGTGTCTCAGGCCTGTAATCTTAGCTACTCAGAAGACTGAGATCTAAGGATCACAGTTTGAAATCAGTCCATGCAGGAAAGTCTATGAGACTCTTGCCTCTAATAAATCACCAAAATATCACTTGAGCTGTGGCTCAAGTGATAGAGTTCTAGTCTTGAGCAAAATGCTCAGGGACAGTTTCAGGCTCTGAATTCAAGCCCCACAATCAGGAAAAAAAAAAAAAAAAAAAACTTTCTCTTAAACTTTAATTCCTAGCTCTAGGAAAAGCTAGGAAGAAATTTCTCAAATATTATCTATATTTTTACTAAGATTTAACATGTACATTGTTGCTTGTGAAAATTACTCTTTTTGTTAGTCTTAAATCTTTTCTTTGCTACCTTTATATTATTATTTTAGCCAATATTTTATCTAAGAATAATATCAAAGTCAATTTCAGTATAACTACTACTTTTACAACTACAAACACGTTGCCCAGGGACACATGATGCTTGGGAGGTCCCTATCAGTTGGAATTGAAACTCATTTTAACAGAACAAATCAGGCTAGCTGTAGGTAAGTCTTCCCATTTGATTGGCTGTGTTAGAACCCTGTGAACCCCAGCATCCCCAAGAATACTTTGACATTAAACATCTGAAGTGAAAGCATTTCTCAAATTCCAAGCAGGCCCTTATTTCATCTGCATAAGCATCTTCTAATTACTATTTTGATGTCTACTGACAGCAGTGACCCACCCAGCAGTTCCCTAAGGACTCATACTATGCACCTAAATGATCCCTCATTAACTCAAAAGTGATAACACTCCATGGGGGGAGTTGGCCTTCCTTGGTTCTTTCTTTTTTTTTTATTTTTTCTGCATTACAGGTATAAGTGATAGCATGTTTATTCTGAACTTTCCTGGTTTCCCAGATTTATTGTTCAATTTTGTGCTTTGGTTTTATTATTATTATGCAATTTATCTTCTTTTAAATAAATGGAAAAAATACTCTCTTTGCTGAGAAGACAAGGAATTAAAGTATTAATGCTCTAAGAAAAAAAAACTTTAATTTTTTTTTCTGGCTGATATTTATAAGACAGATAAATCTTTTCACCAGAATGTTTTGCTTGTAGAAGAATAAATTGTTATAGCCATTTCGGGATGTGGTAAAGAACAAGTCAATTAAAACTACTGCTATTTTATATCAGTAATAATCTCATAAAGGCATATAAAGAGACATGTGAAAGGAAATTTTCAGTACAAAAATAAAATCTATATATAAAAAGCTATTACCCATCACAAAGTGAATGATTTGGACAAATAAGCATCCCTTCTGCACTAGTAGTCATGTTATTATTGGAAAGAATGATTTGTACCATTCAAAGGAAATGAAAAAATCTGGGGAAAATTATATTAAGTGCAGTAAGCTACACCCAAAGAAACATAGGTTGCATGGTTTCCCTCATTTGTTTTAACTAGATTGTGCCCATAAATCTACAAGTAAATAAAGTAGATGATAAAAGCCAAAAAACCCACTTAAATATGATAAATTATACAGGACTCTAGACAGTCACACACGGAAACTAAAGGAGTATATTCTTAGAGAGGATCACAAAGGCTCAATAGCTATATGCATATGATCATATAAAATGGTACTCATTGAAATGAACTCCAAGAAATGGAAATGAGAAGATTTTTGCTATTTAGATTTTTTTATTGTTTATTTTTATGGTTTTCTTTTTCTTTTTTCTTCTATTTTTTCTCCTTTATTCTTTTTTCTGTGCCTCTTTTCTTGTGTGTAAATTTAGCTATTTGGGGAAGGTAAAGGGGAGTACAGAAATGGTAGGACAAAGGGTAAACAAATGCAGCAGTAATACTCACTAGACACTGTATTGAAAATGGACTATACAACTTATGGGAGAAGGTAGTTAGAAGGGGAAAAGCCATTACTTCTCGTTTTTCTTGTGGAAAAACCACTGACAAGATTTTACAACTTAAGGCCTTTTCTCCCTCCAGCACAGACTCTTTGTCAGGCAGACAAAGAGTCTAAAATAATCATTCTAGAATGTGTTATATATCTTTTCAAATGTGTAGGATGTGTTTATTACAGGATGGGCTGAGAGGCTCTTGAATTGAAGAGTAGGCCCAAATTATCATTCTTATATACATTCAAAATGCATACACAAATGCATTATATACATTCAACAAATATTTCCTCAATGCTTACTTTCAGGGAAAGTAGCGCCAGTAGTAGTGCCAGTATCTCTGAAAATTATTCATTACTTCAATGTTTATTGAGGATATTTCTGTGCGCCATCCTTAACGAATGCATTTAACTGCACATAAAAAAATGCCACTTGATAAGATTGGTGGAAGTGTTCAAATATTGGACTGGTTAAAAACTTCTAATCTGACTTCCTTTATAAAAGAGGTACATGGCAGTGGCCGAGAACTGTAGCGGAGCCTCTAGGTGCCCATCTGGAAACAGTTCTCTAACTTCATAACTAGAGATGGCATATCAGGAAGCACTGATACTATGTAGAGAACTTTGAGATAAATGGAAGTGAAAGACTTCAGGTTCTTGGGCTCTGATTGATGTTATATCACTGTTGTAATTACTTTCAACATTCCATGTGATACCATAGCTTCTATTGTTGATGGTCCTCTTGTATTTCCTTCCTGTGGTTGTACCCTCACTATCACTGTATCTCATCTGAGTACACTGGATACTGTATATACTGGTATTAGAACTAGGGAAGTGAAAGGGAATATCATAATCGAGAGACAAAGGATAAAAAGACAAACGACTCCAAAAGCAATACTTGCAAAACTATTTGGTGTAAACCAACTAAACAACTCATGGGGGGAGAGGGAAAAAGGGAGGGTGGAGGGGAGAATGAGGGAGGAGGTAACAAACAGTACAAGAACTGTACCCAAGGCCTAACATATGAAACTGTAACCTCTCTGTATATCACTTTGACAATAAATTAGAAAATAAATAAATAAATAAAAATAATCTGGACACTGATGGAAGAGGGGCAAAGTACAATAAACATGAAATCACTTGATACAGCTGATGTCTAGAAATCATAACAAAGACCCATGCTATGTATCCTGCCATAATGTGTTGCCTTGCCAGTGGTGCAAAGCAATTGAACCAATCCAAACCTGAGCCAAAAGAAATCATTTCTCTTTATGCCAATTATCTCAGATATCTTTTTACAAAATAGAAAATTCACTAACAGCGATATCATAGGTCTTATCCTATTTTATCTGGACCACAACCCTTTACTAAAAATTCTTTCAGTGTTCTTCTTCTATAAAAGAAGACAACAACATTTCAAGAACCCATAATTCTTGCTAGAGGTGACAAGAGGTCAGAGATCATATTCCACAATCAGCTCACAGCAGTGTTTGTGGCCACTTATGATTTCCTGCCAATTTGGTCCATTCCTGATGTTCACAGTTCATGTTACCTCTCTAAACTTTGGTTAGCTAATCTACTAAATTTTTAAGTAATACCTTCCCTGAAACCTATTCCTGAGAACTAGAAGAGTTTATACATGTAAATCATTGTACAAGGAAATACAGAATCTTCCCACCTCCTATTACTGCTGCCACCATTGCCAGAAACAACAACAAAAAGCCCACCAATAGCGAAATATGAACCAAGAAATATATTCCTAATAAATAAAAGTAGAAGTATAAATAATAAATATTCCTCCTGGGACTCTTATTAAAATGGAAATCCAGGATATTCTCTCTGGCTTTTAGAAATCTAGCTGTTTCTTTCTTGGCCCATTCCTACTCCCAGAGCCACAATTCATGCCAGATAGTTTTGAATTTGAGCATCTGCTCACTGCCCCATCAGTCCCCACAAAGCATTTGAGTTTGTCCGTTGCCTTAGTTAATCCTCTGAACATGAAGAAAATTCCAAGCAGATTTTGTTATAGTTTCTTTTATATGCATGGGAACACACCCTTCTGTCACAAGTTTCCCATCTGGCATAAATGCTCTCATGAATCTGTGCACCTTGTCAAACAAATATGCCCACATCGCTACGTACAAGGGATAAGCCAGCCATTCTGGCTCCAAGAAGGAGGACTAATGAACATAGGGAATATACAAGTTTCCAATGACCTGTCAAAGAAAGCTGTGAGCTTTGGCTCTGCAGTGATTCCCCCAGAACACTGATTAGCATAGAGAAATGTAGATTATCATCTATGTTCATCAAATGCTAAGGATGACAGTGAACAGGCGTCTTCTAGTCTCTCCATACGGTGCATAGGTGTCTCATTGCTTCTTTTTTTTCTTATTTATTGTCAAAGTGATGTACAGAGAGGTTACAGTTTCATATGTTAGGCCTTGGGTACAGTTCTTGTACTGTTTGTTACCTCCTCCCTCATTCTCCCCTCCCCGCTCCCTTTTTCCCTCTCCCCCCATGAGTTGTTCAGTTGGTTTACACCAAATGGTTTTGCAAGTATTGCTTTTGGAGTCGTTTGTCTTTTTATCCTTTGTCTCTCGATTATGATATTCCCTTTCACTTCCCTAGTTCTAATACCAGTATATACAGTATCCAGTGTACTCAGATGAGATACAGTGATAGTGAGGGTACAACCACAGGAAGGGAATACAAGAGGACCATCAACAATAGAAGCTATGGTATCACATGGAATGTTGAAAGTAATTACAACAGTGATATAACATCACTCAGAGCCCAAGAACCTGAAGTCTTTCACTTCCATTTATCTCAAAGTTCTCTACATAGTATCAGTGCTTCCTGATATGCCATCTCTAGTTATGAAGTTAGAGAACTGTTTCCAGATGGGCACCTAGAGGCTCCGCTACAGTTCTCGGCCACTGCCATGTACCTCTTTTATAAAGGAAGTCAGATTAGAAGTTTTTAACCAGTCCAATATTTGAACACTTCCACCAATCTTATCAAGTGGCATTTTTTTATGTGCAATTAAATGCATTCGTTAAGGATGGCGCACAGAAATATCCTCAATAAACATTGAAGTAATGAATAATTTTCAGAGATACTGGCACTACTACTGGCGCTACTTTCCCTGAAAGTAAGCATTGAGGAAATATTTGTTGAATGTATATAATGCATTTGTGTATGCATTTTGAATGTATATAAGAATGATAATTTGGGCCTACTCTTCAATTCAAGAGCCTCTCAGCCCATCCTGTAATAAACACATCCTACACATTTGAAAAGATATATAACACATTCTAGAATAATCTCTGCCTGACAGAGAGTCTGTGCTGGAGGGAGAAAAGAACTTAAGTTGTAAAATCTTATCAATGGTTTTTCCACAAGAAACCCCGGAAGCAATGGCTTTAGTCCACAACAGACTAAAAGAGAACATGACACAGGTTGCTGTCTCAATGAGAACTGACACTATTCAAGTTATGCCTCGAGGCCCATCTAAAAGTCTCTGACTTTAGTAAACATCCAATTTTGTATAAGATAAAATAAAAGCATGTCTCTTCCCCCCAAAACAGTGTTCAAACCTTCAATACCTTTCTCTCCAACAACACACACAAAACTACACCAGATAACCTCAGTATGTGCTGTACTTCCTCTAAATCTTAAACATGTGATTCTGAATGTTTTGACACCATCTGTCCTCCCAATAAGAACAAAAGCACCAGAAAGGTATAATTAGTCCTTGTTAGGTAGCTATCTGGATTGATGGACAAACAAATGGACAACAAAAAACAGTATAAAGGGGCTGGGGGTATAGCCTAGTGGCAAGAGTGCTTGCCTCGTATACATGAGGCCCTGGGTTCGATTCCCCAACACCACATATACAGAAAATGGCCAGAAGTGGCGCTGTGGCTCAAGTGGCAGAGTACTAGCCTTGAACAAGAAGAAGCCAGGGACAGTGCTCAGGCCCTGAGTCCAAGCCCCAGGACTGGCCAAAAAAAAAAAAAAAAAAAAAAAACAGTATAAAATAAAACAAAATGCGGCTAGTGGTATGTAAATAAATAATTTTTGAAAGAATGACTATTTGTGGACTCCTTAATATTTAATGATAATATCATTTAAAATTAGCTGAATCATACTGGTATTGGCAGGTTAGAAACTAACAAAAGTTAGAATGTGCCAATATGCTGATGATTCATTCACATTAGATAAAAGATGATCATTAAACTACTTTGGCTATAGTGTTTATGACAAATGAAAGGAAAATGAATGTGTTTATCATGGTACACAAATTTAACAGTTTGTAGAGCCTAATTTTTTATTTGCTGCTTTAAAGTAAAAATTAAAAATAAGAGACCATATTTTACTAAATTTTGACCTATTGAAGAGTTACAGATAGATAAATGATAGATAGATAGATAGATAGATAGGTAGATAGATAGATAGATAGATGATAAATATGCTGAGATCTGCAGATTGAGGTTAGCAGACAGCCCAGGTAGAAAAGTCCCCGTGAGACTCTTACTTTCAATTAACCACAAAAACTGGAAGTAGAGCTGTAGCTCAAAGTGGTAAAATGCTAGCCTTGAGCAAAGGAGCTCAAGGGAAGTGCCCAGGCCCTGAGTTCAAGCCATATAACTCTGTGTGTGTGTGTGTGTGTGTGTGTGTGTGTGTGTGTGTGTGTGTGTTTATAACTATTCAGAAATTCAATATTTAAACTGTATTAAATCTTTTGGGAAACGGAAAATGATCATCTGATTTCCAAATGAACTTCATTCCTCTCTAATCATTGGATATTGATGTAAGTTGCATGGATTCTGGTAGGTTTTAAATTTTTTATTGTTATTATAAAGGTGATGTACAGCTGGGTCACAGTTACATAAGTCAAGTAGAGTACATTTCTTTTTGGAAAATGTCACCCCTTCCTTTGCTCTCTCCCAGTGTGGATTCTGTTTTGAGCAAGACAAAAGCCTCTGTCTTCAGACCTTATGTTCTTATAAGAAGGAAAAGAAAGAATGCCCGTGTACAAGAAATGTCTGCTTAGGATTTAATCTTAATGGTTATTTCTTATTTATATTGCTCATATTCTCTTGTCATGTTTTATAAATTGAAATAGTATTACAAATCAAAAATCATGATAGCATACCAATAAATAGAAATAGATCTTTATTAAATTTGATTAGAACTGATTTCTACTTTAAGATGACATATATTTCACTTTGGTAGATATTATTATTTCTGCATAGTTTTGAACTTTAACAGTAATAACAACTGTCAAATTTGATTGATGTCTAAATCAGTTGTATTACATTACCAAACTCGGTCTGACTGTGTGGACTTAATCACACGCACCTATTTTAAATATATATTCATTGGATAGAAAAAAAATCATTTTGTTGCACATGTTCCCATTAGGATTAATAGCATATTTTGTGTGAGTTCATTGCAACTTGACATTTTGGCATGGCTTATCATAGCACTCTTATTTTGAAAAATATCACTGGTTAAATATTTATATTCAGTCACATAAATTGAGGCTCACTATTATAAACCCCATATTCTTATCACCCCAATTGTTACTTTTCCAACCCTTCCTTGATGGCTTAATGGAATAAAATGTGTTAAAATTGCTAAATATTAACATATCCAATTAAAATACCATATCAAAGTAAAACAGTAATATTGTAACAAGTTATATATCACAGAAGTCCTGCAGTAAGAAAATATCCATAGGTAATTTACTTTGGGCTATACAGTATATTATTATGAACAGATTTGTTCACTCCAACCCTTGTATAGTTTTATTTCATTTACTGGATCTGTCAAAGTCAATAAATAATCGTCACCACAATCAATTAAAACTCAAGTTGGCAGTGCTTAATTTGAGTGTTTCTCTAGCCACATATCTTAGGCTAACCACATGGCAGCAAAGGAGAAATGCCTTGCTAAAACAACACTACTTACCCTGCAGATATTTTTAAATTCTGTATCCATTATATGCTCTTAGCCTTTGTGCTCTTGATTGTGGCTAAAAGAAACAAATTAAGACAATTGAGAGTAGCAGAGGCAAGACATAAGCATGTAACCTGTGGAGAGGAACACTGGAGGAAAATGTGCTATTACCCAAACACTTAGCATAATTTGATGCAGTGAGCATTGTGTCTAAAATTTTTAGACAGTATGTGTTTGTAATTTTTAAGAATCAACAGCTTCAAAATGCCTGTTTGATTAGAATCATTTAGTTCTATCCAGTGTAGACACACAAGAATCCTTTAGTAGTTAATAATTCATTCCATTTGGTTTCATATATAAGTGTTTTATGAGATTTAGGGATTATAATTTTATAAGATATATAATATACTACAGAAATTGTAATATTATTTAAGTCTATCCAAAAAATGTTAAAAGATATGGGCTACATGAAAGACATTTTGAAGCCATCTTTCAGTACCAAAATATGAGATGCAGGAACTAAAGGAGAAAAAGAATTACAGGAATTCTGGGGAAATGTGAGTGAAAAGGACTGGGGAAACATGGCCTAATTGCCTACCTGTATTCAGTTTGCAAGCAACTTTAGATCATAAGTGTAAAGTCTCACGAGAAACAACAAGCAAAGAATAAGTTACACAAAACTTTTTCAAAAATGTGTCTCCCCATTTTACTAAGAAACAAAATTATGAAAATTGGACAATGAATGTATAGACCTATCCATTGGAACACAATTGGTTTGCAGTTTAGTTGGCATTAGAAGTTTGCATTTTTCTTTTTGATGTTGTTGTTTATTGTACCTTTAGGCAATGAGTCATCTATTAGGAGTATCTACACATATGAATTATCATTATCAGCAATAACCCAAAGAAGCACAGAGCTAAATCATCCTCCCTCTCTAGTTAAACAACTGATTTTAAGTGAATCAAACAACTCTTTGTGCATAGTGAAAGAAGAACCACTTGCTAGGTTGATTATTAGATATAATGAAGTTCAGAAATACTATTTTCTAAGGCTTGGTTTTTGATAACACACCAGAAAGATAATTTTTCCTATATGACAATGATTCTTATTCCTTATGCTATGATTTTGAAAGGGGCCATGAACGACAAAAATCCAATGCATGAATTTTAGTCCTGTAAATAACATATGTTTCATGCAGGTCAGAGGCATGTGAGTTCATATAATTGAGTCTCAAATGGTATGCAGGCTTCCTGGAAATTTTTATCCTTTATACAACTATAAATTCTTGTCTCCATCACATGCCACCTAAACACACTTTTGTTATTGGTATACTTGGGGCAACAATTTATACTGTAGGGAAATCTGAAGATTTCCTATGCTGCAAGAGGACAAGAAGCTTAAAAATTTATTCCATCTAGCTGTGTTACAACGTGTGAGACTCAATTCTTCATGATTTATAACTATAATAGGCAAAGGCAGTATATTATAAAAGATATTGGCTTCCAAGTAAACTTAGACCATATTCTTTATGACTGAGTATATTTCTTTCAATTGTAGTCAGCAAAATATGACATATACATTAACTGGATGAGGAAGGGAAAAAAGCTATATCAAAGGCAAAAATGGCTAAAGGAGAGCTCTCAGATCTTTCTGTTCGAGCAAATCTTCAACCTTTTCAAATCTTTTTCCCAGACTTTATTCAGATCACACATACACACACACACACACACACACACACACACACACACACACAATCTAGTAAAGCTTTTCGTGGATTTCAAGATTTAATTTAAAAATAAAATATTGGATTTTCCATCAGCTCCTGCTCCAACAAATTATTCTATTGATTTTCTTCTTTTTCGTTCTTTTTTTTTTTGTCAGTTGTGGGGCTTGAACTCAAGGCTTGGGTGCTGCCCCTTGGTCCTCAAGACTAGAGTTCTATCACTTGAGCCACAGTTTTACTATCTTTTTTGTTAGTCAATTGGAGATAAGAGTCTCACAAACTTTCCTGCCCAAGCAGACTTCGACGCACAGTCCTCAAGTCTCAAACTTCTGAGTAGTTAGGATTACAGATGTGAGCCACCGGTGCCTAGCTCTCTATTGATTTTTAAGATGAGATGGGTACTAGATTACACAAACATTTTTATTGCAAGTAACAACGTCCATGTTGAATGAGTTAAATAGAGATTATATTAATTATAAGATGCTGGTTACCTAAGAAAGCCCAAACTAAAGAATAGGACAAGATCTCTGCAAAAACAGAACTCAGAACTCAGGATACCAATGTGGCTATTTTTTACCTATGTACTCTTTTCTTTTTTTATTATCAAAGTGAAGTACAGAGGAGTTACCATTACATATGTAATGGTAGTGTCCCTCATTTTTCTCCCACCTTCCCTCCTTCTCAATTCCCCCACACCAATTAGTTTACAATGTATTTTCTTGTAAGTGTTGTTGTTGCATTGGTTTGCCTTTTACCTTTTGTCTCACCATTTTGATGTTCTCCTTCCCTTCCCTAATTCAGACAAACATGTATACAATAACCAGAATACCAAAATCAAATACAGTAACAACTGGTATACCATTTTCTTTAAAGCTGCTCTGTTCTCTTCTCTTCCTCCAAAGTCTTTTATCCTCTCTTCAAGATCCTGTTCAGGTATATATTCTTACATCAGTCTTGTCTCCAAATGATAATAATAATAATTATTATTATTGTCAGTCCTGAGGCTTCAACTCAGTGCCTCTGCACTGTCCCTATGCTTCTTATTGCTCCAGGATAGCACTGTACAACTTGAGCAACAGTGCCACTTCTGGCTTTTTCTATTTATGTAGTAGTGAGGAATTCAACCCAGGGCTTCTTGCATGCTAGGCAAGCACTCTACCACCAAGCCACATTCCCAGCCCCCAGTCTCCAAATTTAAATGGAGTCAATCAATCCCTCATCCAGAATTCAGAAGCTCATGTTGAGTCTGCAGCATGAAAATTGTGGGAAATTTTAACTACTAACCTTATTTTTAGCTATGTTTTTCTAGATCTAATCTCTCTGTAACTTGTGAAGTGGCCAGCTATTGTATCTCCCATGGAACTCTCCATGCCTGTTTATAAATTCAGTTTAGCGCATATATATATAATATTTATGATATAACCTCCATATTAATGGATTTACAGATTTAGATTACTTTTTAAAAAGAAGAAGAATGATTCTGACTGTTCAGTTGTTTTATCTTCTCAACCCCACAAGGAAACTTCATGCTACAAAAATCATGTAGCAAAATTATACTCAAATATATTTTTTTCTCTTTTTCTATTTTTTATTTTATATATATATTTTTTATTATCAAACTGAATTACAGAGAGGTTACAGTTTCACACATTAGGCATTGGGTACATTTCTTGTACTGTTTGTTACCTTGTCCCTCATTCCCCCTCCCCCCTCTCCCTTTCCCTTCCCCCTCCCCCCCCATGGCAAGAGTGCTTGCCTCAAAAATATTTTAAGCAATTTATTTACAAGGTAAAAACAGTATGTTCGAGACTCAGAACAATAAAATGCATGGACAATTAAGCGACCAGTTAAATTAAATTCTCAATAGAAAATTAAATTTTCTGGTAATATTTTAATATGAAAATGTAATAATACTATTTCTAATGTCCAAATATGCACAAACAAACAAAAGTAAACTTAAATTTCTATTTAAGCATCCAATTTTTTCTCACTCTGAGATTAGATTGTTACCTAACATCCAGTTTTCATAAAAGCTTAGTAAATAAACATATGTTTTATGAGGACATATTGTATGTATGCACTGAAACTTACTGACATCCCTTTGTATATTAATATACCCTAAAAATCTTTCACAAAATTAAAAATAAACACATGATTCACTCAAATTTCTTAAAATAATAATATAATGAAAGCCAGTTTACATTTCCTCTTATAACTTTCTACTCCAAAATTTCAAATTTACAAAACTATTACTGATCATTATGTTATTTAAAATTTTATATTTGTTAGTACAAAATCTGTATGTAATTCATAGCTCAATTTTTGCTTAATTAAAAACTTGAAAATTAAAAAGATTATGCAATAAATATAATAAAATTGATTAACACAAGAAGTTGAAATACAATATTGTGATTTTAGAAGTTTTCTTCAAAAGATATTAGGATTGTGTATTAATGATAGAACTTGAAAAGCATTAAAGCATTCCCTTAGCTAATAAGATTGAGACAAATATGGCTAATGCTACATTAACCAAACGAATTTTATTCAGGAGGCAAAAATGAATTAATATCTACACCAGCAGCTCTGAATATTTTACAAAATAGTTGATCCATGAAATCTCTTAAGCAGGCTTTAAAATATGTGAATATGGTATTAAATTATTAGCTTTGCAAACATTAAGACAAAAGGGTGGTTTCACATGAGCTAATTATTTAAATCAAATAAAGGAGAAACCATAACATCTAAACAAAATTACATATCTCTGTTTCTTCATCAGATGTGAAAATGTAGTGGCAGGCTGCTGTAGGAAGTGCATGACTATGTTCTCCTAGGAGTCGATGTATTGCACTTCGTGCACTGCCACTTCAAGTTCAAGGCCATGTAATCACCATTCCTCACTTCCTTTTCCTCCTGAACCTGCAGTGAAACGACACAGCACCATCCCTCCATGTGTTTTCATTCCAAAATTTATAGTCCTACACTTGATCTTTTAAGACTGGTGAATTTTATGAGAATGTAGGGTATGATTCTTTAAGCTTTCAAATATTTTTTAATGAAGTAAAAAAAAAAGAACAAGGAATAGCATAGAAAGAATTTTAAAATGTGTAGCTTGTTTGAATAGGCTAATGAAAAATCAATTTTAAGTCTTTTAAAACCAATATACCTGAAAGCACAGAGTATATCTGTCATCTTTGTCACTGGTGTGATGCCATCTGTCATGTGGTGAGTAACTCGCAGGCCCTCTTCAGAAGCCAGACAGATGAGACCACCCAACGTTGGACTTACAGCATCCAAAACTCTAACTGGCATAAACTTCTGCTCTTTACAATGTACCCTCCCTGAGAGATTTTGTTATAACAACAGAAAATAGACTAAGAAGGGATACATCAAAATGAAAACACTTGGGAGTGGCAAAATTTTAAAAAAAAAGAACCTTTTCTAAAATATTCCATCTATTTTTCCACCTTATTACTTTTAAAAGTGGAAAGTAATCTGTCTGTTGTTTTAAATGTGCAGTTTGACATAGTCTTTTTGGTATCAGTATTTGCTCACTCTTCTTTATCTTGTGTCTGACATGTTCCCAAGTCTCAGAGGACTCTGCTGATAAGTCTAACTGACCCATCCTCCTTTCCGTTCCTCTCAGGCTATCTCAGACTAGATCTGAACTTTCGACTGGGATATCCCAATTAAAGCAGATCCCTATCAGTGCAACTGTGCAGTAGCAGGCTTTACTGTGCTCTGGTTCTACTTCTTTAAATGTATTTCACCAATTTTTCCTGAAAAAAAGCAAAAACAAACAAAAAAACACCTTTTAAGGAGTAACATGAAAACTTCATACTATTATTCTGATCATCTTTCCTTGATAAGTATCACAGTATCTTCACTGTCGCTCTGCAGTAAAAGTCTCCAGCTGCCATAAACACTCAGGTTCCACATCTCACTATATATGCAACACAAGACATTTATTGCCTTACACAACATCTCCAGTTGTGGGAGTATTACTTACAGTGTTGACCTGTGTGAAAATGAGAATGTAGCTCTTCAGAACCACAGACAAGTGTTTTTCTCAACCAGGAGAAAAGATTCAAAAAATAGAAAGAGGATAAAAAATCATATGTTAAGACTTTCACTTGGTTTTATTACTAACCCAAGAAGAAATATTAAATAGTTTCCTTTTTAAATATCAAATATGAGACAAAAATAAGAAAAAAGAATTAAGACCTATGAGTGAAAGTCTGCAAATATTTCCAAAGAACATATATAAAAATCCATATTCCTAAAACTCTTCCATCTTAAATCTACTTAGGGATTTTCTTTCTTTTATGTTAGTATCTCCCCGCGAATCTGTTGTATCATTCATAGATCTCAAAGCATAAAGGAGAGAATTTTTCATTTCACTGACATTACAGGAAATGAAACAGCTACTTACATTGAATTCCTATGACACTGAATCTTTGTACTGACATAAGAGTTCCTTTGGCTTATAGAATTTAAAATCAGCTATTGTGGCAAGATCTAAATCATGTCTCTGAGAAAAATGGGTGTCCCAAGGCTCCAGATTGAGTTTCTGTCCTCCTGCGTTGAAATCCTAACTTCCAGTGTGATGATAGTTTGGATGTAAGGCCTTCAGAGAGAGTAGTCTGGGGCCCTTTTAGAAGACAAGAAGAGAGCTTTCCCTCTCCTGGAATATCTATTGTGTGACAACAGACTACTGTGAGTCAGGAAGAACCCCCATCAAGCACCACCCATGCCACCACTGGACCTTAGATTTCTATACTCTACCATCCTAAGAAAAAAATGGTTATTTAAGCCTGCCGATCTATGCTCTTCAACCTGAGACACCCACAGAGCCCGTCTATGCTCTTCTACAGAGATACCCACTAAGGTTTCCTTTAACATGTAAAAGATAGGCTTAGGGGTAATACAAATAAATATGAATCTTGGGCTGGGAATATGGCCTAGTGGCAAGAGTGCTTGCCTTGTATACATGAAGCCCTGGGTTCAATTCCTCAGAACCACATATATAGAAAGGGCCAGAATTGGCACTGTGGCTCAAGTGGCAAAGTGCTAACCTTGAGCCAGGGACAGTGCTCAGGCCCTGAGTCCAAGCCCCAGGACTGGCAAAAAAAAAAAAAAAAATCTAATTCAGCCCAGTGAGGGTGGCTCATGCCTGTAATCCTGGCTATTAAGATGGCTGAGATCTTAGGATCAGGGTTTGAAGCCAACCCAGGCCAAAAAGTCCAGAGTCACTCAAAAGCCGGAAGTGGAGCTGTGGCTCAAAGTGGTAGAGTGCTAGACTTAAGTTAAGTTCAGGGAAAGGGCCCAGGCTCTGAGCTCAAGTCCCACAACCTTCAAAAAAAGACCTCTAACTCTTGATAAAATACTGGGTTTCTTCCCCACAAAAGTATCCTCATATAAAATAACATTGTCAGAAACATGGCGGTCGGCTGGGGCCGCAGCACAAGCATGACTATATGAAGAAAGAGGGAGGTTTTCCTGAAGATGAGGCGACTGAATTGGAAAAAAACCTTAAATTTGGTGAAAGAACTGGATGCCTTTCAAAGGTTCCCGAAAGCTATGTAGAGACCTCAGCCAGTGGAAGCATAGTTTCTCTGATAGCATTTACTACTATGGCTTTAACTAACAATAATGGAATTCTCAGTATATCAAGATACATGGATGAAGTATGAATATGAAGCAGACAAAGATTTTTCTAGTAAATTGAGAATCAATATAGATATTACTGTTGCCATGAAGTGCCAGTATGGTGGAGCAGGTGTATTGGATTGAGCAGAAACAATGGTTGCTTCTGCAGATGGTCTTATTTATGAACCAGTAATATTTGAACTTTCACCACAGCAAAAAGAGTGGCAGAGGATGCTACAGCTGATTCAGAGCAGGCTACAAGAAGAGCATTCTCTTCAGGATGTGATATTCAAAAGTGCTTTCAAAAGCTCATCCACTGCACTTCCACCCAGGGAAGATAACTTGTCGCAGTCTCCAGACGCATGCAGAATATGCGGCCATCTCAACGTTAATAAAGTAGCAGGGAATTTTCACATGACTGTGGGTAAGGCAATTCCACATCCTCGAGAGCACACGCACTTGGCAGCACTGGTCAACCATGACTCCTACAACTTTTCTCACAGAATAGATCACCTGTCTTTTGGAAAGGTTGTTCCAGGAATCATTAATCCTCTGGATAGAACTGAAAAAATTGCTGTAGATCACAACCAGATGTGCCAATATTTTATTACAGTTGTGCCAACAAAACTCCAGACATATAAAATTTCAGCAGAAACACATCAGTTTTCTGTCACAGAAAGGGAGGGTATCATCAACCATGCTGCAGGAAGCCATGGAGTTTCTGGAATCTTCATGAAATATGATCTCAGCTCTCTCATGGTGACTGTCACTGAGGAGCATATGCCATTCTGGCAGCTTTTTGTAAGACTCTGTGGTATTGTTGGAGGAATCTTCTCAACAACAGGCATGTTACATAGAATTGGAAAATTTATAGTGGAGATAATTCACTGTCATTTCAGACTTGGATCCTGTAAAGCTGTCCATTCGGTTCCCTTTGAGGATGGCCACACAGACAACCACTTACCTCTTTTAGAAAATAATATGCATTAGCACCTCCTGAGGGGAAGGAGAAAAAACTTTTTTTTTGCCTGAGACCTAAAAACCTTTTTTAAATAATCAAATATTGTGCAATATATTCAAAGAAAAGTATGAATGAGAAACTGGGAACATACTTATTTAAAAAAAAAAAAGGAACAAAAACCCCAATGTGAAATCCTGTTGATACTGTGTCTGTCACAAGTGTCCTAGAAGAGACAATACCACGAATCAGTGATGGCGCTGGCCAGATGCTGGTGCCAAGATGAGCTTCTAGTTCTCTCACACCTGGGGACTCTCCATCAAGAAAACCGCAGCTAAGGAAAAGGCTTTTTTAAGTGCAAATGTCACCTGCTTCTGTTTTTACAAACCTGATGTAAGAATAAAAGGTGTAAAACATAATATAATAAAATAAAATAAAATAACATTGTCAAATTTTCAAGCAACAGAGGCCTATCAGGTTAAAAAAAAAAAAGATGTAAAAGAAAAGACTTAAAAGGCAATCATTAGTGATGGAGCCACATTGTTAATGGAGTTTCTCTTATTGAAAAACCAATGAAGCAATGTCATTTAAGATTTTACCATATGGGGGCTGGGGATATAGCCTAGTGGCAAGAGTGCCTGCCTCGGATACACGAGGCCCTAGGTTCGATTCCCCAGCACCACATATACAGAAAACGACCAGAAGCGGCGCTGTGGCTCAAGAGGCAGAGTGCTAGCCTTGAGCAGGAAGAAGCCAGGGACAGTGCTCAGGCCCTAAGTCCAAGGCCCAGGACTGGCCAAAAAAAAAAAAAAAAAAAAGATTTTACCATATGTAGCTTGGGAAGGGGGCAGGCGTGGTGGGGGGTGCTTGTTCATTTTTCTGCCATGGTCCTGGGCACTGTCCCTGAGATTTTCTCCTCAAGGCTAGTCCTCTACTACTTTGAACCACAACTCCACTTCCAGTTTTCTGGTGATTAATTCAAGATAAGAGTCTAACAGACTTTCTTACCCAGGCTGGCTTTGAGCCACAATCCTCAGAACTCAGCCTCTTGAGTGGCTAGGATTACATGCATGAGCCAACAGCACCTGATGAGTTTTCATTATTTATATATGTAATTTCTAGATAAGTTATCCTATGGAAAATCATTTAAAATGTGTACCAAAGTTATACAGGAGAAAGTCCAATTAAGCACACAACAGAATTATAGACTTTGTATAAAAATGAATAACGACAGTAGGCATGCAAAAACACAATGTGCCATCTGTTCAAATAATGTAAAGGAATATGCCATGATAATAAAAAGTCGTCCTGAAATACTTCCTGAAAACAGTAAGTTACAAGCTGCACTCTTGACCACATGCCCTGACAAGCACATAACATGCCACCCAATACACAGTTCCTTCCAGAACACAATTTTCCCCAACTATACATAGAACAGATCATATGCTAGGCCACAAAACATGTCTTAATAAATTTAAGACTGAAATCACAAAAGTCTCTTTACTGGCCTCAGTGGTATGAAACAAGAAATCAGTCATGAGAGGAACTTTTAAAAAGTTACTAGTATATGGAAATTTTAAAAGAACCCATTGGGTCAATGAAGAAGATAAAATTCAAACATGTCTTGAAACAAAGAAAAATAGAAATATAACATACCTAAATGGATGAGGGCTGGGAATGTGGCTTAGTGGTAGAGTGCTTGCCTGTCATGCATGAACCCTGGGTTTGACTCCTCAGCACATAAACGGAAAAAGTCAGAAGTGGCGCTGTGGCTCAAGTGGTAGAATGCTAGGCTTCAGCAGAAAGAAGCCAGGGACAGTGCTCAGGCCCTGAGTTCAAGCCCCAGGACTGGTAAAAAAAAAAAAAATAATAACCTACAGACAAAATGGATGAAATATGGTAAAAAAAAAATAATTTTAAAGCATTTCTAAGAGGGAGTTTATAACTGATAACACAACAACAGGAGGAGCAAAAGGAGGAGGAAGAGAAGGAGTAGATAGAGGAGGTGGAAGAGCAGGATCTCAAATACCCTAATTTTATACATCAAGGAAATAAAAAAGCAAAAACAAAGCTAGAAATTACTAAAAGTGAGGAAATTTTTTAATCAGAGCAGAAATAAGTGAAACAGAGACTAGAAATAATAGAAAAGATGAACAAAACTGAGTCGAGTATTATTCTTTAAGGATAAAGATGTATCTTTATCTAAACAAATATAAAAAGAGACTACATTTTTTAATTAAGATAAAAAGGGAGATACTACAACTAATAAAAGAGAAATGCAAAAGATTCTATGAAATTATTGTGAGTATACACCATTATCTGAATTAGGGAAGGGAAAGGGAACAACAAAATCATGAGACAAAGGACAAAAAGTGAACCCTTGCAACGGCTATACTCAGAAGACAATATGTTGGAAATGAACTTTACAATTTATAACTTGGAGTAAGGGAAATGGGGGAGGAAGAAAAGCGAGAGAAAAACGAAGGAGGGGGGAGAGGGGTAACACTGCTTGACAAGAAATGTACACACTACCTTACATATGTAACTGTAACCACTCTATACATCACCTTAACAATAAAATTACATTTTTTAAAAATAAATAAATAAAAATAAGAACCGTTAAAGAGAAATTATTGTGAGTATATCAAGCACTTGGATAATCTAAAAGAAACAGATAAATTCTTTGATCCAACCTACCAATAAAAAATACAAAACCAGGGGCTGGGGATATAGCCTAGTGGCAAGAGTGCCTGCCTCGGATACACGAGGCCCTAGGTTCGATTCTCCAGCACCACATATACAGAAAACGGCCAGAAGCGGCGCTGTGGCTCAAGTGGCAGAGTGCTAGCCTTGAGCGGGAAGAAGCCAGGGACGGTGCTCGGGCCCTGAGTCCAAGGCCCAGGACTGGCAAAAAAAAAAAAAAAAAATACAAAACCATTCATTTTAATTTTCCAATAATGAATAAATCAAATCAGTAATAAAAATTTTTCTATCTAGGAAAAGCTAAAGTGACTTCTCTCAAACATTCAAAAAGCACTCTTGAAAGTCCATGCCTTTCAATGACTTTACTTATAGTTTTTTTTTTCAACATTATGATGACTTGTTTTTAGAATCTATAACCCTATTTTGACACTTAATACACAAATTGTCTGCAAAATAATTTCCACCATTGGTCCATTTTAATTAGTGCCAGCTCTAAAGTCAAATGATTCGTTATAAAACTATCAAGAAGTAAATTGCATTACTGGGAATCATACAACCACTGTAATGGCATGGTGATAATGTCCCATTCATCAAAAAATGACATCCCATTTTCCATCCTCTATTATGAAAAGGTATGAATGATATGAAGTCATTGCATTTTCTGAGTTTATACCACATCCTAGAGCTAACTTGTCTCCTAGTTTGTCAATTTTTTGTAAATGAAGCAAATAAGTCTGCCACTGGCTCATGCAGATAACAGCGTTAATGCTGGCCTAAATACTATATACCATTAATGCACTAGGCAGCTTGTCCCCTACCAAAACAACTGGATTTGGACTGTCACTACTTAGTTGATTTCCTCTTAACTATTTTCCACAGGAAGGATCTCTCCTATCAGGAGATGAGTGTATATATCTCTTTCTCAAATGACTCTTCCAAAAAGAACTGTTTCTCTGTGTTATGAAGATAATGATAGAACATACTTAGTAAATTTGTTGAGAATTTTATGTAATGTGAAACACCACAATGTAAAATACTCAGGGTTCAATAATATTGCAATTATTTATAGTAGTTTTACTGGGAAAACATCAGTACAAATCAAGACCCAAGAAAGAAAAGAAAAGCAACAAGAAGTCAAGACAGTGGAGTTTATTCTATTGCTAATATGTGTTGCTCTGGGCACTTTTCTAGGCACTCAGTGGAGGTTCTGTATAAGAATGAGAGTAGAGGTGGACCAACAACCATCACTTAGATGTCTTGGCTAGAGTTTAAGAACCTGAAAACAAACAATGCCACTGTAAAAAAAAAAAAAAAATCTTGAAAATGTGATTAAAAGGTAGACCAGAAGTGGAGCATTAACTGTGCATTTAAGATTTGCAGAAGTCTATGGGTTATAAACTATAACCTATAGCAAATGTAACTGTATAGTTCTATGAGATATATATCCTATATAAAGTTTTGAACTACAATTATGGGTTCATCCATAATTCTACAAAATATTGCAAGTACAGACATCATCTGTTCCTGCTGACCCCTCCCAAATGGCAGTTAAACACCCAGTTGCTGAAACTAATTAATCACCTTGTGGGGTCCTTTATGACCTCAGCAAATTGCAGAACTGAGACACACATGGAGACAAAAAAAAAAAGAGCCTTCACATATTCACTCTAAGAGGATAAATGTTCCAAAAAGTGACTTAGAAACATAAGACCAAGAAAAAATAATAAGGACTTGATATTTTACATTTTATTTTCGTTTCACACGGTCTTTTAATCAGCTTCGTAAAGCCAAAGAAAACCGCATACAAGAATTCCTTAGCCACTGCAAATACATCAATGGAGTATGCACACGTCTTCCAGTAAAAAAGGACAATATAAATAAACGTCTTCAAGAACCTCTTGGGAGGGGCTGGGGATATAGCCTAGTGGCAAGAGTGCCTGCCTCGGATACACGAGGCCCTAGGTTCGATTCCCCAGCACCACATATACAGAAAACGGCCAGAAGCGGCGCTGTGGCTCAAGTGGCAGAGTGCTAAGCCTTGAGCGGGAAGAAGCCAGGGACAGTGCTCAGGCCCTGAGTCCAAGGCCGGCCCAGGACTGGCCAAAAAAAAAAAAGAAGAACCTCTTGGGAGACATCTGCACGTCTACTGTACGGCACAATGGGCGTGCAGCCCGGGCTTTGGGACAGTCTGTGCTGCGTCCTACCAGGCGCTACACTCAAACATTACATGGAAAAAAACACAGCTTGCTCAGCTTCAGAGCCCATTCCAGAAGTAGGGACACCCAACTTCATGCGAGTGACCTCACTAAAAAGAGCAAAAGGTAGCACAAAAAAGACCCCTAGAAACAACTATATATACATATTTTTAAAAAAAAACAATAACCAAAACCCCACACAACCCCCAATTTCTTTTTAAAAAAACCCATGGTAAAACAAAACAAAACAAAACAAAAAACAAAAATCTGAAGTGCTTTTTAAAACTCTTAAAAGCGGATAGCACTTCTTTGAAAATAAGGGGTCAGAAGCAGTCAGGCTGTGTTGACAAGATCAGAACTGAAATGACTACAAACATGGGAATACAAGGTGTGTTCACTACACACGAACGATTCAGCGAAGCTCCCCAAATCTTTAAATATACAGGACGATCTTGAGCAGGAAGGATTTTTACTCGTGTGTGTCCATGGGATCGGTTGTCAGATGACTTGCCTCTACTCGGTCTACTCGGTCTACTCGGATCTGTCTTCCATCAACAGACTTCCCATCATGGTGTCCATGGCGTCATCAATATTTTCAAAAGTGACAAACCCAAAACCCCGAGAACACTGGTCTCCCTGTCTTTTACGACCACCACTTCAGAGATCTGTCCATATTTTGAGAAGACTTGCTCCAGAGATTGTTCATTGGTGTCAAAACTCAGCCCTCCAACAAAAAGCTTGCCTTCATCTGATGCCATGGTGGCCTCTCAGTCAAGCAGGTCCCTGATGCGGGTGGGCATGGTACACAGACCCAAGCCTCCTGATGCGCGAGTGAAAAAGAGATTTTATATTTTTGCAAGGATGCTTTTTCATTCCTTGTATAGTCAATAAGTAATTTTTAGTCTCTACTGTATACAAGGCTTTGTGAGTGGAACATGAATTCAGGACATTGTTACAGTACTCAATACCTTATTTTTTTCATGAAATTTTGGCCACTAGATCTGGTGCTCTGATGCACAATGTGGGCCACCAGCCAGAGTCCACCCTGTGGGATTCCAGCAAGTGTAGTTCTAAAAGGTCATCCGAAGATACAAATACTTTTTTTTTGCTCTTTTACCATGTGCTGAACTTTATCTTACTGTCAAACTCTTCAGTGAGTGTAAGTACAATAGGAACTGGAAACAAAATTGTGTTATTTAATTCTTTCCATAGCTAGAGAAGAAAAAAATCACTTTCCTAGAGGAGGAGAGTAAAGCTGGTACTAGTCAAGATAAAATTCAGAACTAATTCGAAACTTCTTCAATTCCTTATTGTGGGATTTCTCCATTTACACTAGAAGTATAGTTGTGCCTGCTCACACCTAATAACTGGTTAGAATAAGTGCACTAAATAAATTTACATAATATACTGGCACATAAGAATCTCTGTGGCAAAGAAACCTTGATGCCAGGCTCTAATCAAGCATGGATTTCTTCAAAATACCTAGGATTGAGAACATAGGACATGATCTATTAGTTAATCAAGAATTTCTCAAGTTCAAAATGCTTTGTGAACTACTTGACTAAATAAAAGATATTTTGTAACAGAGGGGGAAAATGCGATGGTTTAAGAGCAGCAGAAACCTATCCATAATGGGAAATACAAATGGAATCAATTCCTGAAACAGTGTCAGCAGGGAAAGATGTTTATGTTGTAATATACAAAATATTAAAAATCCATGATAGAAGAAATACGATAAGATTCAACGTCAAATCATTTTAACCAAAATAAATTCAGATTCCTTTTTCCAGGATAACAAAGATTACAGTAGAGACAGGGAGGAATGAAAAGAAAGAAGAAAAGACACATGTTTAAAGCTCAAAAATTACACAAAGGACAAGATGGGTGCCCATGGCTCAGGCCTGTTATCCTAGCTACTCAGGAGGCTGAGATCTGAGGATAGAGGCTCAAAGCCAGCTGGAGCAGGAAAGTTAGTGGGACTCTTCTCTCCAATTAACCACCAGAAAACGGGAAGTAGTGCTGTGGTTCAAGCTGAAGAGCTCAGGGACAGTGTCAGGGTCCAGAGTTCAAGCCCCACTGAAAGAAAAGGAAGGAAGGAAGGGAGGGAGGGGGGGGAGGGAGGGAGGGAGGGAGGGAGGAAGGAAGGAAGGAAGGAAGGAAGGAAGGAAGGAAGGAAGGAAGGACAACATGCATGTCACATTATACATTGAGCATAGGTCACAAAATCCAACAGGCTGAGGCCTGCTTCTAACCAGCAGTGGAAGAAGGAAAAGTTTTCCTGAGAATCTTCAAAAGCCAGCATGAGGTTTGCTACTACCACAGTCCATAGACCTCAGACTCCAGGGGCCTCAGGGTTTGAATGCAAACTTTCATCAGTGTCCTTCCTGGGAGCTTCTATGCTTCCAAGTATGTCCTTGTACTTGAGCTGGTCAATTGGTCCTTACTCTCAAAGGCTCAAAGACCACCAGCTTCTTTAACTGGGCCCTACTGGTTTCTCTGATTATCCACTCTGAAAATGACCATAGTGGGACGCCTATTCAGATGATCACAGTCCAGCCTCTGACCATATAAGACAATCAAATAAATCATATACATATATGTAGATAGATAAATAGATTGAGCATGTGCATGTGTGAAGATGTGCACACTCACAATCACTTATATATTCTATTAGAACTTTACTCTGAAGTACAATGTCAAATATAATATCCTTGCTCTCTGAACCAATATTTCAATCTTAGATATTTTCTGGGGTATTGTTTGATTGGTTTGTTTTTAAGTTTTGTATTTTTGTGGTGGTGATTTTTTGTTTGTTTTTTGGCAAACTGGCTTTAAACTCCTAATACTAATGTCTCACCAATGTCTCACCTCACAATTACTGGAATTAGAGATGTGTATCACCAGCCCTGGTTCCCATATTTAGGATTTGTTTTCTTTCCCTTTTCTCTTTGTGCATATTTATATAGAAGGGTTTCATTTAGACATATCCATATATGCATTAAAATGCTCCTTAATCAGATTCACCCACTCCATCATTCTCCCTCTTCCCCTTTCCTCTTCCCAATTCAATTTCAGTAAACTTCATGGTTCCATTGGTACATGAAGTATTTTGACCATGTTCTCCTCCCTTCACCTTCTCTGATTGCCCTCCCTGATCCCACTAATAACCACATAATGGACAGGTTCTGTTTTACATCCCTTCATTTATTTTTGTAGGGGATGCTAATTTGTCAAAGTGGTTTTCACCATGGTATTTCACACATGCATATTTAGTGCTTTCATGTGACTGGCCCTCTCATTTCCTCTCACTTTCCCCATCCCTTCATTCCTTATTATTCAACAGTGTTCAATGAGGGTTTTTGTTTTGGGTTGTTTTTGTGGTTGTTGTTGTTTTGCTATCATCCTTCTGAAATACAATGCAATGTATTTCTGGATTTTTCACCCTCTAACAATCTCCCCTTTGTTTCTTCAAACAGTACCATAATCATAGGGAGATAATTTCTTAAAAGAAATGACCACCTGTAATCCTAGCTACTCAGGAGTCTGTAATCTGACAATTATGGTTCGAAGCCAGCCCAATCAGAAAAGTTCTTGAAATTCTTATCTTCTATTAACCACATACACACATGCATACACACACACACACACACACACACACACACACACACGCACACCTAGAAGTAGAGCTGTGGCTCTAGTGCTAGCAAATGCCAGCCTTGAGCAAATAGGCTTAGGGACAGCACCCAGTACTGGCACAAAAAGAAAAAAGAAAAGAATACATGCCCAACAAAGACATAAAAAAAGAAAAGAAGACACGCATGGTAATTTTTTCTTAGTAGCTTCCCTCTTAACAGCCCAAAACTATAAAGGACCAAGAGTATATTAATAAGAAAATATGGTGTCTAGTGTAATACACTCAGCAATAAAAAGAAACAACACATATATAACAGAACAAGTGAATCTGAAAACCATAACAAATACATACTGCATCAATTCATTTATTAATAACTCTTCAAACAGGCAAAACTAATGAATGAAATGACACCAGACCCATGGTGAACATCAGAATATCTGTCTAAGAGATCTTGTTTTGAGCCAGTAAAGCTTGGGAATTGTTGTTTCAAGCTGAGGAAACTTACTGCAGCATAACCTAACCCATCTTTTGCTACAGCCCCAAAGTAAAATCACCCCTGCCTCCTTTAAACCACACAGGAACATAAAACCAACCATTCTTTGAAAATCCACTTCTTAAACAGAAAGCCTATTACAAAAATTTGTTCATTGCTTATTTCATAACCAGTTCACATAGGAAATATAATTGCCCCTACTTATGAAATGCAGACATTGGTTAAGGCATTTCATGACACACATCATGAAGAAAAAAAAGAATCATGGTTCAGAGATGGATGTCACTGAGAGTGCACACAACGAGCAGGGTGAAATTTAGTCTTGTTAACAGCAGAAAGCAATGGTTGCAAGACCTTAGCAAAGAAGGGGTGAGCACTCCAGGCTGCAATCGATCTCCAGTGGCCGCCAAAGGAGCTATGATTTCAGTTGGTTCAAAAGATGAATTGCTCTTTTATCGACAGCATTTCTCTCCTGTGACCAGTCTACAAAATTGGATGGAAGCTAAAGGGTTGGCAAATTATCAGGGAAAATACATTCATCTTGGGGGAAAATATTTGTGAAGATTTTTGTAAATAATTTTTATTATATCACTTGGAAACCACAATATCCATTCTCTACTGATTAGTTAATCCTAAAACTATAAGCTTATTTATAACAATGGCCTGGGAGGGTTACAGCAGCAATGATCTCTCTCTCTTTCTCTCTTTCTCTCTCTCTCTCTCTCTCTCTCTCTCTCTCTCTCTCTCTCTCTCTCTCTCTCTCTCTCAGTCCCCAAGGACTCTTGACATTTGATTAAATTTGGCAGAAATTTCTTCAACTTTCTCAAACTTAACTTTATCAACCTCCAGCAGATTTTTTTCATAGGCTTTTAAGTGCTGACATATTGAGGTTACATAATGGTTAGACTATTTTGGAGTATTAGACTTGTTTTTGCAAAACTTTAATTAAGTAGTTATGAAAGGTGATACAAAGAAAAAATTAAAAAACCTTGAGCCAATATCTGGTACATAACAGATTCTCTCCTCGCCTCTCCTTACTACATAAAAAGCATGTCATTACAAAATCACAATTTCATATTTTAAACATTGGTACAATAATAATTAACCTTCCATGTAATACAAAGTGGTTTAAAAAAAAAAAAAACAAACAGCAGTACTACCTCCAAAATCACCCTTCCAGTTGTCAGAACACATCTCTCCCAGAAGCAAGGGGAAAATAACAAAGTGGTTTCTTAGGGTCCTGTTTTTCTAAACCATAATTTTTCTCAGTGTGTTACATCAGACTCGATATGGGTCTTCTTCCAAGGTTTGAGACCAAAACTTCTCCATGTTTTAATCATTAAAAACAAGTAACGTGCTCACCAATGCTCACTGCCCTACCATAGCACTTAGATTGAAAATCTCCCATGAAGCATGCTGAGGAGTCTGCTGATTTTGCTCATACTTTACCACCACTCCTTACTCAGTCGACAAACCCTAACAAACGTGATTCTATTGTCCATATTGACAAGCCACAGACAATATTTGAAATAAAAGAAACAAGATATCCATCCCAGAATTCACTCTCAAAAGCCAGTAGTTCATTACACAGATGATAGATTCTTTGTTGACATTTTTTAACCAATGAGTCTTTAGTAAGCAATACTTCTTTTCTACAAAGAAACTGAGACTGTGCAATCTATTATAACATCTATACATATATAGAGAGAGAGATCTACATATAATCTATATGATGTTAGTTACTTAATTCAGGAAATATTTATTGCTTTTTAATTCATGTGCTAGTAGGGAAGAACAGACTTTCACCTAAGAAACGCTGGTTTTATATGCTGACTGCACCATAATTGATTATGTGGCTTATAGGAAAATACTAAATATGCAGTGCCATCAGCTCCCTCATCTTTAAAGTGAGATTATTAGTAGTTATCACAAAGGACTTTTATAAGAAATGATGAGAATAGTGCATGCAAATTTCTTTTTATAGGAAATGACCTATAAAATAAAATAAATATAAATGACCGAATCAACAAATCTTAATTTCCATGGTAACAATCTTACCAAATTTCTTCTCTTTCCAATAATACAAAGAATGTAATGCCTACCCTTTTTTTTACTTAGGTAATACCATGGCACTAGTTCTGACTGATAAAACTATTTGCTAAAACAGAGAACAAAGGTGAGCTAAGTCTTTTCTCCTATGATAGTCCAAACGTAGAATTCTTCTCTTATTTTCCAATATATTTTCATAACTAAAATCAATATATTGCAATTAAACAAACAAGACAACCTTCAACATCTGTTTCTGTGCCTATGAATAGTCACACCACAGTAATGGTTTCCACAACAGGAAAAAAATATATATAATTGCAGCTATAAAACTAGACCCTCTACTCCTTAACTTTGGGCTGATTTGAAAATCCCTGTCAACTGATCCCTTTAAGGTCAATATGGCTGTTTCTTAATGGATTCTTCCAGGGAGATCAATTGTTTTCCCTCTATCAAGCTGTAATCAGGAAACACGCATGTGCCCTTAGCACAGCTCTTTTTTATATATCCAAGTAGTGTCTTAATAAAAGACAGGAGCAATCAGGACAAACCTTTTCCAGTGTTTTCAAGGACCCCTGGAATTTGGAGAAACTCATTTGTTGTTACTCAAATATTAAATGTGATACTAGAAAATTTGAAAAACTTTGTTGGAAGGCATTATGAAAAGCCATTTGTTCCAGAGTAAATGCAAATATGATTTTGAATAAACATTTGGCTGTTTAGTAATCATCAAAATAAAGAATGCTAGTCATCTCTATTGTTTGTTAATGATCTTCTTTCCTGATTTTCCATGGCATTATTATGGTGCTGGCTTTCAAAAGGAGCACAATGACAAGCAAATTCTCTGACATGAATTTCAGTTTTGTACCTGTTCATAACAGGCATGTTAGGCTTCCCCTCAAACCTTTTGTAAGCAAGGAGAAACACAAGTGTATTATATTCATGCAAGAAATTACATTGCAATTTTAGCTGAGTTGTTCTTGATGTTTATTAATATGTCATTACAAAAAGGACTTTTTTCATATTGAACAATAATCTTCCTTTTAAAAGTAAGGAAGTTTTCTTTGGGCCTATCTTTCAGAAATCGCAATCCACAGTCCTCTGGCCCATTTGCTGTGGATCTGTTTTGGATTTGTTTTGCTCATACTTTACTACCTGTACTATTTCAGCCTACAAACTCTTACAAAGATGATTTTATTTTCCATATTGACAAGCAGTTAATATTTGAAATAAAAGCAACAAGGTATCATTCCAGAATTCACTTCTGTGATAGTGAAAATTATGGTGGGAACCTATGGCTTTTTTCTCAGTCTCTTTGCTAAGATACCTGGAGCTGAGATCTGGGTATCTCTTTTAAGAGCATGTCCCCAGTAAACTAACTTCTTTCTGCTAGACTCTACCTCTTAAAGATTCCATTCTCTCCCATTAGGATGGTTGGAGCCAAGCTTTCATGGGAGACATTCCAGATCCAGACTGTAACACTGGACAACAAAGTACTAATTGATCCATTTTGTTGATACTAGAAGATTCCCTACAGAACATTTTGTTGAGAAAGTGCTTAAAACTCATAAGAATGCTTTCCTTCCTCCTTGTTCTGTTTAATACAATTTGTTCAAGTCACATGCAGATCTAAAAATCATACTTAGATTTCACATCAGCAGAAGGAACCAGAGTATACCTCAAGGGCTTTCATGTTATTAAGATGCCACTGAAAAGAAAACAGAACTTGAAGATGGGGGGAACAAAAGATTTTGTGTTTCAGCACATGTTATTCCTTTTAGATAGATGAGAAGTATTTGCTGCATCAATGAGCCAGATAAAATCTACCATTCTTAATGGAGGTCAACAAACTTCAAAATATATTTACTTAAACAAAGATGTCCCTTGCAAGGCTCCTTGAAGTTTTCTTTATAAGGGCAAAGTTCAGCCTCCACATTCAATATGATTATATAAAAGTTATACCACTGTCTCTGCTAAATAGGAATATTCTGTATAGTCCACACTGACATGCCAACACTTAGAGGGCTATGCCAGTGTAAATTTATAGACTGAAAAGCTGAACCTTTCACAAATGACATGTGTAGAAAATTTGAATAAGACTTTACCAGATCAATATAAAAAGTCTACATAAGCATGCAATGCCAAAACAGTCTGCAACAGGGCACATGCTACAGTCCTAATTAGTACTTGATGGCTATGAGATTATAAAGTATAGGTAAAATAAGAGAATCTAGGATTTATTCCATATCAAAGAACTTGAAAAGTTCAATCTCTCTAAATTCTAGGATATACCTGAAAATGAAAGTAAAATAAAGCCACTTAATTAAACCAATTAAATTTTTTTCTAGACGTTAGGAAACTGTTGAAATATGTGGTCAAGAGTAGGCCAGAGTTATTAACATATTTTACACTACGTGATTTTGGAATATGCAGGAAGATTTTAATCTCATTGTAGAAAACAAGACATCCTTGGCTTTCTTCAAATGAGACATGTTCAGAATGTTAGAAAGAGAAACAACTACCTTCACACTCAAGTATTTCATCGGTTGATTTTAATCTAGAACCCTCATTTTACATTCCTCTAATTTACTTATAAACACAGACAAAAATTTTATAGCACATGCATACTTTAGAGTTGCTCTAACAGCTGGTCCTAGATCGCTCCTCAGATGCAGCTCTGTGTCTCTAATATAGGGTCATATTGCTCTAGATGTATGAAACACAAGGAAAACAGGCACACAAAGCCTAGCTTTAATGTCAATTCTGTTGTTTGTTTTCCTTCACAACTATACTATTGATACTTTCTCACAACCTTTCTCAGATGCTACTGGTACTCTCACTACCTCTCTACTGCTCTTTCACTATAAAAATGCTTTTCCTATCTTCCAACATTCTTTCTCTCTCACAGTTCTTTCTCTTCCTCCATTTTCTATAAACATCCTCCACTGCTCATAAAGATCTAACCTAAGTTGGAACAAACTAACTGTGCTAAAACACCCAAGCAAAGAAGTTTTGATGTGACACATCTTGGCCAGTCCTTGTAACTTTCCCAAACACCCTCACATTTTTATCCTGATGATATTTACATTATGAAAATTACATGTGCAATACATTCTGTTTAAAAAAAATTATTATTTTTGCTAGGTGCTAGTGGCTCATGCCAAGAAATCTTAGCTACGCACGAGGCTGAGACTTATATGGCCTAGTGGCAAGAGCACTTGCCTCCTACACATGAAGCTCTCGGTTCGATTCCCCAGCACCACATACATGGAAAACGGCCAGAAGGGGCGCTGTGGCTCAGGTGGCAGAGTGCTACTAGCATTGAGCTGGAAGAAGCCAGGGAAGGTGCTCAGGCCCTGAGTCCAAGGCCCAGGACTGGCAAAAAAAAAAAAAAAAAGGATTGCAATTTGAAGCCAGCCAAGGCAAGAAAGTCCATGAGTCTGCCACTGTCTGGAGGATTTCTCCCTGGTCGGCGCTGTGTGCTTTAGGTGCACGGAGTGCGGGCACTGTGCCGGCACTGGCACTGGCACTGGCATGGTGGCGGAACTCCACCCGGAGCTCAAAACTGTGTTTTCAGAACAGCAAAGTCGATTTTTCCTTCCTGGCCAGAATCCCAGTACTGTTATAACTTACTTGGGCTGTTTTTCTAGGAGTAAAAGTTTCTCTGGGGTGGGAAAACTGTGATGTCGGAAGGAGGTCAACTAGGGCTCTGCTGCTCCTCCGCCATCTTCCCAGAAGTCAGAAAGAATGACATTGCCCTATTTGTAAGGAAATGGAAAGACTTGGAAAAAATTATACTAAGTGAAGTGAGCCAAACCCAAAGAAACATGGACTCTGGTCTCCCTCATAGAGAATAATTAGCACAGGTTTAGGCTAGTCACAGCAGAGGACCACAAGACCCCAATAGCTATACCCTTATGAACACATAAGATAATGCTGAGTGAAATGAACTTCATGTTATGGAAACAATTGTTATATCTCTGTTGTGACTACTTTCAATGTGCTATGTGTAACTGTAGCTTATATTATTGATGATCTTCTTGTATCTCCTTCCTGTGGTTGTACCTACGCTATCTCTGTATCTTATCTGAGTATATTGGAAACTGTGTATACTGGTAAACAATGGTATACAGGATTTAAAAAAAAAGACAAACCACTACAAGAGCAATACTTGCAAAACTGTTTGGTGTAAATGAACTGAACACCTCATGGGGGGAGAGGGAAAGGAGGAGTGGGAGGGGGGAATGAGGGACGAAGTAACAAACAGTACAGGAAGTTTATCCAATGCCTAACGTATGAAACTGTAACCTCTTTGTACATCAGTTTGATAATAAAAATTTGAAAAAAAAATGAAGTCCATAAGATTATAATCTCCAATTAACCACCAGAAAGCCAGAAGTGGTGCAGTGGTTCAAAGTGCTAGAACACTAGCCTTGAGCAAAAATGCTCAGGGACAGCACCCAGGCCCCACGTTCAAGCCCCATCACTGACAAAAAGAAAAAGAAAAAAAGATCATATATTATAACCTCAAGAACATTTTATTCAAAACTGACACTAGGGGCAAAGATAAAACAGATGAAAGCAGAAGTTATTGTTAGTCTTATGGCAGAAAGATGTAAAACCCAGCCCTTTATATGCCTCTCTCACTGAAGAGTCCCAGGCATTCATTCTCAGAAAACTTAAGACTTGGTTCTCAGAGTGAAGTCTCAATGCCTCTGATGATTCTAACATGCTTCAGTTTTCTCTAAACCTTGAGAAATAGGGAAAGAAACAAGTCACATGCTTCCATGGTGTAAGACAAACTAAGGTAAAAAAATACAACCTGAGGACTGGTGGCTCACATCTACAATTCTAGCTAATCAAAAGGCTGAGATCTGAGAATCTCAGTCCACAGCCAGCCCAGAAAGACAAATCCAAGGGACTATTATCCACCAGAAAACCAGAAGTGGCACTATGAAGAAAAAAAAAATGTGCAGCAAAAGCTGCAATAGAGACTTGGCTCTAGTGATAAGACACCAACCATGCTCAAAAAGGTCAGAGAGTGGCTTATGTGGTAGTTAGCTAGCATTGAGCAAAAACAGTTAAGACACAGTCCCCAGGCCCTGCCCCAAAATAAATAAATAAATGATAAATAAAACATGTGTGCTATTCGCCCCTTTCCATATTTGTTGATCCATTCTTCTAAAATGTAACAGAGGACAAAACCACTACTAATCTACTCTTTATCCTTCCAGAACCAAATTTTTTGCTGAACTCTGGTACCTGGAGAGTTTCACTGTAATTTCTGACCTATATATGCAAAGGGAACAGGTCCTACCAGTACAGTGGAACATAGATTTTTTTAAATGTTCTGCTAGGTGCTGGTGGCTCACACTTATAATACTAGATATTCAAGAGGCTGAGATCTGAGGATCAAGGTTTAAAGCCAGACTGGGGACAAAAGCTCATGAGACTCTTAGATCCAATTAACTACCCCAAAATCCAGAAGTGGTGCTTTGGCTAAAAGGGTAGAACACACTCCTTGAGCAAAATAGCTCAGGGACAGTACCCTAGGGCCTGAATTCAAATCTCAGGACCAGGATCAAAAGAAAAATAATTAATTAACTAATTAATTAATAATAAATATTCTTGAAAACTACTACAAAAAGCATAATTAATGCTTATAATTTACCAATGGTCAAATAGTTAATTAAATAGCAATCCTGGAATTCAGCCTATGCAGTATAGCTTTGGGAGTTCTATTAGCTCCCAAACAATACTACCTTATATATGATAATAACTGAACTCTAACCAGTCCCATCATTCCAGCTAAAATTCTAACAGAATAAATTGTTATTGATATGGTTCAGAGACCTTGACTAGGTCATGAGCTAGAAACAGATCCATCTGTCTCATGGCATGATGCTGGCCAAAACCAAAAGGAAAGACAGATTGTTTTGTAATATACCAATGGTGGTGTTTTAAACTACTAAGTTTGGTGATAATTCGATATTTAAAGATACACAGCTAAGAAACAGCAAGTTATCTTTGAGTAGCTTTCCTTCCTATGCTTTATCCAATCTGTTCATGAATAGTGTTGTTTCTTCTTTCAAAAGACAGCTAGACTCTGGTCACTTTTAAATGCCTACACTGAGACATCCTGAAAAATACCTCCATAATCTTTTTTATCCATTTTTGTTGTTTTCATAAAGGTGATATTCAAAGGGATTACAGTTACATAAGTCAGATAAAGAGTACATTTCTTTTTGAACAGTGTCTAGCAAAGGTATCTATAATCATATACTGACATATTGTTTTAAAAAATTAAAACCATACTCTTAGGAGAGGAACACAAAGACAAAATGCCATATAAAATAAAATTTATTGAAACAAACTCCAGAAAATGGAAACAACCAGGTTTTTCCTTTGTTGCTGATTTTTTTTTTGTTCTTTCCATCTTTGTTTATTCATTTATCTATCTTTGGAAGGATAAGGGGGGAACAGAAATGGAAAGACAAAGAGTGAACAAATGTAGCAGTGGTACGCACTGGACACTATATTGAAAATGAACTATACAAATTGTGTGTGGATGGGAGAGAAAAAAAACTGGGAGAGAGTGAGGGAAAGAGTGTCTGGATCTAAATAGGAATGTACCCTTTACCTGACTTATGTAACCATAACTCTTCTATACATCCTCTTTAAAATAACAATTTTTAAAATTCTATTAAAAGCATTGAAAACTTTTAACTGGCTTCTACCAAGGATCTTAGAGTCTAGCCTCAATACAACAGCCAAAATGATTCTTGTTAAAATAAAAATCAGGCCTTGCAGAAATGGCAGCCTCTAGGTCCTGAGCAGCATTAATACCTCCAGGTGACTAAGAGCCTGTTTGTCTTCCTCCTTAGGTTTCCAGTTACTCACAGCCCAAGGCCAAGAACAATCTTTTATATTATAAAACAGTAAAATATGCAAAGATAAGTATCAAAAAATGCCTTCCTTTCCTACAAGAAAGATAATAGCTGTTGACCCATACACACCCAGGGTTTATCCTGTTGTTGAATTTGTCTTTTTTTCATTTCCTTTCCAAAGCCACAGAAATGAGGGTGTGACCTTAGAAATGGGGTATCCATGGCAAAAGAAGAAAATAAAAACAAAGATCCCCCATTCTTAACATTTGACATCTACAGAAATTGAAAAGCACTTCATAGTGTTAACAGATTTCTATAATATCTGAACTGCAGCACTAGATTTGGGAACAAACATGAAAATTTCTTCCCAGTTAAAATTGATTGAATCAAACATGTTTCAGCAGAAGCACATATCCAAACTCCCCAGACAGGAGTAGGAATCTGCAGAGTAAACTTTCCAATCTGAATTCAGATGATCATGTAAAGAAGAAACATATTAAACAGGCAAGAGAGCAATACTTCAAATGCACAGTAGTACTTACCATCTAAAGGATTTATGATTATGCAATTTTTCCTTTCACAGTTTCATGCCTTGAATTAAAAAAAAAACAAAGAATAATATAAAGCATTTTTGAAGGAAAACACATGAAAAGCAATGTACGGGAATATATATATTCATACATACATGTGTGTATATATGAATGTGTATGTGTTTATATATATATATATATATATATATAATAGAGAGAGAGAGATAACTGAATACTGCAGTGCTAAGAAAGTTGAAAATTACAAGGGCTGGGAATATGGCCTAGTGGTAAAGTGCTCGCCTCATATACATGTGTTGGGGATTATTATGGCCTGGGAAAGACTGCCCTTCCACCAGCCTTGGGACAATAGAAGCCCCTCCCACCTTTTGACCTCCACCCCTTGGGAGGTGAACACGTGCGTGCCACCATGATGGGGTTGTCCCGCCCACAAAGGGAAGTTTCGTGATGTCACTTGATGAACGTGACCCCTAGCCTATGACTGACCCTTTGGCCAGCCCCCTTTCTTTCCCGCCATTACTTCTATATAAGTGCCCTTCCATATTAAAGTCTTTGAGACGCATTCCACCACCGCAGCGTGTCCCTGATGCCTTCCTTTCGCCTCCGCCCTCGGTAACATGTGGGGGGGACTGGGGGGAGGGGAAGCTTCAGCAACCCGTCCTCAACTTAGCGTTTGCCCATGTGAGCACGCCTTTGGCCTTCCGCTGGCGGAGGGCCAGGCTGGGTGCTCTTTCATAGAGTTTGTGGTTACCATTCTCCCCGTGGGGGGGAGAAAGGGGGTGTCCAGAACCCCAACATAAATGGCGCCCGAACGGGGACCGAATTGTACGGCCGAGAAGTTCGGGGTACAGTATCCCCACAGATTGCTAAGTAGGGTTTTAGAGGAGGGTCCTGCCCATCCAGACGGGGCAGAAGCATGGAGACACAGGCTCGCGGGACGCGGCGCCAGAGAGTTGCCCCGCCGTGGCGATTTGGCGCCAGGCGGCGGAGGGAGCGGGGCGCGCTTCCCGCGGAAACATGTCAGTGGAGCAGTGGGGCCGGAGCAAGAGGAATGCGACCCCGGGCTGGGGTCGGTTAGTTCTGCTCTGCGCGCCCCGGGCCAGACGGCGGTCCCGGCACCCGCAGTGGCGCTTGAGAAGCAGTGGGTGGCCGAGCGCCGGAGCGGTTTGGCTTGCGCGGGCTGAGCGTGAGTACACTGTGCTCCGCGCCACCCCGGGTTTGCGAGGTGCGTGGGCTGGGGCTCGTGTGGCCCCGGGCGGCACCAGGCGTCTTTTGCGGTAGCATTGCACGGCGTGGCGGAAGCGCGGTTCCACCATGTGGGAAGCTGTGGCATGGCGGCGGCAGAGCGTTAGGGATGGCTGCTGCTTTGGCCAGACTTGTATTTACAATGGCTGGGCTGGAGCCAGTGCGGCCCCAGCCCGCGGATGGAAAAAAAAAAAAAAAGAAGAAAAAAAGGGCGTGGCGTGCAGTTTAGACCATGGGACGGTGTCCCGCTGGGGTGCGCGGGCGGCAGCAGCGGCGGCAGCAGCCCCAGAGTGGCTGCAGCCCGGCAAACTGCTTTATGCCCGCCGATGGTCGTTAAGCTCAGAAATTCGGGTGAGTTGGTTGAATCCTGATTTCTCTGACTTAACACACACGTGGAGCACAATGGGGCATGCCATATTGGAGGCGGGGCCCCACCCATTCCCCCCAGGTGAGGGGCGTGCCAGGCTCGCCTGGGCTGGCCGATTGCGCTGCAGCTGAGAGAGGCAAGCACCCCGCTGTGCTTGCCTGCACGTTTTCTCTGTATCAGACTCACAGCTGCAGATGGGGTTGGAGCCAGGAAAGTCTGAAGTTATAAACTAAAATGGAATATTGAAAGGAAAACAAAGAGTTTTGATACAGCAATAGGTAATTTGATTGAACTTCCATGTTTACCAGTTCAAAGATATAAAATCAACTGGAGTTTTTCTAGATGGATAAAAGGGTTTGCTTGTCCACTGTGATTTAAAAATTGTCATGTTGGGAGTGTGTAATTAACAGGTTTCCCTTTTGTTTTTTATTCAACCACGTGGTTCTATTATGGGCAAATTAATATCATTTGCCGCTGGAATTCCAGAAAATTTAAATGGCCAATCAAAGCAATTTTAAAGAGCGCTCAGGTATTTTTGTGTGTGTGTGTGTGTGTGTGTGCGCGCGCACGCGTGTGGTTGTTGGTAAGATTTAAAGGCATGACAATAGGTTTCCATCCCGGTGTTCGATGGAGATAAAGGTGCCTATAAAAATTTCCATAAGGTTCAAATATGCACCATGTGGTAAAAGTTCACCAGTATGTTATTTTATATTCAGTGTGTTTCCATAAGGTTCAAATATGCAGCATGTAGTAAAAGCACAATGGTATAAAATCAGCATGTTATTTTATACTCAGTGTGTTAAAAGTTAAGTGTGCATGTAGCCTTAACAACTCTTTGGCATAAATTAAGATTTTACCTTCCCATTTTCTCTCCTGTGTTCTCATAAACTCTCAAGATCAAGAAATTGAGATTGCTTCATACAAATGTGACTATTAACCTCAACTTTCCTGACCCAGGATTAATATATTGCTTTATAGGATACAGGTGGACAGATGTGCTAGCCGCAGCTCCTGGATATAGGAAGATGCCACCACATTCTGTTCCCAAACTGCCTTGTTTCACTACTAATGATTCTTTGCTCTCTCTCCCATTGGAAGCTGCTCGAATGAATTATGAGCCTTGAGTAGGATGTGAATAGTTCCATCCTAACAGTTACTCCAGGTTAAATCACCATAGTTATGTTAGTGGTCACAGCTAGCCAGGTAAAATTTTGTGATTAAGAAAGTCTTTGAATTTTGTGATTAAGAAAGTCTTTTCACCCTGCTTAAACCAGAAGGGCATCGATATACCAGAGCCAGAAGTGCTGAAAAAATTTTGAACACCCTAACCAATCTATATAGAAATTTTGCAGGCAACCCAGAGCAAGATGTGAGCAAGAGAAGCCACTACAGCCTTGCCTCGAGTTCCCCATCGCATGGCATGGAACTTGCCAAATGGGGATGAGGGACGCAGCCACTTCCGAGACTGAGGATTCCACAATGCTTTAACCCTTTGCCCTTGGTTGTCATTTATCTGTGTTCTCTTTCACTTGCCAGTGGGATTCAATGGCGTGATTCAAGTTGATGGCATGTAAATCTCATGTTTTCTAAGTGTTATAGCCAAACCTTCACAAGCAGTTTTTGGTCAGTTCTCAACGGGTTACAAATGGATTATCTCTGTTGTGTTTTTTCCTTGTTGCTCAATTGGGAATAAAAAGGGCTTGTAGGACTATGACTCCCTGGATAGTTCAAAGCCAGCCCGGGCAAAAGGAAAAAATCTCTCCAAAATCCCACCTCCCAGTTAAACAGCAAAGAGCCAGATTGAGAGCTCAACCACAGAGAGCGAGCAAAAGGCTGAAGCAGCACCGTGACTCAAGTGGTAGAGCACTAGCCTTGAGCGAAAGTGCTCATGGACAGTGCTCAGGCCCCGAGTTCAAACACGGATGGGAAAATGCAATTCCAGCCACAAACGTTAAAATTCCTGGGACTTAGCCAGTCCAGGAGACGGAAAGGTGGAGTGGAGTGAGAGGAGAATGGTGCCATATTATCCTAAAGGGAGCTGCCTTGTTTCACCCTTTCAAAATGGATCAGAGCCGGGAAATCGAGAGAGATAATTCCTGTCCATTTTCTTCTCTTTTGCCAGTTGTATATAGGTGTATATATATATTTATTTATTTTGCCTCTGACTGGCTATGCCAAACCAGTTTTCTATCATTAAACACTTCTTTCAGTCGTTTCTCCTTACTCGTTCACTTTACAATTGGGTTTATGCTCCAAAAGGGAACTGTTCCTGGCTTATGCCCAGGGTGTGTTCTATGCCATTCATGCCAACCAGCTCTGAGAACTTGTCGATACTTTGCCTGACCTTTTCAAAAGTGTCTTTTGACAGAATAACATCTCTTGCTGAGATCACCAATGGGGAATTTGCCGTTCACAGTCGTCACCCTAACACAGGCCTGAACCCTGGAGGCACCAGCCTTGGAAACTTCTGGGTATGCCCAAAGACTCAGGGGGGGCTGGAGAAAACCATAGCGCTCTCTGGCCCTAGTGACCATACTCATGGTAATGATGGGGACTTTTTGCCAGCCACACCGGACTGCCAGGCTGACCAGGGGCCCTTGATTTACGTCGCCCCCTTGACAGCAGGAAGTAGCTACAGAAGACGAGACCTCCATCCATACTCCCTGCCTGGTGGCCGCCGGTGTCATAATTTTAAAAAAACAAAAGGGGGAGGTATTCCCCAGGATTAATTAAGGATTCCCTAGGATTAATTAAGGATTAGTTATGCTTATGTTAATTATCCAGAAATTTTAAATCATCCCGAATCAGTGTGGGATGGAGTACAGTATATGTGTTTTTCCAGATTGGAAAATTAAACCCAGAGCACCCACTCTGGAGAAATGTTTTCTTGTTCTCTTCAGGAAAAGGAGGACCATGTTGGACTTCTGCTCTCCCATGAAAATATGGAAAGTAGGACTGCCTACGGTAGGAGGCAACCAAGCTTCCTTTCCTTGTCTGCTTTCTAGATTCCTTCTTGAGCATCTCATGGCTCATGGAAAGTAGGACTGCCTACGGTAGGAAGCAACCAAGCTTCCTTTCCTTGTTTGCTTTCTAGATTCCTTCTTGAGCATCTCATGGCTCAATGTTTTGCTGTGGCAATACTGCCTACAGCGTCACACAAAGAAACCAAAGGAATTTTGCACCGTGCTTCTCCTTTCCTCTCCCCCTGCTGCTAGACTTGGGGAGTCCCGTTGGAAAGAAAATAGGAGCTGAGGGTATTGACACTCAACCCCAATGTTTTATGATAGAAATGTTTAAAAAAGTAAATGCAAAGGTTTAACACCTTGGCTTCAATGTTTATATAAAAGAATGTTTCACTAATCACTTATGTTTGAGTTATCAGCTACTGTGAACTGCTGGGAATGCCAGAGTTTCAGCTTCTACCTCACCAACAAAAGAGGGCTGCTGTCTGCACCTTCCTGCACTTGGCAGAAACCAGCTGAGGATTCTGACTTCTGTACATAGCCAGATGGATGGACCCTTACCTACCCCTCACCCCAGTTTTGTGGAAGGGGCCCCACAGATCTTATGTCAGCATTTGCCTTATGCCCACACATGCCATGTGTTTACAGCATCCCCTGCTTATTGAAAAAAACAAAAGGGGGAGATGTTGGGGATTATTATGGCCTGGGAAAGACTGCCCTTCCACCAGCCTTGGGACAATAGAAGCCCCTCCCACCTTTTGACCTCCACCCCTTGGGAGGTGAACACGTGCGTGCCACCATGATGGGGTTGTCCCGCCCACAAAGGGAAGTTTCGTGATGTCACTTGATGAACGTGACCCCTAGCCTATGACTGACCCTTTGGCCAGCCCCCTTTCTTTCCCGCCATTACTTCTATATAAGTGCCCTTCCATATTAAAGTCTTTGAGACGCATTCCACCACCGCAGCGTGTCCCTGATGCCTTCCTTTTGCCTCCGCCCTCGGTAACATGTGGGGGGGACTGGGGGGAGGGGAAGCTTCAGCAACCCGTCCTCAACTTAGCGTTTGCCCATGTGAGCACGCCTTTGGCCTTCCGCTGGCGGAGGGCCAGGCTGGGTGCTCTTTCATAGAGTTTGTGGTTACCATTCTCCCCGTGGGGGGGAGAAAGGGGGTGTCCAGAACCCCAACATACATGAAACCATGGGATTCCTTAGCAACACATATATAGAAAAAAGGCAGAAGTGGTGCTGTGGCTCAAGATGTAGCATGCTAGCCTTGAGCAAAAAGAAGCAGGGACAGTGATCAGGCCCTTAATCCATGCCCCAGGATTGGCAACCAAAAACAAAACAAACAAACAAAAAGTACAAACTATCTCTCCACTTTAAGAATGATGGTGGTGACAAAATAGTATGTACAAAGGGAAGTCTATATTGAATTGATATCATTAAAATTTGAAGGTATATATATATATATATATATATATATATATATTCCAGATTATTGATATTATCATAATATCAGATTATCACTTCATAAGAAATCAAGAATTTGACTTGTCTTTTGTCTTCAGTTCCTGAAGGTAAGTTAAATTTATGGGGTTTTCCAAGGGATTGCAATTGGGACCTGATAGTTCACACTAAGGAGATAGATAAGGTGGGAAATGTCCAGGCTATATGAGCCAAACATATGACTGATGGGCTAGAATCTTCAACGATGTGATATCAGCCTGACTATTGAGGAAGAAGAAGGGGAAATCAGAGACTGAGTTCCCTCAAAGTGCCAATGATTTAATCAATCACAACTATCCAATGAAATCTTAATAAAATTTCTGGGCCCTGAAGTTCAAGGGATCTTCGCCCGTTCACATTCCTCAGAGTATAATCCCACTCCAGGGCTGGAAGGATACATTACTGATATTGCTATTTCACATTTGGAAACTTTCCAGAATTGGAAAAATGAATCTCTTTGGTTGATTCTTCATTATGTTAGCATCCTTTGTTATATTAAAACTACAGTTTTTAAGAATAGGTCCTCTCTAACTTCCAAGTAATTCTAGTGAAATTGGTTTTGTGAATCCCAAATTTAAAGCCAAGTTGGAAGACATGTAGGTAGTTCTGATGATCCCTGGGTTTATGGCTGTATTTAGAAATAAGGGCTATCACATAGAGACTGCAAGTTACCTAAATCCAGGTAGTATATCAAATTGGGTTTACACTCAAAACTCTTTTAGCAAAAACTAGCATTTATAGTGGAATCCCTTTTTTAAATATACAAGCTTGAAAGTAATGTCAGATTATTTCACCCACCAGGTCCAAACCCTCAAAAGATTGATCACCAACACAAGAAAAGCCAAAGGTAATTCAGTGCTGCACAATGCTGTTCATTGAATGGAGACCTGAGGCCTTGACTGCTATCTCTGTTTCCTTCCATTGCCTCAGGCTCTCTTCTCCCAGATATTCAAGTACTAATCTCCTTTTATTTATTTATTGTTAAAGTAATATACAGAGGAGTTACAGTTTCATTCATAAGGCAGTGAGGACATTTCTTATCAAACTTTTTACTTCCTCCCTCATGTTTCTCCCACCTTCCTCCTCCCCAGTTCCCTCCCTACTCCCACCCCTGAGTTGTATAGTTGGTTTACAACATACAGTTTTGTAAGTATTGCTGTTTCATTGGTTCACCTTTTACCTTTTGTCTCTCCATTTTCATGTTCCCCTCCCTTCCCTACTTCCAAAAACATATATACAATAACCCAGGTACCAAAATCAGTTACAGTGACCTCAGCAGTAAAACCATGGGAAAGAAAGAAAAAAATGGCATAATTTGGAGACTTCCAGGAAGACGGCGGAGGAGCAGCAGAGCCCTAGTTGAGCTCCCTTCGACTGCAGTTTTACCACTCCAGAGAAACTTTTACTCCTAGAAAGACAGCCCAAGTAATTTATAACAGTACAGGGATTCTAGCCAGGAAGGAAAAATTGACTTTGCTGGCATGAAAACACAAATATACAGAAAACGGCCAGAAGTGGCGCTGTGGCTCAAGTGGCAGAGTGCTAGCCTTGAGCAAAAGGAAGCCAGGGACAGTGCTCAGGCCCTGAGTCCAAGCCCCAGGACTGGCCAAAAAAAAAAAAAAAAAAAAACTAACAATAACAATTGTTGGAGGGGATGTGGCCAAAAGGGAACCCTACTTCATTGTTGGTGGGAATGTAAACTGGTTCAGCCACTCTGGCAGGCAGTATGGAGATTCCTCAGAAGGCTAAATATAGAACTCCCCTATGACCCAGCAGCCCCACTTTTGGGTATCTATCCAAAAGACCACAAACAAAATCACAGTAATGCCACCAGCACAACAATGTTCATCGCAACACAACTTGTCATAGCGAGAATCTGGAACCAACCCAGATGCCCCTCAGTAGACAAATGGATCAGGAAACTGTGGTACATATACACAATGGAATTTTATGCCTCTATATGACATTGTCCCATTTGTAAGGAAATGGAAGGACTTGGAAAAAGTTATACTAAGTGAAGTGAGCCAGACCCAAAGAAACATGGACTCTATGGTCTCCCTTATTGGGAATAATTAGTACAGGTGTAGGCAAGTCATAGCAGAGCATCACAAGGCCCAATAGCTATACCCTTATGAACACATAAGATGATGCTAAGTGAAATGAACTCCATGTTATGGGAACAATTGTTATATCACAGTTGTAACTACTTTCAACGTCCCATGTGTATATGTAGCTTCTATTATTGATGATGTTCTTGTATCACCTTCCTGTGGTTGTACATACACTATCTCTGTAATCTTATCTGAGTATATTGGAAACTGTGTATACTGGTATTGGATGCAGGAAATTGAAAGGGAATGCCAAAATTGAGAGACACAGGGTAAAAAAAAGACAAACAACTCCAAAAGTAATACTTGCAAAACTGTTTGGTGTAAGTGAACTGAAAACCTCCGTGGGGGGGGGGGGGGAAGGAAAGGGGGAGGAGGGAGGAGGGTATGAGGGACAAGGTAACAAACAGTATAAGAAATGTATCCAATGCCTAACGTATGAAACTGTAACCTCTCTGTACATCAGTTTGATAATAAAAATTTGGGGGAAAAAAGATAGATATAATGAAAGGAACTAATAACCAGCTCTAAATCCTAACTCTCAATATCAACAAACTTAATGCTCCATTTAAACGACATAGAATGACAAGTTGGATCAAAAAGCAAGATCCATCTTTCTGCTGTCTTCCAGAGACACATCTTGCCCACAAAAGCAAAAATATCCTGAAAGTGAAAGGCTAGAATAAAACTATCAAGCAAATAACTCACATAAACAAGCTGGAGTTACAACTATAGTATCAGATAAATTGACTTCAAATTAAAATCAGTAAGAAGAGAAAAAGAAGGTTATTATATACTAATAACGGTATTTCTCCTATAGGAGGACATAACCATCCTAAATATCTATACACCAAATGCTGGAGCACCCAACTTCATCAAACAAATACTACTGACTCATAAAAACACACATAAATCTAAACACATTGATTGTTGGAGACTTTAACACACTACTATTGGATAAATCAAAATGCCAAAAACTCAACAAAGAAACCTCAGAAGTAAAAAATTGAGTAGATCAACTAGACTTAACTTGCATTACAGAATATTCCACCCAGCAACACCAGAATATAAGTTCTTCTCAGCAGCACATGGAGTATTCTCCAAAATAGATTACATTTTAGGGCACAAAGCAAATATGTACAAATTCAGAAATATTGAAATAATCCCCTGCACCCTCTAATCTCCTTTTACCCTTACTGAAAATGTCACCTTGACTCTCTTCATGGGGAGAGACAATGGTTAGCAAGTATGACAAATCAGTCTATTTTAGCTATAAACTGACATAAAAATTCCTATGAGCATTACAACTTGGTATTGAATAAACGAGTATTCATAGAAAAGCAAAGCTTTTGTCTAAATCTGTTTTAAATTTTAGTCTATGAGAAAAATGCAATCTTTTACCTTCCCACCAACAATGTAATAGGATTCCCTTTTGGCCTCTAGCATTTGTTATTATTGGTTTTTCTGATAATGGACATTCTTACAGGGGTGAGGTGGAATCTCAGTGTTGTTTTGATTTGCATTTCTTTTATGGCCAATGATGTACAGCATTTCTTCATGTGTCTCATGGCCATTCTCATTTCCTCTTCAGAGAAGTTTGTTTTTAGGTCTTTGGCCCATTTGTTGAGGGGGCCATTGGTTCTTTGAGGATTTGTTTTGGAGGAGTTTAATTTTTTCAGTTCTACATATACTTTAGATATAAGGCTCTTGTCTATTGTATGGCTGGTAAAGATCTCCCAATCTGTGGGCTTTCTGTTTATCCTGCAAGCTATGTCCTTTGGCGTGGAGAAGCTCTACAGTTTGATGCGGTCCCATTTGTCCAAACTTTCTTTGATTTGTTGCATTTCTGGGCCTTTATTAAGGAAGTTTCATCCTGTGCCAAGGAGCCCAAGTGTTGCTCCTATTCCTTCTTGTAATGTTTTCAGAGTATCTAATTTTACTTTGAGGACTTTGATCCATTTGGAATTGATTTTGGTGCAGGTGATATATAAGGATCTAGTTTTAATTTGTTACAGGTGTTGAACCAGTTTTGCCAACACCATTTGTTGAAGAGGCTGTCTTTCTTCCATCCTATTTTTTTAGCTCCTTTATCAAAGATTAATTAGCCATAGGTCTGCAGGTTCATTTCCGGGTCTTCAGTTCTGTTCCATTGGTCCTCAGGCTTGTTCTTGTGCCAATAACAAGCTGTTTTTATTACTATAGCTTTGTAATACAGCTTGAAGTTTGGTATTGAAATTCTTCCTCCAGCACTGTTCTTTCTGCTTAGGATTGTTTTTGCTATTCAGGGCCATTTATGGTTCCAAATGAATTTCCAGATTGCTTCCTCTATTTCATTAAAGAATGATGTTGGGATATTGATGGCATTGAATTTGTAGATAGCCTTTTGGCAATATTGCCATTTTCACAATGTTAATCCTCCCAACCCAGTAGCAGGGGAAGTTTTTCCATTTCCTTAGTTCTGCCTTAATTTCCTTTTTCAGGCTTTTAAAGTTCTCGTTGTAGCGGTCTTTCACTTCTTTGATTAAGGTTATTCCTTAGTGTTTTATGTTTTTTGAGGCTATTGCAAAAGGGATTGCTGTCTTGATTTCAGCCATGCTCTTCAGGTTGTTGGCATGTAGAAAAGCCATTGATGTTTGAGGACTTATTTTATATCCTGCTACTTTGTCAAAAATTTGGAACAGCTCACATAACTTGGGAGTAGAGTCTATGGGGTTCTTTGGATTCAGGATCATGACATCTGCAAAGAGAGAGAGTTTAACTTCCTACTTGGATCCCCTTTATGTCTACCTCTTGCCTTATTGCTCTGGCTGGGAATTCTAGTACTATGTTGAAGAGGAGAGGAGACAGTGAACAACCTTGTCTTGCTCCTGATTTTAGAGGAAATGGCTTCAACTTGTCACCATTAAGTATTATGCTTGCTTTGTGTTTGTCAGAGATAGCCTCTACTATATTCAGGAATATTCCCTGGAATCCTAGTTTCTCCAAAGCTTTTAACATAAATGGGTGCTGGATTTTGCCAAATGCTTTTTCAACATCTAGAGAAATAATCATGTGACTCTTGACCTTTCTCTTGTTGAGGTGGTGGATTACATTAATTGACTTGCATATATTGAACCAGATTTGCATCCCTGGAATGAATTGAGTTTGATCATGGTGTATGATTTTTTGATGACTTGTTGATCAATTGGCCAGAATTTTGTTGAGGAGTTTTGCATTGATGTTCATCAAGGAAATGGGTCTAAAGTTCTCTATCCTTTATGAGTCTCTATCTGGCTTTGGGATAGGGTTATACTAGCATCATAGAATGTGTTTGGTAGTGAACTTTTACTCTCAATTTTGTTGAAGAGTTTGAGGAGTGTTGGTGTGAGTTCTGTTTTGAAGGCTTTATAGAATCCTGCTATGAATCCATCTGGCTAAACATAGAGCTCCCCTACAACCCATCAGCCCCACTCTTGGGCATATACCCAAAAGATTACAAGCAAGACCCCCCTAAAGCTACCAGCACAACTATGTTCATCACAGCACAATTTGTCATTGCTAAGATATGGAACAAACCCAGATGTCCCTCAGTAGATGAGTGGATCAAGAAAATGTGATACATATACACAATGGAATACTGTGCCTCTTTCAGAAAGAATGATACTGCTCCGTTCCTAAGGAAATGGAAGGACTTGGAAAAAAATCATACTAAGTGAAGTGAGCCAGACTCAAAGAAACATGGACTCTATGGTTTCCCTCATTGGGAATAATTAGTACATGTCTAGGATAGTTATAGCAAAAGATCACAATAGCTATGCCAGTATCAACACATAAGATAATGCTAAGCAAAATGAACTTCAAGTTATGGAAATAAGTGGTATATCATTGCTGTAGTTATTTTCAACATGCCATGTGAAACCATACTTTTTTTTTTCTCTTGTATTCCTCTTATGTGGTTTTACCCCTGCTACAGTAATCTGTAACTGATCTTAGTACCCTGGATACTGCATATATGTGTACTGGAACTAGGGAAGGGAAAAGGAATACCAAAATCAAGGGACAAAGGATAAAAAGACAAACCATTGCAATGGCAATACTTACAAAACCAATTGGTTTAAACCAACTGCACAACTCATGGGGAGGGGGAGGGAGGAGATAGAGGAAAAATGAGGGAGGAGGTAATGAATTGGATAAGAAATATGCTTGCCTTACATATGAAATTGTAACCTCTCTGTACTTCACTTTGACAATAAAGAAGGAAAAAAAAAGAAAATGAACTCAATCAGATCAACTGAAAAATAAATCATAAATCCTGTAAAACAAATGGCCTCAATAGTACAGATATCTTATAAGCAGGAAAGAAAAAGAATGTTGCCTCTGATAAAATTTGCTCCCACATTTAATTTAATTTTGTTGAAGCCAAAAGTGATCTGAAACTCTGACTCAAGGAAGATACATAATAGGTGGCTGAATGTTTCCATGAACTGAGCCATTTAGGTAAGACAAAGAGCACTCATCATTCACAGACTGCACACATTTCAGACATTTGGTTCACTGGTTTGGAGAACCAAGACATTTATAAGTTTTATGCACTTCCTGATAAAACTTTAAATGCACATGTTATAATATGCATTTATTTTATTATGAGAATAGCTCTTATATAAGAAAAAGGATATCACAATTACTATTTAATTTTATGTGTTAACTTTTCTGTCATATTTTCTTTTGAGAAACCATAATTCTACACGCTTTTTTTAATCAAAGGTATTATTAACTTTACCAGAATCAGTAGCAGAAGTTGGGTAAATTTGATTTTTCAAAAATTATCAGTTCTGGGGCTGGGGATATGGCCTAGTGGCAAGAGTGCCTGCCTCATATACATGAGGCCCTGGGTTCGATTCCCCAGCACCACATATACAGAAAATGGCCAGAAGTGGCGCTGTGGCTCAAGTGGCAGAGTGCTAGCCTTGAGCAAAAAGAAGCCAGGGACAGTGCTCAGGCCCTGAGTCCAAGCCCCAGGACTGGCCAAAAAAAAAAAAAAAAAAAAATTATCAGTTCTCCTTTTTAAATAGAAACATTATTGATTTTTGCTTATTATTCACATAAATATATGTTCAATGAAGAAAACATAGAAAATATGTAACTAGAAAACAAAACCAACATAAATGTCATCTAAATGCTACCATGAAAAATAATGAACACTAATATTTTTCACTTTGCATTTCTCATCTTTTTTTTCTCAACCTCTAAAAGTTGGACAAGTGGCTTACAATTTAACATGTCCATCTGGTTCTTCTTAGTCAGAGTCATTCCTCCTGTTATCCCCACCCCCAAAACTCAGAAGCACATGCATTGAGTAGTCTGATATCTTTTTCCAAATGTTGTTTTTAAAGAGTGTTATGCGTACACTATATCTTGGCTACACAGTTCTATTTTTTCCTAAGGGATTTCTTTGGGTTTTGTTTAGACTTTTGATTAATTTTGCCTTGAGTGAAAAGTCCAAGCAAGAACACAAGGAGCACAAGGTCCTGAGTTCAAGCCACATTACTGAAACACACAGAGAGAGAAGAAAGAGAGAAAGCTTCTTACGTGGAAAAAAATAGAAACACTTCAATTTTTAACTATTGTTTTATAAACTATTTTAAGAGCTATGCTATTGTATGGATATGTTAGAAATCTATTTACCCATGTAATTATATGTTTGTAACATGATCATAAATAACACACAAAGTGTGATGATGATTTAATTGTCACTCTGAATACATCTGATCATTTTACTTTTTGTACTGGAAGTCATAAAATTGATAGAGGTTTTTAGCTATCGACAAAAATCTATTCTTCCTTTCTTCCTTAAATCATAGGTAGGGACTGTGTTTCCTAATTCCTCTGAAGGATGTATACCATTTCCAGCCCTTGATTTTAAAACACTGCACGTATACTTTCCTGCAATGTCTCTCCCCCAACTATCCCTGCCCATGGTTAAACTAAATCTAGAAATTTGTATTAACCTTGAATTAATCAAGCAGATGAGACTGCTCCTATACCACTCTGGGACAAACGTGAGGAAGAGAAAATACTCTATTTGTCCTTGAAGTTAACATAGTATTGATATTATCGGGTCTCTTTGTTATACTAGCTGATACATCTAATTTACTTTTTATCCAGCCGAGGTTTATTTACAGCAAATGCTAACCTCATTCTGTCTTGGCCTGAAATTCAGTGCCAGTTGAAACTTCCTCTGCCTGAACTCTTTAGATCTGTATCAGAAAGCTCAATCATTACTTCCATTTCTCAATCTCTAGCTATAATGTGGAATGAGCCCCATTCTTCAACTTGTTCAATTTGTTCAATTCAAATTAGGAAGGTTCTCATTGTTTTCTGCTTCTGCTAGTGTATGAACATTCAATAAAACAAAGAACCATCCATAGTCACCTCTAAAGACTCATTTTAGATAGGACCCAGTCCTGTCATTGATAGCTCATTGCTTTGTATGTAATAATAATAGTAATATATGGGTTCTCAAAGAACCACTGGAATTCAAGTGAAGTGCATTGTTTTTTGCAGAAGTACCAGGTGATGATCAGAGTTGTTAAGTTGGCTTGCCCAGCATCATAAAGATGCCAAAGTCATTGAGAAAGAAAATTAGAGCTTATAAATGCTGATTTCAAATCAACAATGCCTTCTACTCTAAAGTATGAAAGCAGAAACAATCCATTTTCCCCAGATTTCTAACTTTCAAACTCTGGCTACATCATTTTCCCCATGCAACCTGCACTTTATACACACTATGGTAGCCCACAATGCAATGCAAACCAGAGCAAAAAACACTACACTATCTCTGAAACAAGCTTAATTACAATTATTCATTTGTTGAACAAGTCCTATACAGCAAGAACAGACTTGGTACTGGTAAGTAGGATACCATTCCTACCTAAAGAAGCATGTATCAGAAAACTAAACAATTATATTACTGAGTGTTCTGAATGATGAGACTCTAGGGGAAAAGCAAGATGTTTCTGCTTTTATAAAATTATAAACAGTAACCCAGTTTTGAAAGTTATTAAAGTTTTCCTGAGGGGCAAAAATGCCTCAAAATATTCCTAATAAACTGTATAGAAGATAGCCACATGAAGAGGAAAGAAGGACAGAGCCAAATGGGAGTACTACACAAAATAGAGTACCAATTTTACACCTGGCCCCATCTCCTTCAAATCCATTACCCTCTCTTCTGCTCACATGCTTTTTCATTACTCTCACTGATGTTCCAAGTGACAACACAATACTAGTCATGACCATGAAAACATGTAAAATCTTACAGGCCCCAATGACTTCAATTTAAATAAAACTTGCTGGAAAGAACTTCATTTTTCTTCCAATTGAAGCCTCTTCTTTGCTGTCACATTAATATTCTCTGCAAAAGTAAAATATATGATGCTGAAATTACTCGAGTTTTTCACGCATGAGGGGCCATGATTTTAAAACTTTTCTCTGCAACTCCTTCAAAGATTGATGAAGCTTTGAATCATTTGTCTAGATGTCAGAGGAAATGGGCCTGCAGCAACATCTCTGCATCCTGTCATCATCTGCTACTGCAGACTCTAGAATTAAATAATGCATTTTCCTGACTGAGGTACAAGTTCACATGATCTCATGTACCATTGGCCTTCCAAAACACCTCAGCCACAGATATGAAGGCTTGTTGCATCTTATCAAATGTTTAAATTACTACTAAAGTTAGTTATGTCCCGTGCATAATAATAAAGCAATATATTCAATGTGTATTAAAAGGGTATTATAAAGCTTTAAGCCATTTTAACATAAATAAGAAAATACGCTAATTCCAAAATTACAGATTCACCACCTCCCAAGAAAGTATAATTTATATACTATATACAAATAAAATGATTGTGTACAAATTACTTAACACGCCAACATAAAAAAATCTTCCTTTCAAATATGTACATGTTTGGAAGTTTATAATAATACACCACTTTGTTAGCCTGATATAATAAAATTCTAAGCAAAGATTATTAAAACTACATGAAACATAATCAAGTGTTTTCTACATATAGCTGAATAAAAAAGTTTATTAATAATGAAGAACAAAGATATTCTGCTCTGAAACAATGAGAAAAATAATTAAAAGGAAAGAAAACATGCTAGTATTTGTAAAACAGTAATTCAATGGACAAATTAAAACTTAAGACCAGATTGAGGGATCTTATTGAAGGAGCTAAATTTCAAAATAAAAGTTTATACAAAACAAAATATCAATCAAGAGGCATTGTACTTATAAACTGACATGTTAAATATTAACCCAACCCACCTTTATACAACTACTTAAAGATAATTTAGAATCACTATGTTAAAAACAACAGGTGCAATATAGCTGTACATATATATACATATATATATGAATTTAAAAACCACACTTTTCCTGACTTGTGGCAAATGTGTGCTTAAATAGCAAGATATTTAAATTTCCCTATAGAATTAAATCTTTCACTTTACAAATATTAAAAGAGCAATAAAAGTGCACTTTTCATCACTACTTAAAAATGTAATTTGTGTGAAATTGTTCTCATCTGAGAGTTAATGTACTCCAGTGTCTTCTGACATTCCCTCTTCCTGCCTCTGGTAACTGGAGTCAACTACTATTTGGTTCAAGAAAATGAGTAATTACAGAGGCTGGGAATATGGCCTAATGGTAAAGTGCTTGCCTCGTATACATGAAACCCTAGGTTTGATTCCTTAGCACCACATATATAGAAAAAGCCAGACGTGGTGCTGTGGCTTAAGTGGTAGAGTGCTAGCCTTGAGCAAAAAGAAGCCAGGGACTGTGCTCAGGCTCTGAGTTCAAATTCCAGAACTGGCAAAAAAACACAACAAGGGCTGGGAATATAGCCTAGTGGTAAAGTGCTTGCCTTGTATACATGAAGCCCTGGGTTCAATTCCTCAGCAGCACATATTTAGAAAAAACCTGGAAGTGGTGCTGTGGCTCAAGATCTAGCGTGCTAGCCTTGAGCAAAAAGAAACCAGGGACATTACTCCGGCCTTGAGTCCACGCCCTAGGACTGGCAACAAAAACAAAACAAATGAAAAAAAAACACAACAAAACAAAATGAGTAGTTGCATACCTATAATTATGGAAAAATTTTAAAGGCAAAAATAATCTTACCTACTCAGAGTTATCATATAGTACAAGCATATAATATGAACATGAGGGAAAGCTCCTCATTCATATTTGTAATATAATCAGATAAACCAAAGAAGGAGAAATAAAACCAGTTTAACATGATAGGCTGTTTAGCATCTCACATCGATTGTGATAAAACTTTGATGTTATACATCTCTACCAGTTGTTTTAAGTGCCAACCTCAAGAATTTAAATCAAGTCAAATACAGTGGTATATGCCAGTAATTCCATGTACCCTAGAAGCAGAGACAGTAGGATCTTAGTTTTAACATTATTCCTGAAAAAAAGTAGCTTCTTTTTTTTTTTTTTGAGGCCATGCTTCAATAACAATATAAAGCAAAAATAGTGGGGTATAGTTCAACTGGTAGAGTTGCCTAGCATAGTCAAGGGCTAAATTCAATTCACCTCAACACACACACACAGAGAGAGAGAGAGAGAGAGAGAGAGAGAGAGAGAGAGAGAGAGAAAGAGAGAGAGAGAGATTTGAAAATAAACATTAATAAAATGTTACATCAGTGAAATAAATTTATTCCCTGAGCCACCACCCCATCTTATTCTTTCAAATGTATCAAAAGTTTGAGTTTCAAGCAAAATCCATCCCAGTGAGTGTATCTCCAGAAGTTGAAATATTCAACTTCTGTCTACCTCCTAAGGGAGTTTCTTGCACACCTTAAACATAGGTTCACTTCTTGCATCAAATTGGGTTAACCCAGTCGACAACACAAAAGCACTTAGCTTAATAAAGTATTTCCTAAAAATACTAACATGTTTTCTCCCCAGTGTCATTACTGGTCGATTGATTCCTAAGAAATCTTGTCCATATAGTGTTTGAACAAGTTTTGAATTGCATAATTTATCCTCTAAGATCTGTACAACTTACTAAAGTTGTGGCAGTGTTAACTGCCTTACTTCCATCAACATCAACACATCAACCTGTTCCTTCTCACAAATCTGCCTCCTACCTATATTCATTCTGCCTTGCTTGGTCCACCAACAAATTGAGCCACTAAGTGGCTTATTCTGATTACCCAGGACTCATAGATATCTCTTCAAATAACTCACTATTTTTGTATGGCGTTTCAGGATTTCTATGGGGGAAAAATAGGTCATTTTTATAATTGTTAAAAGTATTAATGCTTTTACTAAATAAATATTTAAGAATATTAGCATATGTATATACACATATCCTCTATATAAATTCAAAATAACTTACCACCTTCACTAAGCTTGACATGTAGATATGCAAATTTCTATTCTAAGATAAATATAATCTCAAAAATAAATACAACACTTGTAAAGAGTCTACAGATAAGAGTAAACTGAAGTTATTCTCAGCCCCAACTAGGGTTATTTTTCACACAGTTACTGGATAAATTTGAGGAGATGCTGTGTGTGTGTATGTGTGTTGACAGTACTGGATTTGTACTCAGAGTTCATGCTTGCTTGACTGGTATGATGGCTACTGAGCTCCAGCCCCTGCCCTATTTTTTATTAGTTATTTTTAGGATAGAGTCTTATAATCCATCTACTTTCAGCTTTCCACTACATCCATACCCAGCTTCCCTTAGATGGAGTGTCTTGAACCTTTCTGTTTGGGCAGGCCTGACACCATAATGTACACAATGCTAGCCTCTCATATACCTTGGGATGACTGGCATGTACCACAGCACCCAGCTATCACTTCAGAAGGGGGTCGTGCACACTTTTCTGCCTGTACTGGTCTAGAATCACCATTGTCAACATCCCAACATCCCAAATAGATAGCATGACAAGTGTGAGAAATTAAAGTCCAGCTTGGATAAAATATTTCTAAATGGACATTCATATGAATGCTGTCTAGCTAATAACTACATAATTTCCATTAGACTATGTGGTCACAAAGAAAAGAAAATTCTTTGGTTTATCCTGAACTGATTCTATTTGTCTTCTGAACTTTGTATAAGAGTTCATTTTCTCCTTTTTTTTTTTTTTTTTTTGCCAGTTTGGGGGCTTGAACTCAGGGCTTGGGCACTGCCTGAGATGTTTTACTCAGGGCTACTATTTGAGCAGCAGCTCCACTTACAGCCTTTTGGTAATTAATTGGAGACAGGAGTTTCAGAAACTTTCCTGCCTGGGCTGAATTCCAGTCCCAGTCCTCAGATCTTAGTCTCCTGAATGGCTAGGAATATAGGAGAGAGCCACTGGCAACCAGCTATTTTATCTTTTATTAAATTCATCTTTTCTTATATTTTACCCATTGTGCAAATCCCATGACACTTTTTTGAAAAAGGATTGCTCAGACTTTCCCAACTTTCCTTCTGCAAACCCAGTAAAATAAAGTTCAGTGCCACAGACTGAGCCATTCATTTTTCACCCAACTAAATGTGTTGAGAATTGAGTCAAATCTGCCTCCCTCCATTTTAATCCATCAATGTCACTTCTGGAAGAATCCTCAAGACAAAGACAAATTTCCTTTCCATGTGACAATCATTCAGACAGCCAATAGCATTACCCAATAAAGAAGGTATCAGCTACAAAGTAACTATTGAACATTTAAAATGACCTAATTAAAATTGAGGTGCAATTTTTATAAATATACACACTAGATTTGGACACTTGAATAAATTAATAAAATAAAGATGTAGTTGGGTTGCAGGAGGTTCATAAATGTAACCCTAGCTACTCAGGAGGCTGATAGCCAGCACATTGTGATTAGAAGCCAGCCTAGAGAGAAAAGCTCATGACTACTACAGGACAGAGTAGGAGAGACTCTAGAACTTATACAGGCATAGGCAAGAACTTCCTGAACAAAGTTCCAGGGGCACAATCGATTGCAGAGAGACTTGCCCAAATGGTACTACATTAAAATAAAAAAATTCTCCACAGCTAAAGACATGGCTACTAAACTAGAAAGACAGTCAACCAACTGGGAAAGGATCTTCACCAGCAAAGCAACAAAGGCCTACTATCCATCATATACAGAGAGCTCAAGAAACGAATCCCTCCCAAACCTAATAAACCAATCACTAAGTGGAAAAGAGAGATAAAGAGAGACTTCACAAAAGAAGGAAATAAAAATGGCAAAGAAACACATGAAGAAATGTTCGGCACCCCTCTCAGTAAAGGAAGTGCAAATAAACACAACCCAGAGATACCACCTTACCCCAATCAGAATGTCCTATACTCTTAACTCAGGCAACAACAAATGCTGGAAGGGATGCAGAGAAAGAGAAACCCTACTGCACTGCTGGTAGGAATGTAAACTATTACAACCACTCTGGAAAGCATTCTGGAGGTTCCTCGAAAAGCTCAACATAGACATACCCTGTGATCCAACCATACTGCTCCTAGGCATATACCCTGAGCAATAGGATCCAGGATACAAGGACACCTGCATTCCATGTTCATTGCTTCACTGTTCACAGTAACCAAGAAATGGAAACAACCCAGATTCCCCACTACAGATGAATGGGTCCAAAAAATGTGGTACCTGTATATAATGGAATTCTACACAGCCATTAGAAATGATAAAATAATGGCATTCACAGGGAAATAGACAGGACTAGAAAAAATCATGCTGAGTAAGACAAGCTAAGAACAGATAGACAAACGGCACACGGTCTCCCTGATATGTGGGTGTTAGAATCAAATAGCAAAGAGACATGACAAAGAAAACAGGACCCAAGATACCAATATACAGTAAGACCTAAAAAAGGGTCAGTCTTGGGAGAAATGCACCAAAAAGTAAAACCCAAACACTAATTCATATGTATCTAAAATAATACCCAGATTGAAAAGAACTCCAAAGATAAGGAAGCAAAGAACCACTTCTGAATTAGTCTTTGATAGTAGTATACTGTAGTAGTATAGTTAGTATTTAGAGGGCCTTATATTCTTTACCTCACATATGGTGTATACACATGCACATCTGAGGGGATTTGCAGGGACAACACAGAATAAGTGGAAAGCGAGTAAAACAAAACAAAACAAAAATACAGTAGAGGGGGCCCAACAGCAGCAAAGGACATTAATGAAAGCTAACTAAGCAACTCAAGGGAAGTGGGGGGGGGGAGGAGAAAGGGATGAGAGATAAGAAACAGATTCAACTAATCAAAAGGAAAAAATATACATATCATCTAACCTGGAAGGAATTGTTTTATTGTTGATATTCATAGAGTTCATAAGCACTGTAGATTAGAATGGCAATGTCCATCTTTGGGAATGTTAAAAAAATGATGAAAGCATGGGGGTGGGCTGTGGGGAGGAAAGGTGGGAGAAAAATGAGGGAGTAACAAGTATGACAAGTAATGTATTCATTACCTTAGGTATGTAACTGTAGCCCCTTGGTATAACATCTTGATAATAAAAAAGAAAGAGAGAAAAGAAAAGCTCATGAGACTCTATATCCAAAATAACCAGCAAAAGTCTAGGCAGAAGATATGTCTCAAGTGATACAGTGCCAGCTGGGCAAGCAAGCTGATTAAGCATAGGGTCATGAGTTCAGACCACTTCTGACAAATAAATAAATATGCAAATATTTCATTAGTATGCTACTAGATTACATGTTAAAATAATGTTTGGAATATAGTTGATTAAATAAACTATGTTTTTTACACTATTAGGATTTGAACTCAGAGCCTCCAGTTTGCTAGTCAGGCCTGATACCATTAAGCCAACCCTCCAGCCACTTTTCACTGGTTCCTTTTGGGATAAATTCTCGTATCCAGGACTACATCTAAGAATTTCCTGTCATTGTTGAGAAAACAGACACATACCAATGCATCCAACTGTGCTCTTTGCAGATGGAATCTTGCAGATTTTTCTGCTTAGACTAGCCTGGACCACTAATGCCCCTAAATTCAACTTCCAATATACCTTAAAATGACAAGTGCATGCCACTTCCCCCAGCCTAAGGGTTGAGAAGAGATCTTACCAAATTTTCTGCACAGGTTGGCTTCACACGATAATCCTTCCATTCTCAACTTTCAAAGTAGCTAGAAATATGACCATAAGCAACTTGTGCCCAGCTATAAATGACATTATTAAAATTAATTTTACTGGGTTATGTATGGGTTATTGTGGCTATGAAAAAAACTTAAAACTACCCACATGGCTTGCATTTGTGCCTTACAAGATTATTGGACAACTTGTCCCATGGGCTCTAGGTTCCTTTTGAGACCATCTCCCCTTATTCAGGCCATGCTCTACGTACCCTCCAGTCATTTTCTAATAACCCAACTTTCTGACTTCTTCACATTTCTAGCTCTTTCATCAGGCATATTTTAGTTTGCTGAAATTTCAAATAAAACATTTACCTATGGGCTGGGGATATGGCCTAGTGGCAAGAGTGCCTGCTTCATATACATGAGGCCCTGGGTTCGATTCCCCAGCACCACATATACAGAAAATGGCCAGAAGTGGCGCTGTGGCTCAAGTGGCAGAGTGCTAGCCTTGAGCAAAAAGAAGCCAGGGACAGTGCTCAGGCCCTGAGTCCAAGCCCCAGGACTGGCCAGCAAAAAACAAAAACATTTACCTAGAATCCAATAAACAAATGTAGATGAAGTTCTTTATCTCTTGTTTAGGGAATTATAGTTACCTTTAACAAAAATGTATATCACAAATATATTTTAATAGTTTGTTCATATGACTTGCTTTTAAACAAAGTCTTGCCCACATAGTGTCTGCTCAACATGCATGCATGTGTACACAAACAGAAATAAACCCCCAAAACTATAGCTGTGACTTAATTATCTCAGTCATGCTATCAAAAACTTCATTTTGAAGAATGCCACTGGCATCAAGATGTTGAAAACAAACAGCAAGTAGATTCACCTTTGAAGGAAGAAGGTGAGATCCCATGGGACGTTGTACTACAGAAAATACCTTTGGATGATATTGAACTTTAACTAAACCCCAGCCTTTATTCAGCTGAGGTGTAAACCCAGTAAATAAGTGAGTCTATTCAGTATCCTATCCTGGTTTTATCATCTGAACTGAAAATCCATTTACAGTGTTCATCCCTTCTACTAGCCTATGAAACCAGGTTTGATTTATTAACCAGGTTTGACTTATTAGGAATAAGTCAATGTTAAATTTAAATAAATCTTTTACATGCATTTATGAACTATATAAACATAAATTTAAGTTTCTGGCTCAACACTAAATTTACAAATTTATTGTCTCCTTAGCCTAAATTTTCCTGTTTTGACATTTGTAACATGTTTCTATTTCTAGACTTTGATAGATACCCAAAATAGACTGTTATACTATAAAAAATTGAACTTCAGGGTTAAAAGTAGTTCTAGCTTTAAGACTGTAGCATCTGAACAGTTGCTTCTCTATAGAGATTAAGGTGAGACCACCTGCTGAGTAAAGACAATTAGAATGTAAAATTGAAGGGTGTGATGATTTAAAAGAATGGAATTGTGACCAAAAGCAAAATCCTGACCAGGACACCTGTAACCCTAGCTACTCAGGAGGCTGAAATCTGAGAATCATAGTTCAAAGCCAACCTGAGTCTGAAAGCCCCTGAGAGTCATACCTCCAATAAACTCTGATCTCCAGACAAAGCTGGAAGTGATGCTGTGACTCAAATGATAGAGCTCTACTAGTCTTGAAAACAAAGAGTCTCAGGGACAGTGCCCAGGCCCTGAGTTCAAGCCCTCGGACCAGCAAAAATAAAAAAATAAAACCATGAAACAAATATAACAAAACATTAAATATGTATGATGGGTACATGAGTATAAAGTATATTATCCTTTGTACTTGTTAGTGTGATAAAAAAATATTTCGTTTTTAACATATGAATAATTGAACATAGCTGACCATAATACTAGCACTATAGTAATAACAGTAGAATATTGCATAGTTTTCTTAAATTGTTACAACTTATTCCAAAACTTAGAGGTAACATATAATGTCAGTACTTCTAGCCTGAAAGAGACCATATGTCATATGAAGAACAGGCCTTTAAATCTGTACTTACATCTGTATTTCGGTTCTTCTAGTAAGCTTGGTAAGGACTTGAAAGATTTTAGTTCTTCTAGGAGCTTTGTGATCAATTAAATCAAATATATCTTGAAAGCATATTATGAGAAGTATGCATGATGTACTGTGTATCACATAGCTGACACAGTGTGTACAAACAAATTCATAGTTGCTATTATTAGTACCCTGAGATGTGATTGTCATCCAGTATTTATTTAAATTAGCAGTATATCTTCCTTTGATCTTTAAAAAGGCTTTTGTTGTTGCCTAATCACATCTTCAGGCATCATTTTTTTATTCTGCTGGCTAAGTAACATTTGATGTCCTCTCCTCCCATATTTCTCATATTTAATTAGCCAATCAGCCTTATTCAATTAGCCAAAGTGATGTTTCATGCCATGTACCTTCTCTCTTTTCCCATTCCTACCCTCCTCATCCAGATACTTCAACTCCCATCTGAGCTATTACAATGAATACTAACTCCTGTTTCTTTCATCCAATCAATTCTTGACACCAATGTTAAATTAATCTTCTACAGTTCAGAACAAGTTATTCTCCTGCTAAAAAACCTTCAAAGACTCCCCATTGTCCATAGAATAGAAATCTTTCCCTCACTTTCTTACCCTTCATGAAATGGTCTGAACTTTCTTTTCCAATTTAATTTCCCACAGCTTTCTGGATGTATACCTTCCAGACAAGTGGGTAAGGGACATTTAAGGAAATCATGGCTGATGATTGCTGCCTTTCTGATGCATATGAGTTATTTAAGGTAAAAAAAAATTCAAAGGGAATTTAATAAATAATAAATTAATTGAATAAAAATATCATTTTGTCTACTTTCTTAGTTGAATTTCCTGATTAATAAAGTATTAAACTTATTGATAGTGACACAAGCTATTTTAACAAGGGTTACTTAATTTTTTCCTTAGATATTGAGCATATATTCTTGTCTTCTTAAGTACTGTAGAAAAGCATATTTTTGTTTCTTTATTCTGTATCAAGATCACAGAATTAAGAGGAGCATTAGCATGCATCAATCCTATTGCACAAATGGTAAAAATAAAGTTCATAGTGCAGCCATTCAAACTTATAGGACAAACTTACACAGAAGAGCACACAAGCTTTATTTGAATGGGTGTACCATAGACATGTTACAAAGTCTTACCTTGAAATCAGACTACACTAAAGTCTAATCTGTTCTTCAGAATAAAATCAATTCCCTGTAGCAGCTGCTACTTTTCAGTCCTATTTGTGTAACAAGATAAGCAAATACACATAGATCACATGCAAAACAATGAAAGATTTATACAAGAGAAAGTGTGGGTTTTTAAGAAAGAAATGTGCTTTTTAAATTCAATATACACTCACAAAGGAAATCTAGGAAAATAATAGAAAAATTCTTGGCTCATGGGAAAATCCTTACTTCTGCAATTTACTTCAAAACAGTGACTATAGCTCTATGGAACACGGTCAACACAGCTTAGAAACTTTCTGGTCATTTGTATTGTTTAGAGAAAAGAAAGGAGCAAAACTCCATTAAGACCAAGGACCTGTCTGTGGGCACTAGAAGTTTCTCACATAGCACAGACTGGCTCTAGTGTCTATCCCTCTATATGGTGACTTCACTGGAAAGTAGTCCTGTAGATATAATTAAGGAACTTGAAATAAAGCCATCCTGAAGTTAGAGGGGGCCCTAAATTCAATGACTACTATCTTTGGCCTTAGAAGAAGACGGCTGGGTTTGGTGGCACAGCCCTCTAACCATAGTTACTTGAAGTTAGTTGGAGGATGGTGGTCTAAGGCTACCCCGGAGGAAAGCATGAGACTCTGTATGACAAACAATCCAAGGGGAAAAAAAGACATGAGTGCCTAATTCAAGTGATAGAGTCCTTGTGTTACAAGTATAACGTCCTTAATTCATTCTTTGGTACCATTCAAAGAGAGAAGGAAAGAGAGAGAAGAGACAGAGACATTGAGTCAATACTGTGTGAAGAAGGCAGCAGACATTGGAGTAAGACAGCTACAGTCAAGGAGTACTGAAGCGTACTAGCCGCTACTAGGCACTGGATCCTAGCTAGAAGCAAGAAAGGGTTCCCCCTAGAGCACCCAGAGGAACTTGTTCCCAGCAATGCCTTGATTTCAAACTTCCAGTCAGAAGAATTGCATGATGAAAAAAAATGAATTATTTTAAGCTACCAAGTTTATAGTAATTTATTATCGCAGCCACAGAAGTCCAATACAGTATGATTATTTTCTATGTAATAAGAAAACAAAACAACAATTACAGTTTGCCCCCAGTGAGGCAAGAACCAGTTTTGTTCCTAATTTAGCAGTCTCATTTCAGAATTTATTTCTATTTCTACTGATGAGCAGTAGCAACAACAAAAAAGTTCTGTTGTTTTAAGTCATATTGTATTGCTGGTTCCCTCATTAATACATTCAGTAAACATCAAATATATGCTTACACTTGGCAGTAGAATTGTGATTTCATCACCTTAAGAATTACACTTTGATAAAGCACAAGATGGTCATGATGATCCTGTCAGAGATGATGGTAAGGATAAAGAGGGTTCATTGTCCTCACTGTAGCCAATCTTCACAAGGGAGGTATCCGGAGGTACCTGGAGGTATCTGGTTTATCAACATGAGGCCAGGCAATTGTGAGAGCCTGTCCAGCCACCAATAGCAGCATGTTGAGGTAGACTCTGAGCTCTAGAATAACCTATTGGGTACTGGATCTCAGATGTTAGGGAAAAAATACCTGAAATTCCCACTAGCGACTTTTGACAGAATCATTGTTTAAAGAAGTAACTTCCCGCTCTGCATAGCACATATTGTCATCACAGCTCACTCATGAATCTGGACCAATGCAAGGAGACTTCATGGAAGATTCATTCTCCGGTGGGTTTTATATGGAATAATTCAATGTAAATAGTTTCCAATGTCCAGATGTGATGCTCTTCTAGGTGAAGCCTAGTACTCAGAAATTTTATGACACTTGAAGTTGCAATGTCTGCCTTTCTCACAGTATAGATTTACAAAAACCATGATTAATCATCCTGATAAACAGGGAAATGATTCTGTACTCAAAAACTCGAATAAAGAAATAAATTCACCACTATGGAGTTTGCATACTGTTGTGACAAGCTTTGTATTTGTTTTCTCCTAAAAGAACAGAAAAAAAAGAAAGGAATAGCGACAGAAAAGAATAAACTGTTCCTTTAACCTGTGTTCCTTTGGCCTCCAAAACTCCATCTTGCCAGGCTATGATTAGTTTCTAAAGAAGTAGCTATGAAGCATTATAGGCCTGCAGGAAAGAGGAATGTGTCATTAGGGACAATTCAGCCCTTCTCCCACTGCAGTCAGCCCATCTCAGTCTCTCAGTCCATTCCACACCTGGGGTGGCAGGGTTACTCCACCCCCTCGCAAGCAATCTGTGCTGATTACTTCAGAAATGGGGATGTCCATCTTCCCCTCTGTTTCATTTATAAAATAAATGGATGGCTTTGGGTTGTTGATCACCCTAGGAAAAGCATTTTGTCCATTTCATTGCAATTAAGAGCGGTAATTGCTCCAGAGCCATTTTTGCCCCCTCTTCATTTCTTGCTAAGAGAGGTCAACAGCATGATCTCCCTTCCTGTGCCCTCCCCTGGAGTCTCTGAGGAAGCAAAGCAGAGAAAGTCACACTCCAGGGACACAGCTCAATTTTTGACAGCAATTTTCTCACTATGCTCCCCTTGCTGCAGGCTAAATTACCCACCAGATTAGTAACACCCAAATGACAGGCTCTGCAGAAGTCCTCCTGGGGCAGGGTATAAGTAGCATGAGTCCTGGATAGGAGTCACTTACTAAGCCTCTAACACAGCTCTGGGTTTTCAGGGAACAGAAGCAGGACATTGGCCCTCTGCATCCATATATTCTCATAGGATCTATGTCAACATTACTTCTGCTAGGACCTTAGGGAACATGACTGACTACTTGCCTGTTTTAATTATTAAAGTGAGCACATAAAAGTGAGCACTTATAAGTGAGCACTTATTATAAATATTGAGTATAATGTAGTCACTAAAAGTGTTTGTAAGGGATTTTTATTTGCATAGAAAGGCTACAACAACTTCATATTGAGTGAAGAAAACTAAGCTAGAAATCAATTTTCATTATGTTCAACCTTCACTAAAAAGGAAATTCATCAGTGTTTAAGTGGTTATCTAGCTGATTTTATTTTCTTCTTTGTATATTTCTGAATATTCCAAAAAGAAAAATAATTGCTTTATCATTAAATTAGACATATATTATATGTAATATATTGTATAGAAAATAATATATGTATGAATAAATATACTATGTATTTATATATTATATATCAGAATAAATATATTACATATTATATATTATTACATATGGTATCTGAACATATATATATATATATATATACTTCCCATGAAAATGTCTTAAAGCTATACTTCCCTTAGGCATACTATAGCTCTCCTTATCTTTTTGTCCTGCCTTTCTACCCAAACTGGCAAGTTCACTTAGCTCCCCAAAGAAAGACTGTTGAATGCTACATCTAAAGAAAAATAGGTCACTTACTGAAGAGAGAGAAGATAAGTCCCATGTCCTCAAAGAACCAAAAGAAAGCCTTTGACCACCAGAATGGGTACTTGAGAAATGATCATATCCCCTGCTGGATTTACAGTTCATCTTGGGCTTCATTTCCAACCCCAGTGATTTAAAATCCTACCTCAAAAGAGATTTGTTTCTCTCTATAACTTCAGATTTTAAAAGCTACATGCATGATGATGAATCTGTTAGCCTTCAGTCCAGGCTAGCTTCAATTGCTTATCTGTTAACAGCTAAAATATTATAGAATTAATTACCAAACAACATTTCGAGACAATGTCTGCAAGTGTAACCCATCAGTCCTTCACTAGGTATGTGACCTCAGAGACTGGGGATAAGATTTCTGGGTAAACTCTCTTACTGATATTACTTAGGAAACAACAAAATGAAACATATTAAACACATTCCTTTATTGCAAGTCTTCTGAATGTTGTTAACATGCTAATGCTCATTGCACTGCTAATACAGAAAGGTGATGTTCAAAACGTTTCCCCAAAATGAGAGTTGAACTCAGTGGCTTTGAGGTCTTGAGCAGCTTTCTTGCTCTGGGATGGAGCTCTATACTTGAGCTATAACTTCAGCCAAACATTTTTCTGGTGAATATGAGATGGAGTGTCAAATGTTTCTGCCTGGATTGGCACAATTCTTCAAGTCTCAGCCCCCTAAGTAGCTAGGATGATAGATGTGAACTACTGGAGCTCAGCCCAAAATGTTTTCTTTTTTTAATTCTCTTGAAACTCTAAAGTTTTGAACCAGTTTTGAACCAGGTTGAAGCAGTTTGTGAGTTTTCAACTGGGCCATTCAATAGGTGCACTGATTATAAATGAATCCAGCAGTCTGACGAACAGCATTCTGGTGAGTGGATAGTTGGGTAGTGAAAGGTGAAACAACAGACCAAGAAGAAAAGAAAACATCAGCCTCTCCTATTGTTTTATGAATGTTCTTAATAGTGGAACTTGGTAAGATTAATCTTTTTTAGAGAAGAACCAGAGAAGAACCAGTCTCCATCTTGCTTTATTCATATGCTGGCCTCTCTCTTCCCTTATCTTCAGGGATCATGATAAAAAAAACTGTTTAGAACTGAACATTGCAGGCCAGCTAAGAAAATCTCAGACTCAAATACTTTTGTTGGGCTAGTGATATGGCTTGCTGTGAATGAACTCTTCTTACACCTAATAGTAGCTGCCTGTGTCTTAACAGATGGCTACCGTGAGGAAATACAGTCCAGGATTTCCAGATGGTTGGTATTGTAAGAAGCAATGAAATATGCATTTTATTAATTTCATTGTGTATAATTCAATATCCCATAAAATTCCTCATTTACAGCACATGCATGTAGTGTGTTCACACAGTTGAGAAACCATCACCACAATTTAATTTTATCAAATTACCCATTCATGTTTTAATACTTAGAATAAAATGCAAAGAAGAAAAGTATATGTACTATCCATATTTAGCATGTGAGTTATTAATTGATAGCCTCTGGTGCAGAAAAAAACTGAAAGGATTGCAACATACTCTTGCCTCTTTCTGAAATAATAACTGGTAGAACAGAGCTACAATAAAAGAAAATTAAATGTAGCTATCATTCTAATTGGAGACATACTTATTACACAACTTGGTCCAAGTCTATAAACATGAAGAAGGAAACCTGAGAAGCTCTGATTTTAAAGGGCTAAAATACAACAAAGGGTAGTACAAACGGTTAACTTTGAAGATAGGAACCAAGTCTGATTCATCCTAACCTTGTTGATACTTATGTCATCTGACAGACCCACTGGTTAGATATTAAGATGTCTCTACTACTCAAAAATTTGTATCTGGAGGCAGGATTGTGTTCTCTTCACTAATTACTATGCTACTATGCACTACCTTTTGATGAGAACATAAAAGAAGATATTCTGGGGCTAGATGAGAAGTCATACTAAAACACCATTAAATTCCATTACCTAGCTCCCTTTGACCATTGTAGAGGTAATTAGAAATACATTTTTTAAAATTTTCCTTGATCTTACAACTATCCAGTAAGTGGAACCCCAAAACTCTAAACATTATAAGGACATCTGGCCAACAAATACTCATTATATAATCATAGGATGCAGGAAGTAATATAGACCTGAAAACCATGGGAATCACAAAATTGAGAATAGGATCTGAACAAATCTGTTCTTGCTGAACAGTCCAACAAGTTGGCACATTGTGGTCCAGGAAATTTATTCAGGATCATTATCCAGAATTATTGTCTTCTAGCTCATAAAGCCCTAAGAACAGCCAGATCAAAAGCCAGACGCAAGTCAAAGCAACCACAGAAGTGTGGCTGACACTGTAGGTCCTGGTCACAGTGACCATCAGCATTATTGGCAGAAGGACCTGACTTGATCTCAAACACCCATGTACCTCCAGCCCACACAGAATGATGCAAAGTTACAACCAGAAAAGCCTAGTAGGTTTGGAGCACTGAAAGTCACAATGAACTGAATATTTACATTTGAAGGATCAAGATTAGAAAAGACTGGTAGGAGAGGAAAGAGAAAAAAGAGTGGGAGGGAGACTATTTTCCTTTTAGTATATTTAGCCACTAATTTCAATACTATTATGGGGTCAAAAAATATGATGAAAATTAAATATACCTGGATTCTATAATCTATAACTTTTAATATTAAGGCCAAGCAAATATCCTTTGCAAAATATGAGATTGAATCACCTATACTTATTCATAACTCAGATCTGTCTAAAAATTAACAAGTAAGTTAGGTGCTAGTAGTGGCTTATGCCTGTAATCCTAACTACTTGGGAGGCTGAGACCTGAGGATCTCAGTTTGAAGCCAGACCAGGCAGGAAAATCCTGGGAGACTCTTATCTCCAATTAATCTTCAAAGAGCCAGAAGTTGAGCTGTGGCTCAAGTGGCAGAGCACCAGCCTTGAGCACAAAAGCTCATAGACAGTGTCCAGGCCCTGACTTCAAGCCCCAAGACAATCAAAAACTGAATTAATATTTTCTCCTACTAGGAAAGCATATAGAGAATCATCCAATCTCATTAGCCAATTACAGGCACAAAATATCGGGGGATTTATAAGGAGGTTGCCTGTTAAAATAATATTACACACACGCAGCAAAATGTAAATACATTTAAGATAAGAGCCTCTTATCTATAAATACAAATGTTATATAATATATGAAGTACATATGTATCCATATATATTCTATAAGAATTAGTCAGATATTTTTCTATAATCTGCTTCAGTACTTTTTTTCCCCTGCTATTCCCTCGCACATATTCCACTGCTAAAGACCTTTGGAATTGAAGTAAAATTTAACACTAATTGTATTGTTTACGTTTTCCTTTGGAATTTGCATATGCCTGCCTAGGGAGCTAAAGCAATTTCTCCACTAACAGACCATCAGCTATCCGTAAATATGGGCATGGAGGCAGCATCTTCCCCCACAGTAGTTTTTACTTGCTTGCCATTTCTCTACGTAACTTCAGAGTCTGGCCAACAGGAAGAGAATGTGGATTGGCCATGCAAGCAAGTAGGTCTGGTCTTCAGTGTACATTCTCCATGCCCTCTCATCAAAGATTTTAAGAACCCAGAGAAATCAACAAATAAATTTCTAACCTGAGACGCTTCATTCTCTATGATTTGGTATTTTGTAAGAAATATCCATCTCACTCTAGGTCACCATCACTCCCTTGAAACTTGAGAGATGGGGAGTTATTAGAAGTTTAATTTCATCTTATCCCCTAAGCCTTTTCTTTTCCATGACACTCACATTGACAGTTTAAAGAAAATGGGTTTTTTTGCAAAATTCTTTCCAGGGCAAAATTATCCACAGTTCTTAACTAAAAAGTGAATTTTATGACAATGTCTGATCAGAAAACTTTACTGAGGTTAAAACTGCACTGAGAAATACTTTCAGTAAAACAAAAAAAAAATCAGACAGTTCAATTGCTACAACCAGAATTTTTCTTTTGGTGTTCATTTATATTCAGTATAATTTCACTTGTCCTTAACACAGATATTTTGGTCCTTCAGACCCAAAAGGGAGAAAAAGGAAACAGACTTTCATACGTTTCCGACAAATTCTATAACTTTAGTCTTCAAAGTATCATCATTGTCAAGAAGTTCTTAAGGCACTTCTGCTTTATCTTTTTAATTGGTGTAGTGAACTGCTCCTCTACTTCTTACATTTTGAATTGTTTCATTCATATTCCTTTTATTCTTTTCTAAATTCTCTTCACCCAATAAATATAAATTAAAGAGCATTCACATTCAAGTTCACATGACACAGATTTCTATTTAAGGCATATAATATGAAGGTTTCCATATCCATATGAAATAATTTCTCAGCCAGGCAAATGAACATATCTCACATAATTACCTTTGTGTGGTAACAGTACCTACAATGTCCTCTCGGCAAATTTCTAGAACATATTATTTTTAGCTGTAGTCCTCATATGATATGATAGGGCTCCAGATGTATTCATCTTCTATAACTACAACATTGCACTGTTTGACTTCTATCTCTCATTCTCCTACCCACAAATGTTACCCCTCTCTACTCGCTCTGCACCTGGAAACTCTTGTTAGAGTCTCTTGCTCCTATTTCCCATAAAAGCAAAATCTTGAAGTACTTGTTTTACATAGCAGTGTTCTCTAGATCCATGGAAATAGCAGGATCTCCTTTTCAAAGGCTGAATAAAATTCAATTGTGTCTATATTGCCACATTGTCTTTATCCATTCAGACTCACTTGTTTTCATAGTATCCATACTGTGAATATTATGCAATGAACTTGGGACACCAGAGATCTTTATAAGATGATGATTTCACTTCCTTTGAGCATATAAGCAGGAAGAGACTCCTGGGTCTTGGCAATAAAGCTAAGCCAAAGTGAGAAGACCTATAACCTTTGTTCTTTCACATGCCATCTGGGAGCCTGTGGAAAAACAATGTAGAATGTCACACTCTATCCACTCTAAACTTACCAAATCAGGATCATAATGCTAACAATTCTCCCAAATTCCCCAGCCTAATTCAAATGTACATTCATTTATGTAAAGCACTGCAGTGAGCTACTTAATTGATGTGTGCTTCTATGTTATAATGTGTACATTTCAATATTTAATCAAGAGGAACTACACAATAAGTTTTTTTAACATGATGCTGAGTTACATACCATTAGTTTTTAATAGTTGGAAAATATATTTTAAGTTTAAGCCTCAATACCAATTCATGCAAAAAAGTGCAAATAGTACAAAACTTAATCTAGGTCCAGAAAAGACAAGTGATTTACCAACAGCCACACAGCCTTTTGTTGGTGATATAAAAACAGACAGCCAAGCCTGTTATTTCAGTGTGGTGCCATGTCTACCATAGCATTACAGCCTGTTATGCTAGCCAAAAGTAGGCACTTAGAGAAAAAAGTGAGAAATGAGAAGGGGTGGGGGCGGAACAGGGAAACTAAAGCATCTAATCTATTATTGCCTCCATGTATATTTTCTCATTTGAACTTGACAATAAAAGTACAATACCAATAAATTACTCTTATTTTAAAGATGAAAATGCACCTCTTAAAGAGACAAGGAATGCCTCTAATGATCATATCATTAATCCCATGCTTTTTCTAATGCAAGTATTCATTTCCCTTCTATCTTTAATCAACAATACCCAATATACTTGCTAGTACAATGTGTAATAATTTAATTTAAAGACATATGCTATTCTTTCAACATCATTCATTGTCCTTTATTCCCTTGCAATGATTGCCAAAAGAGAACAGAGAATCGACGTCTCACAACTCAACCCTGTATGAACCTATTCCTCTCACAAATACATCATTTCACATTGTCAAACAAAGAACTCACAGAACATTACACAAGAGTTCATAATGGCAGCCAATAGCCATCACCTTTTTACAGAAGCAATGATTTTCATTTCCCTTACTGGTCAAATGAATGGAAAAGGCCAACATCCAGTTCTATCAAATTCATTTTCATGGGAATTCCACCTTATCTTTAAGACTCAAATAAACTAGGCCACAAGAATATCAGACAAGGTAGGACATGAGAACTCCTGTGTCAGGAGAGGGGTTGAGGAAGATATGAACAAAGTTAGGTGATTCATCAGGGATAACTCTTATATTAAGGAACAAGGTCTGATCTGAGCATAAAAAAAAATGCCTGATTTGAGATTTGGAACTGACTCGCACCATTTCATAAAAACTGCCTGCCATTGTCCCTGCTGCTTTCAAGAGTGGCTCTGTAATGTATGAAATGTATTAGTGCCAAGCCATGAACATATTTACTGCCTTTGAAATTTGAACTTTGGCACAAAAAAAGAGGTTTATAGAACAAACTGTACTTTATATAATGTAGGATTCATCATAGACATTTATGGGTTTGTCTTACACCAAATTCTGTGATGGTTTTAAAAAACAATTATTTTTAAATGCCTAAGAATATAAAAAGGGTTTGTGGAAATTTAGGAGAAAACGATCCTAGACTCTTAGCATATGATTGGTCCTTTATAACTCTCTGTGGAACCTGAATCTGCTGTGCAACGGAGCTTGACTATTTCTAGCCCCCAGGATACTCTCAATTCATTTAACTGTTGGCTAGTCCAATGATTCAAAAGTCTTGTCTTCTTGGAAATCTCCCTCCTAGGACAGGAGCTTATCTTTAGTGACTATTTTTTCCTTCTCATGGGGAGCACCCAATGATTATCTTTAAGAAGACATCAAAAATGCAAATGTACTGGGTGCTAGTGGTTCAAAGCCAGCCCAAGCAGGAATGTCCAGGAGACTTTTACTTCAATTAACCACCAATAAAGTTAAAAATGGAGATGTATCTCAAGGACTAGAGTGCTAACCTTGAACCTGAAAGCTCAAGAGAGAGTGTCTAGGCCCTTAGTTCAATACCTAGGACCAGCACAAAAAAGTAGATGAATAAATAAATATAAATAAACATAAAAAGAAGTCCTCTACAGAGGATAGACTACATACTACCTATCAACAAAAATTAATTTCCCTACCTAAAGTCTTGTCCTTATGAATTATATTTCTACAAAAAGAATAAAAATTTAAGCTACAGCTTCCCTAATGGGAATAGTATTTGATGTCATTATGGGCACATAACATAATGCTGTGAAGGAAGCAATATGAATTCAGTATACTCCATACACTTTTCATCTCCTCCCCAAGTGATCATTTACCAGTGTTCACAAAGAAAGCAGAAAGGTTGTTTCAGAGGGTGACTTAGAGATCCAAACCAACAGAGGAATTGCCATCATTTAGTTATACCACCCCCAAAATACAATGTACTCACCACTCAGGAAATGGTGGCATTGGCAAATCTTAGATTCCAGATAAAGTACTGAGTCTGTAGATACACACTCCTTCTTCCCCTGATCTGTCAGTCAGAATAATTCACATGGACTCCCTAACATCAAAGAAGCTGAAACATTCAGTCTTCCCAATTCTGGAGGAAAAAAAAAATGTCTGGAAGAAGAAAAGTGGATGTCAGTGATTTTTGATCATCAATACTTCATGTGTCCCTGAGATCTTTCCTTTTCAAGGCTCAACATCCCAAATTTCTTCAATTTTCAAAGGACACGGGTTCTACTACCGTGATCTTTATACTTGCCCTTCTATTGGCCTTCTGTACCTTTAAGAGCTCTTGACTGGCACCTATAAACCCATAAAATTACGCATGAATTCTGTGATCATTTTGTATTCTCTGGGAAAACAATATTGCATTCAAAGGGGTCAAACTTTAAAAAAAAAAAACTTAGAAACCACAGCTTTCTTTCTTACTACCTTTCAAGCAATATTCACCATTTGTAGTGATGCAAAAGTTTCACAGTAGTCTGAATATGAGTTGAATGTTTCTGTTGTGGTGTATGTTCTTTTAAGAACAAAAATGTAACATTTAAATGCAAATATCCCAACACTACACTTATGTTTTGACAGAATGCTGGCTTACACTTGAGTTTTTATGAGTAACTAACACTTCTAACTATAAACTACTTCACTTGCTATATTGCCATGTGTCCATGACTCTGAATTTAGGCAAATGGTTTGGGGTTGTTTTAATTATTTTTCTTAGCTTTCTACTCTTTTTCACACATCAATTTGGGCTCAATGTTCATGTCAGGGTAATGGTCTTGAATTTTAATTCTTTCATTAAAACAGATCATCTGTTCTTCCCATTCATATTTGTGTTTTCCAACGACATCAAATGCAGATTTATCCACAAAAACTACACACAACACTAGGAGGTCCAACGAAATGGATGAATTTATAGACCACCCTAGATGAGAACCCTCCCCCCACCCCCAGAGCAACACAATCCACCATCCAAGGGTCATCTCAATGTTCTGCATCTGCGCCCAGGTCTGTCTGTGCTCATGAATGCGTTCCCCTCACTAACAGGGTTCATGGCTCCTGCCCTTCTGTGACTGGCTTTAAGCCATAGCTTTATCTCTTTATTATTGTCTTTCAAGGAAATATATGCCATTTGTAGTCATGTAAAAGTTTCACAGTGGTCTGATTATTAGGTGAACACTACTATTATGGTGTATGTTCTTTTAAGAACAAAAATGTTCCCGGTGCCATCCCCAAAAATCTCAATACTAACAACCTGAAGTCCAGATTAAGCACTTAACTTTTGCTTTGTTCTTTCATTAAAAGGAAAAAAATGTGTTTATAATACCAATATTTTAATCATAGCTTTTATGCTAAATATGTTACCTAAGGTCTCTGTGACTCAGTCTATCCATCAATAAAGAAATGGTTCAAACTGGGTGCTAGTGACTCATATCTGTAATCCTAGATACCCAGAAAGCTAAGAGCTGTGGATTGAGGTTCAAAACCAGCCCAGGCAGAAAAAGCCTATCTCTGAAACTCTTATTTCCAGTTAGCTAGAAAAAAAATACCAGAAATGGAAGTGTGACTCAAGTGATATGGCACTAACCTTGAGCAAAAAAAGCCAAGCAAGAGCACAAGGCCTTGAGTTCAAATCCCAATACCAGCAGAAGGAATGAAGGAAGGGTGGGAGGGAGGGAGGCAGGCAGGCAAGCAGGCTCTTTGCAGCTTAAGAAGAGAGAAGTCTCAGAATTTGCTAAATGTTTTTAATCTGAAGTATAAACATATCCTCCCAGGTAAAGCATTTCCCAGTTACTATTCTATGAGAACAAAGACAGTGAAGTATGAAGCAATGACAGTGTATTCCCAATGTGCAGTCTCCACTGTAGAATCAGGAAGGTAAGTCTACTTCTCACATATTCGCTAGAAAAACAGCACTTCGCACACTGCCAGATATTAAAATGCCCCTTGTGTCACCTAATAGGAATAACTGTTTAACCTTGACTAAAGTGGCCTGTCAATTCATATTGCATTGACCTGTTAGCTTCAAAAAAAACTCACAAGGTTAACTGTGCAATAATTCAATGACATTTATCTAAGGATAAAAATATTATGAGATTACAGTCCAGAAAATAATACAGATGTCACACTTGTTATAGCTATTCAGCAAAAATAGAAAAATTTACAGCTGTGCTGCTTTGCCTACCCTGTGTGAAATATTTATCCTGGGGAACTGCTGTTCTCAGATTAACATCATTCAATCACACATCAAAGGGTTGACAGTGATTTTTCTCTTCCTTGCTAAGGTCCTGCCTAATCATGCCATATGCCAGGAGGGCCTCCTCTATAGAGTCATCAGAGCCATTTTACAAAAAAAATAAAATATAATAAAATTGGAGGAGCTGTCTTCCTTTCAAGATAACAGAAGTGGCATCATCTTTACATTGCCCACACCCCCAAAAAGTTAAAAATATGAACTCTGGAGTCCAAATGAGCAGATAGCTTTAATGAACTCCTTATATGCGTTAATATAAAGCTTAAATGAATTCCTTGTAGAATAATATAAAAACTTAAAAATAAGCCCTATGCCTGAGATTCCAGGGCAGCTAAAGGGCCTTCAGGGAAAACAGGAGCTGTTTTCAGGAAGAAATTGAACTGGTGGTATTTTTATCAATCTTCTTGACTCCGTTCTTTTCATATAATGTAAACATTCCATTATTAAGTAAAGATCTGAATACATCAAATACTTCTTTTTATTTCATATCAAGAATAAACAAGCAAAGAGCCATCTGTGGCCCTCCCTATAGTTAGTGTTGATCATGCCACTCTGGGCTGAGTATTTTTTTTTAAGATTTTCCTCAGGCTCTTCATGAGTGAAAACATGAGTTATGTAAAATAAGTCGGCCATTAAAAAGGCCTTGATGAGATGAAGTAATCATCCAGCAAGCAAAGTCCTCTGGGAGCCAACGCCTTTCTTCTGAGAGAATGAACAATATATTTGCTAACATGGGCAGAAATAGAGCCCTCAATTATCACTTTTACCCTGTGATAAAGCAAGAGTGGCTTGTATAGTGTGTATCCTCAATTCGGACTGAAGCATTTTTATTTATTCAGTACCTACTGTGTTTCTAAAATGAATAAAATGACATTTATATTATCATTTGGTACAGCAAAGACATTTACTATAACCAAAAGTCAATATTAGGGGGAAAATGCACCCATTAAAGACATTAGGGCTAGAGATGTAGATCAATGGTAGAGAATTCACCTAGCTTGGGCAAGGACATATGTTCCATCCCCAATACCACAAAAAGTGGAGCTGATAGCTCATGCCTGTAATCCCAGCTACTCAGGAGGCTGAGATCTGAGGATCATGATTCCAAGCCAACCCTGGCAGAAAAGTCTCTGTGAGACGCTTATCGCCAATTAACTACTCAAAAACCCGAAGTGGAGCTGCAGCTGAAGTGGTAGAGCTATAGCCATGAGCACAAAGAGTCTCAGGGACAGCACCCAGGCCCTCAGTTCAAACCCCACAATCAACAACAACAACAAAAAAAAGGGGGAGTGAAAAAACAAAAGACCTGTATTATAGACTTTAAGTTCTTTCAGACTTTAGAAAACAATAAGCTAAGGGAAACACCGAAGGCCTTTTGAAAGGACTGGATGAATGAATCTATTCCTGTATGGGAAGTGGGTAACAATAAGAATTTTTTTCACTTAATGCATCTTGACTTTGAAAAATGTCATTCTCCTTTTATCAGAATCTTCAAATAGAAAATGAGCAATAGTGGGAACCAAAGAACAATACTTAGTGTCAATAAGAGAAAGAATCCTATAATTTATGTTTAACCTCAAGTTTTCCTTCAAGTACCAGTACAAAGAAGATCTCTTGTCTCTTCTATACTGAACTGAAACACTTGCCACACCCAGTCCCACATATTCTCATGCATTAAAGTTAGGCCAGTCTGTTATCAAGTAATAGAAAAAAATGTAATCCTATTTAGGTGGCTTTTTTCTTGCAATACAGAATATTACTATTTCTTTGCTCATTTGTGAGTAGCAAAAAAAATTTTCAGGGAATGTAGATGTTCCTTCCTTCCCCTTATGCTCATGCAGTCAGTGTTCACTTCAGAAAGAAGTAAACTTGCTCTGTTCTTAACCAAGTGTAAAATAAGCATGCTCTCTCCCAAATGCTCATCAGAAGGGACCAGGTTGGTCCCAGATCTTCTCTGTATCTGATTTTCTGGATATACAAGAGATTACCTGTGCCTTGCCAGCATGGGCCAATTTGAATAAATAAATGGCTATCCAGGCTTCCCTATTGTTCATAAAAAGTAAATGGGAAAGTTGAATTTTTCCCGTTATCAAAAAGAAAACCACATGAAATGCATAGTTAATAAATAGAGTTTATCCAAGTGTATTGTAATCTAAATTTTATAGTAAGCAAACATAGAAAGAAGATCACAAGCCAAACCAGAAAATATCTGTTAACAACTGTGATTATTCCTCAAAATAAAGATGCCCCAAACCTAACATTGATGGTTGTCTACTTTCAAAGGATTGGACTAGTGTCTTTTTCTGTTGCAACAAATTCCCAGAAACTTGACATCCTGACATTAAAAAACAGTAGCTACTCTTTTAGAGTTCTGTATATTAGAAGCCCAACACCTAAATGGGTTAAACTCAAGGCTCTAATAGAGCTGCATTTCCTACTGAAAGCTCTAAGAAATGATCTTTTTCTTTTCTTTTTTTTTCCAGTCCGGGGCTTGGACTTGGGGCCTGCGTACTGTCCCTGACTTCTTTTTGCTCAAGGCTAGCACTCTACCTCCTAAGCCACAGCATCACTTCTGGTTTTTCTGTTTATGTAGTGCTGAGGAATCACCCAGGCCTTCATGTATCCACCTCAACTTTTTGACTTGAGTCCCTTTCATTGTAGAACTCAGGACCCCATTTCCCTGCTGGCCTTAAGCCAAACTGCCTCTTAGCAGTCTTTTCACAGGATGCACTGCTTCTCAAAAAAAATCACCTTTCTCTCACTTTCTCCAGAGAAGACCTTTTTCTGCTTTGAATGACTCACTTCTGTGATTAGATTAGACCAACATAGATAACACAGGGTAATTTTCTTATCTTAATATCTATTACCTTAACTATATCCATAAAGTACCTTTTGACTATAAAGTTGACAAAATATAAAGATTAGATATGGATCTCTTTGGGAGAAGGAAACGAGCATCATTCATTCCTCATAGATAGTGTCACTTTAAAAGTGAATAGTTTTGCCCTGCAAATACACATTTCACACTAAGGAGAAACCACAGTTTTGCTGATTTAGGAATCCATTACCTTTTATCGGTGGAAGAGGTGGTATTTTAACTGCTGGACTTCATTAATTAGCCATTTTCTAATCATCCGAACTGCCTCTAGTCACAGCAGTTTTGGAAGACATGTATTTTAAGGGACTAGCTGTTGGCACACTACAGAAGGTAATCTCTATTTCTGTCATGATTAACTCTCCTGGGAAGTCTTCAGTTCTATGAGACTGAGCTCCTCCACGAAAGCATAGATTCTTGTTCAAATTCTATAACCTTCACATTTCCTCAAGTTCCCTCCCTTCCCTACTGGATGAAACGCTGGATGGAAGTTTTTCACAACTACCATGGTAAGTTTTGTGTTCATCTTGTTTAATATGAATCATCAATGCCATCTGGCCCAAATACCTATCCAGCAAATTTGGGTTAAGAAAGAAAATTCATAATTGAATGAATGAGTGAATGAAATAGTTTAAGAGAGAATTTGAGTGGAAGTGTTGTAGATCTGTTTCCATCTTGATTAGGGAAACATGGTAGGAAATGTTGGGGGAAATAGAGCTGACTCCATCTTGATTATTAGGTCACCTGACCCCCAAATTCTCCTTCTGTAAATGGCTTGCTTGTTTGTTGATTGCTCCACTCTCCGTGTCAACCTCCTACATCTGTGCCACACTTGCTTGTTTGTTGCTTACTCTACCCCCTGCATCAAGCCCCTACATCTGTGTACCCTTTTACCTTTAGAAACCCTACTAACTTAAGGGTCCGGGATCTAGATTCAGACTCACTGCATCGGTGACGATCGTGAGCCCCGGCTCGAGCTTGCAATAAAGATTCTCGTGTGCTTGCATCAGAATCGGCTCCCTCGTGGTCTTTGGGGACCCCAGATCTGGGCAGTACTAGTAAACTGCAAGTAAAATTTCATTTTAATTCATTTCATGAGTACTGAAAGTTTTCCATTTGAATCAGAACTTGATAAAAAAAAATAGGAGTAAAAATTTGTTGGGATACAATTTACATTGCCAAAGTATTAAACCATCTATTAAGCTTTAAATTGTCTATCAAGGAGTAGCTGAATCAATTCTGAGTCTATACTTCATCCATAACAACCGAGTAAAAGTCAGAGTCCAATTGAAGCCAAAGTGTTCAGGTTTTACTAACTGAAATATGTACTTAATTGGATAGTCAGCAAACATTGCATTTTCATTGTATCATAGAGACAGTATACCAAAGGATTAGATTCAATTCCACAAAAATAAAATATTGTATTAGAAGTCCCCTAAGACCATTCCCAAGATCAATGATTCATGAGGGGAAGTCACAGAACTTATAGTGTGCAGTCATACTCCTGACTATGATTTATTACCACCAGAAGATATAAAGCAAATTCAGAACCAAGTTCAGAGATATAAGCTTCTACTCTCCTCGTGGAGTTCTCTAGGACATGTCAATCCCTAGCAGTTACTGGTGACAACACAAGTGAAATGTTGTCTACTAGCAAAGCTGATTAGAGACCCGGTGCCCAAATTTTAATGGTCACCTAGGCACTCATTACTTAGGACAGAGGAAATAGGCACTCAGCACAGAGGACATCATTTGCACAGTTCAGCAGTGAGTCACTGAGCTGTGAGGGTAATGGAAACCCTCCAAATTTTTCACATAGCAACAAAGCGCCTGTGGTAACTGACCTAAACCTTTCAAAAGGAAGCAACTGCATTAACTCTTTCCTGAAGAATATTGAATTTACCATAAATGTCTAGTATCCTCAGCCCTCATATACCAGACAACATATATCTGATTGATTGTCCCACTGTTCCTCAAACTGTGAGTCTTTCATGTTTCTGAATGATTGCTGATGCTGTTAGATAAACAAGGAAGCATTCAAACAGAAATCTGTATAACAAAATTGATTAGTACTAAAATCCTGATAAATTTTACATTGACTTATCAAAATAAATTTGTGTTACATCAAGAAAGATGAATATTATCTTGACATTAATAGGTAGCTCTGAAATGTGCACCAATTTAAATTCAATCATGTGAAACTGTTTTGTTTAAGGAGATATATTTTATGCAAGATGTTTGAGAATACATTTAAGAAAATAAATGCATTATGATTATAAATTTATGAATAAAAAAGCTTGCATAGAAAAGTAAACTAATTTTTAGAATATTAAAGCTAAAATATTAAACAGATAATTTATCTTAAATATATGTATTTACATTGGTGCCACATTTCTCTTTGTATATACTTGATATATAATGTTAACATATAATCTACACATTTTTTAAAAATTAATTTTATTCATTTTTTTATTTATGTGGTACTAAACCCAGGGCCTCAAGCATGCTAAACAAACACTCTACCACTAAGCCATATTCCCAACCCACCACATTTTTTAAATTTAATTTTATAGAAGGGTGATATACAGAGGGGTAACAGTAGTGAGTACATTTCTTGTCAAACTTGTCACTCGCTCCCTCATTTTCCTCCCACCTTCCCTCTCCCCTAACAGCCCTCCCCCATTGTACAGTTAATTTCCAAAATATTGTCTTGTGAATATCACTGTTGCATAGGTTCACTCTTTATCCTTTGTCTCCCCACCACATTTATTACTGCTCTTTTATTCCTACACTTTCTTTTACAAGATTTATTTATATTTGTATGTTTTTGCTTGTATTACATAACTTCTAGCTACTCAGGGTCAATACTGCTGCAGAAATATTTTATATCATTATCTGCTGGGCACAAAGATAACGGGTCAGAATTTACTCTAAATTAGCATTTCCTTTTTTTTTTTTTTTTTACAATTTTTCAAATCTTTAAGCCATTGTACCAAGAGATTTCAATTCAAGTGTCAGCTTAAGAATACAATGCATCTTGATCAATGTCACTAATTAGCATTTCTTGTCTTGGAGATTTTAGTGCCTTGTCAGTATTATGAATAAAACCTGATTTTCCCTTTCTATAAATGGGGTTTGATTCCCTGTGGCTTAACTTCTTTTGCAATGATTCTGACTCGATTCCTAGTCAGAGACTTGTCTCCATAAATCAGAGTGGTAGTTTTCTCTTGCATTCATTTACCAGTTGCTATAAAGGAGGAGTCTCCCTTATCTGAAATGCTTGAGACCAGAAGTGTTTCACCATTTGTGACTTTTTTAACTTGAGAATATTGCATATACATAATGAGATCCCCTGGGATAAGACCTAAGTTCAAACATAAAATTTATTTTTTTCATATATACAATGTACACATAGCCTGAAAACAATTTGAGTATATTTAATAATTTTGTGTATGAGGCAAACTTTCTAACATCCTATCAGCCCTCACAAAACCATGGATTTTTTTGCAGAGTTTCAGATTTCAGATTCTCAGATTGCAGCTGCCTAACTCAAGTAAGCTGGAAGAATACCAGTTAATTGGCCTTAACATAGTAGAGATAAGTTATCTGTTCCTAGAATAGAACCTATATCAGATATTTTATTAGCACACTTCTGACTGGTATATGAACTCCCAAGTTACTAATCTATGCTTCTTTTTAAAGAATGAACATGTTTATTTTTGCAATAAGTTAGTTGCCATGCTCTTCTATCAGTTCATTTCCATTCCATGATAGAATTTCTTTAAATAAGATGCCATTGTGTCAGCCAATACCAGGATAATTTTTTACATCAATAATGATCATTTTTCAACTACTGCTAGAGATGAGGCATAAAATCATATACCTGACACACATTATTTCCCCCAATCTTCATAATAACTGTCTTGGGTCCTTTCACATTCTTATTTTACAAGTCATAACAATAAAGTCACTTGCTAAAGGTTACACCATGTCAATAGTAGGGTTCCAGAACTGCAACTCCAGTAAATATTTGATGACTACTAAAGCTAAGAAGATAAACATTGTATTTCTGGCTATTCAATGTGGATGCACAGAGTTTTTTTCATCTACAAGGACATATCAGTCTTTTAATACTGTGATAACATTGTATGAGTTAACACACAACTAATAGGTATAGATCCTCCAAATTACATGGATAAACTTTAACTTGATTCTTTCTTATATTCTCATTCAGATTAATTTATTCATGTTTTATATATAGTACATAGACATGTAGAGTGAAGAAGTAAGACCTGGGCTTAATATCTTTGTCTGCTGTGTTTCTTTTATACTCTTCAGGAATGAAAAACGTAGAAGTGGCTGGAAAATAGTTGCATCAATTCTCCCATATTGATGTCAGTGGATCATTTAGTCTTCCTCCCAGAAGTAAGAGGAGTCACCGTTGTTTCAGAGAAGAAAAAAAAAAAGATGAAGGAAAAAATCAGATAAGGGTTCTCATCTGGTGGGGCTGAATGACTCTCTAAACAGAACTGAGATCTTTCTGTATGGATGGTCCCAACAGCTCTTCGTACGACCAGAAGGACATGTATCTCCATTTGAAAACATCAGCCCTGTTTCTTCCAGTATGTCAAGTCTAGATTTTCGAGCTATTTTCATTTCAAAACCAATGAACAATTTTGTTTACTCTTCTTACAAACTTACCCAAGTACATCATATTTATTGCTCTGAGAGAAGAATATTGCTGTTATAGAACCAATGCCTCTAACAACATTAACATTTTTCCCTGATAATGACTTGATATAGAAACCATAAGGAATAAGGCAGTTCCTGAAACTCAGCAAACAAGTGTTTTAATGGAGCATGATAAGGGAAAGAGCTAAGAGCTAGACTTGATTCAAAGAGAATTTAAAGAAAAAGAAGCTATTGCACCGAGAAAGAGGAAGGCAAAGGCTGAAGAGGCTGCATCATCCTATCCTTACTGAGCAAATTGTGAGTGGTGTACAGTGCTAACCTTAAAGAACAGCAATTGAAAAATGAGACCTGTCTTAGTCCATTCTGGTTACTGAAGCAAAGTACCATAAATTAGGTGACTTTTGTATAACAGAAATTTTATTTCTCACAGTTTTGGAAGAAAGTCAAATTATCAAGGTGCTTTAAGATCCCGTGCCTGGTAAAGGCCCAGGTGCTACTTCAATGACAACAGTCTTCACTACAACCTAAAGGGCCATTCTTACCATTTGAATGTCTTTCCCCCTCAAAACTCATGTTGAAATTTGTTTGTCATGGTAACTATGTGAAAAGGAAAGACGTGTAAGAAATAATTAGGCCATAAGGACACCAGTCTCATGAGTAGAACTAATGTCATTAACTTACCCCCAACACCTGTCTGCTTGACCTTATCCTTTCTATCGGGTGAAGACTTATGCCCTCCTCTTCAGTGAAGAATTCAGCACTCAAAGCACCAACCTAGAATCAGAGGAACCAAACATCTGGCCCCTGGATATTGGAATTTCCAGCCTCTATGTACCATGATCTGACAAGACCAAGACACAAGGGAAGGTTGTACGTGATTCCTCTGCTTGACATTGCCCACTGAACCTCTCCCATGAATTCTCTCAGCCCAGTCATCATACAGGCATGAAGCCATTTCCAAAGGATCCTAGCCAGAGCTGTCTGAATCTCTCTACCATTTGAAGCTTCCTAAGTAAGGCCAACATCCATCTATGATTTGTCCTGTCCAAAATCCTGACCCAATCTTTGAGCAAATTTAGTTTGGGCACCTGGATAAACCCAAACAGACAAGCTAATCAGACAGTGTGGATACAGCACTGCTCAGTACCACAGCCACAGACACTACTACTTCCCCTTTCTCTTACAAGTGGCTGTTCCAACTGAAATAGAAAGTAATTTAAGTCATAAACCATTAATTAAATTAACAGTTACAGTAGTTCTCTTTCAAGTGTCCAAAAGCTTATATGGCTAGTTCCTGTTGTATTAAACAGCAAGCAAATATATTGCTCATCTCCATAATTGTAGGATGTTTCTTCAGACAGTGCTGGTCTACAAGATACAGGTTTTGTGTGTGGTTTCACATGGGTTGCAAACTCAAATGTTTTCACCATACTAGACATGTGATATAAATAAGTGGAACAGACTTTCTGTGAACAATAGAGATAGGCAAGATTAAAATAAATCTAATATCAGAGGACTTCTCATGACTCAATAGTTTTAAACACCTAGTGGGACAAGCAGAACACTTAAAATGGCTGGCTAGGGCCTTCCATCTATTAGCTTTTGACTTACCATTCACATGAACATTACAATACATTAGGAATCAATATTTTCTCTTTGAGAATCCAGGAAGCTAGTCATAACTGATATGAAATTTTTCTATGCTGAGAAGCTGAAGGGATATTTTTAACTGTTGTCCCTCGTGCATTATAAGCTTATCATTAAGTGTTCCTGCTTTGGGAACTAAATTCAACTGCAACTGGTAAGTAATGTCGTCCAGAATATATGTAAGAAAAAAATTGAGAAAATTCACTAAGACACATTAAATTAAGAAAAACAAAACTCCAAGATCAATAGTTTGAGTTAAAAAGACCATATTCAACTAGAAGCCTAATATGTTTGTTTTATTCATGGAAAGAATGAAAGCCAGATAGGTTAAGTGGCTGGTCTAATATCAAACAGATAGCTATTAACAGAACCAGCAGGGGCCTGCTTCCTATCTACAAACATCAGTGAAGCAATGTGAGGTCACTCAATTGAAAATTGGGGACTAAAGTGTTAGATGACTTGCCCATCTTTAATCCCAGTCCTGACATGACAAATTTGTCCTGAATTGGGCTTTGACTCCAAAGTATCTTCTTTTTAAAATGAATTTTACTAGCATAACTTAATTTTACAAAGGGGTCTTATTGTGACATTTATTTACATGTATAGAATGTACTTTGATCCAACTCATTCTATTGATATTAATCTAGAAAATGTCTACTTAATTTTTTAAGTCTACTTTCAAAGCTCTCTAATCCAAGACAGAAGTGCCTAGGATTAGAGGAATTTCAAGGCCCCTCAAATAACTCAAAGCTAACCTTGAACATACAAGAACAACTAAGGAAAATAGATTTTAAAAAACTGTACCAAATTATTAAAATAACTTTTAGAAATAAAACACACTTTAAATAGCATTGAAAGCTTGAAATCATTCCTGCAGTCCCTAGAATGTTTGTTGTAGCTTGTGTTCTGAAACTTACATGCATCTATAAATCCCATATTTTCCTTATGCTTTTAAAGTATAATCAAATATATCTGCCTCAAGAAATACTGAGGTACTGGGAATGTGGCCTAGTGCCTAGCATGCATAAAGCCCTGGATTTGATTCCTCTGTACCATATACACAGAAAAAGCCAGAAGTAGCATGGGTGCAAGTGGTAGAGTGTTAGCCTTGAACAAAGGAAGCTCAGGGACAGTGCTAGGCCCTCAGTTCAAGGACTAGCAAAGAAAAAAATTTAAAAAGAAAGAAATACTAGCTGCTTTGAAAATTGGCTCAGCCTTCAGTGTTTCTGAGAAGCCTTGCTTACATTTTATGGTGTTGGCATTGGAAATGGAAAAATGGCATCATATATATTATATATAAATATATATTATACATACTCTCCTTACTTTATTTCAGTTACCATCCCCATAGGATTTGACAAGAATTGCTATGACTGAAAGGTTTTTCAAGTCCTAGTTAAAACTTTATTTATGACAGCATTCATAATTAGCCTGAAATGCAATCTGTAGGTAATCTCTCCCAAGTTTCTGGAATGTTTTTTATACTTTTTGGATGTACAGCAGCTTATGTATCTGAAGTTACTTGAAGGCATCACTTTTAAGAAAGCCTACAGTTGGGCCCTATACCATCCCAGTCCTCTGTAATCCTCTTGGATTTTTTGCCATAATTATAAAAGGGTAGTTGAATAAATAGCATCACCATTCTTTGCTGTGGCACAGGTTATAGACTTAAGTGGAGTTTACCGGCAGCATCAAATGTTTCAGCTTTAAAAAACAGAAGTAGGGTACAAGTTACATGTTTAGTTCTAGAAAATTTGTGCAATATGTTCATAACGATGGCTGTGGTTGCCACAAAGTGCCTCGTTTACCTTTAAATACTGTTAATGTGTCATGCATGCAGATGGAGGGGTGGAACTGTGCACTAAAGTGGGGGCTTTAACTGTAGTACTCGACAGAGTCGCCTTTTACCTGCCAATTCAAAAGTTCAATCTGTTTTCACATAGAATATATATATATATATATATATATACTAAAAACAATTCAGTCTGTTAAACAGCCTTACTCTGATTCAGCCTCTTCAGATACTCTTGTGCTGTGCAGCATGGATCTGTATGTAAATGCTGTGCACTGAGGAGACACAAAAAAATATGTGTACAGGATAATGCTTCATACCAATCAGATGTCCATTTGTTATTGTGTTTGTTAACAACCCTTTATCTCTTAGGGTTATAAACTCCACTTAAAACTGATTAAAGTCTCATTCTTGCAAAAAAAAAAAAAAAAGAAAAAAAGAAATACTAGCTGCTTTGAAAATTGGCTCAGACTTCCTGGTAAAGTTGAGTCCTCTTGTCATCCTTCACACTATAATACAATTCTGACAGCACAGACGTTATTTAAAAAATTGTAGGGGGCAAATGTACATTACCAGGGTATAATAAACATGTATTTTATCTTTGTCCCTGTCTCTTGACCCTGATCTTCTAAATAATTGTAATTTCCTGAGTGATCACAAAATCTTTTTATTCATAAGGATTCATCTTTGATAGCACCCAAGTTATACTTACAAAGTGATTTAGAATCAAGTTGCAAGGAAATCTTTTATAGTGCTGGTCACCAAAAAACAAACAAGAAATAGAGAGTTGGAATTTCAGTCCCCAAGACTAAGATACAGGAAGAGGAGAGGAAGGGGCTGAGATGAAGTGCTACAAAAATGCTTAAACAAAGAACTTCCAGGTTGAAGAGAATACTCACGTCAGGAAATCTGTCCAACTTAATTCCACAAGAACAGAAAAGTAGCCTGGTCACCTGACCTGAGGTATATCTTCTCCTGCAGACTTTTTAATATTCCTTATAATGATCTGCTAAACACAAGGATAGTAAGTGAGGCTCAGGAGCCATCATACCCATGCAAGTTAGCAGGAAAGTAGCCAATCAGGGAAAAGCAGACCTTAATATCTTGCAGAAAGTGGGATATGCTGATAAACAAAACCTTCCAGACAACCTAATTGGTGGCAGGGAACTACAAAAGAATGATGAAATAAAAAGGACAAAAGAATAAGAAAATAAGATGGAAAAGTAAACCTTTGGTATCACAACCTTACAAAAAGCAGGGGGGAAAAAAGACCACCAAGCCCTGAAACAAACAAACAAAAAAAAAAAAAAAGGCTAAAGATGGCCCAGGGTGGCCATGGTGAGCTACAATTTGTTCTTCGGTGGCATATCCATGCTATATGCTTTCTTTCTCCATCATATTACTCTTCAAATAAACTTCCCTTTCACCTTTACATATGTTTGCATCTTGGCAGAATTCTTCTCTTGCCACACATAAGACCTGAAGTTGTTTAGCTGCCCTAAACTCTCTGGTAACACATTTGGTACACTGCCAAGAAGTTAGAGCTTAAGTATATCTAACTTGGACCCATCAAATGGCTACTACAAAAAATTATAAAATCTATGGAGGGAGCTAGGGGACCCCCAATTTATATCCAAATATACAAGTCACAGCATGGGCCTTGGGGCTAGCATCTAAGTGGACAAGGGGCTATACCTTGAGATTAAATCCTTAACCTGTGGGCTTTCTTATTAGCCCTTGGTTGTAAATACCACAATTAAATATGGAACACTTTGTAGATGTCCAGAGAATTGAGGAACTGATTGGTGTAGAAGAAAAGCCTGACTACATTGGGCATCAGAAGTATGATTGTTAGAGAAGAACAGTTTTCATCAAGTAAAAGATAGTGACTCTTTTGCGCACATGAGCAAACTGGCACCAATAAAGTGGGGGGAAATAATGTTCCCTTCACATAGTTTTCTCAAATAGTAAAATGTTCCAGATGCTAATTAAGGCTCTGTAAGGGGCCTGACCTTCAATAACGAGTTGCTTTTTAAATTCCTGTGGTTTTATCCTCTTACTGTGATCAAGCTAGATAAAAATCTTACTTAAATGCTGTCAAGAAACCATTTGGGTTAAGAACTTTGATGGTACCTATGCACTGCAGACCGCAGAGTCTCCATAATATAGCATCACATTCGTAGGGTTTCTTTTCACCTGCTCCTGACACACACTGCACTAAAACTTTTTTTTTATTCTCTTTATTATTACTTCCTAAGTTTAAAAAGGTGGAACTAAGTTTACTGTATCTATTAAAAATCTGTTGTTTCATTGGTTTTCTTTTTTTAAGATTTACAATACATACAGACAAGTGTGCTTTGAGAATTTTTGGATCCAAACTGAGAGATGAAATAACTGTTTTTAAAATACCATAACTCTGAAAAAGAAAATCAAGATCACTTAGCCAGCTATAATAAATAAGACTATACAGTTCATCAAGGCAACAAATACAGGTTTGCAGAGTGACAATGTCAATTCACTATAGAATCATGACGTTGTACATGTGGAATTCTTGCTAACTTCTGAAGACTACTGTATCAGAATAGCCATGGCTTCATGTTTTGTATGACAGATTCCTTCAATTCACTGTTCTTTCTGGCAGTCTGTATTTCAATAATTTCTATAACAGTCCCATCAAAGCTTTATGGAAACTATCAGAATATTGGGACACAGAGCCCTATTTTCTACTTTCTTAACTAAAAAAAAAAAAAATGTTTTACTAGACAGGGAAATCTCCTGAACTTTTTGCTTAGGCTGGCTTTGCACTGTGATCTCCACAACTTTAGCCTTTTGAGTAGCTAGGATAAGAAGCATGAGCCACTTTCTTAACCAAATTTAATTTTGTTACAAAAAAAAAATTTGCCTCTGAGGAAGAAAATATATTTTCTAACAGATCACCATGCAGAAAATCAATCCAAAGACTACTCATAACAAATGCAAATCTGTTAAGCTCGTCAGCCATCTAATGCACTAATTTGTACATTCCTTCTTTATCAATGAAGATAGACAAGAGTAAGAAACTATTGCTTCTCATAAAATAACAAAGCCACATTTAGAGAACCCTTAAAAGAATTTCTAAAGATGACTTTGGAACAATAGGGTCTATAATGCAAAAGTTAATTGCAAAAGATTGCTCTTGAGTGATTGTTGTAAGATAAGAGCTTATGGTAGAGCATGGTGCAGGGAGAAGAGACATGGGTTGGAAGAGAACCTCCCGCAGGATGTGCAGAGCTCAATTAAGATTCAACTGCAGTTGTGAATGACATGCTTTATTAATGCATTTCCAGTAAGTGTGTTTTTTTTCTCGATAAACCTAATACAATTTCCTAAAAGAGAAGTTCTTACATGAAAAAAAAAGTTATGTTTTACAAAGGGCTAATTTTGATTCTCAACAAATCATAACTGCTACTTTCCCTGACCTAGAAAAGTGTATTTGTTATTACCTAGAAAAATGGAAAGCATTTCAAAATAAATTTCTTAAAACAATTACAGGAAATGAATTATTAGGAATTTTACATGTATCCACATAGGAGTTTTTTTAGGAGCTATTTAACAAAATTAACTTTACATTTATGCCAAGAAGCAATGAAATAAACAAGTTACATTAATGTTCTAATGTGATTTTAATAGCAAAAAAGAACTTAACAAATATCTGCCTCATCAACTTCAGCCTCCAAAGAACAATTCATTGCTATGGTCATTAAAAGTGTGAAAGTGCATTGCTCAAAATCAGATTAATTAATTAACTGAGACTAAATTATAATCCCTCATTTTGTTGATTTTTATCAAAAGCCAGATATTAGAAATCTTAGTCCTACAGGGTCAGATGCAGTTTTAATTAGGATGGGATACATGGCTAGGGAATCACTCATCTAAATTTGATGATTCTTTGATTTAACAGAACTGTGATTTATCACTCTGAGACGGCTTTGAATAACAGAAAAATGAACTTCTCAAATAGATTCCATCCCCTCCTCTGCATCCTGGAGTTGAGAGTAGAGAAACAAAATCAGATATATACTCTGTTGTTATCTTATTGCCAGTTAAGTCTCTCTGCTACTGAGAAAAATTAATCCTGCAAGGATTCTGGCAACTAGTGGCTCAGAAGCCATCTAAGTGTGGGTTCTCTGATTTGCTGGATAGACTGGGCTGACACTCGGACTGTTCTTTTTTCTGTGAAAAAGCAGTTTCACCATCCCAGCGGAGTTCTGCTAACAAGATCTCACTTTCTGTTTTAAAATCTTACATGAGTGTAGTTCATTGGCTGTGAGAGCCACTCTACCCATTCTTAAGAGGCTATCTCTTAATCTCAGAGTCAATCTCTCAGGAAAAGCTAAATCAGACATTAATACAGTCATCACCTGGTGCAGAATTAGTTTCAAAGACTTGGAACACACAAACACCAAGCTCTGTGTAGTTCTAGTGCCTCATTTTTTAAAAATGGGGTAATATTTACATGCCACTTATGAAGTAGAGTGGGGGTTCGCTACAATAAAACGGGGTCCCTCCCAAGGGAGGGGATTCCTGGTTCCCCCAAGAGTCCACCACACAGTCTCCAGCTACAAGGTGACAAAAAGACAGATTTATTGGGGAAGTAAAAAGTGAACAAAAAGTGAACCGACCGGCCTTGGTCACAGCCCAGACTCGGGAGTCGAAACTGCCGACCATGAGTGCAGGATCAGGGCCCAGACTCGGGAGCTGGAGCCTCCCGCACGTGTGCAGTCCAGACTCGGGAGCTGGAACCACGCACACCTGTGCAGCCCAGACTCGGGAGCTGGGACCGCATGTCAGTGTGGCCTTCCAGCCTGGTTATAAGGCAAACATCACAGACAAACTTGTCACACGCAGGTGACCAATGAAGATACAACACTTACAGAGCATGCTAGGCCACACACAGGTGGCCAATAGAGTTACAGTCTGTCTCATAATATCTATTTGAACTAACCTATCATTCTATGCCTACTCATAGCAGGTTCCCTTGAAGCTCCCAGGCCTCAGGTGGTCAATCTACCTAACTTATCATAATAAAGAGGAGGACACAGGTTCCCTTGAAGCTCCCAGGCCTCAGGTAGTCAATCTACATAGTAAAGGGGAGCTTCCCTGAATAGGGTGGGGGAGGGCTTAGTGGAGATGGAGTTGGCTTCTGCTCTTATCTGAGCTGGAGTCAACCTGAAGTCCCTCCACAGCTAATGATGGCACTGGGCAGATCTGGCCTCCCTATTACAACTTACACATTCTCCTGTATGTTTTTTTAAGGGACAGGATTTCACTAAGCTTAGTGCTCAGACTGGCCCCAGACTCTCGTATTGATATGATCCTGTTGCCTTAGCCTCATATGGAACTACAAACATGCCTTCCTATACTCGGCTCCTCTGACATAGTTTAAATCATGTCTAGGATACTTATGATGTCTAATACAATTTAATTGTTGTGTAAGTAGTAAGGAGTTTTGATACAGATACAATTGTATTTCATATATCTTTGGTCTATAGTTAGCTGAATGCATAGATATGGAACCTACAGATAAGGAGAAGCAATTCTCATGACAGTAATGAGCATGCTGAGTGAAGGCTAGGCTGACCATGCAGAAAGGAGAAAGGGCACATCTGCTTTGGCGATTCTTCTTCCTTTAAGCCTTGATTTTCTCATTCAGAAAGAAATTCTCATCACTAAGAAGAAGCAAACCTATACTCCACTTGTGGCTTGTAGGAAAACAGTATACTAGAGAAATGGAATGGTTCATTGTCTGAACTGTAGAGAAGCTTTAACTTTGATGCTTGTGTACCATTGCATGATCTATCTGTACAGTGCCACAGAAAATATGACATGGGGCCAAGTACTTGTGGGTCATGCCTGTAATCCTAGCTACTCAGGGGCTTGAGATCTGAGGATCACAGTTCAAAGCCAGTCTAGCCAGGAAAATCCATGAGAGTCTTATCTCCAGTTAACCACCAGAAAACTGGAAGAGGTGCTATGGCTCAAAGTGTTAGAGCACGTAAGTGAAAAAAACTCAGGGATAGCACCAAGGCCCGGAGACCAAGCCCCATGCTGACAAAGAAAAAAGAAAATATGAAATGGCTTGCCACTGTTATCTTTACTATGATAAAGTATTGTTCTACTTGCCTTTTCCTTGGGAGTGAACCAAACTTATGTTACCACTAAATTGTTACAATCATATAGAGTTGAGAATAAAAGAGCACTCTTCACAATAGACAAAAGATGGAAATAACTAAAATGTTTCTGAGTTGATGAGTGGATATGCAAAATAATATATCCTTACAAAAGGATGTTATTCAGTCATTTTTAAAAGTGCTGATACTTGCTACTAGATGAATGGACCTTGAGAGTATTATGCTGAGCAGAAACAAAAAGCCAAGGACAAAGGGTCCTATGTATGATTCTATTTACAGGAAATATCTTGAACAGGTATATCTAACAGAGACAGAAAATCTATGGGTGACAAAGAGGAGATTAAAAAAAAAAAGTGACCATTCAATGAGAACAATGTCTTCCTTGCGGGAGATGAAATATTCTGGAATGAGAGAACATGAACTAAAGGCTTCTGTGGGTCATCTCACTCTTCAGCATCTTATGAGTCATCCCCTCAGAAGGAACCAGATCTCAGTACAACAAAGATTGAATGCGGCATGCCTTCAAAGGCAATGACTAAGGCAATTCCATGAGTTACATGTTTGTTTCATTCATGGTGGTAGACTATTCTGCAATTAAGACTAAAACCAGTCCTTCTCCCAGTAGTTCTCAAAGGGAATTTAATTCCTCTCCCCACGCCCCCAAAAAAATCTTATATTGATGAACTGTGAGATTATCTCCAATGACTGAAAAGAAGGAAAGTATTGAGAATTATTCCATGGTTGAACTTTCATCCCATAGATATTGTAACAGGATGATAGACTAACAAAGCAAATTGGATTTGGACATAGAAGCTATTTGGTTCTGAAATCCACATACCAATAAATTTGTGACTTGAGCATCTCTGTAAAATGGCAGTAAAGAGATGCTGTAAGAGCTAAATGAAATACTTCCTGTGAGAATTATTTTGAAAGTCAAAAAGAATAACACCAATAAAGGTTGCATTTATTTGTTTAGAATCAAAGCAAAGTACATTTTATCAGTTGTTACATTTATGGTAGAAAGCAGGGTGAATCTGATTGAAGGGGAGGAAACTATAAATTAGAATAATTTAGACTTCAATATTTTTAAGCCTAAAATCTTTCTCTTCCATTGAAAACAAATAAAACATCTACACAGAAATATCAAAACCAAGATCACTTTCAGAAAAATTCACAGCTTTCTCTTGGTGCCTAAGTTCAACTGTGACCTCAAAAGCATGTTTCAGAAGAACTCACAAAGTGTCTGCTCCTTGGTTTCTCAAGCAATCAGTTCCAAGATAGCCAGGCAGCTACCCATGGTCTCTGTTACCTGGGAAAGAGGCTTAGAGAGAAATAGAGTTTATACTTGGTTAGCAGTTCTTGTCAATTACTACTTAAAATGTGGTTATTGTTATTATAAAAGCAATGTACAGAGGGGTTATGGCTATATGTAAAGTAACAGATACATTCCTTCTAGAACAGTGTCACCCTTTCCCTCACTCTCTCCCAGTTTCTCCCTCCCATCCCTACCCACAAGTTGTATAGTTCATTTTCAACATAGTGTCTGGTGAATATCACTGCTGCATTTTTCACCCTTTGTCCAACCCTTTCTGTGCCCCTCATTACCCTCCCAAAGACAGATAAACTAACAAACAAGATAAAAAGTTTTTTAAACACAAAACAAGAAAAGCAACAAAGGAAAAAAAACTCTTGTTTCCATTTCTTGGAGTTCATTTCAATAAATATGATTTTCTATTATCATAGGCACATAGCTATTGAGCCTTGGTAATCCTCTCCTAAGAATATCCTCCTTTGATCTTACTTTGTGAATGTCTACAATCCTATATCATTTATCATGTCCAAATGTATTTTTTTGGTTTTTTTTTACCATCCAGTGTGTTTATTTGTAGAATTATAGGCACATTCTAGTTAACACAAATAAAGGAAATCAGGAAACTGTATTTCTTTGAGTCTGGCTTACTTCACTTCATATAATTTTTTCCAAGTCTTTCCATTTCCTTACAAAGGGTACAATATCATTCTTTCTGATGGAAGAGTATAATTCTATTTTGTATATATATACCATATTTTCTTGATTCATTCATCCACTAAGGAGCATCTGGATTGATTCTGTATCTTGCTAAGTAAGCAATACTGCAATAAAGATAGTTGTGCTTGTAGCTTGAGTGTGGCCTTGTTTGTCTTGGTATATTGGATAAATGCCCAGGATGGAATTGCTGGGTCATTGAGAAGCTGAATCTCTCTTAAAAGGCCAAAAAGAAATTTAATTTTAAAAGTGATTTAAATAAAATTGTAATTTAAACCTCCCTTTAAATTAAAAATGAATCAATAATGTAAATATTATCAACAAGTATAGCTTCAGGACCAGCAATGCAAGAAACTTCATTTATTTCATGTGTTTTGACCCTCCTGGGCTGAAGGTGAACTATTAAAAGAATGAATAGGAGGCATCAGACACTACACTCTCACGTAAAAGATTATCTATTAAAATGTCCACTTTATTGTTTTAAATTTTTAGCATCCAAGAGAAGAATGGATTCTCTTCAATGGAGGTTTCTCTGTTTTTATTTCTAGAATGTAACTTCCTGTTGGTGTTTTACTATACTTGTCGTCTTATGCCTGTATCTTACTTATATGTAAAGTGGTAGCTTTTTAAAACCAAGGAGCATTTTCTACTTTCTTTTACATATTACAGTCTTCAGAGTGGACTTAGAATGTGTAATCTGTCCATCAAAATCCTAATCATCACCATCCTGCAGCTGCCGATTGCTCTGCCAGGCACTTTGTGTTTGGCAGTATTCATTCCACTTAATTCCTATCAAATTGCCACGAAGTTGATACTATTATTGTATCCCCTTGTGATAGCCAACAAGGCCTTAAAGTCCTCTTCAGCTTAAGTAAACCTTAGACAAGTTTCCTCCTGACCTCACTGCAGAGAGAATTTGCTTTAGAAAACTTGTCCTTCTTTCTCTCCCCCTTTGAGATGTAAATCTCCCCTCAAAGATCCTTTGAGGTGTAAATCTTTCCTCAAAGACCCTTTGAAATATAAGTGTCAAAAAAGATAGTGCCCTAACACCTCCCAGGTGCCAGCAGGGAGGGTAAGAGCCTAACTTCCCTAAGTGCCAATTAGCCAAAACAGATAGCCTAATCACACAGCCCAGGCTCAGGAGCCATTCCCCAGTACTTGCCCACCACCACACTCCACCACTGAACATCTCTCCTGCCTTTTGTTTCAGAAGAATTGAGTTCTCTCTGCCTGCTATGTTTTCCTCCTGATCTTACTGCAGTAGTCTTGAACAGTCTTCCTTGCCTGTAGAGTGTGGACTGGTGCAATTTCCTCCAGCTGCTCAGATGAACAAAGGTTTGAAAAAGTTCATTGACTAGTCTGATGTGGCCTAGCTTAGCTGTGGGCTAGAACCCAATCATTACAATAAGAGTGCAAGTCATTGATGCCTGCAGGCACAGAAGGCCTCCAGTCTTCACAAGAGAAAAGGGAAAAACCCAGGAAATACTGCAAGGGACAGCTCCAGCTGTTTCTGCTTAATGCCCCTGGCAAATCACTGTGAAGTCACCTGCCCCTCTATTCTCCCATGTTGCAGACCACAGAGGACCAGTGGCAGAACACACTTTCCTGACTTCTTGAGGTTGGAGTGGGGCTCCCAAAGCTTCCAGGCTGATCGCCTCATCCTCTTGAAGCAAACAAAGTTAACGCCAGGGAAGAGACTTTCCAGCATTGCATTGCTTTGTGGGAATGGGGTCTCCACCCCACCCAGTTGCTGGATAGTGACCTGTTGGGTCCAATCCTAGAATATAGGTTAGAGGAAGACCAGATGGGGCTGTCTGCACAGCTGGAAGCCCACGTGGCACTTTTTTAAAACAACAATACAGAAGGCATAGCAGCAGGATGCTATGATTTCTGCATAACTAGAAAGGAATTGCCCGTCTGGTCAGAAGTTGATGCCAGCCCACCCAATCCTTTGTATATCTGCTAAATGCCTATTTTTTTTAATGGAACCAGTTTGTATAACACTCTGGGTCTTCCATCCCTCAAAATTCCAACTTCTTTCTGGCACTAGCCTGGTCAGGTCCGGACAATAAATTCCTTTAGCCTTTCTAAAAAGTGGTCTTGATCTTTAATGATCTCCACTGTCATCACACTCTACACCCACTCGCTAGAGGGCTCGCCCCCAGAGAAGTCTAGGTGTACATTTCATAGGCTAGCTGACCCTCACACATTAGAACATACAGTAGCCCTTCCTTCCCACAAGACTAAACCAGCCCCAGCTATTCACTGCTTTCCTGCCACCTAGACAAGAAGCTAGCTCTCTAGCGCTCTCTCTCTCTCTCTCTAGCTCTCTATCTTCAGCTTCTCTTTCTGCTCTCTCCCTCTTCTTCCAGCACCCTCACACACATCTACAAACTTTCATATATATAACTGAACTCCCATTTCAAGGGAAAGGACTGATTCCTTCTACCCATTATGCCCACCCTTCCCTACTCATCGCCAGTGTAAAACACAGCTCTTGCTACAAAAAGAAGAAAACATAATTTACTATGAGACAAGCAAAGGTGAGGATGGCTCTGGAAGACAGATAGAGGGCACCTTGAATGAGTATTCCTCTGTGGAACCGTTTACATAAACTTAGAGTCAGAAAACAAAAGAAGGTCATAAATTACGCATTTACCAAATAATGTTAGCTGGAAAACAAAAGTAAGTCATCAATTATGCATTTATCAAATCTATTGTTTGGAACATCAAGCAACTGGGTTAGAGCATGCTGGGGAAGTCTCAGAGGTTTCACATGTTTAGAACACTCTTAGCTTCTGTGTTAGTGGGAAGTGTGCTAAATGTAACAATATATTCCATAAGTTTTACCTAGCTAGTACTCACAAGGATGTTGAGTCATTTTGACTCTCCATCTGCAATATACCATCTCTGCACATCCGTGAAGTTCAAGACAGTGTCCTGCACACCAGGTGTGAATTTTTCAGAGAATTGCAGTTCACAACACACACACCTTACTTGGAAACTGCTTGGGGGGAGGGAGGGGACACTGACTCCTTACTTGAGCCCTCAAATGAACTAAAAACGGGGAAACAGTGTTCCTGCCCCCATTTTGTCTGTCTCCTTAAGTCTGTCTCCTCTGCTCTTACCTTGTGGTCTGAAAAGAAGACTGATGGGTAATATTTTTAAGGAGAACTGAAACTACCTACCCTCCATGGAAAAGAACAGAAGAGACTTGACAGACAGAGAGCCTCCACACCAGATGCACAATTATGATGCAAAGAAGAAAATCACCTATAACAAGTAGGCTGCACCAAAGAGTAGAGGTGACCATCTTGTGAAAATCAGACTGCTCCCCTCAAGTAGTGATAGCAATAATAGCTTCCTAAAACCCCTCCATTTAATAATGATCACCTAGGCTACACCTGAACCAGGGCTGCTCGACTATTATGCAGATCTTTATTTTTCCTTTTGCCTTCTGGCCACTTATCCCTATTTCTGTACCCAAATTCTTAATTAGAATGAGGTTCTGTCCTCAGCCTCAGTAGGAAGAGTAAGACATTTCATAAACATGAGTTTGACTAAAACTGTTAGTGCTACTGGAATCTGAGGTCCAACTGCTGGCTGCTCAGCCTAAAACACAGGATAGAGAAATTAGTGGAAGAAAATCTGTTTATTCAAAGCCACCCTGAAAGAGTACATAGGAGTCTCTACATCTCAAATCTCTTGCTGAAGCCTTTAGGATATGGAAAGCATTTATGGAAGGGGGAAAAGGAGCATCCAGAGAGATAATTAGCAGTAGTCCACGAACTAGGAAGGGTCTCATCATTCAGAAATGTCTTCTCTCTCCTTTGGCAAGAACATCAGAATGGACTTTGCTTTTCTCCAGTTAGTTAAGCAGAACCTGAGAAAGAATTTCTCCTCAGCAAGAAGGGTTACGGAAGGGGGAACAGGAGACAGTTTAAAATAAACCCCTGTTATATTAGGACTCTTTTCACAAATGCCAAACCCTCTACCTAGATAACGCTCAGCTATGCACATTAGAGAGAGAACCCATCCCACCAACCTTGGGTGAGTCTACATTCTCAAAAAGCACTTCAGTGTTTTCCTAAAAGAATCCATATTCTTTCTAATTTATTTCTCCAAGCCGCAATTTGTCCACTAAAACATATGTATTTAAATTTTTTAAGTGAAACATGGTCATGTCAGTCCAAAGTCTACAGAAAAGTTTCAGCCTGGAATGACTGCAGATCTGTGCTGTATAAAAATAAAAATAAAAAGACAAGACAGCAAAACCTTCAATGGTTCCAGACTGCCATCTAGAGTCTAAGCAAAAAACAACAGCCTCCAAGTCTGACTTTCTGTGGAAAGCCAAGCAGGGTTCCACAGTACATGTTTCCTTCTCTTTCTTGAGTGGGTAGATTACACAGTTACGATATCCCAATTCGTGATGAACCGAGGAGGATAGAAATCCCATGGAGAGTGTAGGATGAAATGGTTTAACTCAGTCCAAACAGGACAAGACAGGGCTAGAATAATCACTGAAAAAAAGAACAGGACAATGCAAGCAAGATGTCGTTATAGGTCACATTGGAGTAGCAGTAGTGACGTTCCGGGTATCTTTGTGGAAGATACTAATGGCATTCATTATCAAGAACAACTCCCTGGTTTGTAACCTGAACAAATAAAAGAATTGCTTTGTCATGTGTTGAGTTGTAATGGACCAGGAAAATCTCAGTCTGAAGAAATCCTATAACTCTCAATAGAATCCTATACATATAGGTTTAGGTGGTATCATTAATTCATTCAAATAAAGACTTATATTTATGGCTGGGCATGCTGGTAGAAGTCCGTAATCCCAGCTATTTCAAGAAAGAGATAAGGAGAGCTCAATCCAATACTAGATGGAGCAAAAGCACAAGACCCTATCTGAAAACTGAAAATAAAGCAAAAAGGAAAGGAGAGGATAAAGGCATGGCTTAAGTGATAGAGCATTCACCATACCTGCATGAGCCCCTGAAGTCAAACTTCAGAATTACCAAAACAAAAACATTTTAAGATGATTAATGTGTTGAAAGAAACTGAAACTGTGCAGAGGGATCTATGGAGCTCTTCAGATATGATCCACAGTACATATCACTGTGCTCAGAAAATATATACATGAGCCCTTTACAAAGGCACACTCAGGAAAAATAACCCAGATCATAGCTCAGGAGGTTAATCTCAATTCTCTTGACTACAAAGGATTCAATGGAGTAAAGAAACATGCAAATCTTAATCTATAATTTTCCAAAACTTTTGAATGAACTGCAAGTAGTGTCCATGACCTGAGTTGATGGCCTTGTAATTTATTAGTTTTTATTAGATTCTTATCCAAAACATTTCCTGTAACTCCCAGGTATTGCAGATTCTTTCAGGGTAATTAGCAGCCCTCTCCTCTCCATCTGGATGGCGATTTTAATCTCCATCCAAGAAAAGAAGCTCAATCAACAAACCAGGTTTTTTTTTTAAAAAAATGACACAGATCTCTTTCTAAGGAACATTGTTCTGTTTACCTGACCCTACTTACACAGATACCTCCAGATTCAGATTAATTCTGTGTCTTACAGAGGAAACTACTTGCATAGCTCACCCTCTCCTGTCTCTTTTGGGGACATGAGAGCATCAATGTACTTGCTGAAAAGATGTTTAATTGTTGCACCTGTCACGGTGCAAAATTTCCAGGTTAAAGGGCAACCAAGACAATCTCTTGCTCAAGGAACCTGTTGGAAGAGAAAAACCAAAAGAAAAGAAAATAATTAAAACTATGTGATAACATTTTGTAAACTGGGATGATGGTGCACCCCTGTAATCCTAGTCAGGAGGCTGAGGTGGTAAGATCATTTCAGCACAGAAGATTGAGCCATACCTTATCTCAAATTTTAAAATTTTAAAAAAAGAACAAAGTGATATGCACTTAATATTCTGTTTAACATGTAAGTACTTGTTAAATTATAGTTTCATCAAAAAAAATCTCAATTTAACATATTTCACCAAAATTTAATTAGGGAGAAAAAGAGAGAGCTTTTTCCTTCCTATCTTTCAGTGGTAACCTATTTTCCCAGTCTCCCAGGGGCTTGATTCCTTCTTTTCTGCATCTTCTACATCTCATTGGACGCCTAGTCCTCTTATTCTATCTCTACAATATTACTGCTATTCTTTCCACCTGCCTTTGCCATCTCCTGAACTGACTCCTGCTGGCTCCCTGTTACTCTAAACCAGATAACTTCCTCAACTGACATTGGAAGCCACAGGCAAGCTGCCTCCTCTCCATTGTCCCATCCTTTCCCTAATTCTCACGCTAGTCAACCTAGATTCTCCCAGGTCCTACTGTTACAACCTGCTGCCTTCCCAATTTGCCATGGCTAGGAATTTTCTCTTGCCATTTTGACCAGAAGGGGTTCTTCATCCAGATTTGTAACAGAACTCTTCCATGAAGACTTGTCTTATTTCCCAAATCAGAATACTATTTTTCTCCTTTGGGCCTCCTTATGATTTTCCTATGTCTATTTTTATTCTTTCATAACTTACAATTATTAAATTAGGTTTCATTCTCTCCCCCACCAGATTATAAATGTCTCAAGGACATATACTCATTTACCAGAGAAGGTGGAAGAGTGATTAATAACATGGGCTCCAAGTCCAAAGTGATTGGGTTTAAATTTTGGATCTGCCACTTGCTAGCCAAGTGAAACTTGGCAAATCATTTAACTTCCTTGTACCTCATTTCTTCATGTGTAGATTTGCTATACTTAAAAGTGTTAATGCATGTAAATCTGGGCTCCACATCTGGCACATAGAATAACAGATTATCAAAACCAGATTTTTTTTCTCTCTGTTTGGGTTGAGACTTAAGAGTCAATAAGTACCATATTGTTAGGTAAACCTACCACATATAAATTGCACAAAGTAGGTGGCACAAGATGAGTCTTAAAACACTTATATGACCATCTACATCCAGCTATAAAAATGTTGGGATAAAATTAAAAGGCAATACGACATTTGGCAATGAATGCCAAATGCTGGAAATTAGAATTCCATCCCTTCTTGCTCAAGCCAACTCTGGAGTACTCCAAGGAGCTCATTTCATGAGCTCATGTGCCCTCTGTATTCATGAGCACAGCGGACTACATCACTTGTCTGAGGGTTTGGAAACCCAGCATTTAGACTTTCCAGAGGCTGATGACAGATGAATCAAAGGAGACGAGATCCCATCTGTCATTCAGGAGTGGTCCCATCTGTCATTCAGTAGTATTAGACTGTGTGATGCATAGCTGATGTTTCCTTGGAAGGAAAGGATCTGTCCTTAGAGCTTAGATCCAGCTGGACAGGATCACCTGGAAGGAATGAAAGTATCTCTAGATTCTGATGGACTGAAGAAGGCTGAGCAATAAGCTAGTAATAAGCTAGGGAACTGCAGGCAAAGACTTCCGGTGGACAGTGGGGGAGAGGACAATGTGAGGAGGGGTCTGTAGTCTACAGAGGCAGTCCTAAATGCCTACCTTGTACAGATAGTCCTTGTCAGGGAAGTTCTGGCTAAGTAAGAACTTTTCTTTTGCCCTCTTCTCTGGTTATGCCAGCCTAGGGCCTCAGAAACTATGGTTAGCCAGGTGAGTCACAGAGAAAGAGCAACATTGAGGAGGAAAGAGGGAAAAACAGCCATATCCCCTTTGGAAACTGTCTTACCTTCTCTCTGTCAAGCCTGAGCTAACAGAGGAAAAGAGTCCTCAACATTAAACCAAGTTAAATACTTTTTGTGTAACAAAGGAAATGGATATTTTAATTATTTGTCTTACCCAAACATAACCAATAACTTAGAGGAACATTAAAAAAAAAAAGAAGCAAAAGCCAAGGTGCTTTATAAGCGCACCTTTGAGTCATGCTTTTTTCAAAGTTATAATTGAGCTATATAGTTAAATAAATACTCAAGGAATATTTGCTATTTGTCTCATATGCATTCCCATTTATGTTTTATAGTGTCCTGAATATAGGAAGCATTTGTTTATCTACATTATTGAGTGATTGCTGTGTTAGTTTATTGGCCAGGAACAAGAGATTAACCAGGATGTAAGAGATTACAGTGACAGGGGCTGGGAATGTGGTCTAGTGGTAAAGTACTCGCCTTGTATACATGAAGCCCTGGGTTCGATTCCTCAGCACCACATATATAGAAAAAGCTGGAAGTGGCACTGTGGCTCAAGTGGTAGAGTACTAGCCTTGAGCAAAAAGAAGCCAAGGACAGTGCTCAGGCCCTGAGTTCAAGCCCCAGGACTGGCAAAAAAAAAAAAACAACAACAACAAAAACAGATGACAGTGACATAGCCCTTGTCTCCATGAACACAAGATGCTAATGAATTGATTGTAAGTAGCCAGAAAAAGTGAAAATATACAGTATGAGCTACCATTAAATATGGACATGGTAGCACTGGAACAGAGTAATGAGTGACAGGTGCCTAGAAAGGCATGAGGATGACATAGTAAACAAGATGCTCACCTACTCTAGCTATGCTTGTTCTGAACGACTTTCCTTGGGAAATCTTGAAAATTATTTGAATTTAGAGGGAGCAGAAATTGGGACAGAGACCAAGCAAATGCTGATGTATAAATGCTGTTTCTCTCTTTCACTGGGCTCAGTGTAGAGCAGAGACTCTGAGGGCAAGGATAAGCCAGTCTCTTACTTTCAAAGTCACCTCAGACCAAGAGGCTATTTCAGAAGTACCTAGATAGTACCTCCTCTCAGGTACCCATAATACTTTCTTACTCAATAGTTCAAATTTTCCTGCAGAATATGTTACTGCATCCTATCTTAGAAAAACTGGCTCCTGTTTAAACACAAACGCCTCTGGAGAGGGCATAGATTATCATACTTACAGTCCACATTTACATTTTAGCATGAAAGAAGGGTTAAGGGGCTGGGAAGATGGCCTAGTGGCAAGAGTGCTTGCCTCATATACATGAAGCCCTGGGTTCAATTCCTCAGCACCACATATGTAGAAAATGGCCAGAAGTGGTGCTGTGGCTCAAGTGGCAGAGTGCTAGCCTTGAAGCAAAAAAAAAAAGTCAGGGACAGAGCTCAGGCCCTGAGTTCAAGGCCCAGGACTGGCCAAAAAAAAAGTAAGTTCTTCATCTTTCTGCCCTGGGCTGTAAAACCAAAAAAATGATAGTGTAGCAGAAACAGAAGCTGTGTTTCATTTTCCCAAGAGTGCAGAGAAAAGAATGGTTAAATGAATTCCCTGAAAACAAGATCTGCTACAGAAAAGAAGGAACATATATGACAGTCCAGGGTACTAAAGGATGGAATGATTACATTGTTTTCAAGGTTTTTTAAGAAAATAGTCTGAGAGTTGAATGCAAATCTCTAATGAATTGCTTTAGAGAGCAAACTGGAAGATGGAGAGGAACATAATGTGACAGAGGTAGCAGTGAACTGAAATGAAGTCATGACAGAGGCATCTGTGGAATCTATAGAACACTCTAGACCTAGAAAAACACTTCAGAATGCTCTCCGTGAGGTGAGGGGCAGGTTTCTACACCCAGCATCCACCAGTGCAGACCTTCTCTTGTGAAGGAGTCTCAGGGAATATACTACAATGCCCACTACAAGCAAGATTAAAGTTAATGGATGGAACAGGGGAAACAGAAATTATGTCTCCAGTTGAACACCAACTTCCACCCTTCTACCATTCAGCTCATCTCTATTTTTCCATCCATTTGAAATCTCCTCAGTATTAACTGCCTATAATACTCAAGTCTCTCCTTGAGAAAACAACTAAGAAATAGTATACCATTTCCTAGAATTTTCTATACTGTCTCAGCTTCTACAGTGATTTCAGCAGAATTCATCAGGAGATAAAAGAGAAGATGACTTCAAGACTAAAGGAAACAAGAGGATTTGGGCATCTGTGCTCAGAAGTACCCATGAGGACTGGACCATGACAAGTAAAGAAATAGTGGGCCCTCAACGCCTTTCTGTACATCACCAGTATCCCTTTCACTTATTGCTTCTTATGCTATAGGCTCCTGGATGTAGTTATGTTGCTTCATGAGCCAGAAATTTTCATTTTCCATTTTATAGTTCCCTAATGCCAAGAAATTTCCCCAGTATGTGAGCCAAATCCACTGGGCTTAAAAGAAGCTGATGTCTTAAGACACCTTAGAAATATCTGCTTTTTTTCCTTTGCCAAGCAGAAATTTCCTCAGTGCCCATTTTGGGTCAGTAATGGTGTTTGGCATGGTGAATAAAGAGATAAGCAAGGAAGCCCCTGCATTCCAGGGTCTCAAAAGGTTGTCACTGAAGAAGGATGGAAAAGGGACTCGATGCCATCAAACAGAGCACTGTAGACTTACTGGACAGATAATCACTCACCAGGCCAAGGGAATGTGTTCTTCCAACAACTCACCGAATGCTGCCAAATGATACTAATATCTATTGCCAAAATCTCAACAGGAAAAATGATCACCAAGCATTGATGTGGTTCCTCTGAAATAGGGCAGTATCTGAAGTCCCCTCTACTAGCAGGGAGTTCTTTATGAGTCTTACAGCTCATTCTATGATGGCGAATTTCCATTCTCCATCCTATTAAGCAAATAGTTTACTCATGCCCTTTCTTCCAAGATTAGGCTCACCCATTGACAGAGTCTGCCCCCACCTAAGAGAGAGCCCTGAGGTCTGGCAGCACCTGAGGAAGAACAGCACCATGTCTCAAACTCTGATTCACCAGAAAAAGAAGAAAGATTGCAGCCTTTCCACTTTTTCTAATTTTTCCTCAATAATTAATTTAGAGCTCCAAACAATACAACTAATGGAATTCACAGGAAAGGTAATTTTGTACCATCCAAATAACCAAAACCCCTAGGAAGGAAAATATTTGAAAGCTCATTTTTATTTCCAGATATATCATTAAGGAGATGAGTGAACAGCTTTTATATATCAGACATATCAATTATAGAATTCTGCAAGTATTCATCCCTGTGATACAATGTGCTAGGCTCACAGAGAGAATTTACAATTGGTTCCTTTGAGCCCAGAAGACAGAAGGTCAAAGAAACCAATAGAAACTATTTCACTTGGTTCTCTAAGTGGTGAAATGCTAATGAAACACTCTGAGCAGAGGAGAGGAGTAATGAGAGTAGAATTTTGGAAAGTGCCAATGATTGAACGAGTGCAGAGTAAACTGAATGGAGTCTGGGTAGGGTCCTGATTGTAGCTGATTTCCAAGGAAACAGATGACAGAATACAAAAGGGAATAGAAAAAAAAATCCTTTAAAAGGAGTAATCTGTATCTACACAAGAAAGGAATTAATATCAGATAGCTAGATGCTTACATAGGATACAGTTATAATCAAAATAACAGCTAATGTGCACCTAACACTTACCATGTGCTTTGCACTGTTTTAAGTTTTTTCACATGAACTCACTTAATCACTCCCACATGAGCTTGGTAAGATTTGTGTCCTCAAGCACTGATGGTCTACATTAGTATTCTCTACTTACCAGGAAGACACAGCAAGGTCTAATGCTTGTCAGATTTGCCCAGTTAATTAACAGAACCATGACTGAACTCAAGTGTTCCAGCTCTACAAGTACATAAATTTACATATGTATCACTTGAAGAAAAAAAAAGAAGAAAAACATTTTAAGCATCTGTATATGCTTAGGAGGCATAGTGAACATATATACTGTGAAATCTTACTGGACCAAAGAATAGAAAAAGAACAGTCACTGAGAAAACCAAAAAGTCTACAGTTACAAAAGCCTATACCTAATATACTTATATTAGTCCCTAAATGTTGACAAAGTTATATGTGGTCATATAAAATGATCACTTCGGGGAAGTAGGCCAAAGAGTATGGGAGAAATCTCTCTACTATACTTACAAACTATAAATTTTAAATTATTTCAAAAATACATTTTTTAAACTATAGGATTGCAGCTGTCAAGCACAAGTCCAATGTGAGAAAGATGCTTTCATGAGTGAATTTTATGATGCTTGCTTGTTCCCAAATTCTGATCTTTCCCTATGTTTGATCATCCCAACTTCATAGGTCAATCAATGACTGGTCATATCGGAATAACCTATTGATATTCATGATATTGCAGGAAAGTCTGAAGATTGAAACCATTTCCAGGAGGAAGAATGACAATCTAGATCATCTTTTTTTAAAAAAAGTAATAAATATTTTTGGTGCCAGAATATGCTGGAACTACTGTTCTTCCTTATATCCAAATTAAATGTCAGGATCCAAAAGAGAATAAATAGTAAGTGCTTTCCTTGTTCTTCCAAGACGTTACAGTTCCTTTTTAGACCTGTCTACCTTGCACCTGCCAAATGAATTATTGAATATATGAGGGTGAAGTGAAACCAGAGCTACTGATCAGTGAAATTGGGTGCGACTGGGTGGAAGAGCTGCACTGCTGAGAACTCCAGCAAATGGCAACATCACTTAAGGCGTGCAGGGTTCTGCTGCAAAAACATGACATTACTTGGATGCCTGGTTGCATAAGGTTTAGGGGAGAGGTTATTTTTGGAGCCTTCTGAAACTTCTATATGATGTTGGGTCTGTTGCTCTCCAATGAAATAAGATTAGAATTTGAAGAAGTGTAGCCTAGCTGCGAAACTGGACTTTATTTTGTTGAGGTGTTCCATCAAACCCTACTCTCAGAAAATAAAACTTGGAAGTATTTTGTTATCTGCCATTTGAGAACTATCAAATTTCTCCATCTCATATTTAACCAACAACATAAGCAGACTCTAGAGGCAAAGCAAGTGTCACAAATGTGTGTGTAACTCTAAAGTGGTGGATTGTAACACCTAGCAGGGGGTTGACAAAATACCTGAGAACATAAGATTTCTCCTCAGCTTCCTACAGCTTGAGGGAAAGAAACTCTAATAATATAAGCCCCTAGGAAAAGAAATTTGAGCCACACTGCTCATTCTGATTTCAAATCAAGATAAACAAAGGCACATGTTCAGAGTCTAAGAATACCTACAGGATTTTCTTCAGCATAAATATGAGTTGTTATTTTTCTATAACACTAAAGGCTCCTTGCTTGTTAGCATAGTTGATCATAGCTGAAAGGGTCTTCAATCAAATTCCCTAGAAGCAGATCCTAAAGTGAGAATTCATGTAAAACTTATTCAATTAGGAAGTGTTACTAGTAGTAATCATGAGGATGTAGGAGAGGCAGTACAGGAAAACAAAAGAAACCATGCAAGGATGGCAGAGTCCCAGAGGATGGCTTCAGCCTGATGCTGCTAGGAATTCTCACAGTGTGCTCTGATTTGAGATGTAGATCCCACCTGAATGCCAGATCTCAAGCATTTCTATGCAAGCAAAACATTTGGAGGTCACCTACAAGACTCACAGATGTATGATAACAGAGCAAACATACACAGAATCTAGGGTAGGGATGTAGACAAAGGATACACAACTGAAGAGGTGGTAGAACTTTTCAGAGGTGTTCACTGGGAGCATACCTCTGAAGAACGAATTTTGTCCCTTGCTTCTTTCTGTCTTTCTCCTTCCTGGCTGCCATGAGGTAAATAGGCCCTGTCAGCACATCCACCTGCTACCACACCACAGGCCCAGAGCTTTGGAACAGCTCACTATGGATTGAAACCATAAACCAAAATAAACATCTCCTCTTTTATACCATTTCTCTCATATATGTGTCACAACCACAGCAATGAAAAATCTAAATAATAGAGATGAACTACATTGCAATGCTTCATATCATTGATCACACATTTTGCTCCTTGTTTATTTAGTTATCTATTCACTCATCCATCCATGCATTTATTTATATGTCTTGTGGTAATGGAGTTTGGATTCATAGCTTCATGTTTGCTGGCAAGTGCTCTTCTAGAACCATTGTTGCTCTGGTGACTTTTGATCTAAGGTCTTACTTTTTTTTTTCCAAGTTAGTCTAGAATCGTGATCCTCCCAATCTCAGCCTCTCTGAAAGCTGAGATGACAGATGCATGCCACTTCTGCACCCACTTGTTGAGATGAGGGTATTTCAATTCCACACACATACATATGCAAGCTGTTCTCAAACTGTGATGCTAAGGAAGGAAATTTAAAAATAAAAATGAAAACAACTGTGATTCTCCCAATATTCATCTCCAGAGTAGGATTATAGGCATGAGCCACCAGTGCCCAGCATTCTTTTGTGCTTCTTGCCAAGCTTTCTGTTAAAAAGTGTGAGCACAGTACCTCACAAATCTGTAAGCCAGAAACTTTGCAAAGCTTTACCATCATAGAATCCCCACAGGACTGAGCATCCAGGATGCTGAAATCGAAGACATTCTCTGATGATGTGCCTCAGCCAAGAAAAAAAAAGTGAAACTTCCTGGGAAAGTTAGGTCCATATCCCACTAATTCTATCCAACATGTGCCACTAAATCTATGTCGCTGAAAATACCAGTACAGGAAATCAAATTGCACTGTCATTTATGCTATGCAATGATTTAATAAGGCCATTCTTTTTCTTTTCCATATCGAGAGTCAAAAGTATTTTATCTCAGGAGAAGGCTAATTTCTCTAAAATCCAGGAGCCTGTCCCTTTCTTTCCCTTTCTCATACATATATTTGTGTGTGTATGTGTGTGTACACATATATATGAGTATATATGTGTGTATATGTATATCACATCCTCTCCCTTTCCCATAAACAACATATATATCTCATCTATAGATACTTATATATTCATATTCATTCCAAAAATGTTTTCCAGACTCAAATGACCTCTTAAAAATGACTGCAAGAAAAAGTAGAAAGGAAAACACAATCATTGCATGACATATGGGAACATTACAGTGAAATCATTAATTTGTACAATTAATACATGTTAATAATTTTGACAATAAGAAAAAGTAGACATGGCAAGGTTGAAGAGAATGCATTGAATTCCTAGCTAGCCTATTTTGCCATGGCAATGGAAAAAACTTACCTAATAAAATATACTACATTTATATTCATTCAATCCTCACAATTACAACAGTCATAGGTTGTAGATACTAGTATTGCCTCCATTTTACTGGCAAAGCAGATCCAATAACTATCCGACAACACCCAGCTAGGTTTGAACCTTTTCCTCTATTACAGTGCTTCTCAGAGCCCACAAGAAGAAAAAGAAAAACCATGAAAATAACTCATGTAAGCTGTGCCTACACAACACTGAAAAAACATTTAAATGTCATTGATTCCACTTAACAGTCAAGGAATGTTTACCGAGCATATCCACTCTGCCAGGTGCTGCTTGTTTGCCATTATTTCTGGTTAATTTCGCATTAAATCCTGGCCCTGCTCACTGAGTAGGCTGAGTGCTGGGTAGGCTTACACAATAGAACACCTGTGTCAGTGCATCCTTCATGCGCTCCCTTGGCAGTCAGTTCCATGTAATATTGCTTTATTCTCTAAAATGGGTGAAGATACCACTTTTGCCCCCCCCCCAACTCACCAGCCTCTCTAGCTTTCCTGGGAGTGAATGATCTCTGGGTCAGGCATGCCTGTTCAATCCATTGATTTATGACAAGATTATTGAAATCATGTTAGATTAAAATTTGCAGAAAGTCACATGTAATACAAAGTAATACTGTGAATGGCATCTTAATAGGAAGCTACATATCATTATGTTATCAAACACTAAATAGCCATTCAATTATAGCTGGTCCATTAACCTATTATTGGGACCATTATGATAATATCTGGAGAATCTTTCCCCTAACCAAAGATTATTCCTTTCATGTGAATAAAAAATTAGATCATAGGTCTCTCTCTGTCTCTCTCTGTCTCTCTCTGTCTCTCTCTCTCTCTCTCTCTCTCTCTCTCATATGACACTGGATTAAACACTTCCCTATTTTTATTTTTGAAATTCTTGTAAGTAAGACAATGTCTTTAGGTAGGGAGTTGTTCTTGGTTCAGTTACATTCTCTCTGGCATTGTCAAATGTCACCCTCTGGATCTTTCATTCATTTATTCCACCAATAATTACCAAGGATCAGCCAAGCCTTGTGCTGATGTTAGTGCTGTGCTGAGGTACTGATGGTCTCTGACTTTGAAGAGCTTGTAATCTAGCAGAAGGGAGACACCAAGCAACATAAGCAAGCATAAAAAAGCAATCATCAGAGGGGAGGGAGAAAATGAGGGAGGAGGTAACAAATTGTACAAGAAATGTACCCACTGCCCTACATATGAAACTGTAACCCCTCTGAACATCACTTTGACAATAAATAAGTAATTATTCAGAAAAAAAGCAAGCATTGCACTTAGCATCATCTTATGTGTTCATACTGGCATAGCTATTGAACTATTGTGATCTTCTACTATGATTATCCTAAACATGTATTAATTATTCCCTATGAGGGAAATCATAGAGTCCATGTATCTTTGGGTCTGGCTCACTTCACTTAGTATGGTTTTTTCCAAGTCCTTCCATTTCCTTACGAGTGGGGCAATGTCATTCTTTCTGATAGAGGCATAGAATTCTATTGTGTATATGTGCCACATTTTCCTGATCCACTCATCTACTGAGGGGCATCTGGGTTGGTTCCATATTTTAGCAATGACAAGTTGTGCTGCAATGATGCTAAACAAAATGAACTTCATGGTATGGAAAAAAGTGGCATATCATTGCTGTAATTATTTTCAACATGCCATGCGAAACCATAGCCTTTTTCCCTCTCATATTCCCTTCCTATGGTTTTACCCATGCTGTCACTGTATCTGATTTTAGTACCCTGGGTACTGTATATACGTGTATTGGAACTAGGGAAGGGAAAGGCAATACCAAAATTGAGAGACAAGAATAAAAAGACAAACCATTCCAAAAGCAATACTTGAAAACCATATGGTGTAATCCAACTGTACAACTCATGGGGGGAGAGGGAAATGGGGAGTGGGGAGGCAGGGGAAAAATGAGGGAGGAGGTAACAAGTTGGATAATAACTCACTGCCGTACACATGAAACTGTAACCCATCTGTACTTCACTTTAACAATAAAGAAGGGAAAAAAGCAATCATTGCTTTCAGTATTTCCAAGAGCCATGAAGAATGCTATCATCCTTAAAACCATGTCTGCTTACTTCGTGGATTATTTTAACTGTTTTATCTTCTCCTCAAGTCCTACACTTACTCTTCTTCAAACTTGCAAATTTTCCATTGGCTATCAGACCCGTTCTCCTGACTACTCCACAGTGCTGTGTGTCTCAGGGTATGTATAGAGTATACCAGAAATCTCCCTTAACTGTGGCTTTTTATTGCTCAAGGCCAAAGCCTAACACTGGCTAGAGATTTGAGAAACAAGAAAGAGACAGATGACTGACAGACAGACAGACTGTAATGTTGGTGTGTCCTCACTCCCTGGAACATCATGGTGGGGTGCTTATAATCCTCAACTGAAGAACAAGTTCCCATTAGACAGACCTCTCTAAATAGTTCTCTTTCCCTACTCCCTAGCCCTCGCTCAATCCCAGGTTCTGGTTATAATACCAGGCCCCAAGTACTGTGCTACTCCGCGAGTTTTTAGTAAAATCCTACATGCCATTGAAACTAATCCTTTAATAAACTGGCTCTCAAATCTCACATTTTGAATGTGCCAACTGTTTCTTGCAAGGAGCCTAATACAGCTGCTTCGGCTTGCTCCTTCATCGTGTTGTTTTGCTGTGCAGAGAATTCTCTGTGACATTTCATGAAGTATTTTAGCTTGTCAGTTCAATAAAACTTTATTGAGCCCTCATCATGTGCTTCACAGTCCAAACTGCTGATATAGAAAGATGATGAAGACATGGGATCTACCTATAAGGAACTAAGACTAAGGGGCTGGGAATATGGCCTAGTGGCAAAAGTGCTTGCCTCACATACATGAAGCGCTGGGTTCGATTCCTCAGCACCACATATATAGAAAACGGCCAGAAGTGGCGCTGTGGCTCAAGTGGCAGAGTGCTAGCCTTGAGCAGAAAGAAGCCAGGGACACTGCTCAGGCCCTGAGTCCAAGCCCCAGGATTGGCAAAAAAAAAAAAAAAGGAACTAAGTCTAATGGTGGAAGTAGGTTCACAAATAGAGTATCCCAAAATTTTAATTTCTACAATATATTTTTAAAGAAAAGTGTTGCTATGAACTGAAATAGGACAATATGTGTACATTGTAATAATCCCAGACGCATCCTAAGCACAAGCAACAGATCACTGTGTTATACAATGAGCACTTAGACTGAGTATAATTAGGTCAAATGAGCAAAGGTAGGCCATCCAACTCAGCATCCAAGCGGGGTCAAGAGAACACTTCTCAAAGAATGCTTAAATCTCTTCCTCCAAGACCTCACCTCTCTGTACATTAGGATGCTAGAAACTCACCTTAACTACAGATGACTGCTTGAGAACTCAAGGTGAAACACAGCATGACTTCAACAAATGCTTTTAAAGCATATAGGCAGAAATATGCACACAATGGCAAACATTTATATTGGTATATACCGCGGACCATAAACTGAGGAATGAACCATTATTGCTACTCAAATTTTCTTAGTTCCATTTGGAAGATAGGGATATGATTGAGGTCCTCCTCAGCCTTTTCTTGTGGGCTGGTATTTTAATGTGTGTTGACTGACATAGGATCCATAGTACCAAGGATATGGCGCATAGTTCCTTAATGTTGTGACGAGCATTGAGTAGTGCTGAATGCCCATACATCAGTCACAATTTCTCTCCATTCAGAATGAATAGGCCTCCCCATGTCCTCTTGCCTAGCTCTAAACTATGCCTACTTTTCATTCTGAAATCAGTCATTTCTGAAACTGGATGTGAGGAAAGGCTTCTTTTTCTAATCTCACTGATTTTGAAGTACTGGTAAAACTTAACATAATCAAAGGAACTGTCCCTGTGTACTAGTCTTCCAAATATTGTCTCATGCATCTGGGCCTATGAAATTGAATATGAAAACGTTAGAGGGTTTCTTTCCCCTTGTTATAATTTTCCTCATCATTCCTACAATGAAAAAGAAAATGATAGATAATATTGTGGATGTAGCCCAGTAACAGAGCACTTGCCTAACATGCTCAAGGCCCAAGGTTTGACCCTCGACACCACAACCAAAACCAATCAGAAAGGGCAGCAACATCAGATATTCTCTGGTAAGGAAACAAGAGATGAAGTCAGGTGCTGAGCAGCTGCTAGCTACTCGAGACCCTGAGATCTGATGATCGCAGTTCAACGCCATTGGAGCAGGAAAGTCCATGAGACTCTTGTCTCTAGTTAATTACCAGAATACCAGAAGTGGGCCTGTGGCTCAAAGTGGTAGAGCCTTGATAAGAAAAGCTCAGGGACTGCACCCAGGCCCTGAATTCAAGCCTCACAAATGACAAAAAAAAAAAGTGGGGTGGGGGGGATATCCATTGAACTAATACTTAGCATTATCCCAATTCAGATTCATTGAGGGCAACTGGAGAAACAGATAAATATGAGATGTTTGCTCCCCAGAAGTACAGAGCCTACTATGATTTATGGAGCTAAAAAACAATCATTTAAAATGTAGTATTTTCAGAAACTGAAAAATATTATCCACCAATATATGGACATCTGCTCTGCCTTTTCCTTGTCTATTCCTTTAAACTTCAGCACACTTTCCAAAGCTCAAACATACGGATTGCTCACATAAATTTCATCTGATCCACTGTTGACACACACTGTGTGCATTGCTGTTGTACAGCTCAATTGCTAAAGTGGTGGTAATTAAAGTTTCCAGATTTGGCAAGATTATCTAGCATGCAAGATGCCATCCAGAATTCTCACCTGGGTGATTTACTGTCTTGCTGACGTGCAAGCATATTCTACATAAGATACACGGCCCTGGTATCTCTGTTTCCATGATTCCTAGGATGTGTACTTTACTTTCTACTACCTTCAAATATTATTACAAGAGAATGGAGCTAGGAAGGCAACTGAAAACAGCTCTGATGAATTCATTAGTAAGGGAATCGTTATTGATATACCAGACAATGCTAGCTTGATAAGTAGGGTGACAATTCTCCGCTTGGTCTATGACTCCGTTTCTCTTAGTTCAGTTTTAAACTTGCTACAAAAAGGTAAGTGGTTAAGATGTAGTCATTTCCCCTTCCACTCAAGAAATACATTAAGGACTGGCATTTCTCTGACACCTTTGGAAGCTCTCAACACACTCCCGTTTGTAGTAATTGGACCTGAAGTCCCAGCAGTGCACAAGTGGAGATTTGGCTACATTTTTTAGATAGTGAACTATCACCCAGGCAATCTAAAGGATTAAATACCCTTTAGTCACCAATTTATATACATAAATAGAATCTGTTCTTAGTCATAAAGTGACAGTGGCAGCTTATCACCCACATAATCCCACTAGATCACTAACCATCCTGGAACTAGGAGGGGTCTATGAAGCCTCTGCCCTTCAGACCACCGTGTCCTGGACATAAACTTTTGAGCAGACAGTACCTTAGATTTAGAGCTCCAGTTTGATTTAACCTCAATCCATTTTATAAAAGAAAATCCATCTTTTTTTCCCTTGCCAAACGACTTCAATAGCTATCTGGCTAACTAAGAAATCTTACTGACAGTTATAGAACAACCAATGTCAGAGTCACCGTAGAGGAACTGACAAAATGGAATCGCTGCAATCTTTGCTGACAAGCAAAATTGTAGAAAGGGTGCCCTTGTGTCTGAGAAGTTACAATTAATCTGCAAGCATCAGGAACAGAAAATCTCAGAGGTGTCTTCAACCATAGCAAAGAAAACAATAATTGGCAAAAGAAAAAATAAATAATTGGCAGTCTTCTTACTCCCCTTTTGACTTCATGTGTAAGTTTGTGTTCTAGCACCAACAACAAAAATTAATACTGAGATTATTTATCTGATAGTGATGAGTCAAAACTTCCTGATAATGTTATAAAATATTCATTATTGAGTTGTCATAAATGTGACATAAATAGGATCAGCCAAAATTTACTGTTCTGTCTTCTTAGTGAATGCAAAGCATTTTCGTCAGCCAAACACTTGATGGGGGCACTCAGACTTTATCCCCACATATAGGAAGATTTTGACATAGAGAATACAAAAATAAATCAGTCATAGTCCAACAAAAAGGATTTAGGCTAGAAAGACAAGTGGCTCATATTCTCTCACACATGTAAATATTAGACCTAAAATACAACCTCCCAGGTAAACACAACTGAGGGCATATGCACACATGTATGATCAAGTTGGCTAACATATAGTACATGCAGGAGTGAAACCTCACAGTGTTAACCCTTTGAACAACTAACAGTTTAACACAAAAAATGAGGAAGCTAAAACACGTTTTCAATGGGGAAGGGGGTTTTGGGAGGGGATGATGAAAGGAAAAGAGAATGATGGAAAATACTGTCATAATACTCAATTTACACATGAGGGTGGAAAAAAGAAAACTTGATGTAATGATGGAGGAAGGAGTAGGTGGGAGAGGGAGAGAGAACAATGGAAGAGATGGTACTGATCACGTTACACTGACATATTAAATGAACATATTGAGTTGATTTTTTAAAATTTAAATAAAATAAAAACAAGTCAGAATAGTGAGGAGGGGGTGAACCAGAGGCTCCTGTGGTCATTCCATCTTTAAGACATGAAATCAGCCAAGCACTGGTGTATCATGCCCTGTAATCCTAACTACTCAAGAGGCTGAGACCTGAGGGTCAAGACTTGAAGCAAGCCTGGACAGGAAAGTCTGTGAGACTCTTAACTCCAATTAATCACCAGAAAACCAGAAGTGGAGCTATGGTTCAAAGTGGTAGAGCACTAGCCTTGAGTGCTCAAGGACAGCACCCAGGCCCTGAGTTCAAGCCCCATCAACACCACCACCAACAACAACAAAAGACAAAAAATAAACTCTAAGGAAATTGGAAGATCAGGTTCCATTTTAAAAAATGATGAATAGCAAAAGAAGACTATTTCTTCAAATGAAATGTTGATGGAATAAATGCAGCACTAAATATTGATAATAAAACTCATCATAGCATAAAGACCAGGGGAGGTCCAGGTGCCAGTGGCTCACACTTGTAATCCTAGCTACTAAGGAAGCTGACATCTGAGTATTGAGGTTCAAAGCCAGCCCAGGCAGGAAAGTTCCTAAGACTCTTATCTCCAATGAATCACAGAAAAAGCCAGAGGTGGTACTGTGGCTTAAGTGGTACAGTGCTAGTCTTAAGCAAATGAATTTTAGGATCAGCATCCTGACCCAGAATTGAAGCCCCATGACCAGCAAAAAAAAAAAAGCTGGAGGGAATAGAGAAGGAACAAAAGAGAGATAGTAGAATAGGAACATGAGAAGGATTAAATAAATGAAGAGAAAAGAAAAGAAAGGCAATAAAGATGTACTATGCTATCTTTTGTTTCTTCAAATACTATGAATTTTATCTACACAACAAACTCAGGAACGTCTTCCTACCAAAAATGTGATGCAGCAAGAAATCTAGGAATATTGGCTGAATATAAAATCAATAGCAAAAAACTGTCAACTACAATCTACACATAAATCACAATTAGAAAACAACTTTTTAGACCACAATTAGAAAATATAACACATTAGTGAAATTATTTAAAGTGACCTATAAGAAACTTATAAATAACTCTAGCAAAAGATGTGGAAGAATTTTATTGAGGGCAGCATAAAACTCTAGGAAATATTTAAAACTTAAATACTTATAGATGGTGGCAATATTTTAAAGATGTCACATATTGCAAAATTAAGGTATAAACTAAATGTAATTCTAGACAAAATATAACAGCATTTGGATACAACTTGATATAATGCTTCTGAAACTTATATGGAAATAGCCAGAAAATTATAATCAACCAGACAACTGTGAGGGAAAAAAACCACAGGTATTCCAACTCAATATATCATATACATGAAGAGATTATACTGGCATAGCAATTAATAAATTAGAGTACTTACCAAGAATAGACAATTAAAACAATGGAACAAAACATCCCAGAAGCAAATTCTTTTTTATTTTATTTATTCATTGTCAAAGTGATACACAGATTACTGTATATGATTTTGGTACACTGGATATTGTATATATGCCTACCTGATCTAGGGAAGGAAAGAAAAATGAGGGTATAAGATATCACAAGAAATGTATTCACTGTCTTATTATGTAACTGTACCTCATTTGCACAACACCTTGTCAATAAAATTTAATTTAAAAATTTTATATACAAAGGGGTTACAGTTTCATACATAAGGCAGTGCACACATTTCTTATCCAACTTGTTACCTCCTCCCTCATTTCCCCTTCTGCTACCCCCCTCTCTTCCTCCCCCCTCCTGAGTTGTACAGTTGGTTTACAGCATATAGTTTTGTAAGTATTGATGTTGCATTGGTTTGTCTTTTATCCTTTGTCTCAGAGACAAATTCTTGTTCATAGAAACACAAAATGTACACTAGAACAAGAGATGATGTCATATGTCAAAGGGGGTAAGTGAACTCTCCAATCAGCAGTGCTAAAACAGGAAGTTAGACATTAACTGCTAGACATTAACAGTGCACAGCACTGTCTAGTTTTTCTCTCCTTCCAGATTGACTGAAGTCTACACTTCTGTTCTACTTTTCAGAAAACAAGGTCATAAAACAGGCCAATAACTGTGAGCAGAGGAACCAGGACCAGCAGGTAAGAGAGCTACTTGTCCAGCCCTCAGCAGTGCTAGCAGAGAAAGCTGTGCATTCTGAAAGGAAAAGCTACAAAACCAGAAAATCTTTATAATTAACTTATTCTGATTAGTACAATTATACCATTCCAAAAAATGATCCCTACCTCAGACTACAGATAAGTTTTAATTTTCTTTAGACATAAATATGAAAAATGAAAGCCTTAAAAAATGTTGTATGACAGCAGAGGATCACAAGAGCCCAATAAATATACCCTTACAAACACATAAGATGATGATAAGTGAAATGAACTCCATGTTATGGAAACAACTGTCATATCATTGTTGTAACTACTTTCAACGTGCTATGTGTAACTGTAGCTTCTATTACTGATAATCTTCTTGTATCCCCTTCCTGTGGTTGTACCTACACTATCTCTGTATCTTATCTGAGTATATTGGAAACCGTGTATACTGGTATTAGAACTAGGATATTGAACGGGAATAACAAAATCGAGAGACACAGGGTAAAAAAGGATAAACAACTACAAAAGCAATACTTGCAAAACTGGTGTAAATGAACTGAACAACTCATGGGGGGGGGGAGGGAAAGGGAGAGGGAGGAGGGGGGAATGAGGGACAAGGTAACAAACAGTACAAGAAATGTATCCAATGCCTAATGTATGAAACTATAACCTCTCTGTACATCAGTTTGATAATAAAAATTTTTAAATGGTGTAAGAAAACATAAGGGATGCCCTTGTGACCTTCAGACACATTCAGTTTCTTTAAATGAGACACAAAACAGGATTCTATAGTAAGGGAAAGATGGATAAATCTGAGTCCATGCTTATTCAAACATCTATGTAACAAAATATACTATAACAAAAGTTTAAAAAACTACAACTTAAAGAAAACATTTATAACCTATATAACTAAAAAATGATTAAGATATACACTAAACATATCACATCCTGAATAAATAAGATAGAACTATTTCCATTCTAACAAATAAAATATAATAAGTTATACATACTATGCTCAAAATAATGAATCTTATCCTAAGTAAAAGAAGTAGGTGTAAATACCTATGACCAGAGAAAACTCTTCAAAGGTATGGTTTGAGGGCTGGGAATGTGGCTTAATGGTAGATTGCTTGCCTAGCTTGCATGAAGCCCTGGGTTCAATTCTTCAGTACCACATAAACAGAAAAAGTAGAGCTGTGGCTCAAGTGATAGAGTGCTAGCCTTGAAGAAAAGAAGCTCAGGGACAGTGCCCAGGCCCTGAGTTCAAGCTGCAAAACTGGCAAGAACAAAATGATATGGTTTGAGATTTGCCTGCTAGTCCTGCTCAATACTGGAGCTTTATGCTCTAAAAACTAACAGGTCTTTTTCATTCTCTTTCTCTTTTCTGCCTTCCATCCTTCCTTTCCTGAGTACAAAATCAATAGAAAATAATTAAAATCTCTACATAAACCACAATTAGAAAATGACTTTTTAGACCACAATTAGAAATTGTCTTTATTTTCCTTCCTTCTTCCCCTCCTTTCTTCCTTCCTTCTTCCTTCCTTCTTTTCTCAATCTCTCACTCCCTTCTTCCCTCATTCCCTCCCTCCCCCTCCTCTCTCTCTTTCTTTCATCCTGTGGTGCCAGAAGGTGAAACACTGAGCCTTACATGAGCATTTTGCCACTGATCTTACATGCCCAGTCTTTTTTTAAATCCTGTTTTCTTCTTGTTTTTCATAAGAATTTTTCACCTAATAAGAGTATAAACTTTCAAGGCGGGAGTGGTAGTCTTCAACCCACACGCCTATTCTGCCTGAAGGTATATTTTGTTTACCTGGTGTGGCACTTTCTCAGGCATTTAATTTGAATGTCCTGTAGTGAAGGTGTGAAGCTCATCCATCCACAAGAGGCCCCATCATTCTCTCAGCCTGATCATCAGCCCCAGTACCTCATCTGCTCCCATTTGACCTGCAGCTGCCTACAGGCAGTACTAAACCTCCATTTTAAATTGACAAATCTACAAAGTCTCTAATGGTCAATGTGCTGTTTGCTAAAGCAACAAGATACATAAAATGTACTTTCAGCCTTCATTGGGGTTCTCAATATCTATCACAGACAGACATCCAAATAAATAAATTATTACATTACAGATAAGCATCTCTAAAGTAAAATAGAAACCTGAAATTCAAACTGTTTCAAAATCTGAATTTTTTTGGTGCTAGTCCTAGGGCTTCAACTCTGGGTTGAAGTCTGGGTGCTGGTCCCTAAGAATTTTTGCTCAAAGCTTGTGCTTGACCACTTGAGCTACAGCTCCATTTCTGGCTTTTTGTGTGTGCATGTATGTGGTTAAGTTAAGAGAAGAGTCTCATGAATTTTCCTGCCAGGGCTGGCTTTGAACTGCAATCCTCAGATCTCAGTCTCCTGAGTATCTGGGAGAATCTGAAAAGTTTTAAGCACTAACTTAACACAGTAAGTGGAAATTTCTCCCTTGACCATGTGATGGTTCACAGACAAAACACAAACACATTAAAAAATATGGCATAAAATTATCTCCATTCTATGCCAATAAAGCCCATATAAAACACACATAAAGTTTGTTTTTAACTCAGGTTTTATCCCCAAGATATCTCATATATCAAATATATTTGCATATGTTTATGTCTATAACCTATGTGTTTATTCAAATAAATGTTTACATCTTGGTCCCAATGATTTTTGAATAAGGAATATGCAACCCATACTAAATGTGATTAAGACCATCATAACCTTTTAATAATAGCTAGGCAGGCATGAATAAAACCCAAGAGCATGGGTGAGTGGAGGCTGTTTGTAAAACCCTTTTTCGAGGAGGAGATAAATGAGCAACAATGTGAAAACTAAATTCCTAGGCAATTCAAAGGGAAATAGACATTTCTGACAGAAAAAATCCCATATCCCACCACAGAGGCAAGAAACAAGTGACAGAGTGTCCCATTGCATTGGGTTGTTATAAAAAAAAAATAGTATAGAATAGATTGCCTCTAAACAGCAAACATTTATTTATGACACTTTGGGGAGCCCCTAAAATGAATTCTAAAAGAATAGCATTAAGCACAACTCAAATCTGCTCCTGATATTCCTAGAAATAATTGACCAGTGTACTTAGGGCCACTGAATGAATTGTTAACTTGGTTTTGTTGTTGTTGTTTTAGCTCATGTGTACTTCCGTCTGGGCATGCCTAAAGTAAAACCGTGTGTGTGTGTGTGTGTGTGTGTGTGTGTGTGTGTGTTTTGTGCTTGTACATATATATACAAGTATGTGTGTATGTATGTATGTGAACATCTTTAAAGTGATTAATAGGAGTTATTGCATATTTTCTCTTCTGTCAAATTTTTTTGTTTTTTGCCACTGCCGGGGCTTAAACTTAAGTCCTGGGCACTGTTTCCTGAGTATCTTTTGCTCAAGGCTAGTATTATACTACTTTAGCCACAGTGTCCCATAGACATTCCTGCCTGGGCTGGCTTTGAGCCCCAGTCTTCAGATCTCAGCCTCCTGAATAGCAAGGATTACAGGCATGAGCCACCAGAGTCCGGATTATTTTCTGTCACTTCTAAGGAAACTGGTTTTCTGAAGTTGTTATTGCAACTATAATGAACTAAAATGCAGGTATTCAAAAACTATCATCTATCTTAGGACTGAAGGAAAGAGATTTCACTGGCAATAATCTTGATCTGTTTGTTCCTGTCATACAGTAAGTATAATTTGGGTTAAAGTGTATATGTGTAATTATGTTGGCTATAATTTGAGAATTACCTAAAGAATTCTGTAGGGTCAAAATTTAATGTACTGATGCAAAACTAAAACATAATTTTCTATGTCTGTAATAACAAAGCTGTCATAAGAATAGTCTTCTGCTTGGAGTACAATTTGCAAAAAAAAATGGCTCAAAGAAAAGAGTTTATATTTTATCAAGATAGCTGCTTGTCAGGCACTTAGAAAACTGAACCTTGAGTGAATCAGAGTTTATTTAGAGACCTGTCTATACACAAGTCCTCATAAATGGCCACTGTATAGCTGTAGTTAAATAACTTTTACTTTAACTAATTCTAATACATCTAGTGGTCTAATGTAACTTAAGTAATTCTAATATTTTTCTGTGGTTTATTGGAGACAAGAGTCTCATAGACTTTCCTGTCCAGGCTGGCTTCCAACCACTACCCTCTCAGCCTCCTGAGTAGCTAGGATTACAAGCAAGAGCCACTGGTGGCCAGCTGTACATCTAACCTTTACTTTGTTAAATTATATTTTATTGCTGAGGTGATATACAGAAGGGTTACAGTTGCATATGTAAAGTAGTGAGTGTATTTCTTGACAAACATTGTTACCCCCTCCCTCATTTTTCTCCCACTTTCCCTCTCCCCCAATCTTCTCCCCGCTCCCAAGTTGTAAAGTTCATTTCCAACATACTGTCTTCTGAGTGTTGCTGTTGCGTTGGTTCACCCTTTGTCCTTTGTCTAACCATTCTATTATTCCTCTTCCCTTCCCTAATTCAGATAAATGTATATACAGTACACAGGGTACCAAAATCAAATACAGTGACAACAGGGAATAAACCATAGGGTAAAAAAAGAAAAGAAATAAGTTTGCATAATATATTAAAAACAACAACAACAAAGAAAAACCTCTTGTTTCCATATCTTAGAGCATTTTCCTTAGCATCATCTTATATGGTCACATATACATAGCTACTGAGGTATTGTGATCCTCGGCTAGGACTATCCCAGACACATACTAATTGTTACAAATAAGGGAAAACATGGGGTCTGTTTCCTTGGGGTCTGACTCATTTCACTTAATATAATATTTATCCAGGTCTTTCCATTTCCTTACAAATGGGATGATGTCATTCCTACTTAGAACTCAATAAATTAAATCCCCCAAAAACAAATCCTCAAAGAAACAACCATTAATAAGTTAACTAATAATAAATGGCCTAAAGATTTGAAGACAAACTTCTCTGAAGAGGAAATAAGAATGGCCAATAGGCACACAAAGAAATTCTCAACATCTCTGGACATACAAAAAGTGGAAATCAAAATAACATTGAGATTCCACCTCACACCAGTTGGAATAGCCATTACAAAGAAATCTAACAACAGATGCTGGCCAGGATGTGGCCATAAAGAAACTCTACTACACTGTCAGTGGGAATGCAAATTTGCTTAGCCACTCTGGCAAGCAGTATGGAGGTTCCTCAAAAGACTAAACGTACAGCTCCTCTATGATCCAGCAATCCCACTTCTAGGTATTTACCCAAATGACCACAAACAAGGCCATACCAAAGCTACACACACAATCATGTTCAATATATCAAAACTTTAAACGTTGGCCACTAAAAGTGTGTCAGTTTAGTACATGTAAACTGACCAGCTAATATTTCTCTTTTTACCTGAATGTCTAAACTTTCTACACCAAACATGAAATGTTTGACTTTCTGATGTTTGTAATCAATACCATGAAGATATGGGGGATGGGGATCCTTGCCATTAGGAAGTCTTATTGTCTAAAACAGCGTACATCTATTTTCCCAAGTAGACAGATGTTGAGGTGTCTTTAAGATGTGCTTATACATTGGGAAATAAGTCCATTTGACATCATTAGCACTTTCCTTAACTTGTAATAGATCTAAAGTTGTATTTGCGTCAATGATGTACAATTAACCAAAAATTCAAAATTTTACTCCAAAGGAAAAAGCTAAATTAATGTGTGCATTTGACATCTGTGTATCTGTGGTGCTGAATATCACTGGCTCCTTTGTCTGTTAAATATATTTGTTTCCCAGATATATAAGCCTTTTAGAATACAAAACTTCAGAAAATACTTTACACCTATTGTCCTTCAAAATAAATTGTTGCTACTACTAGATTTTGGCAGGTTTGTCTCTAAGTGTCCATAATTACAACAGGCAGAACCTGGGGTTTTAAGAAAAATATGTTACCGAAAAAGTTAAAGGACTCACTCAGTGCCAAAGCTTACTAAATGGCTACAGTTAGCAAGACAGGGTAGGCCCGATAGAAAGACAGGCACATTGGCCAATAGAATAGTACCTACAATCTACAAAGAGAGCTCCACAACTATGTCTAACACAGGTTCAAAATCAAGTTACTGGAAGAAGGATAATATTTTCATACAGCTGCTAAGTGATTCAACTTATGAATTGTTAACCCCAAAAATAAAGTTGCACCTAAATTTCACATATTATACAAAATTAATTTAGAGTACACGATGGAATTAAATGTTAAAAAAAAAAAACCTGTAAGACTTTTAGAAAAGTTCTAGGCAAAGTCTATATTATGTAGGATTTGGTGAAGAGATGTTAAATTTTATTCCAAAGGCACATGAAGGGATTTTTTGATAAATTGAATTCCATTAACAATTAAACCTTTTGCTCTTGGCAAAATAACCTGTTAAAAGATGTAAGAAGGGCTGGGGATATAGCCTAGTGGCAAGAGTGCCTGCCTCGGACACACGAGGCCCTAGGTTCGATTCCCCAGCACCACATATACAGAAAACGGCCAGAAGCGGCGCTGTGGCTCAAGTGGCAGAGTGCTAGCCTTGAGCAAAAAGAAGCCAGGGACAGTGCTCAGGCCCTGAGTCCAAGGCCCAGGACTGGCCAAAAAAAAAAAAAAAAAAGATGTAAGAAATACTTTATATAATAGGAAAAACATATCTGCAAACCACATACTTAACAAAAAACTTGTACCTAAATACATAAAGAACTCCCCAGACACACCAAATTAAAAAAAAAAAACCATGCCAATTAGAGTGGGCTAAAGAAATGAAGAGACATTCACCAAATAAACACACAGATGGTAAAGAAGCATTTGAAAGACAGTCAATATCATTAGCCACTAAGGAAATGCAAATTAAAACCAAGGTGATATGTTACTATGCACCTGTCAGAATAGCTAACCTAAAAGCAGTGTTCATACCAAATGCTAATAAATCACAGGAGAAACTATACCAGTCTTACATTGCTGGTGGAATGTGAAATGATCATCCATTTCAACATAGAGTTAGACAGCATGTTATAAAATACTTCATGTGTGTTTACCATATGACCCAACAATCAATCTACTGGTCATAGATTTCCAAGAAATGAATAAGAAGTGACCTTAGTCATCAGGGCTCATCAGAGAACAAAGCCAATAAGATGTATATGTTTGTGTGTGTGTGTGTGTGAGAGAGAGAGAGAGAGAGAGAGAGAGAGAGAGAGACAGACAGACAGACAGACAGACAACAAAAGACAGAGATTTTAAGAAATTGTATCACATGGTTGTACAGGCTGGCAAAGGTAAAACATGAAGGATAGACTGACAGGCTAGAGATGTAAGGAAGAGTTCATAGTCTTGAAGCTAAAGTCAGACTAGAGGCAGAATTCTTTCCTTCTGAAGAATCTCTGGTTTTTCTCTTAAAACCTTACACTGATTGGGAAAGGCCCACCCACATTAAGGAGGAGAACCCATTTTACTCAGTGTCTACTTATATTAATATTAATTACATCTGAAAAATGGCAATACCTAGACTGGTATTTGACAAAGAAACTGAATGTTATAGCCTACTTAACCTATACAATTAACTATAACAACAGTTTTGTTTCCCACTAACTAAAAAAAGAAAGAAAGAAAAGAACTGGAAAGTCCTTCATCAGACATGACTGAAATAAACCCCTGGTATGGTCACTCCATAGAATCATCCTCAGCAATAAAAGCAAAGCATTGATGCACGCAATAATTTGAATAAACATCAAAGGCACTGTGCCAAGTGTTTTTAAAGTCTTGAAAGGCACTGCATGATTCCATTTATATAACATTCATAGAGGGCTGGGAATATATATGGCCTAGTGGCAAGAGTGCTTGCCTCCTATACATGAAGCCCTGGGTTCAATTCCCCAGCACCACATATATAGAAAATGGCCAGAAGTGGCGCTGTGGCTCAAGTGGTAGACTGCTAGCCTTGAGCAAAAAGAAGCCAGGGACAGTGCTCAAGCCCCGAGTTCAAGCCCCAGGACTGGCAAAAAATAAATAAAAAAATAAAAATAACATTCATAGAATGAAATTATATAGATGGAGAACAGATTTGCAGTTACCAGAGATTCAAGTAGGAAGAGGGCTGGATGGGATTGTGAGGTATGAACAGTAAGAGCCTGGTAGTGATGGGATACCTCTTTATGTGGATTGTTGGGGGAACTAAATAAATGTATAGATGTGGAAATTACCTCAAACTATACAGGAGCACGCATACAACTGCTACAAAATGGGCCAACATAAAAAAATCCCTGTAGATTGTACCAATGTCATTTTCCCACTTGTGGTATATTTATGTAAGATGTATATTTATGCAAGAGTTTACCATTGGGAGGGAAAAAAACTAGATGAAGCCCCTCCCTCAGGTCTCCTTTCATAAATTGTACATGAACATGTGAATCTACCAGTGTTCCAGACTGAAAAGTATTCTTTTTAAGTGCAAGGATTTGAAATTGTTTGCTCTCCCTGTTTTTAGTTGGTAGCACACCAAATGGTTTATTCCCCAATACCAGTGACTTGCGTATTGCAATCACTGGTATTATATAAACTGTTTATGGGCAATTTTTTGAATAATTACTTACTTATTGTCAAAGTGATGTACAGATGGTTTACAGTTTCATATGTAAGGCAGTGGGTACATTTCTTGTATAATTTGTTACCCCCTCCCTCATTCCCCTCTCCCCCCTCCCCTTTTCCCTCTCCCCTCATGAGTTGTTCAGTTGATTTACACCAAATGGTTTTGCAAGTATTGCTTTTGGAGTCATTTGTCTTTTTATCCTTTGTCTCTCAAGTTTGATATTCCCTTTCACTTCCCTAGTTCTAATACCAATATATACAGTATCCAGGGTACTCAGTGATAGCACAGGGGCAACCACAGGCAGGGGATACAAGAGGATCATCAACAAAAAAAGCTACAGTTTCACATGGCATGTTGAAAATAATTACAACAGCGATATAACACGTGTTTCCATAACATGGAGTTCATTTCACTTAACATCATCTTATGTGTTCATAAGGGCATAGCTATTGAGCTCTTATGATCCTCTGCTGTGACTAGCATAAACCTGTACTAATGATTCCCTTTTTGCTCCATTTTAAGACACCAAAGAAGTCTGAATGTTTTTCTAAACTTTGAAAAGACTGAGCGTGGTCAGCCCCATTTGCAGACATGTTAGAATATTCTAACCATAAATCCACGTCTTATAAGTATATTCTGTTGCTGACAATCATCTGGTATGAACTCTCCAGTAATTCTTGTTTTTTACAGCAGGACCTTGCTAAAATGGAAAAGTCTTCCCTTGATGTGCTAAGAATGGCCCTTATCAGGGACTTTTCACTGCTGTGAAGTAGTAATTGAGTCCTTTCTCACTGCCAAAAGATATGTCTACAAAAGCCTTGCTGCCTTTTGAAGGCACTGACCCATTTCTCATGTGTCAAAAGTAAAATTGTTTCACAGCCAAAATGAAGCCTTGAAAAAAAAAATTGCAGGTGACCCACACTGCCATGATCACAGGGTGACCTCAGCCAAATACAAAACAAAAGCATTTGCAGTCTCCACTGCTGCGCTAATAACTCATTCAAACCTACAGCGTCACAGCTGCCAGAAGACAAAAATGACACTGGAGCATGGTGCAGCTCTAATCACTGCTTTGTAAATGTCTGCATAATGAGAATCTCATGTTGCTGGCTCCTGTGTGACAGAGAGCCCTTATCTGCTGTGACCTTACTGGATAAGGGCTTCCCTTGTGCTTCTCTTCCTTTGCCCATTATCTCCTATTTACCTAGGGAGAAAGGCAGGGTGTTTCATTTGGTCATCTTGGTATTTGGCTCATTTGAGGAAGGCAGCAGCCAATGAGTACTCTCCTGAACAATTGGGAGATGAAGTAGCAGGTGCAAAGAGAGAGAAGACAGGCCAAGTTGACCAAGAATAGATCCTTTTCAGATCTACTCCATATACACATGCAAATTACACTGATTACAACTAGAGATTTTATCTGTTTGTGGAAGTTTTTGTTCATTTTTTGCCAGTACCAGGGGTTGAACTCAGGGCTCTTTCTCTCACAAATGGTGCTCTAGTACTTGAGTCGTATCCCACATACAGATTTTACTAGTCATCTGAAGATCAGAGACTCTCTGATTGTGTCTTCCTAAACTGGCTCCAAATAGTGATTCTCATATCTCCTGAATAATAAATTGAGTACTCAATGGAATTAAATAATAAGGTTAATTTCAAATCATGATATATTTTGCAAGACAAGTATTCTGAAAAATACATGTACAAATATGCATTTATATATCATATGTATATATATATATATGAGTCTCTAATTTAATTATAAATTATTTTGAAGACTGGATGACCCCCTACCTGAAACTGGTGGCACTAATCTGTAATCCCAGCACTTGGAATTTTCTTCTTCCCTAGGTGGATAACAAATGTGAGACCAGCCTAGTCAAAATAGTGAGACCTTTATCAGGAAGGAAGCAAGAAAAGACAGAAGGAAGGAAGGGATGAAGGAAGGAGAGAGGGAAATTTACCCTATACAGCTATGGGATAGGAAAGTCTTCTTTTTGTCTTTGTAAAACTATGTGTTGATTTTTAGGCAAATAAATGGAAAACAGAGCACCTTCCTAATTTGTTGTTTCTAATTATCTCCAACCCAATAAGGCTTCATATTCTGTAGTTTCCCACAGAAGAGAAAATATATAGAATATAGCATGGACTGCATTAAATGATAAAAAAAAAAAACAATGAATTAGACCAGATGCCTGCGCTTGTGGAAAACAGAGATGATCAAGAAGTATCACCATACCTTCTTACCACCATACCTTCTTACCTCAGAAATGGATAACTTTATATGATATATAGGAGACTCACAGATAACTTATTAGTGACCAGGTATGACACAACCCTTGGTAGTCATTGGTTGAACTGTTTGTCACCACAGACTAGTCTGGACAAAATACCTTCTAACTTGCCCAAATTTTAGAGGCTTCCCTTCTCCAGGTCCCTGAATTTCAGCCTACCCTTAACCTTAGGTAAGCCTTGGGATCTTAAAGAAGTTTCTGGGAGATTACAGTTCAGATATTTGCAGTTCAGATGTCCAATCATAATCATATGCAGATCCCACTCCCTATAGGCTTCTTTACCTCCCCTGCTTATTAAAACCAAACAACACCCTTCCTTCTGCCTGATCTTTGAGAAATCTGTAGATATTGCTGTAGTTCCTTTCTCCCAACTGGAAGGCTGGAATAGTCCTTTTTCCCCAATTGCAAGCGTCTTCTCAAATAGCCTCTCCTTACTACGTCTGAATTTGGTTGTTGTTGGGTTTTTTTTCATACTGCCTAAAGATAGTTTCTAATGCGTTTTTAAAACTGTTTTTCACCTCTGTCATATTTACTTTTATTTATGATTTCCCTTTTATGGATTTTAAGTATTCATCTCTGAATCAGAAGCCCCATAGGCAGAGGGATCAAATCCTTTAAGGGCATTAGCTAGCTTCATACATGTCTCTTTGGTTAAAATGGAAAAGAATAGGTAGGAGGGCTGCTTCAATATGCAAACACCTCCAGCTAATCAATTCTACTCTAATATCATGCTGACTGCAGAATCACGGCTTTGGGGCCTTTTAATTCACTTCCAGCTAATGCCTGGGGTGCCAGTGCATAGCAAAGCAAAAAAGAAGAAAGTCGATAAAACTAAAATATTTGATCAGATCACAGCAAGTTTAAAGCATGGCCCTCTCCAGGCTTCACAGAGCATCTTTGTCACCATATCCCTGAACTGGCCAAATAAAAGGTTTGCAAATATTTACTAACTACCCAATTTTGTACTCTTGCAAATATTGATGTTATCCTGTGGCTCAATAACATCATTTGGAAAACAAAGGTGAGTTGATCAGTACTGGCAATAGAAGTTTTTTACATATCAGTTTAGTAATAGGTAAAGTTGTATGCTAACTTAAAAATTGTAAATCGCATCTAATTATACATATTTAATGAATTTCCCACTGAAATCCTAGTGAACATTAAACAGAGGACATGGTGTCCATAGTTATAGGGTACGCTATGAACTAACTGGGAACTATATTGGAGGCATGGTTGCCAGTTGATGGATCTGGGAGGTAATTAGATCCTGAAGACTCTGACTCAATCAGTAGGTCAGTCCCTTCATGGGGATCATAATATGATAGAATTATTGGGAGGTGATCACATGTAGAAGGTAATGTCTAGTTGGAAGGAGCTCATGAGGGACATGCCCTTGGCAGTTACATCTTTTCCTGGCGCCTTCCTCTATTCCCTTTTTTTTTCTGCTCACTGTAAAGTGAATTGTTTCTGCTTCATGTTCCCACCACCATGATGTTCTTTTTCCTCAGTATATGCCCAGATATATGGAACCTACCTACCATGGACTGAAACCTCTGAAACTATGAGCCAAAAGAAACTCTCCTTCCCTGAAGTTGTCTTTTCAAGTATTTGGACACAAGGTCCAAAACTAAAGCAGGCACCTTTGCTAGGTTCTTATTCTGAAAGTTGATGATACTCGTTGTCATTGATCACAGCACCCGTAGTGTGTGAGAAATGTTTAACTACTAGTTCTAGGGGAAGGAAGAAGAATCTGATGCTCACCACATGCCAAATTGCATGGATAAATACTCTTACCATGACTGAATCCAATTTATCAATGTGGCTTCACTTGGAGCTAAGAAAGCGATACATACATACATATATACATATGTGACAGATGTTATGTATTAAGAATGTATTTCTAGGGCTGGGGATATGGCCTAGTGGCAAGAGTGCCTGCCTCGGATACACGAGGCCCTAGGTTCGATTCCCCAGCACCACATATACAGAAAACGGCCAGAAGTGGCGCTGTGGCTCAAGTGGCAGAGTGCTAGCTAGCCTTGAGCGGGAAGAAGCCAGGGACAGTGCTCAGGCCCTGAGTCCAAGGCCCAGGACTGGCAAAAAAAAAAAAAAAAAAAAAAGAATGTATTTCTAGATATGCTATATAGAAATGATATATACACATACTATGTAATATGTTACAACATATAAATGGTATGTATACATGTGTATGTGATACATTTCTGCCATACAGATATAATAAATGTAAACAAATTCAAGAACACAGATATGAGTGAGATGTAAGACAATAAGAAAGTGATGAGTACAGTGAAAGAAGCCAGTCTCCAGAGGTTAATCATGTGTTATGACATTTCTGGGATACCTTAGAAGAGGAAAGCCATGAGAGAAAAGAACACATCAATGTTCGACCAAGGCTGTAGCAGAATCAAGCTTTACTGCAAAGGGTCATACAGGAGTATATCTGGGTGTTGCAATTGCTCAGTACTCTGACTGTAATGGTGGTTACATAAAATTTTGAGTGTCAAAGTTTGTAAAACTCAAGAAAATATCGAAAGAGGCTAATTTATATTTCTAATCAAATTCATATATAACTCTCCAATATGTAATATAAATACATCCATAGATAAATATAAAAATGAGGTATACAACTCTCCTATATGTGTGTGTTTATATACATACACACACATGCACACACACAAATGAATTTCTCATAGCATTCGCTTTAAAAGAACTTTTCTATCTGGATTTTGGCCAGAAAAGCTGCCATGGGAGGCCCTGCTACATCAAAATTCTCTGAGCCTGGATTTCCACCTGCAAAACAAAATCAGTCTAGCACAGTGATTTTTCATACACCCTGTTATTCCTAAATTGTGCCCCTAGGCACTCCCTCTGTGGAGTGAATAGGTTTGAAAAGAAAGGGGTTATACGATCCACTGGGCTCTGGACCCACAGCTTTGCATCAAAGACAGCATTTGTGTTTCTGCTTGTAATGTATGGGTGTTTTGTTTTTTTTTTCAGCACACCTCTGGATTAGAATTGTTGGTCCCAAGCTGCATCCCAGACATCTGAAGAGTTAGAACAATCCTGGATCTAGTACTGAGGCCAACCCACTTTTCACTGCACAAGTGCCCTTGTGGATCCTGGTGTTTAGCCAGTCCAAGGTGCTGGCTCTCACAGTCAGTGATCCTGAACAAGATATTTGAAGGACAAATGGCTTTCCAACCATTAGATAGTCAACATAAAATCTCAAATACTGAATGAAGCCTAGCTTTCCAGAAATAAGATCTAAAGGTTTTTCTCCCCTGGAAGAATGATTTTTTTTAATGAGCACTTTGTAAACAGTTGAAGGCTGCCCATAATTGCAGAGAATGCAATTATGAAAATGAGTATGCTGACACAGAAGCAGAAGTGGGAGAATTTCACTAAAATGAGAGCCACCATACTCTCTGCATGTGCCATATGCTGAGCATACTGCTAGTGATCATTGGATCCTCACAGATCTGAGGGATAAGTGCTGTCACGTGTTAAGAAATTGAACTTCCAGGTAATCATATGGAGAAGTGACACAGCTGGATCTAAGCCCACAACCCCAATGTTACAAACTGAGACCTTAGAAGGAAATGCTGAAGACTGGCATCAGGCTTGCTCTCTTAGCTGGACCCCAGAGGAAAAAAGCCTTATGTCACATTTCCTCAAAGTCCTGGAGGAAGTAGCTGAAGATACCTGGAGATCTTAAAACTTGGAGTAGCATTCAAAAATTTTTGCCACTTTTTTTAAAGAGGAAAGCTTTCTTTGAATGTTGTTTTATGCTTAAGTCCAATCTAGAAAACTAAAGTTGGAAAGTTGTGGTTGAAGATAGGAGTAAAGATGGCCTAATTCTCTTGGAAAACCACTTGAAGGCCACAGATCCATTTATCTGGTGCTATTGTGTGATATCACAGGATACCATGGCATCCAAGTTTCTGGCTTTGGCTTCCAATGAATGAGGTAGAATTAGGCTAACTTGCTCCTGAGTGTGCAACTGGGGAGTAGGCTATAGGATTCCGGGCTGGTTATATGCCTTGAACCCTGCTGGCGGGTCCATTAGAGTAGATAGCCATCAAGTGTCTCATCTCTTCTGTATCATCAACAGCTGTCATGACTGGCACCATCTCATATTTAGGGAGTTTTATTCCTTTAATAAATGTCCTATAAGATTAAAATGGGATTCATCCTGGTTACTTGGATCATCTCAATAAGGACTACTTCAAAGGCTCTGTGGGCAATAGCTGGCCGCAATGGCCAATAACTTTTTCTTTTTCTGTCTTTATAAGATGTCTTCTGATTTCCTGGAGCAACAAAAGCAGGATGCTCAAGTTGAGGTAGACCTCCAGCAGCCCTGCACCTTTAACCTAAGGTAGGTCAGTAGGCCTCACCATTTGATTGAGATCCTTTTCCTAGACATCAAGAATCATCACTTCCTAGGGAGAATGGATCCTTGTGCACCATATTCTTGCCAAACTACTAGAGCTCTAACAGTTGGACAACTTCTAAAAGCCAGTGGCGGGCAGGAAGATGGAAATCAGGAAGCTGGTACTTCATGATATAAGCAAGGCAAAAGGCATAGTGCAGCATCCTGCAGCCCTGCTGCTACTCCAAAGTGCATATGTACTCAAGGCTGAGGCTAGACAGGTTGTAGAGGCACAAGATGGTAAGTAGGCTGTATTTACCAGCTCATATGTCATCACAGAATGCATTCCCTGCTTCCCCAAGGACTCAGATGATCATGGTGATGCCAGTGATTGCAGTGATCTGGACACAGTAAGAGTTTCTTACTGGCAGCCACTTCAGTACTGATGCAAATGCTGATGATGATCTATGAGAAGACTTTGGCCAAGCAACTGAACTGGAGGACCAGTCACTAACTGGGAGAGAGGTGAGCATCTTCCTGCTGGGCAGCATCTGTGAAAAGCCCTCAGCCAATGAAGGGACAGATGGTTGAGGAAGCAGCTGGCCTTAAGTCTGGGAAAGAATGGAAGAAGCTTGCAGTAAATTTTGTTGAGCATTTTAAATACAAGTTTCTGAAAACTTCTGGAGTCTGAAATATAACTCATGATCCTTCTCTAAGCACAAGCAGGAAAAAAAAATCCATTGGCTCACCCAGAGCAGATATTAAATTCAGAACAAAACTCACTGGAAGTGGGATGCTTTACTATAGGAATGGATCCTAAAGAAAAACTCTCCCTAGAAAACTTCAAAACAGGATGCATTCCAGTTGCATGGATAATTTCACTAAGAACTACTACAAAGGCACTGTGGGATGTACTCCTCAAAGGGCAAGTGAAAGTCTCTCCAAAACCAATCTGGAAATGGTAGAACCTGGAAGTCTCCACTGACTTTTGAAGAGCCATCTGTGTCTCCTTACAAGCTGGCACATTGGCTAATGGTTCTCAAGTGCCTGGCCAGTCACTTACTATTGGTATTACTAAAACTTAAAGCTCATGATTCACAAAACTCCAGCCTAGAGGCTTCACAAGGTGTATGAACTGGTCTGCAGCCTGATTTAAGATTCCCAGCTTCCAAAGCTGTGAGTAAAGCTGTGTTGTTTTAAACCACTTGGTCTGTGGGAGTTTGTGGCAGCTGCTCTAGGAAACAAATATGCCTCTCTAGCCTTCCACTCAGAAAACACACTTTCACATAGAGTCAGGCTTGGATTCAATCTTAAAAAGCAGAACTATTTTTCAAACCTGACCATTTTGAATGGAATTTGTAACAAATATCTCACAAAACATTTTTCTAACCAATCATTGATACCACACAAGCTACTGCCAGCCCTAGGAACTGTGGGTCCTACCAAATGTTTTCATTTTACTGAGAAAATGGAGTTCCAGAGGCCACTAGCTCACCGAAAGTGGCAAGGCAACTCAACTATGTCCCTCCTCCTAAAGCCCACCCTCCTCATTCTAACCAATTTCCTTGAACAAAGGACAGTTAGAAAAAGACAAGCCAGGGAAATTTAGAGGATGCCTCCACATTGCTTCTATCAATCCCCAAGGTTTTTCCTCTGACTCCAGGTTAAATCATTTCATAGCTGAGAACAATGGAATACACCTCAAGTTCCAACCTGAGGCAAGAGAACCATTTGAGCTAAGGAGTTTAAGACCAGCATATACAACATGAGACTTTATCCCAAAGTAAATAAATAAGCACACAAACAAATTATTTTAGATATGCTGACTGTAGACTGAAACTTCCATAAGCAATTCTGCTCCTCCCTGTGACTTTGAAAGCTGATAAAGTGATTCATTCTAGCTGTTGTAAGAACTGAATAGCTACTCAGAGTGCTGGGCTTGAGATGTGAAAATATCTATGTCAGGGCATACATCTTGAGCAGGAAAGGAAGAACGTCGGTGCTTTGATATTGCTGTTAAAAGACTCCGATTGATTATTCAGCCCTCCTTGGTCAGAAAGACCAATGATGGATCATCAAGAAGCCTGAAATTTAACTTTGAAGTGAGTGGTTTCACTACATATCAAATAAGAATCTTAGGCAGCCCTCAAAGATAGCCAAGATAAAGTGTCAAAAATTGCAACATGAAGAATTTATAAGTGCAATTAGCTAATACCTTTCATCTGAACAGATGTCCTTCCAGTTAAGATGCCCTTCCAGTGAGATAACTTTGCTGACCTAGATTTTTCAGTATAATAGTCCCATTCCATTTGCTTCCTATCCATATGATTGCTAATTTTGTTTTCCTTCATATTCTATAAATCTCTGACTTTTTAGATATAACACACAAAGTTCTTATGGGGAAAAAAATTTCCCCTCCAATATCCCCATCTCTTACCCATTGATCAGAGGTCCATGATAAGTATGGTAGCACACCCTTGTGTTCTCCATACTTGGGAGGTAGAGGGAGGAGGAATGTGGCCCAAAGCCAAAAACTCTCCTAAAAATAAGCCCAATGCAAAAAGGGTGTTTAGATAACCCAAGTGATAGAGCACTTGTCTAGCAAGCACAAGTCCCTGAGTACCACTGAGTTGGGGAGGGGGGGAAAGGAAGGAGGGAAGAAAGGAGGAAGGAAAAAAGGGAGGAAGGGAGGGAGGGAGGGAGGGAAGGAAGGAGGGAGGGAGGGAAGGAGTAACAGGTGGGGAGGAGCCTACTCACAAGTAATGGAGCATTGGTGTTTATGTCTAAAAATCTGAACCTAGTTTACAACTAGATAACCTTGTTGAGATATGGGAAGAGAAAAGAGTCAGGAGAAACTCTGGTTGATGCTAAGGACCAGAAAAATCAACAGATCCGAATTGTAGCCTAAGGTGCTATTATATTAAGGTATCTATCTGAGAGAAAGAAAAATGTGTACTTAGTTGGCAGGCAAAAAAAAAAGAAAAAACTTTCAAGAATAGGATTGAGAAAAAGCAAGGTCTCTGTCTTCTCCTTCTGCTTTTCCTCCCCTTCCTCCTATCCCTCCCTCTCCTCCTTTCCCTTTCCCTGCCCCCCTCTCTTATCTGGATTGAATTATGTCAGGCCTTTCCCTGGCTATGAAAATGCTCTGACACTTGAAAACCACTTGAAAATCTGACAAACCCTTTTTTTTTCTCCAGTCCTAGGGCTTGAACTTGTAGCCTGGTTGCTGTCCCTGAGCCATTTTGTGCTCATGGCTAGACTCTACCACTTGCCCCTCCAGCCTTTTCTGTGTAGTTTATTGGAGTAAGAATCACACCGACTTTATCGGCCTGGGCTGGCTTCAAATTGTGATCCTCAGATCTCAGCATCCTGAGTATCGAGGATTACAAGTGTAAGCCACCAGCTCCCACTTGCTCCCACCAGCTCAAGCTTGACAACCTCTTTTAATGAAACAGTAAGACAAACCAGTTTCAAGAATATGATTGGATATTTTTCTAAGTATAAAAAGCTGGCCAGAGGAATTTTTTTAATGATTTACATTTTTTTAAAAAAGTATTCTCAAAACCACTTACCGGGACTGGGAATATGGCCTAGTCGTAGAGTGCTTGCCTAGTATACATGAAGCCCTGGGTTCAATTCCTCAGTACCACATATATATAGAAAAAGCCAGAAAGGGCGCTGTGGCTCAAGAGGTAGAGTGCTAGCCTTGAGCAAAAAGAAGCCAGGGACAGTGCTCAGGCCCTGAGTCCCAAACCCCAGCACTGGCAAAAAAAAAAAAAAATACCACTTACCTTACCTGGAATAGTTCCTGTTACTTCCAATTTGTAAATGTGCCTGCTCTCCCACAAGTGTATAAGAAGCAGCCTAGGAGTGTAATTACCCACTTCATTAGTATGAGTGACTGGATTTATTAATAGTGAACACCAAGCTAGGTGTTAGGACCTCATGACTGTAATCCTAGCTACTCAGGAGACTGAGATTTGAGGACAGAAGTTCAAAACCAACTCATCAGGAAAGTCCAGGAGACTTTATCTCCAATGAGCACTAAAAATCTGGAAGTGGAGAGGTGGCTCAAATGGTGGAGAGCTAGCTTTGAGCAAACAAAAGCTCAGCAACAGCACCTAAGCCCTGAGTGCAAGCCCTGGAATCAACACACACACTCATACATATGTGAACACTAAGCAAATCATTGTCTAGGCAGCAACCAACAGAAGGACATCCTCAGCAATTACAAGATACCTCAGCTGCTGTAAGACATAATTGAATGACAGGACCAAGTAGATTCTGAGCTCACCATTTTGGTGTAGATAGCATGATGTCAATGGAAAATCCAGCCTATAAAAGACGAGAATGGAGCAGCAAAAAGAGGCAGACATTTGAGATGCTGTGGTCTAAGAAGGAGTAAAAGTAACCAAGGGAAACTAGCTGCCTTGGATCACTGGTGGTGTAGCAATCCTCAGTCAAAGTTTGTATGACCATATGGGTGCTTTTTTCACTGAGGTCTTTGTTTCCTTTTGCCAAATTTTTGCTGGAGTTAATTTTTTTAACTTATACCTACTGTTTCAAAAGACTCCTATGTGGTCAAAGCCATCTTCTAAGAAAAATACAACTGTGGGAAGAGGAAACAGGTTGCTAAGAACAAACATTAAGGAATCATACTTGAATATAAAATACTAATGCATATCTGCACACAAAAACCACATAAAGTTTTGTAGATTCCCAGATTTTAAGTGGGATAAGTTTAGTTCTTGCCTTTGGAAGGCTGAAGTTTGTTTTATCCACAAGACACAGTTGTTCTTAAATTTCAGTGACACACATATCCCTTTTCATTTCAGGACTATTCTGAATTTCACCTAAGGGAAGGTGGTACTATCTTTGCATTTCTATAAGATGAATTCTAGTTGTGAGAAATGGAGCAGTCAAAGTTAAAAAAAATAAAAATCCCATCCCTGTTTCATCATTTTTGCAAAGTAGAAAAAAAAGCAAATCATCTTGTCTCTGAACTTTCAGTAGAAGGCAAGACTGAAAAAGGAAAAATTAATTGTAAAAGGAACATTTCTGATGATTTTTGACTGAAGCATTCAGAATTACAAATAAAGCCAGAAGTATATAACCAGAGGTCTAAGTTATCAGACAGGCATTTCTGGGTTTGACATGAAGACCTAAAGATAATAATTCTATTAAAAATCATCTTTAAATGACACGTTTAAAACCAAATCCAAAATACGATTGTGCCAACAAAATACACAATAAGAAAATGACTTTTTCTTCTCTGAAAGAAAATTGTATGGAAGAAAACAAAGATTACAAAGGTAGCCAGAATGTTCTACACATATCACAGCAGTGGCAGGCTGTAGCTGCAGAGACAATTCAGACCCAGCTATCAGGATAGTGGTTCTTCCCAAAGAAAACAAAACAATGTAATAAATGTTCAAAGCAGCTAACAAAACTGAACTAGGAAAGATAAACTGATAAAGATTTTCATTGTGTTCTACTTCTTAGAGACATTTTTATTGCTTCCACAGAAGAGATGCCTTTGTGGTTGATTTTATAATCCTGCCTTAGTAGTCCATTTTGTGATTTAAAAGGGTCTCAAATTAGTATAATTAAGACTATAACAACAACATGTGCAGAAGTAAGTTCCATAAACAGATCAGTTTGCAAATCAAGCTGTTTATATCAACTCTTGTTACCACAATTTTGAGTACAATGGGCAGAAAAGATCCATTCATTATGGGTAACTTAAGTATACTTGAGTGGCATACTTGACTCAGAAATAGAAGAGGACAAAAAGATTAGTTAGGAAGGAGAGATTGGAGCACTGAGGTGGAAATTGTATACCTACTATTTAGTGGATAAGCCCATATAGTGTAATGGCTAAGTTCTCAAAGCAAAAGATGGTCTCGTTATATAATAGCTCCATTTTACACACAGCAATGTAATCTGGGACAAAGTCCTTAACCTCTTCAGGTTCCTTACCTATACCATCAATATAAGACAGATTCAGTGGAAAGAGCATTTGCCCTGCATAAGAGGCCATGAGTTTGATTCCTAACTTGGGAGGGAGGGGAGAAAAAGGGAGGGGAGAGGTAGGGGAAGGCAATGTTTTTAGAGGCCTTCCACAATCTAGTTCAGCTTGCTGATGCTGTGTAGTTGCTATATGACATAGTTTCCTTCATCTGGTAGAAATGTGCAGTAGAAAGACATGAAGCCATGTAGCTTATTCTCAGCTGTTCCAACAAGCAATAGAAAAATAGAGGAAACAAAATCATGCATACTTCTATGTTCTTATATGTTACTCTTTCTGCTATCATATGAATTTTCTCACTTGTTTTTGTTTTTGTTTTTTTGTCAGTCCTAGGGCTTGGACTCAGGTCCTGAGCACTGTCCCTGGCTCGTTTTTGCTCAAGGCTAGCACTCTACCTCTTGAACCACAGCACCACTTCTGGCTTTCTCTATATATGTGGTGCTTAGAAATCGAACCCAGGGCTTCATATATATGAAGCAAGCACTCTTGCCACTAGGCCATATTCCCAGCCCAAATTTTCTCACTTGTTTACTGTTCTAGAATTAATCTATTAGTGAAAAGTTAAGACTATCTCTACTCTGAAATGAGAAAGCAAATGCTTTCATGGAATTTTATAACCTTTGGACTTCATGGATATGATCTTCACAATTCTGATGTTGAATTATTCAAAAGAAGAGAATTTACTACCTAATGACTAGGCAAACAATCACTATGGCTGGAGCCCTGGATTCTATCTTCATGAAAAGAAAGAAGAAAGAAGGGGAAGGGAGGAAAGGAAGGGAGCAAGAAAGGGTGGAAGATAGGGAAGGAAGGATCGAAGGAAGGAAATCTGAGGGAGAGGGAAATGGAGATTCAACAAAGTGCAAAAGAAAGAAAGATCTGGAAGGTGCATGTGTTGTTCGGAAAGGGGAAGGGTGAGGTCAAGAGGAGAGCAGGCAAATGGAGAGGGGAAGAGTAGACAAAAGTAGGAGTAATATTCAATGAGCATATGTAGAAGTGAAACCAGACATCTTAAAGGGATGGGAGAGAAGTGCAAGCACGATGGAAGGACTGACATTGATTAAGATGCAGTGTACATTAAAAAAAAAACTCCTTCCCTTATTTTAAAGTTTATTTGATCAGCATCACTTTATATGGTCATGTGTACATGGGAGCTATTGTGATCCTCTTCTAGGACTATCCTAGACATATACTAATTATTACAAATGAGGGAAACCATGGAGCCTATGTTTCTTCGGGCCTGGCTTACTTCACTTAATATGATTAAAAAATTAATTTCCTTACAAATGGGGCAATGTCCTTCTTTCTGATGGAAGTATAGAATTGCATTCTGTATATACAAGAAATTTTCTTGGTTCATTCATCTATTCAGGGACATCAGTGTTGATTCCATATCTTAGCTACAGTAAATAATGCTGCAATGAACATAGTTGTGCTGGTAGTTTTAGTGTGGTCTTGTTTGTGATTGTTTGGGTAAATGCCCAGAAGTGTGCTGGGTCATGGGGGAACTCCATGGTCAGTCTTTTAAGGAACCTCCATACTGATTTCCAGAGTAGTTGAACCAGTTTACATTTCCACCAACCATGTAGTAGCGTTTAGTAGCATTTCCTTTTGGCCACCTCCCTGCCAGAATCTGTTATTATTTGCTTTCTTTTTTTTCTGAATAATTATTTATTTATTGTCAAAGTGATGTACAGAGGGGTTACAGTTTCATATGTGAGGCAGTGGATACATTTCTTGTACAATTTGTTACCTCCTCCATCAACCCTCTCCCCTCGCCCTTTCCCTCTCCCTCCATGAGTTGTTCAGTTGGTTTACACCAAATGGCTTTGTAAGAACTGCTTTTGGAGTCATTTGTCTTTTTATCCTTTGTCTCTCGATTTTGATATTCCCTTTCCTTTCCCTAGTTCTAATACATGTATATACGGTATCCAGGGTACTCAGATGAGAGACAGTGATAGTGCAGGGACAACCACAGGAAGGGGATACAAGAACAACAACAACAACAAAAAAAAAAAAACACAACTACGGTTTTACATGGCATGTTGAAAATAATTATAACAGTGATATAACACTCGTTTCCATAACATAGAGTTCATTTCACTTAGCATCATCTTATGCGTTCATAATGGCATAGCTATTAGGCTCTTGTGATCCTCTGCTGTGACTAGCCTAAACCTGTGCTAATTATTCCCCATGAGGCAAACCATAGAGTCCATGTTTCTTTGGTTCTGGCTCACTTCACTTAGTATTATTTGTTTTCTTGATAATGGTCATTCTAACTGGGAGGAGGTAGAATCTCAGTAGTTTTTGTTTGCATTTTTTTTTATGGCCAGACATGTTAAACATTTCTCCACATAACTTCTTAGTTCCTCTGCAGAGAAGTCTCTTTTCAATTTCTTAGCCCACTTACTGTTTCTGTTTTGTTTTTGTTTTTAATGTACTGCGTGAAGTTATTTCTTTTTCCTTTCTTTTTTTTCCTTTTATTTATCCGCTGTTGTCACAGTTTTTTATTTTGGTACCATGTGTCTTGTATATACATTTATCTGATTTGGGAATAGGAAAGAGAATAACAAAATGGTGACGCAAAGAACAAAGGTGAACCACTGCAAGAGCAATACTCACAAGACATTGTGTTGGAAATGAACTTTACAATTTGACGGAGGTAGGGAGTCAGACCAGAAAGGAAAGGAGGAGAAAACAAGCAAGAGAGTAACACAGTTAGACAAGAAATGTACTCATTACCTTACTTAAATAACTGTAATCCCTCTGTATATCACCTTTACAATAAGATAAAATAATTTTTAAGAGATACATTGTACTTACAAACTGCCATGTTGAATTGAGACTCTTTGCACAACTAAAGACTGTAAATAAATAATTTTTTAAAAAACAGGAAGTGCGAAGTGGAAAAGGACTGCTGTAAGTTACTGAGACCTTGTTCTTAAGCTGTTCCTGGGATGGTGTAAGAGCATTTAGAGAGAACTTGCTAATTTGTAATATATTGTAATTGCTAACGCAAAAAAAAAAAAAACTCCAAAATTAGTCCCTAACAGTAGATAGGGACATTAAAAACGATCATTAAAAACTGCCAGAGGGCTGGGGATATGGCCTAGTGGCAAGAGTGCTTGCCTCGTATACATGAGGCCCTGGGTTCAATTCCCCAGCACCACATATACAGAAGACATCCAGAAGCGGTGCTGTGGCTCAAGTGGCAGAGTGCTAGCCTTGAGCAAAAAGAAGCCAGGGACAGTGCTCAGGCCCTGAGTCCAAGCCCTGGGACTGACCAAAAAAAAAAAAAAAAACTGCCAGAGATTGAGGGTTAACTTGGTGACCCAGTCTTGGTGGTATCACCACACTTGTTTTTAAGTGTAGGAGAGTCCCACCAAGTTCTTGCAGTGAAGATCTGGGAAAAAATAGTTTCCTGCTCCCATTAGACACTAAAAAAGGAACAAAGAACCATTTTTGAAATGTACCTAGGGAAAAAGTAATCATTTGGAAATAAGCCTGAAGCAATCTGTCTCAATACCAAACAGCTTCCCTTAAGGAAAACACTGTATCAGAGCTTTTCTGATATAGAGAAAGAAGGCTATTATGCAATTGTGGCCATGACTATCCTAGCCCTCCCATCTCACAAGAGGCTGTTCTAAAAATGAGGCTAAGAAAACTTTCTTAAAGATCACAGACCAGGGATCCAAACTAGTCAAGTAAATGAAGATGTTGTTTTTAATTTTGAGAGGGTGGGTGGGTTTGGAGAAAATTGGAAAGAATTATGAACAGAGTGACTCGACAAGGTGCATTGTACTCAATAAACTGACATGTTGCATTAAAACTCCTTTATTCAACTATTCAAGGAAGGAAGGAAGTTGGGAGGGAAAGGAAAGGAGGAAAGGGAAGGGAGGGAAGGAGAAAAGAAGGAAAGAAGGGAGGGAGGGAAGAATGAAGGAAAGAAGAAAGGAAGGAAGGAAGGAAGGAAGGAAGGAAGGAAGGAAGGAAGGAAGGAAGGAAGGAAGGAAGGAAGGCAGTTGGGCGTGCAGGCAGGCAGGCAAACAATGAGGATTAAATCATAAGGCTGTACAATGATTTCCCCTCTCCAATAATACCTACCAACCACCTCAACAAAACTCCATCACAACACAGTGGGTGAACACTGGGAACCCTGCAAAGCACACAGGCAGACATTGGGGATGGAACTGGTCCCCCTCCAACACATTCACAACAGTTGTTAAGGGGGTGGGATGCATTAGGTTCCTACATTTACTATTACAAAGTACCCCCAAATATTTTGGCAGAAACAATCACAACAAACAAAAAAAACACTTATACATAGACTTTATTACATATCTGGAAGCCAGAAGTCCAAAAACAATTGCAAAGTATTGCATACGGAGCACCCTCCTTCCAAAGACTGGACAGGAGAATTTATTTCATTCCCTCCCCCAGTTAAGAAGCTGCATTCCTGGGTCCAAGGCCGCTTACTCCACTTTCAAAGTCAGTGGACTGAAACTCAGATTTCTATCTCCTCCATGCTGCTTCCTGTGATTACCACTTCTTCCTTCTGTGTCAAATCTCTCTGCCCCATGCTCACATCACGTTCACCATCATAAATCCCCCTCTGCCTTCCTTTCATAAGGAATCTTGGGTTTATATGTAGATTCCCTTGCATATTCTACAATAAGCCTCCCTGTCTTCATATCCTTCATTTCAACACATCCTTTTCTTAGCCATCAGGTAGCATTTGAATGTTCCACTGATCTGGACCCTGAGACCTTTAAAGGCCAATCATTATCCATTTACAAGAGTTGGTAGAAACAGGGGTACATTGCTTCATAGGATTGATGTGAGAAAAGTTCAACTGAAATAGAATTATTTATCTAATCATGACTAAGATAATGCCACCAACATTTAAAACATTTTTGGAGATCAAAATATTTTGTCTTTCTCATTCTGTTCCCACAAAAGAATTATGTGTTGAAATTTACCAACTAATTTTCAACCGTGTTTTTCCCTCGCCAATTGATGCCCAAGAATTATCATAAAAATGGAACAATTTGCTAAAAATTAAATGTTTCCCCTCAAAATGTACTTTGAGAGGTTTATCCATAGAGTGTCACTCAGAGGGACAATAATTTGAGCCAAGAAATTGAATGCCAACATTCCAAATATGAACAGCCCGGTTTCTGCTGGTGTCCCTGGATGGAGGAGTCAGTATACAAAGGGAACAGAAATATGCAAATTTTAATTGATAGTATTGATTTATGTCACTTTTTTTTACCTAACATTTATTTTAGAAAGTCCCAAATAAATACAAAAGCAAAGGAATAATATAAACACTCCATCTCTCCATCCCTAACTTCCTCTTACTAATGCTCAAATTCTAGTTTTTGTTCATGTCACTACATAAATGTTAGCACAAATTACCAAAGGGCTTAAAAAAATACCAGAACTGATATATACCATTATATCAACAACACATTCAGTACAATTAATAGTCATTTGTTTATTTATTGGCAATATTAGAAGTTAACTCAGGGCCTCATGCTTGCTAGGCAGATGTCCTGCCACTGAGCCACACCCCTAAACCATTTTTTTTCCTGGTTATTTTTAAGATGCAGTCTGGTTTTCTGCCCAGGAGTACACCTGGACCATAATCTATTTTCCCATAGTTGCTAAGATGATAGGCCCACAGCATGGAAGCCACCTTTCCTCAACTTTTATAGACTTTTCCCATCCTAGCTAACTTCAAGCATCAATCTTCTCATTCTTAGAACCCCAAGTATCTAGTATTACAGGTGTAAGAAACCAGCATCCAACTCACAAAGATTTTTAATAGCTTTCAAAACTAGTTGGCCTTTAGTTACCTCAAAGTTGTCTCAAAAATGCCTTTGAAAAATACCTCTACTTTATTCTAATTTATTCCACACAAATCCTAAAAAATGAACAGGATCCTCCTTTTATTGGCTTCTGTAATTGGGTGAATAATAACCCTAAATACATCTAGTTCTTTTGTCTTTTTGCTAGTTGGTTTGTTGCTCCTTCTTGCCTCAGCCTGCTGAGTGCCAAGATTACAGATGTGTACTGCTACACTCATCTTCTATCTAGTATTAATCATTGGAAAAAGTGACTGTTACCTGATATGACACAAGCAAGGTTATTTTTAAATTTCAATCATATCCATAATTTCACTTCTTTTTATTTATTTCTATTTTTTTTCCTCTTTAAACGTTTTTTACCCTTTTTTCTGATTAGACTTCCCAAATGCCTGCCATTTTCAGTTACAATAATATTCTCTATTGGGCTGGGAATATGGCCTAGTGGCAAGAACGCTTGCCTCCTACACATGAAGCTCTCAGTTTGATTCCCCAGCACCACATATATGGAAAACGGCCAGAAGGGGCGCTGTGGCTCAGGTGGCAGAGTGCTAGCCTTGAGCGGGAAGAAGCCAGGGATGGTGCTCAGGCCCTGAGTACAAGGCCCAGGACTGGCCAAAAAAATAAATAAATAAATAAATAAATAAATAAATAGATAGATAGATAAATAAATAAATAAAATAATAATAATATTCTCTATTATTTTCTGTAGCAGTTGTTCTAGTTTATCTTTTCCTGTGATGAAGATCACAGGTTCATATGTTAGGCATTGGATACGTTTCTTGTACTGTTTGTTACCTCCTCCCTCATTCCCCCCTCCCCCCTCCCCCTTTCCCTCTCTCCTCTTGAGTTGGTTTACACCAAACAATTTTGCAAGTATTGTTTTTGTAGTCGTTTGTCTTTTTACCCTGTGTGTCTCGATTTTGGTATTCCCTTTCATTTTCCTATTTCTAATACCAGTATACACAGTTTCCAATGTACTCAGATAAGATACAGTGATAGTGCAAGTACAACCACAGGAAGGGGATACAAGAGGATTATCAACAATAGAAGCTACAGTTTCACATGGCATGTTGAAAGTAATTACAACAGTGATATACCACTTGTTTCCATAACATGGAGTTCATTTCACTTAGCATCATCTTATGTGTTCATAAGGGCATAGCTATTGGGCTCTGTGATCCTTCGCTGTGACTAGCCTAAACCTGTGCTAATTATTCCCTATGAGGGAGACCATAGAGTCCATGTTTCTTTGGGTCTGGCTCACTTCACTTAGTATAATTTTTTAGCTATGATCTGGTTCACACTTAGATAGCCTGAACTGGTATTTAGTAAATGCCATTTACAAGAAGGCTGCATTACTGTATTAAATCTTCAGCCAAATAAATGTCAGGGCCCCACCCTGAGGTAGAATCATATTAGATATCGATCTTTTGTATCCAACAGCCCATCAAACAGTAGCACATAGTAAATGAAATTTCTGTTTTCCTCTTGAGGTTCATTGAATTATAAAGCTGTTTATAAAGATTAATTTGCTAATGAATGGCATCTCAATTTATAAGATCTGGTTTATTCTCTGAAATGTTTGCATCCCCTCAACAGTCATGGCCTCGCTTAGCCATTTTCCTTGCTATTATTATTAATTAGAAGTGAGACAATCAATTCTTAGGAGTACAGCAAGAAAGCTGTTGCCATCCTTCAAAGATAACATATTGGGACAAAAAATAATTAGCAAAAATGTAACTTGATTAAAATAATTGGTAAAATTTAAAAACTCAATGATAGATTACCCTGCTAGTTTGTCTGTCAAAACTTTGACATACAATATGATACATGTATTTTGTTAACATCAAGAGGGTAAGAAACCAGAGTTGCTGAACTTTAGATAACTATGCTACATGAAACTATCCCACAATTCCCCATCTTGGAGAGATTCAGTGATAGACAAGCCATTTACAAACTGTGATAAATGGGCATCCCTAAAAATGAGATTCTTTTCTCATTGGAAAAAAAAACTTCACAGAACTGAAAAGGAGAGGGAAAAGAAAAGGAGAAATCCTAGTTTTGTACCTCATCCAAATGTGAAGATAGTATTGGAAGACCAGCATATGGAATAAAGTATGAAATTGCTTTCACAGTATATGAACATCATGGTCACTGCTAGACTGTCATAATATTCTTTAAGAGATGTTTTATTCCAGTGCCTTCGATTTCAGCTTCTGGCTGATAGCACCCTACAAAAACATCAGAATGAATTAAACATGGAAGGATCACAAAACCCTGAATGATAAGGGTCAGGGGAGGAGATGGCATTTGTTTGCTAGGTGTGTGACTGAAATGATTCATGATAAAAAATATCTTCGTCAGAGACAAAGAAGAAGCTTCACAGAGAGATAAACAAAGATGCCTCAAATGTAACCAACTTAACTAAATGTAAATGATTTAAAAAACATAACTGGTTGAATAATTTTTCTTCTACAACTGATTTTCTAATTTATACAAGGAACAAACCAGCTGGCTTTGGAGCCAATGCCTTAATCATTGATTCATGGAATGTCCAAGTACCTATCTCATGATGCTACTGTGACAGTGGTTTGAAATACAACAAAGGAAATATAGATGTGTTCCCACCTTCATAGAGCTTGCATCCTTGTAAAAGAGACAGATGGTTGACAAAATTTACCTTTCATTGTATTTTATTTTGTGCCGGTCCTGAGTCATGAACTCAAGGCCTGAGCACTGCCCTTGAGCATTTTTTCTGGAGGCTTTTTTTGCTTTACCACTTGAGCCACAGCTCCAATTCTGTTTTGGGGTGAGGTTTTTTGGTAGATAATTGGATTTCAGAATCTTACAGACTTTCCTGCCAGGGCTGTCTTTGAACTGCAATCCTAAGATCTCAGCCTCCTGAGTAGCTAGGATTACAGATGACACAGTCCCACCTAAAGCCCTCCTTTGCAGTTAGATTGTGAATTTCAGTTCATACTCAAAGATGACACATGGGACATTATCAGCCATTGGTGTAGTGGTTCTTAACTCTGATTGTACATAAGAATCACTATAGAGCTTTTGAAATGTGTGATATCTGTGGTTCCATCCCATTGATTTTGTTTTGATTGAATGGGGTAGGGAATCAGCACAATTTTGAAAACTACCCAAATGTTTCTAAAGTTGCAGAAAAAGCTAAACAAATGAGACTGTCCCTTACATAAAACAGGCCTCACCAGGAAGGGAAAAACAGACAGAGAGACACTGAGTATAAACCCCTTTAGCAAGCACAAGAGACTTGATGAATTATGGGTCATGAAAGACTTGAGGAATGCTGGAGGAGACATATGTTATGATATACTCTAAGCACAACCTTGGAGAGATTTAATGCCCTTAATATTTGAACCTTGGGTGGGTGATACAAAGAAGGATGATCTTGGAGCAAATGAGGGAACTGGTGAAGGGGATGAGAAGCACCAGTAAAAATAGAACCAAATTAAACAATTCACTTTGAGATTGTGGCTAATAGGACACCACATAGCCAATCCCAAAGAAGCAGCTCAGTGTGGCTTTAGCGAATTGTTCCCAAGCAACTCACAAACTAAGCCAAGATATAGCAGTATAAACCTGGACAGATAGTCATCTCTGGGATTCTATTTTTTTAAAAATCAAAATTACCAAAGATTATTTAAAATTTCTCTTCACACTTTGCTGACATAATTAAATAGTAAGTCAACACAAGTAATAAACAGTGTATCATTAATGATGATTGATGACACTACTCTCCTGAAAGTTTAGAGGCTTTCTACAAGAATATAAGACTGGGAGGCAGCAAGGGAAGGAGTGACATTGCCCAAAAAGAAATGTGTTAATGTTGGACAACAGTGGCTCATATGCCTGTATTCCTAGCTACTCAAGAGGATGAGATCTGAGGATCACAGTTCAAAGCCATCCCAGACAAGAAAGTCCATAAGACTCATATCTTCATTAACCACCAGCAAACCAGAAGTGGTGCTATAGCTCAAGTGGTAGAGCACTAGCCTTGAGCTGAACAGCTCAAGGACAGCATCTAGGCCTAGAGTTCAAGTCCCATGAAAATGAAAGAAAAAACGAAAGAAAGAAAGGAAGGAAGGAAGGAAGGAAGGAAGGAAGGAAGGAAGGAAGGAAGGAAGGAAGGAAGGAAGGAAAGAAGGAAGGAATCTATTCTTTTTCTGATTTACGTAACTGTAGCCCCTCTGTACATCACCTTTAAAATAAAAACTTTTAATTTTTTAAAGAATATAGGGCTAGAAATGAAGTTCAGTATCATGTTTTGCTACCATGCTAGTATGACAGTCTTTAAGAATTTTATCATCTGTGACAGAACTGGACCTAACAGGATTTAAATGGGTTATTTCTTTGTATTCCCTAATTTCTTGAAGCCAGAGAAAGACAACAGGAACGAAGGTTGTTCTCTTCTGAGAAAAAAAAAAAAGCGAAGAGTTGTCCAAAGTTGTTTCTACCTCTCAGAACTGCCATCCAATGTACAAAAGTAAGTTATCCATATGGCTTAGTATAGACCATTAAAATTTTCAACGGATTCTGGGAGCAAAGCCAACACACAATAAAGAATGTTCCTTGGTTTAACAATGTTATTCCATATATATATATATATATATATATATATATATATTCCTTTTGGAGACTTTGCATGTTTAAACTGGAATAATATTCCAAGGATTTAGATCAAACACAACTTGCATCCTCTTATCCCACATTTCTGTCAATTGCAGAGTGTATGTCTCTCTAATTATAGCAGTGCTCTATCCATTCTATTTCCCTCAATCCTTCATCAATGCTTCAAAAAAAATTAGGTCCTAACTAATTATCATACAGGTTTTAAAATATCAGAAGTTACTTTTTAAGTACCATAAAAAATACCTGCAACTAGAGGGAGAATGTATCAGAAAGACTCATTATAAGCTACTTTTATTTTTGTGGATCATGAGACACAAAATCATAATTACACATTTTCTGTAAAAAAAAAAAAAAAGTTTATTATCTGAACCAAAGGAGAAAATTTCAAACCATAATAATGAACTATGAACAGGAGAGGTTAACAGAAGTATTAAAATGAAACCATCATGTATGCCCATAGACATGTTTACTTCCCACATTACAATGTCCTTTTGAGATTTTAAATATAAAATGAACCAAAATGTTTAGAAATGACACCACGTATCATTTGTTTAACTCCTTTAGCATCTCAGTTGATTGTAATGCTCAGCCAAAATTGAGAATCAATACTCTAAGAAACAAGCATTTCAAGACTGTGCACAGCTATACTGCCTAGGGCCTAGTCTGAGGGAAAAAAAGAACAGCAATAAATTGAAACCTTTTAAATTAATTAATTAATTAAAACATTTACTTTTGAATGGTTGCTTTTTATTAAAAAGTCAGACACGTGGAAGGAATCAGAAAGGTAGGATGAGGAAGCACAAACTACCCAGATGAAACAATTCTTGTTTAAAAATAGCACTCTCAAACCAAAATGATTCATAAATTCCAGGTAGAAAATGTTAGCAAGAGAAGCTGGACAACAGACAAAGGCCTAATATCCGTCAACTACAGAGAACTCAAAAAACTAACCCCCTCTAAGCCCAGTAAACCAATTATTAAATGGGCAAAGGAGCTAAAGAGAGACTTCACAGGAGAAGAAATAAAAATGGCAAAGAAACATATGAGGATATGTTCAACATCCCTGGTAGTAAAGGAAATGCAAATAAAAACAACCCTGAGATACCACCTCACCCCAGTTAGAATGGCCTATACTCTGAACTCAGGCAACAACAAATGCTGGAGGGGATGCGGGGGGAAAAAGGAACCCTTCTCCATTGTTGGTGGGAGTGCAAATTAGTACAACCACTTTGGAGAACAGTATGGAGGTTCCTCAAAAAGCTCAACATAGACCTACCCTATGACCCAGCCATACCACTCCTAGGCATCTATACTGAACAACGGGTCTCAAGATATCAAAAAGACATCTGCACATCCATGTTTATTGCTGCACAATGCACAATAGCCAAAATATGGAAACAACCCAGATGCCCCTCTACAGATGAATGGATCCAAAAAATGTGGTACCTATACACAATGGAATACTACATAGCGATTAGAAATGTTAAAATATTGGTATTCGCAGGGAAATGGTCAGAACTTGAACAAATACTGTTGAGCAAGACAAGCCTAGAACACAGAAAACAAAGGTGCATGATCTCCTTGATTTATGACTGTTAAGGTGGCAGAGGGGTGGGGGGGAACACCAGAGACCAGGTCTGCCTGGTCTCCTTGTCAAATGGTATTTCCCACAGGTTTGGGTCAGTTACCTTACATTATGTAACTAAAACCAAACAACTACTAAACATAAAAAGGTCTAAAATAGACCTCTCAGTGGATCACAATAGCTCAAAAGCTATATATGTATGATCATATAAGACAAGGACAAGCAAACTCTATTGTTGACGCTATATTTAAAGTTCTAGGTGAATGTCCTTTGGCATATGCCACGTGTCTACTGTATATGTTTTTGGTACACTGGGTATTGTATATATGCCTACCTGATCTAGGGAAGGTAAAGAAAAATGAGGGTGTAAGATATCACAAGAAATGTACACACTGCCCTATTATGTAACTGTACCCCTTTTGCACAACACCTTGTCAACAAAATTTAATTAATAAATAAAAAATTTTTTAAAAAAGAAGCTGGAAATATTTGCTACATAATGGTGATTTTTTTTCAACATCAAGTGGCTTTGTATGTCAACTACTCTTCAAACTAAAAGAAAAAGAAAGGTATCATTTGCTTTTTCCAGAAAGTGCCATGGACTTTACTCTTTTTTAAAAAAAAAATTATATATATATATATAATATTATACTATATTATATATAAATATACTGGGCCACAATATACAACCCAAACTAGAACTGCAGAAATAAACCACCATTCTTAGCTATCATTCCAATTTAGATAGGAAATATTTGTGAGGTACAATTGCATTTTCTTCTTCATTCTGCTATAAGAAAACCAAGGTTATAATAAATGGAAATTTATTAGACAAGAAGAACACTAAACAGAATATATCTGCAGGACAGACCAATTTCAGCATGTATAACATCAACTTAGGACCAGATGAAATTAGCAAAAATATTAAAGGATAAGCAACTTTCTTTCTGGCTCACTTTGAAATCAAGTTTGAATTACTCTCAGGACACAATGAACTATGATTTATGAGGTGTTTAAAGGAGAGAGATCTTGTCACTATCATCATCCTTCCTGCTTCCCTAATTATATTGCCCAATTTACATTTTGCAAAGCACCTGTTGGCCTGATCTCCAGAACTCATACAATGCAAAGAATTGTTGCAATTACCTGGGTAATTTGTGATGATCAGGGAAACCAGGAATGCATTCAGGATACTCCATTGTCATTTTCATTAGAATGTTGGCAAATTCTTTCTTGGAGAACCAAGTGAAACAGTTTGCATTTATCAGGTGAAACCACAGTGGTACTATGCAAATGTCTCAACTTTTTTCTGTCAAACTGGGTATTTTCGTTCACTAAACTCTGAAAGCACCTATCATTAAGCCAAGTCTAACTGTGAAAGCCTAATGTCAAGACAAATTTTTATTATGTAAGCAATTACAGAAAAATAAAATGTTTCCATATTATCTAGTTCATAGGTTATTATTTAATGAAAATCATTGGAGCCAGGCACCAGGGGTCACATCTATTATCCTAGCTGTTCTGGAGTCTGAGATCTGAGGCACAAGGTCTTAAGCCAGCCTGAGCAGGAAAGTCCATGAAACTCTTATCTTCAATTAATTATCATAAAGCCAGAAGTGGTAGAGCACTATCCTTGAGCAAATAAGCTAAGGGACAGTGCCCAGGCCCTGAATTCAAGCCCTACCAGTGGCACCGAAAACAGGAGAGAATTTTGTTTTCTCCATGAATAAAGTAAATCAGCCAGGCATCGGCGGCTCACACCTGTAATCCTAGCTACTGAGGAAGCTAGGGTCTGAGGATTGCAGTTCAAAGCCAGGCAGGAATGTCTTTGAAACTCTTATCTTATCTCCAATTAACCACCAGAAAACCCAAAGTCCTGCTGTGGTTCAAGTGGTAGAGCATTAGCCTTGAGCTGAAGAGCTCAGGGACAGCGTCCAGGCCCAGAGTTCAAGCCCCACAACAGACTAAAAAAAAAAAAGTAAATGATATGAAGTATAGCTTCTGGAAGGGAACTGCCTTTCAGACCTTTCTCTTACATATAACTGGAGAGCTGAAGATTTTAAACTTTTTGCTGTCATTAGAAGTTAGCCTGCTAAAATGAAAAGGCAGGTTTTTCAAGCTCTCCCACTGTTGGTCTTGCAAAATCTAGTGAGCTTTGTTTGGGTAATGCCCTTTCCAAAGAGAATTGTGAGCACTGTGCTTCCTGTGACTTTGAAAACTCTTAAGGTATAATACCAGAAATATTTACAGTTCCCAACAATCTCATCTCTGAGCTAGTTATAAATACTTGACTAAATTTCAGAAGAATATTTATTAGATGTATTCCCTGGAGAAAGAATTGCAATCTTTCACATTGTCTGCAATTTTTTTTAAATCTAGTTTGGGAAAATATATATAGGGTTGTTTTTTTTTTATTTGTCCTGGTTTCACAGAACTTTAAAATCCATGATACAGCAAGCTCTAGAACTCATGTCTCCAATCCTCACCCCTCCCTGGTTGCATTTGCAAAACTTAGAGACTTGCTTGGGTTAGCCTACCTCCTGGATCCTGCCTTTTGTATAGTGGTTAATGTGCCCATTAACTAGAAACTAGAACAAGCTCACTGTAAATATGGGAAAGCTAAGCAAAGTGGTTTCCAAGGCATATATTTCTGAGATTGATTAACCACATGAGCAACCAGAGACTGCCAAATGCCACTTGCACATATTTTGTTACACATCTTGTAATAAACTATGTGTTACTGAAGAAGAAAACAGATAAAGGCTTCAGTGATTTATAAGAACTAATGGGGTCAGTTGATGGCTAATTTAGAATTGATATATCATAGGTAAGAAGACTCCCTATGAGTAGAAAATTTTGCTTTCTAGTTATTTTGTCTTTTATTAAATAAGTTAACATTACACAAATTTACTATTATAAAGTGAAGAATAGAGGGTTATTTTTCTAGGTAAAGTCTGTGTGTGTGTGTGTGTGTTGTGTGTGCGTGTGTGTGTGTGTGTGTATCTGTGTGGGGATAAGGTGGGGACTGGTGCTGTGGTTTGAACTCGGGGCCTGGACACTGTCCCTTAGCTTTTTGCTCAAAGCTGGAGCTCTACCACTTGAGCCACAGTTGTACTTGAAGCTTTTTGATGATTATTTGGAGATAACTGTCTCCCTGGAGTTTCCTGTTTCAGCTGGCTTCAAACAAATACTCTTCAGATCTCAGCCTCCTGGGTAGCTGCTATATTATAGGTATACGCCATCGCCACCTGGCTCCTTCTAGGTATTTTAATGCCTAGATTGACTGACAATTCCATAAGAATGTTAACATTAAAAGCTGAAATCAGTCATAGTTTTTGTGCTGCATTATTTTATATTCTATTTATACCAAATGAGATTCAACTGATTTCTCCCCACTGAACTATCATTAGCTACAACTAAATCAAATTGGCTACTTATTCATTATATGCTTATGTGATATTAAATAACAGATAAACCACATGGTAAACTACTGTACACATTTGGCTGATGGGCAATATTTTTAATCTACTTCTGCAGTGTCTTAGAGACTTAGTTCAGTAGTAACTCTACTGACACAACTACCACAAAAAAGTAGCCCAGTGCTGTAGTCAGGGGACCTGACTCATCTCCACCACTCCCCAGAGATTTCAGTGTGCCTTCAACTTCTCTCATCTCACTGTGGGAAGATTTATACCATTCGACTTAACTCTTCCATGGGGCCACAATTGAAAGTTTGTAAAACTAAAATGAAATCTGCTTTGGGAACCTTTCAAATCCACTAATCTGAATCCTTCTTCTGCCTTGATACATTCTCGATAGCTAGTATCCTTCTGCATTTTCAGGCCTTTTCTTACCAAATAGGCTATAAGGTTCTAGACTTTTCTCAACTCTTGTCAACCCAGTGTGTCATGCCCACTATTTCATGGATTGCTCTTAAGAATATAATAGGGCTGGGAATGTGGCTTGGGGGTAGTATGCATGAAGCTCTGAGTTTGATTCCTCAGTACTGCATAAATAGAAAAGGTCAGAAGTGGCACTGTGGCTCAAGTGGTAGAGCTCTAGCCTTGAGTACAGACAGGCTCAGAGACAGGGCCCAGGCCCTGAGTTCAAGCCCCAGAACTGGAAATGGGGGGGAGAAGAGAGAGAGAGAAAGAGAGAGAGAGAGAGAATATAATAAACAGCTCAGATCTAATAAGTACAAAATCTGATGATCATACATGATACCTGACTTTACTGTCACACTTCAGCCTTGGGGAACTAGTGACAGCCTAAAGGGGAATGTGAGTCAGGGGCACCCTGGTGGCTTGATGTGCTCCTGTAATTTGAAACACCAGGTGAGTTTGAGCCACAGCCCAGGCTGGATCTCCCTTGAAGAGTCATTAAATGAATTTCAACTTAAATTGTAAGTCCTATGGCATGCAGCAAAACATTTCTCTCTGCACAACCGTGAGACAAAACTTATCTCCTAGTCTCCTCTTTTAGCCTCTCCTAGGATCCCCAGAGTCTTAGGCAAAGGTGGTGAGTACCAAACATGACATCAGGTTTTAAAAATCCATATTTTACTTCTCTCTTAAAAACTCCCCATTGATGAATGAGAGGTTGAGATCCTAGTGACTCCTTTCCATTACTGAAATGAATTGAAAGGCTTCACAAAAGCATCCCCAGCCAAATCATCAATAATGTGAAAACATGATTCCCATGGACAAAAATAGATGTCTCTTTCAATGAGAATGTCCTGTGTGGCCTTCCTTGCGTGTGGTAAGAGGAGGGGTGCCTGAGTGAAAGGGCTCATCCTCTCTGTCAAGACAAAAGTCCTTCCCAAAAAACCACAGATCTTACCAAGAACACGGCTGCCACCCAGTGCTCAAAGCAGGCATGAAATTCTGTCAGCATTCACAGAGGCAGCTCCTTCCTTGGGCATATTTGTTATATTTCCCAACTCAGATGAGGGGAGTAAAATGGAGAGGTGTTATTTCTGATTAAAACCTGTAAAACTTCAAACACAATCATTAGTCAGTCACTCAATGAAGGTTAAAAATGACTCTAGGTAGGTAGGAAGGCTCACACAGTCTTATTACTCAGAGGCTAAGGCTGTGAATTTGAGACCAGCTTAGGCTACGTCGCAAGACACTCTCTCTCAATGAAAAATCAAAAGCAACTAACTAAAGAACAAAACAGTCAATGCAAAAAGTCTGATCTACGTGTACTTGAACAAGTAAGCTCAAGGCCCCGAGTTCAATCCCCAGTACCACCAAAACTTATGATCTACTTGTCTAACCCTCATTTTCACATAAAATTGGCAGGTAGAACTACACATTGCAATCACAGACTTGCTCTAGGCAGCCATGTATGTTTTATACATTCACATTAATAAGCCTAAGAGATTTTTTTCCTTTGTACCTAACAGTAAATTAAATTTCAAGAACAATTACCAGTAAGGAGCATATTCTTTGGGTGCTGAAATTCACATTTCACAAAAAAACAGTTCATATTAGAATGCTCCATCCTTACGAAATAAAATACCTTGTGATTGTAGCCCTTGGAGCTAAGCTTCTCTATCTCTTTAGGTGAAAATTATTATAAAGAACCATTTATCTCTCTACTAGGGTTCTTCAGCTGGAAAACAAGTGTGAGTTTATCACTAGGAGGTTGTTGTGGGATAGCCTGTACCTGCAAGGTAACAGGCCCTGTAGAAGCAAAGATTCAGATGTACCTTTGTTGCATAATGTCCTTTCCCTCAGCCTAAGCAGGATTGTGCTATAGCAAATGAAACAAGGAATGACTCACCAGGTTATATATAACCTCAGAGAGAGGAGCCTCTGGGGATAGTCAGCCTTGCTTTCTTGTGGTCTTGCTTGTGCTGTGTAATCTATCCTCTTGGCATTCTCCAAGGTTAAAGACAAAATAGTTATGACCCACTGAGAACAAATAAAAGATTAATGGTAGCATGGGAATTTATCTAGCTACCACTGTGATTGACAGTAGACTAAACCTGACCCTTCCTGTAGTCACAGTATTTGGCCCACGGGGGAGCCTTTGGGAGTTAATCATGCACTTAGCCCTTTTTGTTTATTTTGGGGGGTTTTGTTCCTGGGACTTGAATTCAGGGACTGGGCACTGCCCCTGAGTTCTTTGTGCTCAAGGCCAGCACTCTACCACTTTAACCACAGGGCCATTTCCAGCTTTTTCTGAGTAGTTTATTGGACATGAGAGTCTATTGGATTTTTCTGCCAAGGCTGGCTTCAAACCATGATCCTTAGATCTCAGCCTCCTGAGTAGCTAGAATTACAGGTCTGGGCCACTGGTGCCCTGCAACTACTTACTCTTTACTATGATCTGGGCTTCACCCACATTTACTCTCATTTTACCAGTGAGGTTGTAATGATCATCTGACTTTAAAGTCATACATCCCTGCCCCGCCTTCCACAGCCCACGCCATCAGATTAGAGGGGTCGAGAGGTATTCTGGAAATCCTGGGAGTTACAGCATTCTGTTTATCCTTGCTACCATCAGTCATCTTTGCTGTAAGCACTGGAGGGCGAATGCTTTGAGAACTTCGATATGCTTCAACCGTTGCACTTACTTAGTCGTGTTGATATAGTCTGGTACCAATACTTTGATGATCAAAAGCCATATAAAAGGGCTGGGGATATGGCCTAGTGGCAAGATTGCTTGCCTTGTATACATGAGGCCCTGGGTTTGATTCCCCAGCACCACATATACAGAAAACGGCCAGAAGTGGCGCTGTGGCTCAAGTGGCAGAGTGCTAGCCTTGAGCAAAAAGAAGCCAGGGACAGTGCTCAGGCCCTGAGTCCAAGCCCCAGGACTGGGAAAAAAAAAAAAAAGCCATATAAAACAAGAAGTCATCCAAGATTCTGTCATCCCATGCCAGGATAGCATTCCATCTCATGCCAGTAGTCTCCTAACTAAATCCTAACTAATATTGGTTTTCTAACTAAAAGTCGTCCCAATCCATTGCACTCTAAATTCACTTTCTACATTTACTATATACTACATCCTATCACATTCTCTTCTGAGGCCAGGACTAGGATAAAATACAAAGAACATTTGATGTTTGCGGGGAGAGGGTTTACTTTTATCTCCATCTATGTACTAAGTACAAAATACTACAATCTACTAAAGCTTTCTTGATTCTGTTTCACCAATATTTCTTCCTTAACATCAGTCACATTTATCTACTTACTAGAAAAATCCCTTTATTTGCTCCTCTGACTTCCTCCCATGTTAAACTATGCATTTAAAAATATATTGGCAGAAGATGCCATTGAAAAAAATCTTCCATCAGGAGAAAATTTGAGTCTCTCAAACAAGTTCCATCCTATAAGGATAATTTCTCCTTTTTGTCACCAATATGCCCCTAAACTAGTGGGCTGCAACTGAGCTTTAGACACTAAACCCTTGTTATAATAGAGTCAAATTTAGGTGCTAATGCAATATCTAAATTGTTAAGAATGTCATAGTATGAACATCTCTTTTCTAGAAATTAAGCCTCTAGATTTCACTGCCAAAGTTATAGAAAATTCAGGAATCTAGACAGATTCAACAACACCTTAAAGGATAAAAGGGTAAGATTCAGACAAGAAGCATTTTACTTGACGAAAATGCCCTCATTTGATCAATAGACCACTGGCACACTTACAAGTCAGCAGCTATGCTTGGACTCAATCCAGGTAGCCTGCAGTTTGCTCTAAAGAACTAGGCTGTGGTCTGCCAGGCTGTGCTGCACATACAGTATGATGTCATATTTCTCTCTCAAGTTAGATTATATCAGGCCAATAGAGACAAACAAAAATCAATGAGATACTGTTTAAACTTAAATCAGAAACATAACTTCACTCTTCTTCAGAAAAAGAAAACCCATTTTAAATGCCTGTTTCTTTTCCCATAGTACAAATACTTCTGACAGCTGGTTTCTGAAAGCTTGGCCCAATGCCATGATGAGAAATGAAACTACAAATCCATCCTGGCCTGCTGCTGACATCAGCAGGCGTGGGACAGTTGCCATGCCTCTGGGGAAGTGTGGACACATCAGTCTCACAGCGACAATCCTTCTCTAGTTACTCAAGAGCACCAATGAATAAGAACTGAAGCTCCTTTCCACTAGCTCCGATAATATTGTAATAACGCATCTGAGTGCAAGTTTCAACATCTGCAAACACAATTTGTCAAGCAATATAAAACAATCTTATTGTAAAGTCAAGCTAATTTGATGGATGAATAACCTTTTTATCATTTTTATCCTTACACTGGGACTGTTTTTATTTTGTTTTTGTCTTTGTTTTGTTCAAATAGGTTGAGCTATTTCTCCTCAGTCATCAAAACATATTTCTTTTATATATTTTTTTATTATCAAATTGAATTACAGAGAGGTTACAGTTTCATACATTAGGCATCGGATACATTTCTTGTACTGTTTGTTACCTCGTCCCTCATTCCTCCCTCCCCTCTCTCCCTTTCCCCTCCCCCTCCCCTCCATGATTTGTTCAGTTGTTCAGTTAATTTTCACCAAACAGTTTGTAAGTATTGCTTTTGCAGTTGTTTGTCTTTTTTTTTACCCTGTGTCTCTCGATTTTGGTATTCCCTTCCAATTTCCTGGTTCTAATGCTAAGTGAAATGAACTCCATGTTAAGGAAATGATTGTTATATCACAGTTGTAACTACTTTCAACGTGTGCCATATGTAACTGTAGCCTCTATTATTGATGATATTCCTGTATCACCTTCCTGTAGTTGTACCTACACTATCTCTGTATCTCATCTGAGTATATTGGAAACCGGGTATACTGGTATTAAAACATATTTCTACCATAGAAAGTACTTGAAACAGCTTAGGAAAGACAAAGTTCCAAGGGTTTAAGTTAGTGGTTTCCAGGCCTTGCTAATCATAAGAACTTTGAGGTCAGATTTTTTAAACTGTATGCTTCACCTTAGGATATTTAAGTCTAGTTCTGGTGGGACCCAAGAATTTTTTTTTATTGTTTTTAAACTTCCAGTCATTTTGATGGGAAGCCAGGACTGAGTCTTGAGATTCAGAAACAAGTGTTTTGTTCTTGTTTTTTTTTTCTTCCTTCCTTCATTGTCTCATGAACTAAGAATTTCCACCATGAATTCTGCCCTTGAGACATTGCCAGCCATCTTTCCCTTCCCATCACCTCCTACCCCAGAAGAGGAGAATTACTTGGCTTCATTAGAGAAGCAGAAGAGCTAAGCAGTCATGGCTGATCCTCTGAGCTCTGGCTATTGGTCTCTTCCAAGAAGGCCTGCTCCTATGCAGAACATCTTCTTGAAGAGGATTCTTCCAGAATAGCTCTGTCTTTAAGGCTTCTCTCTTGGTCCTCCGAATCTTTTCTCTCTACACTAGAAGCTCCTTCAAATGTTAGATAAGACGCATCCACCATACAATTCTAACTCCTGCATGCACTTCCCACTCTGGCATACATAAATAAATGATCCAAGCCCGGAACTGGTGGCTCACATCTGTAATCCTAGCCACTCAGGAGGCTGAAATATGAAGACTGGGGGTTGAAGACAGCCTGGGCAGGAAAGTCAGTGGAACTCTTTAATTAGCCATGAGGAAACTAGAAATGGCATTGAGGCTCAAAGTGGTACAGCCCCAGCCTTTGAACAAAAGTGCCTAGGGGGCTGAGGATATGGCCTAGTGGCAAAGAGTGCTTGCCTCGTATACATGAGGCCCTGGGTTCAATTCCCCAGCACCACATATATAGAAAACGACCAGAAGGGGCGCTGTGGCTCAAGTGGCAGAGTGCCAGCCTTGAGCAAAAAGAAGCCAGGGACAGTGCTCAGGCCCTGAGTCCAAGGCCCAGGACTGGCCAAAAAAAAAAAAAAAAAAAAGTGCCTAGGGTCAGTGCCCAGGCCCAGAGGTCAAGCCCCACAACCTGCCAAAAAATAAAATAAAATAAAATAAAATAAAATAAAATATAAATACCTTCCTTGATTTCAATGTATATGACCCACACACACACATTGATAAATTGAAACCTGATCCCCTGTGTGAGATTTTTTGGAGATCTGACTTCTTGGAGGTGAGTTGTTCATTTTTTGTCAGTCATGGGACTTGAACTCTGGGCCTGGGAGGTGAGTAGTTCATATGGAAAGAGCCTTCATCAATAAGATTGTAGTCCCTAATAAAATAAGGCCCAAAGAGCATCCTCGCCCCTTTCAGCATTGAAGCCATCTATGAACCAAAGCATTATACTCTCAACACACATTAAATCTGCTGATACCTAGATCTTGGGACTTTCAGCCACCAGAACTGTGGGCAATAAATTGCTGTTTATAAACTACTCAGTTAGTGGTGGTGTTGCTATAGCAATAAAATCAGACAAAGACAACTCTGCATTTCGAGTAGGCTCAGGGGTGCAGCACAATTCAAAATCTTACCTAGCACATGAGGTTTTCAGTTTGATCCCCTGCACATCAAAAATAAATAATTAATAAACAAGTGAATAAAATAATTTCCACCTACTCCCTATAACTACTTACCAAACAGCTTCTCTAGAAGTCTTCATTCAGACCATTTGGCATTGAGTCAAAACACATCTGAATGTTTTGTGCTGCAGTCACGATTAATCAAGAAATGCCACACAATAAGCCCCAAAGCACACAAAAAGTTGGAGCCTAGAAGCATGGAAACAGTTTATGATAGGTTCCCTTTCAGACTGCTTCTAGCAAACCTCTCCTATTTAGCAGGTCCATATTGGGGATGCAGTAAAAGACAATACATAGGCTAAAATTTGCAAAATTGATGGGAATGCAGAGGTAAGAAAAGAAACTTCCCCTCAGTTTTCTCTCCCTGATGGAGCCAGAGACACCAGCATCTAGGGGTAGAGAGTTCATCCTCCTAACTCTTCCCTCTTTATTATAGGGGGGGGAGAGAGAGAGAGAGAGAGAGAGAGAGAGAGAGAGAGAGAGAGAGAGAGAAAGGGAGGAAGGGAGAGAGAGAGAGAAAGAGAGAGAGAAACACAACTCTTTTTCCCCCAGTGCTAAGGATGAAAGAAGCAAACACTTGTATATGCTAGCTAGGCCAGGACTCCACCATTGAGCGTCACTCCAACTCTGGTACTTAATTTTTTAGGTTAGCCTATGTTAACTGTATACAATAATATAGCAATTAGCATATATTAATTGCATGTAATAATATAATAATTGTACACTGTGATTTTTAAGGCTATGTCCATATTTAGGTAACCTTACTCAGCAAAAGCAGGGGCATTGGGTATGTTAATTTTGTTAAATATTTTTCAGTGGGAATTTTATATATAATTATTGTGCAAAAGAGAGATAGCTTTTTCTAAAATGATGGCTACCAAAAAAAAAAAAAGCAAACTCCATTTCACTGCAGGTAGAAGTGGAGAAATAATTTTGATGTCACTTTTATTTTTAAAAAGTGCCCTGAATTTTTTTTAGTTTAAAGATGCATATTCCTTATTGAATCAGACAGAATTCTCATACAGAAGTAAATGTGTTCTTCTGCCTAAATCTTATTGGTGCTTTTATGAAGAGTTTCAAAGTGCATTGGCAGAGTAGCAATGAGAGAAAAGCATTAAATAACCATTACACCAAGAAGCAACTTTGATGCCTAAAACTAGAGTTAACAGTTCCCAATGCTGTGAATTATCTTCCATTAGAGTTTAACATACCTACAATCAACATTCATCATTCTCCATTTTGCCAACTTGAAATTTATTATGATTCACATGGTGATTCATTTTTTCAATTTTCCTGTATATGAGAAAAAAGATCTTGATGAAGTGGGGCTGGGAATATGGCCTAATGGCAAGAGTGCTTGCCTCATATACATGAATCCCTGGGTTCAATTCCTCAGCACCACATATATAGAAAACAGCCAAAAGTGGCACTGTAGCTCAAGTGGCAGAGTGCTAGCCTTGAGAGAAAAGAAGCCAGAAGAAGACAGTGCTCAGGCCCTGAGTTCAAGGTCCAGGACTGGCCAAAAAAAAAGATCTTGATGAAGAAATTCAATAGTATTGATCTATATGAGAGAGTCCTTTTTTTTTTTTTCTTTTTTGCCAGTCCTGGGCTTGAGACTCAGGGCCTGAGCACTGGCTCTTAGATTCTTTTTGCTCAAGGCCAGTACTCTATCTCTTGAGGCACAGCATCACTTCCAGCTTTTTCTGCTTAGGTGGTGCTGAGGAATTGAACCCAGGGCTTCATGCACACTGGGCAAGCACTGTACTGCTAAGCTACATTCCCAGACCCGAGAGAGTCCTTCTTATCTTGGAAATAAGATGAATGTTCAAATGATCTTTAAGATTCTTTTGCAAAAAGAGTTGTTTATTTAAGAAGTAACACTAAAACTGAACAATGTGGGTCACACTTGTAATCTCAGCTCAGGAAGCAGAGATCAAGAAAACCATGGTTAGAGGTCAGCTCTGGCCAAAAGCTAATGAAATCTCATCCATAGGCATGATAACACACACCTATAATCTTATGCATGAGGAGATATAAGTAGAAGGATTGCAATCTGTGGCCAAACCAGGCAAAAAATGCTGAGACCCCTATCTGAAAGATAATCTAAAGCAAAAAAAGGGATGAGTGGGCGGCATGGTAGGGCATCTACTTAGCAAGTAGAAAGCTCTGATTTCTAAAGTTAGTATCACCAAAATTTGATGTACCCTCACACAGCATAGAATTATTGGACTAATACAGTGATGGTCCTGCTCTGGTTAGAATATAGTCCCAATCAAAACTAAAGCATGGATTGGGAATGTGGCTTAGTGGTAGAGTGCTTGTCTAACATGCATGGAGCCCTGGGTTTGATTCCTCAGTACCACATAAACAGAAAAAGCCAGAAGGAGTGCTATGGCTCAAGTGGTAGAGTGCTACCCTGGAACAAAACAAGCTGAGAAACAGTGCCCAGGCCCTGAGTTCAAGCCCCAGGCCTGGCAAAAATAAAATAAAATAAAGCATGTTCTCACAGCCACCCTGTACACCCCTTACAAAGTGTTTGTTTATATTCAAATAGTGCCAGTATGGAATTCTTAATGTGCAGGTGTTATCAGCTTCTTTCTTCTTGGTTTCACAAATGTACTTATTAAAGATGAACTCTAGGAAACATTGGTGCAAGTAAGCACTTGAAAATTTCAACTGAATTCATTGACAAGTTTTTTTTCCAGATTCCATTCATATAGATAATAGGTTGCATGAGCCCTAACTTCAAGCCTTAGTAAGATGGGGTCAATGTGCTGAGAAAAGGAGAATTCGCTCTATGAAACACTTTTCAACTATGAGATAGATTATAATTGTTCTTTCCTTTAAGTACAATTTCATATTCTCTTCCTTGCAACTAACATTTTAAAAATAAGCTAATTCAGTGCACTACATACACATATATATCATCTATCAAGGGTCCCCAAGGATTTGGTTCTGCCACTTTTCTATGCTCCATAGCAAAAGCATCAATATTTCTTTTTGTCAAAGGCTTCGATATTCTTACATTATCTGGCAAGATGACATGTCAAGTGGGATATGATTTAATCAGAAAGTTGGAAAATATTCAATCTCATAAGAGCAAGGAGAAAAACACATTATCTAGTAAAGAAAACTCATTTCCTTCTAGAAGAATACAGATTTTGTTCCTATGAAGGGAAGATAGCTGATTTATATTACCAACAGCAACATCTCATTTGGACCTTTAGGATCTCATTTGCACTATAATTTCAAACATTTAGATGTTAAATCCTTCCACCAAATTGTAAATTCCTTTTTCTCTCATATCAAAACCATATTCCTTTGAGTTATTTCCCCATTTTGGCTCACATAATGTATTGCAAAGTCACCTTTATAAGACAGCAGGAAATATGCTTACGTCTTTGCTATCTTTAATCATCAGATGGACTGGAATCTACAGGGAGCAGTCACATCTGGAAACAGGGAAATTTGACTAACTTGCTATTTTTTAATGAAAGGGTTGAGAAAAAAGAAGTCTTTCAAATAACTTATGCTGCTTATTATTTCTTTATTCATTAATTATTTATTCTCTCCCTAGGGAGAAAGCCAGTAATTCCTTGCACAACAGTTGCAAGAGAAAGAACTCCCGACCTTCACACTGTGCTGCAGTACTCATTAAAAAGGAAGGAGAGGAAAGAGTAAAATTCTCATCCCTAACCTCAACAACACCAACCACAAATGTCCAGGATTACAACTATTCTGGTATTGTAACATGCAGAGGGAAGCTCATCAAGATGATCTTCAATTACATGATTGACACAGTGTCCTGTCATTGAGTTCTGCTATTTCAGTTACAATGAACTTTGCAGGTGTTAAGATGACCAAGTGTTCTCAGGTGCCCGATTCCAGGAACTCAATTGCAGTGAATTTTAGTACTTCATGTCTTAAAGATGGACATTGAAGGCTCTCTTTTTAATGCAGTTCCTTCATTTTACCAGTGCAGACACTAATACCTAGTGATCGTAAGCTGTCATAGAGTGCTAGCACGATGCATGACTTATGTGTTTGTGATGATGGTAGTATAAACAAACCTACCACTGTGCCTATTGTACAGAAGTAAAGCACACACAATTATATGCAATAAAAAAAAACATTTCATTAGAGGTAATGACTATATTGTTAGTCTATGTATTTATTTAATAAGCTTTTATCACTTTTTGGGAATGTACACTTCTATTGGTGAAAAAAACATTTACCATAAAATACCCATATACCATGTTATGCCAACACTAGTCTTTCACCTCTCATATTTACCAAGTCTCTTGATTGCATTAAGAGGCTCCATGGAGTAATAAGCCTATTGCTGTCTGGTTTGAATTCTATAATAGTTTTTAGAACATGACCCTTATTTAAGCAAGGTTTTACTATTATATCTCCTTCAAGACCACCTTCTCCATATTGCTGGCATTGTTTTCTACCACTTACCTTAAAAGCAAGAAGCACCCTGATCTGATCTTTTCTTTACAGCATCCCAACTGGGCTGCCTTTCCATGTTGCAATAAAAGAACTTTCCAAGCTGTTTCTCAATGCTCCAGAGAGTGTGAGTGTTACTCTCCATAAGTGCTGGGAATCCACATCCACTGAGGGATAGAGAAGATATGGGAAAAAGAAAAGCCTCCTGCCAAGGGTGTTAGATTTTCCTTTATAAACATCCACCTCTATCTACAGACAGTAATTTGTGCCTCCTTCAAGACTCCTGACTCACTGCCTCTATTCAAGTCTCTTGATTAGCTCCCAAGAAACTGGTAAGGAAAATATGATACTATCAGAGAGCCTGGGGCCTTTTTGTTAGCATGTTCTGGCTAGATTGCCACCATCCATGATTAAGATAACAACAATTTCCCCACTTCATTTCTCTGAAAATCTGAGACACTTTTTTGGAAATAGCTAAGAAATTGCTCATGGATAGTCTATGCTCCTGGTACTCTCGCTATCAAAGGGAAGTCAAATTCATTACCATTTGGGGACAGCATCTAGAATTATACAGAGTAAAATAATAGAAAGTAAAATGAAAATAAATGAGGTCAAATGAACACACTATAGAGTATGTATATATAGCAATATATAATATATTATGGCACATATATTTTATATATAATATGTAATGTGTTTAATGTATAATACATTTAATATTTTACATATGTGATAAATATTATATAGTATGTAATGATATACAAAGTTTGGAATCTGCATACTTGCTGAGATGACACATCCATGTGCCTGACAGTTGCTCTGTTACCTCAACCCACATGTACTCCCTACCTGCCTATCCCCTATCACCTGCCTCTTAAGTAGTTTCCCAATGAGTTAGCTCAGGAATACTGAGCTACTTCTACTAGAAAGCCACACTAGGTCACACTAGCAATGGTACATGAACTTCTGGACATTCCCTTGTGCCTCCTGGCAACTTAGAGTTTCCATATGGGTACAAAGTAATAGCTGGGAAGGGTTCTTCTTGAGAGCCTAACTTCCTTACAACCCAATAGACTAAATGAGACTATACCATAGATTAGATAGATTTAGAATATGCTATCCAACAGAGGTGAGATGCACATTCTTCTGAAGAGCTTATAAAAGGTTCTTTTAAATTATAAAAGAGTTTTCTGAAAAATGGATTATATCTTAGACTATAATACAAGTCTTAATAATTAGCCAAGAAAGTTGAAATAATTTCTTGTATCTTATGGATCATAATGGAATAAAACTACAAAAGGATAACAAAGCAAACTACAGAATTATTCAAACATATGGCCATACCACTAAAGCCAATCTGCAGATCTTCATCCGAACACTAATGACATCCTTCACCAAACTGAAAAAAGAAAAAATAAATAAAACTCATATAGAAGCACCAAAGACTTGAAATTTAAAAACAGCCAAAACAATCCTGACCCAAAGAGTAATGCTAGAGGTATGACGATAACCAATTTTAAATTAAGCCATAGTATCATAGTAGCTAAAATAGGATGGGACTGTCACAAAAAGAGATATGTATATCAATGGAACAGAAGAGAAAAACCAGAAATAGATGAATGTCACTATGGCAACTTGATTCCCAGCAAATATGCCAAAAACATACATGAGAGAACAGACATCTTTAAATCAATAGTGCTGGGAACAGGATTGTCACATATGGCAGAGTGATACTAGATCCTGGTTTGCCACCATGCACGAGAATCAGCCTGAAGTAGATCAAAGAATGAATCAGTCAATGAGTCAGCCTGTCTGCTCTTGCCTGATGAGGCTTTCTAAAGACACTGTCACCCACTTACCCGAGTAAATCATGGCACCATTTCTTAATCAATCACCATTCTCAAATTTGCCTCCTACTACTTACTTGTAGGTCTTCAGGTATTACCTAGAGGCTGAGGCAGTATAGGCAAAGACACAGTCGAGGGGAAAAGCTCCCTGAGTATGTGGCCTGAAGTTCAAGAATTAATAGCAGAATACAGTGGTGAGGAGCACAAGTTAGATACTAGCACCAGACTTGCTTGAATTCAGCGTTCCTTTGCAACGCTACAGCATGTCAGAGACCTGAACAAGCTTTCTCATGGTTTTTTTTGCTCCATTTCTCATCTGGAAAAGTGGAATAATTATAGTTTTGCCTGTATAATATGTTTGTAATGATTAAGCAGAAGAAATATACACCTAGCAGATTTAGAAAAAAATGGCAAGAACCAGGTGGCGATATAATTCTACCAATTTAGGAGGCTGAAATCTGAGAACCACAGGTCCAAGTCAGGCTGAATTGGAAAGTCTGTGAGACTCATCTCTAATTAATAAGCAAAAAGCCAGAAGAGGAACTGTGACTCAAATGTTAGAGCACCAGCCTTCAGTGGAAAAAGCAAAGGCTTAGCACCCAGGTGCTGAGTTCAAGCCCCAGTTCACACACACACACACACACACACACACACACACACACACACACTCAAGAACAAGGAATAAGTGGCTGGGCTGGGAATGTGGCTTAGTGGTAGAATGCTTGCCTAGCATGCATGATTCCTCTGTACCACATAAACAGAAAAAGCCAGAAATGGCACTGTGGCTCAAGTGTTAGAGTGCTATCCTGAGCAAAAGAAGCTCAGGGACAGTGCCCAGGCCCTAAGTTCAAGCCCTAGGACTGGCAAAAAAAAAAAAAAAGAATGAGGAATAAGTGGCATAGGTGAGCCTTATGAAAATCTAAGCTACTTACTACATGTTACATTAAACTAGCTTTAGAACACAGTGCACTTGGACCCAGCACTCACCCCATAGGACAATGATCCTGAGGCTCTGTGCACTAGGAGGTACCATACTGATATGTTCTGCATCTTTGGATTCCTGCCATTCTCAGCATAGTCATCTTCTGTGCTGAGCAGGTGCATGTGGCTAAGCAAAGAGAAGGACAAAGTTATGTCAGACTCACTGTACTTGGTTTGTAACCTGGAAAGAAAATCAAATTCTGCAATGAAATGGCAAAAGTGAGGCCCAAATTATAGCTTCAAGTTTATATATTATTTAGATCTTTCATTGTGACAAGTTTTCATCTTCACTATTGTAGATGGATGTTTCTTTCTCCCATAAATTCATACTTTATATCATGAAAGTAGTATTTAAAATGGGACTTTAATAGCTAATTAGGAACCTTCATGATGGGATTTGTGCCCTTATAAGAAAAGAGCAGAAGTCAGGTGCTGGTGGATCATGCTTGTAATCCTAGCTACTCAGGAGGCTGAGATATGAGGATCACAGTTCAAAGCCACCCCAGGCAGGAAGGTCCATGAGACTCTTATCTCCAATTAACCAATATAAATCTAGAAATGGTGCGGTGGCTCAAAGTGGTAGAATGGTAGCCTTAAGCAAAGGAGCCCACATGCCAAATTCAAGTCCCACATCTGACCATTGTCTAAGCTAGCCATTCTCCAGTATTTTTTTTTGTGGCTGCTTGAGCTAAGACACAAACTTTGTCATTGCAAGTGCAAAAGACCATCCCATCTTCTCATGGAACTTGCAATGTGTTCATTAGTTGCTAATAGCAGTGTGATCTTGTAGAGTGACAGGGAAGCTATCAATGGTTGAGGGAAGGAACATACAGTCTACATTCCTCAACACAACCACAACTCTGCCAAATGCAATGTGTGTGCTTGTTCTCTTTCTTGATGATGAAAGAAAACAATATATTTGAACATGTGTATTATGCTTATGTATTGTGTTTATTATGTATATGAAAATATGTATTATGCTGTAACTTCCCAAGAACTCTTACTCGGTCTCTCTCTGTCTCTGTCTCTCTGATCTTCTGTTTGTCTCTCTCTCACTCTCCCTGTGTGTGTTTCCATCCTCTGTCTCTCTGTTGTTGCCTCTATCTCTCTGACTCTCTCTGTCAGTCTCTGCCTCTCTGTCTCTCACTCTCTCATACTCACCCTTTCCCTTCTTTGCTCTTGTTCCTTCTCCTCCTTTCTTTCCTTGCTTTCCCTCTTTTTGTCTTCCTTTTCTCTCCCTCCCTGTCTACTGTGACTGTATGTGTGCATGGTGGATATATAAATGTGTATACATGTTCTTTTTTGGTTCAAACACCTGGGTGAAGGTGGGCCAGAAATTAGCAATATCCTGAGATTTCAAAACAATCATACCTGCTAAATGTGGAGATTTCAGAACCAAGGACAGCACTCTGTCCATCTCTTCCACGCCTATAATTACACTACTCTACCTGTGGACGGACGTGATGCCAACAGATTTCCCCCACAGTCATAACAATTAAACAAATCTCTCACTACTCAAAGAAAAAAATAGTACTGGAGCGATGGGTGAGTGTTTAGGTGTGGGGACCCTGGCGGGTAGGTGACTTCAATCCACAGCCATCCTGTCCCTCGGCCGGTTTAGGAGTGAACTAATCCGGGCCTTCGGTTCCGAGCAGCTAGAAAAAGGTCATCTCTCGGGACAACTGGCACAAGCGCCGCAAGACCGGGGGCAAGAGGAAGCCCTACCACAAGAAGCGGAAGTATGAGCTGGGACGCCCCGCCGCCAACACTAAGATTGGCCCCCGTCGCATACACACAGGCCGAGCTCGAGGTGGCAACAAGAAATACCGTGCTCTGAGGCTGAATGTGGGCAACTTTTCCTGGGGCTCTGAGTGTTGTACTTGTAAAACAAGGATCATTGATGTTGTCTACAATGCATCCAATAATGAGCTAGTCCGCACCAAGACCCTAGTGAAGAACTGCATTGTGCTCATTGACAGCACACTGTACCGACTGTGATACGAATCCCACTATGCATTGCCCCTTGGCCGCAAGAAGGGGGCCAAGCTGACTCCTGAAGAGGAAGAGATTTTAAACAAGAAGAGATCCAATGTAGTTCAGTGGTAGAGCATTTGCTCAGCCGGCCCAAGGCTATGGATTTGATCCCCAGCACCACTTAAAGAATAATGAGAAGAGAAAGGAAATGGAGGAGGACTAAGTTCTTGCTTCTTAGCATCTCCTTAAGTGGCTAGCTACCCGCCAGGAGGCAGGTCCTCCCCAGCTCCCTGACCTTGAACTCCAGACTCCAGAACTGTGAGAAAATAAATGTTTGTTGTTTAAACCACACACACAAAAAAAAGAAGAGATCCAAGAAAATTCAGAAGAAATACGATGAAAGGAAAAAGAATGCCCAAATCAGCAGTCTTTTAGAGGAGCAGTTCCAGCAGGGGAAGCTTCTTGCCTGCATTGCATCCAGACCAGGCCAGCGTGGCCGAGCAGATGGCTAGAAGGCAAGGAGCTGGAATTCTATCTGAGGAAGATCAAGGCCCGGAAAGGCAAATAAAGTCATCTACCATCCTTAGCTCATGTAATAAATGTCTTTATTGCCAAAGAAAAAAGAAAAGAAAAAAATAGTACTAATATCTAGCTGATTTGGAGAGGGGAAGGGAAATAACAGAAACAGTGGGACAAAGGGTGAACCAATTCAGCAGTGAAACCCACTACACACTATATTCGAAATGAACTATACAACTTTAAGGGAAGGAAGTCGGGAGGGGGAAAAACAGAGAATGAGGGAGGGGGTAAGACTGTTCAAAAGGAAATGTACTCATTGCCTGATGCATGTAACTGTAGCCCCTCTATATATCACCTTCACAATAAAAATTTTAATTAAAAATAAAAACATGGTATCATAGTAGCAGTGCCTAACCCTTATTAATGTTCAATATATGCAATCATTCTTTATTTTGTTTAATTCTCAAACTGGTCCTGTTGGTATCATGTAGCATTGTATTGTCTCCAATGTATAGAGGAGGAAAAGAGGCTTGCCCAATTCTGGAGGAAGTCAAGAAATTTGTCCCAGATTGTATGGCTAGAAAGAAGCAGAGACAAAATTGGAATCTAAATTAGACTATTATTGTTGTTATTGTTGATATATAGAGATACATACTTATGTAAATAACCCTGTTTGGAAAAAAATTTCTCCAAATGGTTTTTCAGTCTCCTGATTCTTTTCAGGGGATGTTCTCACAAACGTGATTTCACCATAAGACCTTACACTCCACGTGTTCCTTTACCTTGCAATACTGACCATCCTTGAAGCCAACAACATGTGGGGTCCTCCGCAAGGGGTCACATTATGAGGATAAGACACAAGTCTCCCAGTTAGCCACTGAATTCAGTCTTAACCTGTGCATGGTAGAGTTACTATCTCCAATAAGGATGAAACAAGAAGCAGGAATTTTTAAAATTTTTTCTTTATAAAATATTACTGTTCTTCAGAGAATTACTCAGCATTTTATAATGTCTTGAAATTCTTTTTTTGTCTTTGAAAATAAAATGTATTACAGTTGTTCCAACTATGTATATATATTCAAGAGGAAAATTAAACCAAAAGGGAAACTGGCCCATTTTCCACCCCACCCCACCCACCATCTAACCACTCTTCCTCGTGCTCTGTATTCCTCCACTGTCCTTTCTTTGTCACTGCAGCTGGTGAGAGAGCAACACTATTCCCACCTTAAACAAAGAGCTACCATGCATTATCAGGTAAGCATTCTAGGGCTCTAAGTCAACTCTTGTTTCTGGGAAGAATATCAATGTTCTGAGTTTTTATTCAGTAATATTTTCTAGTAAGGGTTTTCCTAACTTGTTGTGGAAGTTATGAGACTGAGTATCAATTATAACCCATAAGTATAAGTAGCTGATTCAACTATATCATAGGAGACGTCACAAATCAGAATTTCAGCTACTACAATTATCAACCTGCTCCTCACTTATCTACCACTAGATGGTACTAAGTGATTCTCTCTCTCTCTCTCTCTCGCTCACTCATCCTCTGTCTCTGTGTCCCTTTAATGCTAAATATGTGAAATAATGTTAAAATGCCCTTTAATGTTAAAATAGATTTGAAGGAAATTTAGAGGGTGACAGAAAACTTTTAAAATGAGTTGTGGCTCCTAAATTTAAATCACTGAAAGAGTTTTGGATTCTATCTCAGTAAAACTAAAAAGGGAAAGCTGCGGCTGGGAATATGGCCTAGTGGTAGAGTGCTTGCCTCATATATTTGAAGTCCTGAGTTCAATTCCTCAGCATCACAAACATAGAAAAAGCCAGCAGTGGCGCTGTGGCTCAAGTGGTAGAGTGCTAGCCTTGAGCAAAAAGAAGCCAGGGACAGTGCTCATGCCCTGAGTTCAAGCCCCAGGACTGGGGGAAAAAAAAGCTATACTAAGTTTTCCATATATGGTTAATCTTAAGAATTCATATACTAGTGGTAGAGTTCTTACCTCGTGTACATGAAACCCTGGTTCGATTCCTCAGCACCACATATATGGAAAAAGCCAGAAGTGGCACTGTGGCTCAAGTGGTAGAGTGCTAGCCTTGAGCAAAAAGAAGCCAGGGACAGTGCTCAGGCCCTGGTTTCAAGCTCCACGACTAGTAAAAAAAAAAAAAAAAAAAAAAAAAGAATTCATATACTTTTTCAACATATTTATACAAAAGCTCTCTGCTTAGGTACAAGTTGAAATTTTCAATTTAGATGAATAGTCTAGACATGCTAGGTTATATAGCATAATATATAGCATAATATATATACATTATATGCCGTACATATGCACATATACAAAACATCACTGAACTTTTGTTCTTTTTGTGTGTCTTTACAAAATCACCTTGCATGATCAGAAAATAACCACGAAGTTGTAACTCCTCCTCTCCTCCTTGGTTATTCATTACTCACAGAAATAGACAATCCTATTTCTAGCTTTTCCATATCTTTACAATACAAAGTATCTAAACAATAACACAAAACGAAGCTTAAAAATCCATTCTTTAACCTGGAGAATATTTTCTGTACTTAATTCAATTTGGATTTCTATTCCACAGAGACAGTTTATAGTACAGCATTTTCTCATCAGAGATTATCTTGATTATCAGAGATTATCTCATCAGAGATTATCTAAATTATCTTGTTAGATAATTTAGAAAACTAAGAAGTAAACAAATCCAGACCAGTAAACATCTACCTCTTAATCCCGGTTGCATCCTTTCAGAGAAATAATCATTCTAGCAAACAGTCTGTAAGTAGAAATGACAAAATAATAATAATAATAATAATAATAATAATAATAATATAGCCAATTCAGATGCCCATTCTGACTTTGATTCTTACTATTCACATGACCCTAGACAAATATCATATGATCTATCTCAGTTGTATCTCAACTGCATGATAGGGTTAATAAAAAATATCTACCCCAGTAAGAATGTCCTTTATCAAGAAAACTAACAATAATAAATGTTGGAGGGGATGTGGCCAAAAGGGAACCCTACTTCATTGTTGGTGGGAATGTAAACTGGTTCAGCCACTCTGGCAAGCGGTATGGAGATTCCTCAGAAGGTTAAACATAGAGCTCCCCTATGACCCAGCAGCCCCACTTTGGGGCATCTACCCAAAATATTACAAACAAGACCACACTAAAGTCACCAGCACAATAATGTTCATTGCAGCACACTTTGTCATAGCTAGAATATGGAACCAACCCAGATGCCCCTCAGTAGATGAATGGATCAGGAAAATGTGGTACATATACACAATGGAATTTTATGCTTCTATCAGAAAGAATGACATTGCCCCATTCATAAGGAAATGGAAGAACTTGGAAAAACTTATACTAAGTGAAGTGAGCCAGACCCAAAGAAACATGGACTCTCTGGCTTTCCTCATAGGGAATAATTAGCACAGGTTTAGGCTAGTCACAGCAGAGGATCACAAGAGCCTAATAGCTATGCCTTTATGAATGCATAAGATGATGCTAAGTAAAATGAACTCCATGTTGTGGAAACGACTGTTATATCACTGTTGTAATTACTTTCAACATGCCATGTGAAACCGTAGCTTCTATTGTCGGTGATCCTCTTGTATCCTCTTCCTGTGGTTGTACCCGTACTGTCACTCTATCTTATCTGAGTACACTGGAAACTGCATATACTGCTATTAGAACTAGGAAAGTGAAAGGGAATATCAAAATTGAGAGACAAAGGATAAAATACAAATGACTCCAAAAGCAATACTTGCAAAACCATTTGGTGTAAACCAACTGAACAACTAACTCATGGGGGGAGAGGGAAAGGGGAGGGGGGGAGGAATGAGGGAGGAAGTAACAAATGTACCCAAGGCCTAATGTATGAAACTGTAACCTCTCTGTACATCACTTTGACAATAAATAAGAAAAAAAAGATTATGAAGGACCTATGGCAAAATAAAAAATCTACTTTAGGATTGAGTGTGGTAGTATAATCCCAGCTACTCAAGAAGTGGAGGGGCTGGGGATATAGCCTAGTGGCAAGAGTGCCTGCCTCGGATACACGAGGCCCTAGGTTCGATTCCCCAGCACCACATATACAGAAAACGGCCAGAAGCGGCGCTGTGGCTCAAGTGGCAGAGTGCTAGCCTTGAGCGGGAAGAAGCCAGGGATGGTGCTCAGGCCCTGAGTCCAAGGCCCAGGACTGGCCAAAAAAAAAAAAAAAAAAAAAAAGAAGTGGAGATAGGAGTATCATGGTTCAAACTTGGCCCAAGCAAAAGGAGGGGACCCTACCTAAAAACAAGCAAAAGGACTGAGTCATGGCTCAAGTGGTTGAACCCTTGCTTACCCTAATTGGCAATCTTCCATAGTGGAGAGGTAGAAGAAGGGTTATCAGGAATCAAATGAAACAATATATATAGCATATATTAAAGTTCTATGAACTTGGACAGAATTGAGAAGTTGGAAGTAGTTCAGCCTCTCTAAGCCTTTCCCTCATCTGTAATTTTGAAGTAAAACTTCCTTTTGTGGGGATTAAATGAGTCTAATATCAGTAACATAGAAGAAGGAAAAATGTTATTGGTGCTGTGGTTCAAAGTGGTAGAGCAGTAGCTTTGAGCTGAAGAGCTCAGGAACAGCATCCAGGCCCACAGTTCAAGTCCCATGACCCACAAAGGAAGAAAGGAAGGAAGGAAGAAAGGAAGAAGAGGAGGGAGGGAGGGAGGGAGGGAGGGAGGGAGGGAGGGAGGGAGGGAGGAAGGATGACAGGAAGAGAGGGAGGGAGGGAGGGAGGGAGGGAGGGAGGGAGGGAGGGAGGGAGGGAAGGAGGGAGGGAGGGAAAGAAAGAATGACATCCAGGAACAATGATGCATGTCTATAATACCCTCTATTCTAGAGGTTGAGGAAGAATGTTCTTAGGCTTCAAGGCCAGCCTTAGGCCTTAGACCATACCAAAATCAATAAAGTAATTATAAGCAACTGTGTTTGTTTTTCAAGGAGTAGTTATCGTGATGCATTTCTGTAAAACTAAATCTCTGTCTTATTTTCTAATAAAGCCCTTAATGACTAAGATCTAGTAACTATTAAAAGTTCCAAGAGGGCAGGGACACAGAGTCTAAAGGACAGTTAAAGATGTGGATGTTTAACATTCTGTTTTAATTTGTTTATGTTACTGCAATGTAACCAGAACTTATTGTTCCCAAGTCCCCCGCTTAAAGCCTGCTACACAAAGGCCCTGTGGAGTCAGTTGGGAACAAATCAAGGAAAAGAAACCAAGTACCATCCCTGGCATGGGATAGTGCAGAAAGAACAGCTGTCAAGACAAAAGATCCAGAAGGGAGAACGCCCATGAACATTAAACTTCCCCAGGATGTTGAACTCAAGGTTCTAATTGTGTGTGAGTTCATGTGTGATCATGTGTGTACAACTGAAAATATTATTCACTGATTCCATATTTGGAAATTCACTTACTTGATTAAAAGTTATTTAGCCTCCACAATAATACTAGTGGAATTTTCTAAATGATTTTGGAGGGCACACATAAAGCAGAGAAAAAAATCTGAGCTCCCTAGAATTCCTGATGCAAGCTAAGATGGAACAAGGCAACATTCTGACCTACTCCTCACACCCTCGTGTTACAAGCAAGTACGTTTAAACTGTCTAGTTTTATGGTTTGCACATTTTGGTACTTGTTTGTTGTTATATTGATCTTATTTGAATCATGCTATCTGATTAAAAAGGTCCTCCCAAGCACAGTACTGAAATCTTGTCTCTGATTCTTTATCATAGGCAATGCTATGCCTTAAGGAAGAAAAATAGATTAGCTATGCTCAGGCAGAATTCCTATTGCCTCCCAGGGTTGAGTGTTAATGGATCAACCATGTATTAGGGTGTCTTTAAACAGAAACACAAACACTGAGGCATTTTACAACCATTAATACCTTAACCTCCAGCTTCGCACTCATGCCACAGGTTGAAAAGCACCACCTCTAGTCCAGGCCAATCTCATTCCTGAGGAACCAACCACCTTTAAGTGTATGAGTTTCCATGCCCCTCTCAGATCAGGTTAAGTTGCTAGGCTGACTCAGAGAACTCAGCAAAATGCAATGCTTAAGATTACAGTTTATTTTTATATAAGACACAACTCACGACTAATGGCAGAATCTATTGGGTGAGGCCTAGGAGAGTCCCAAAGGATATCTGTGCTGTTCAAAACACTTAGGTCATAATGGAAAAGAGAGACACTAGGCACATGCCTGTAATCTCAGAAAGAGGAAAGGTGAAGCAGAAAGGTCAAGAGTTTGAGGCCAGATTATTACATTATGGGTCCTGGGACAGCCTGGGCTATACAGCAATACACTTTATCCAATAATAACAACAAAAAAGGTAAGGAGGGGAAAATGGGATGGTGTGTGTGTAACATTATCTTTCAGCAGAAAGATAATGCAAAATTAACGCAAAGCACTTACGTTCAGAAAGCCTTTTATCCTCAAAAGTCCCAGAGGTTATCAGATAGTGGGATCATGACTGTTTTTCCCAAATTTTAGAGCAAACAAAAGCCTTTACACCTTTATTCACTCTTTATTTTATCCAACAAATATAGAAAAACCTACTAGGGGCCAAGCCATGTCCTTCTTTCTTCCCATAGGGGAAGAAAAGTGTAACATCTTTCTTTATCTGTCATGAAGGCCACAACCGATACTCCAGTAACAAAACAGGCCAAGATTTGAGAAGAGTAACAAATTTATTTACTCAAAAGTGTCCATGACCCAAACAATCTGTCACTTTTTATGTTTAAATTTCATAAAGAATGGACAGCTATGCAGAAATCATGATTTTATAGGGCATAAGATAATGGTAATAGCTATGAGAAAGGATCCAAGAAAGACTTATTCTGATTCTTCTTGGCACTCCTTTTCAAGGAATAGGAAAATGAGGGTGTTCTGACCTGTCGTCAGATAAAGGAGGTTAGGGAATTGCTTTATGGCAAAGGGAAGGTTATGTTCTAGGTTATATTATGGCTGTCTTTAAGAGAGAAGGTCCTTGTTCATAAGACTTTCCCTAAGGAGTCAGAGAAATAGATGAAAGAAGGATAAGAGAAGGTCAGTAAAAGGCTTGATTTCATGGCCCTTCCAATGTTCATCAGTTCTAATAATCTGAATGCCAAAACACCACCATTTGGGGCATAGTCTTCTGAACACCACCAGCAATACCAAAGTAATTGAGCAGCATGAAGGGATGGATGGGATGGAAAATAGACAATAAATAGATAAGAAAAAAGGATGTTGGGGGAGGGGTGAGAGGTTGAGGAGGGAAAGAGGGAGGTAAATAAGTGTGATGAAGGAAAAGCAGACAGTTAAAAATCCCTGAGTTCTATTTCCACTCAGGGAAAAACCTTCAATGACAAGGCTCAGTATACAGAGAACCACAGTGGGTGGAGGGTTACATACATATTCATATGCATGTAAAACTATATGTATATTTACCTATTTACATATGCATATCCATAGCCAACCACAAATTTCAGGTGTAAAATAAGAGAACTTTAAGAAGGGTGGTGCCAGCTTAGCCAGGGAGATAAGAATCATAGAAGTGGCAGATAAGACTGGTAGGCATCTCCATACCGCTTCCCAGAGTGGATGAACCAGTTTACATTCTCACCAACAATGAAGCCACATCCCCTCCAACATTTGTTATTGTTAGTTTTCTTGATAAAGGACATTCTTACTGGTGTGAGGTGGAATCTCAATGTTGTTTTGATTTGCATTTCTTTTATGGCCAGTGAAATAGAACACTTTTTCATGTGTCTCTTGGCCATTCTCATTTCCTCATCAGAGAAGTCTCTTTTTAAGTCTTTAGCCCACTTGTTGAGGGAACTGTTGGTTCTTTGCAGGGTTTTTTTGGAAGAATTTAATTTTTTTTAGTTTTGCATATATTTTAGATATGAGGCCTTGGTCCATTGTACAGTTGTTAAAGATCTTTTCCCAATCTGTAGGCTTTCTCTTTATAATGGGAGCTATGTCCTTTGCCCTGCAGAAGCTCTGCAGTTTGATGTAGTACCATTTGTCCAGCCTTTCTTTGATTTGTAGCATTTCTGGGCCTTTATTAAGGAAGTTTCATCCTTTTCCAAGGAGCCCCTATGACCCAGCAGCCGCACTTTTGGGCATCTACCCAAAAGACCACAAATAAGAACACACTGAAGTCACCAGCACAACAATGTTCATTGCAGCACAATTTGTCATAGCTAAAACATGGAACCAACCCAGATGCCCCTCAGTAGATGAATGGATCAGGAAAATGTGGTACATATACACAATGGAATTTTATGCCTCTATCAGAAAGAATGACATTGCCCCATTCATAAGGAAATGGAAGAACTTGGAAAAACTTATACTAAGTGAAGTGAGCCAGACCCAAAGAAACATGGACTCTATGGTTTTCCTCATGGGGAATAATTAGCACAGGTTTAGGCTAGTCACAGCAGAAGATCACAAGAACCCAACAGCTATGCCCTTATGAATGCATAAGATGATGCTAAGTGAAATGATCTTCATGTTATGGAAATGAGTGTTATATCACTGTTGTAATTACTTTCAATATGTGAAACCGTAGCTTCTATTGTTGGTGATCCTCTTGTATCCCCTTCTTGGGGTTGTACCCGCGCTATCACTGTGCTATCACTGTATCTCATCTGAGTACCATGGATACTGTATATACTGGTATTAGAACTAGGGAAGTGAAAGGGAATATCATAATCGAGAGACAAAGGATAAAAAGACAAAAGAATCCAAAAGCAATAATTGCAAAACCATTTGGTGTTAAACCAACTGAACAAGTCATGCGGGGAGGGGAAAAAGGGAGGGGAGACTGGGGAACGAGGGAGGAGGTAACAAACAGTACAAGAAATGTACCCATGGTCTAACGTATGTAACTGTAACCCCTCTGTACATCACTTTGACAATAAATGAGTAATTTAAAAAGAAAAAGACTGGAAGGCAGTCACAAATTTGATCATTGAAGCTTCTAGAAGTGATAGTAATTTGGATTTTATTCAAATGTAATGGGAAATGAGTGGAAGGTTTGAAGTAAAGAGAGTGAAACAGTTTTGCTTGTATTTTTAACAGTCATTCTTGAGCCGGGCATGGTAGTAGCATGCCTGAAATCTCAGCACTTACGAGGTTGGGGAGGAGAATCACAAGATCCACAACAGCTGAGGGTTACATAACAGGCTGCCTTTAAACAACTCATTTTTGTTGCTAAGTGAAGAGTGCAGTTAAGATGACAGGAGAGAAACATTCAAATAGTGAAGAATACTTTTGAGCAACCCTGGAATGTGAACAAGGGTGATTTGGAGTAGGGTGGCAGCATTGAAGGTGGAGAGAGTGAGAGACAGAAACAGGATGTCGTTTGAAGGCAGAACAAACAAGATTTGCCATTGAAGTATATGGAAAAGGAGAAGTCAAGGAGGGTGCCAAGCTTTGTTGAAGGGACAAATGGGAAATTGATGTTGACTCTCAGTGAGCTGGGATCACCAGGAAGAAATCCATTCTTTTTTCTAGACATGTTGTGAATACTTAGTGCTCTTATGAAGCCCTAATTACTTGGATTGCTAAATGGCTAATGACTTAAAACATGTAAATTACTGTGCTCTGAACTGTGGAAAGATTCAGTAAATATTAGTTAATATTTAGCTACACTCATGATCACAGTGCAAATTCTTTTTTTTAATTTAAATTTTATTGTAAAGGTATCTTACAGAGGGGTTACAGTCACATAAGTCAGGTAAGGAGTACATTTCTTATTGAACACTATTACTCCCTTCTTCATTTTCTCCCACTTTTTCCCCTCTTGGCCCCCCTCCCCCGAATTTGTAAATTTCATTTCTAACATAGCATCTAGTGAGTATCACTGTTAAATTGTTTCACCCTCTATCCCATCATTTCTGTGATTCCCTTTCCCTTCCCTAAATCAGATAAATGTACATATAAGAGAAAGGGTACAGAAATTAAAAAACCAGTGGCAACTGGAAATAAACTAAAGGAGAACAAAGAATAACTGCAAAACAGTTCAATTTAAAAAAACACCTCATGTTCCCATTTCTTGGAGTTCATTTCTATAAGAACCATTTTATATAGTCATATGCACATAGCTATTGAGCCATTGTGATCATCTTCTAAGAATATCCTAGACATATAGACATATTCTAGTTATTACAAATAAGGGACATCATGCAGCCTACCTTTCTTTGGAGTCTGGCTTACATCACTTAATATAACTTTTTCCAGGTCTTTCCATTTCCTTATGAATCACAGTGCAACTTCTAAGTCCATTATTTTGTAAAATAACCACAACAACCAGACCAAAAATAAGGCTAGTTCTTGAGAAAGTAATCCTTCCCGCCCCCCACCCCTTGCTTTAGTGATGTGCTTTCTGTCTAGGTAAAGGTAGAATGTGAAAGCATAGGAATTTCAGCAGACACTAGCAGTATTGGATTTGAAGTCAAGGCCTTGGGCTTGCTAGGCAGGCACTCTACCACTTGGACCACACCTACAGTCCTGGACAACACTAGAGTTGAATGGATAGCTCCAAGATCTTCTCTGTGAGAATAAATGCAATGGCAATTCAAAAGGTTCCTTCATTCGCATTGTTTTCTGTCCTGTGATGCACCATATTAGTTTGTAGTTCAATAAACAATCAAGATAAACACCATCATCACTTTCCCAATAAATCTCCCTCTAGCTCTTCTGATGAACACCTCTTCCAGTTCGCTCAAGGCTAGCACTCTACCTCTTGAGCCACAGTGCCACTTCCGGCTTTTTCTGTTTATGTAGTGCTGAAGAATTGAACTCAGGGCTTCATGCATGCTGGGCAAGCACTCTACCGCTAAGCCATATTCCCAGCCCCTCTTTCAGTTCTTGTTGAAGATAACTCAAAGCCAATTTCTAGCTAGGGAAAATCAAGTCTGTGCATTTGTGCTGTTTCTCCTTTTGAAGAGAAAGAGGAACTTAAAGTCTACAAGTCACTAAAAAAAACAGTATTTGATATAATTGGATTATGGGATTATTGTGAAGTGTTTAGGGTTGTAATGAATATTCTAATATATCTGGTATTCTTATCTCAAATTTATGTCTTTGGGTGTGATTTTTCTAGCTTTCTTTTGATGAAAGATGAACAAATGATGTAGTCTAAAACATTAGGTTTTATAGTCATTATTAAACATGATTGAGTCTAATATGCTAAACAAAAGAGAAAACTGGTCTTCCGAGTTCACCAACACTCTCCCTGGCTGGTGAGAAACCAAAGGATTCAGTGACATGCTGAGCTAAGGAAGGAACCTGAAGAAAGATTTGAACAAGAACAAATGAAGAAACTGAATGATTGCAAAGGTTGTGATCAAATGTACCAAAGACTACCATGTTGTAAAAAATAAAGCATGAGAGTTGAATGTCATATTTGACAGTAAAGAGGTCACTGATGACCTTAACAAGGACTCTTTCTATTATTAGAGTGGTGTGAAGTAGAGGTCTTGAAAGCCTGATTAGAGTGAGTTAGTAGGGAATGGGAAGAACTGGAAGAAATAGAATTTTGCTGGTAAAGGAAGAAATGAGACGGTAGGCATAGGGATGAGGGAAAATTCAGTAAACTATATTTAATGGAGATCCTACAGAAATGGAAGAGCTTACATGTACACTAATGGGAATGATATAGTGGAGGGGGGTGAATTCAAGCTGAGGAAGAGAGAAAGGGAAATTACAACATGTGATGTTTAATGTGTGACTGTACTGCATGCATCTAAGGGCAATCATAGAGGTACTGACTACGTATAGAAACTGGCAGTGTTTATCCATTAAAGTGGTAAGAAGGAAATCAATGGACCTAAAAAGAGGAAGAATGGCAGGCTTGAAGGTGAGGTGATGTAATTTGATCACTACCATTTTCTTAGCGGAAAAAGTAAATAAAATGGATTAAGAGAGGCTGGGGATGAGGGATGAGGCAAACGGAGCCAGCTTTCTGGAAAATGATGGAACAAAGTGACTTGGGAAGGAGAGTAGGTCTGCCTCACAGAATTCAGAGACTACTTGGGAGTTTAACATTAAATGTCAATCCTAGTTGACTGGATGTAATTTTCTGCAAAGATGTTCAGTTACAGAGTGAGTGGGAAGTTGAAGAAAGTCAGGGTTCTAGTTTTCCAATTGAGAATAATGGAAAAAATTGGGTGAGGAAGTTGTGTGACTGGCTGTATGGAAGTGTCTAGAATGGGGAACTTTGAAATTCAAGTTGTGCAAGAACTAAAAGGACATAAGATGATTAATAATGAAAAGGGAATCCTGATGGGTAAAGAAAAAGAGGTTGGCTTATACCAAAAATGAGAAGCTAAAAGTGTACGAGGTAGTGTAGGATGGTAGCCACTGATAGTATAATGTCTAGGACATTCCCCAATGAGTAGTGGCTAAAGTTGAAGGGAGAACAAAATCATTGGAAGTGAACAGATCAGAGACTGAGAGGTTAAGGTTTTGGGAAAAATAAAGGTTTCTTCTAGCAACACAAAATGAACTAATACATATCCTCTGGGAAACACAAATGTGAAATACATGGGAAAGGGAAATAGTAAAGTGAGCAGGCATTCCTAGTAGTACTGACAGGAAAAAAAAAAAAGGAAGAAAATGACAATGGAATAATGTGAAATTCTGATTTAAAAAATCAGAAATCCAGCCAAATTAACAATAGCATATCCAACCTCAAATGGTATTTATAAGTCAGTAACCTTTACCTCTAAAACTGAATCAAAAACATTCAGTCAGTGAAAAAAGTGTTAGAATAGGAATTCTTACATAACTTTTGTCATAGAAGTGATAGTTTGCACTCACTTGGAAGAAAAACACTAACACCCAGTTTATCACCAAGATCATGAATAAGACTGCTTGGAATAACAAACCACTATGACACAGTAACTTAAAATTGAAGAGGGCAACACTGTTGTACTAGGCCCTGCCTACTGAATAAGGGTGGAAACCTGGATGAAAGACAAGACAGAATCAAGAGATTTTAAGATTTGCCTATGCTTGTCCTGTTGCCTTTGCTCTCATCCTCAGAATTAAATATCCAGTCTCACTTGTTCTGACATTGCTACTTGAAACTCTGGGCCATAACAAAACTAGACTTACCTTTCTAGTTCTCCATGTGAGTTGACCTGAGGCTAGAGCATGTGGCTGATGATCATATGACCTCCTTTTATCACTGTCCTTCAGTGTCTTGCCAAACTAACCTTGAATTTGGCAACAATAACAAATTTGAACATTGAAACCTCTTTGCATGTTTTCAGCTGCTCTTGGACCTTCACTATATACAAACTTCCTGGATAGCCTACTGAAAAACAGACATCATCCCACACACCATCCCACACATACTAGCTGACTAGCCTATTGATTGTAGAGATGTTCTGACAAGGATTAGCAGAAACACCCCACCAATCTGTTGAGGTATATAATAGTTATTTAAGCCACTTGCATTTTGAAGTGCTGTACAGCAATAACTGCTGACCAAGTGACTAAGCGGGTACACTGCTGGAGTTGCTTTCTCTCCTCTAAACATAACTTGGATGGCAGAGGGCCAACAACAATATCAAGCAGACAATGGAAATTATGGTCAATAAATATGCTAGTACTTCCTTACCACAAAGATGAACTGTATCTAATTCCCATAAACTGTCTTATTTTACTTAACTTTATGTTCTTCAGAACATAGAGATAATGGTTATTCTTCCATAGGCTTACAAATGTCTACACAGCTTCCACATCCATCCCTTCCCTGTGCCTGTCCTATGAAAGCAAATGTAGTAAGAAGGGTAAAGGCTTCCCCAAAGTGGAGTCAGGAGATCGCAAGAGAAATGCATCTGCCTAAGAACCACACCGCAGAATGTTCCAGCATGATAAGCAACGGAAATCAGTATCCATAAACCTTCAACATCTCTCACTTGTGAGTACACTAATTAACTCATCAATCAGAATTAGTTTATGCTTTAGAATTTCTGCCCAGCCAATGAACTACCTCTGAAAACAACTTTTTGTGGAAATCCCCTATTTAAAAACAAACCCTCTATTGCATTTACCTTACAAGCTATTCAGAACTGTCCTAATTCAGTGTAGAGGTTGCAATTTTTTTTCAAAACAAATGTTATTTGACTTGTATCCATATTTTAAAAAGATTCCAAGCTACTTTGCAAACAATAACAATCTTAAGGGATGCAGATTTGTTCAGTATGCACAAGGCTCCTCAATTCCATTCCTGGCACCATCAAACTAACTTTTTTTTTTTTTTAACTTCCCAACTCCCTTTAGAAACAGACTTCGTTTTAATCCTATCCAACACTTTGCAGGCCAGCTGAACCAATTGTACCATATCATCAGTGGTACAATTATACCCAAAACATCTCTAGAATGTTTAGATGGCAAATGCACATTTTAGCCAGCAAGCATATATGTAGAACGTGTTTGTCTGCTGCTAAAGTACAGTCATCATGAACACAGAAAAAAAAGGGCACTGGCATCAATAACAGAAAATGACAACTCTATCATTACCAAAACTTAGTGCAGAAGGCAGTTTGAAGTTTTAACACCTAATGAACTCTTCCTCCCACTGAAAATTATTTTATCTGCTGGCAGCATTGTTTCAAATTTCTTTCTCAACTGCCAGCTCTCTTTTCTGTCAAGCAGCAATAGCTAGGTCTCTGGTCAAAGTGGTCCAAATTCCACTGTACTTTGTCTATCAAGGAATTTTCTGAAACTCATGCTCCTTCAAGCGTGGTTTATATACATCAGCAACATCTCAGATGCCATCTAGGCTTGTTTAATTGGAATATACATTTAAACAACAGCCCTGATTATTTTCATGCTTAAAAATGTCAAGTGTTTTCCCACTTCAGCTTTTAGTCTTTATATTTGCCATAACTTGGAGACAATGACAGTGAGGTTCATTATTTTCAGAAGCACCCAGTGTTAAGGGGGAAAAAAAAATCCACAAAGTATTGACTTGCCTATGCATGCACAGAAACCGGGAGAGAGGGATTCACTGTGACCTCCCATTCACTCTCCATTTTACACCCTCTCCACAATCCTGTTGGTAATGTTGAACATCATAGTTCCAATAGGATTTTTCCTACCACTTGCACGTATTTTTCCCTACCCAGTCAGCATATATCTTGAGAAACAAGTACTGGAAAGTACTCAACTTTCTTAATCTCCAAACCTGAAGGAATTGTGTGGTAAAGACCTTGTGTTTGGCAGTGCCTTTGTTTCTGCTCAATAACTTCGTCATTAAGTAGCCAATTCAAGCAATTTTAAACACATGCAAAAACATCTTACCCACTTAAGCCTCAAAATTATAGCATATATTTTCAGTGAGCTCAATTTATTTCCTCCAGTCACCTCTCCTACTAGGTTAATGCTAAAGACTAGTTCATATGAAAGAAACCATACAAAACCGTTTATATACTTGACTATTTCCAATGTGTCTGCATCGTTCTATAAACACCTCACCTTTGAATTCCTAACAACTCCTACAGTTTTTGATATTTAACACCACACACAAATATTTGTTGATTTCAGTAGGTTACTTTTAAACTACCTTGAGTTTGTTAGCATGCTGTAATTAAAAAAAAAAAGGTCCAATGCAAAACATTTTAATAGGTTGTCAAATATACAGTTATTAGAATTATCTAAATATCACTTATAAAATTGGTATATCACATTAGATGATTCTACAAAATAAAAACACAAATCACACATTGACAGTAACCCCTGCAGTCCAAGAATATCCCCCCATCAATAGCACAAATTACAAAAACAGGTAAAAAACAAAATGACAATAGACATTTAAACAGAAGTAATTGACTAAATACATTCAAGTACAAGAAATTTAGCACTGCTGCTTAAAGTCACTAGTAACACAATTTTAGGTGCGATTTCACATGCTTTCAAAAACTTCCAGTACAGTTCCCATAGTAAAGTGTCTCTGTGCACGCCATGTTTATCTGTCGGTTTGTAATACATCACTTAAGACCATTTCACCTCAAATTAAACAATTTATCTTGTAAGTGAACACCAGGACAAAATTTAACCACAAAATAAAAAAAAATTAAATTAAATTTTGAAGACAGACATCCTTGTTTCATTATGAGTACTATTTCCTAGTGGAGAATACACAAAAACAAAAGATGGTGCTCCAACCTTCCTAAAATATTAATAACATTTTATAGTGCAATCATTCTAGTTAAAAAGTAATTTCATATCCATTGCCCAATTTAAAATCAGTGATTTGAAGATAGGATTGAGGCCTAAAGTATTTGTACCAAGTTGTAAAACACAATTTTTAAGTTTGCAGTCAATTTGCTTGTGAATGTACAATGGGATGTGTTTCACAGTAAGTTTTATACACTTCTGTGGAGGGATAATGTAAGTAAATGTACCATTAGTAGCAAGAAAGCAAAAAAGTAAGGCTTTTTTATGGTATTTATAACTACTTCAACTCAAGTCAATGGAGGCTATCACTCTGGAAAGGATTGTTTCTAACATTGCATCTTCCTTAATACTTAGGCTTTACCTTTAATTCTGAAATGCAGATTTCTCTATTGCACTATTTTAATTAAGTCCTTAATCTCACTCTACCTAGATGGGATGCTGGAAATAGCAGAGCCTTGTCTGCTCATCCTGTGTGCTGGGACTGGGTGGGGGTAAAGATGCTTGGCTCGTGGTAGACATCCAAACTAAGAAGTTGGGACTCCAAAGCAATCCACTTGTTTTCTCAGAGCAATTCTAAGCAATTGCTACCTTGTCAAATAACCAATTCTTAAAAAAGAAATGTATGTTTCCTGGGCTACTAAAACATGACAGGATACTGAAGCTACCACAACAAAATCAAGGTTAAAGGCACTGGATAAGGTAGATAATCACAAAGCACTGTAAACAATTTGTAAAGCAAATCAAGTTTTAAATACTAGCCTCTAAAAGAAAATGGTACTGAAACAATAGCCAATGACTTCAAACAGTGGACACAATTCCTATCATTTCACAATAAAATTCTGGCATTGGTCTAGTTTTCGTTTATCCTACGCCCTTGAAAAAGTTTTCAGTTAGAAAAATTGCAACTAAGATAATTCCTTTCTTTTTCAAATGTTATAAACTTGGTAGAGTTTATATGCATGATGTGCAGAATGTATGTTGGAAATCATAAAGTACAAAATTATTCTAATCAAAATTCAGAAAAAGTTTTACTCATTTGATACCATATAAGTCCACAGTAGCAAACTATTGCATGGAGAGGCATAGTAAGAACAATCTTTCCAGACACAAAACAGAATCACAAGTCCTGATTGGAGTATCACAAGCTCCATGACAGAGCCATTTAATATACACGCTCTCATAACTGTTTCTTGAAAACTATTTAAATAAAATATTTATTACTGATTTTAATTTACTTAAATCTATGCAACTTCCATCCATATTAAAATATGTTAATGTAAGTATTTTTATAAAACTATTTTATAATTTAAAATTTTGAGAAATGTATTCACATCCACAGTTTCTTAAAAGTCCTTTTTATGAGCACATGCCACACAAAAAAGACACTAAAATCATGTTTGACGGGAGGGGGGAGAAGAAGGATTAATAATCCTATTGTTTCTTAAATAATGTTCAAATATCCTTGGTAAATAGTGATTACTCATCCTACAGTGGTAAATTTAACAAAATCTTCAAACAGGACTACATAGTAAAATAGTCACATGTATACTACATCAAAAATATTAGTTACATGTAAACTTACTTAAAAAGTAACATTAAGATGGGCATTGGAAAGCAGTTATAAAAAATGTAAACAAAAAGAATTAAAGGTTAAACCCTTCCCTGAAAAATAAAAGTATGTCATTTTTTATTATAACAAAACATGATCTATCACAAAAGTTAAGACAGTGATTTTACAGAAATGTATTTCCAAAGATTAGATGAAGAAAACCGGGAACTGATTTATTGAGTTAAACTTTTCAAAGAATCTGATGAAATTTTATTAAATTTGTTGTACATAGGATGAAAACATCCCATGAAAACAGCCTCAAGAATCCACATAGTATTTATTGCATGAAGTTCAGAATTTCTGGACCAGTAGCCAAGTAATGACAACAACAACAAAAGTCCATAGTATAAGAAAAAGGGAAACTGAAATTTTCTATTTATTCATTCCCCTAAAGCAAAAAATATATGTATCTATAGTTAGTACTCACTTAGGCAGTAAAGAAAACATAAAGCCTCTATGGAAAACACTTCATAGTGATTCCAAATAAAACATTATAAAATACACATGAATTTTAGAGTCATTCCAGTTTAATAGTCTTACTAAACATAGAACTCACAGAGCATTTATTTACTTGGGTGTTTTCTTTGCACTCCAGGTATTTGCAAACTGCCCTCAGAAAAGGCTAGAAAGGTAAGACAAACTTAAATTCCTTCAACATTACAAAAAATGGCACTTGTAATCAAAACTTGAATGTAAGGGAAAAAGAAGAAAAAAGTAACAATGTATAACTACCTTAATTTCAAATTTTAATGTTTTCATTGACAATTAATTTGAAAAGGGTAGTGGGTGTGAAACAAAGGTAGTATTTATAAATCAAGTTTTTCCAAGAAAAATAGCATCACCTTTTGCCCTGCCAGCAATTAAAATTAAAATTCTTATGCAGACTACAACATACAACCTTTACTAAAGAGTAAAACCGAAGCACAGATTTAAGTATGCACCAAAGTCTACATTATGCATTAATTGCTACATGGTACTTCTGACAATTTACCCAACTGTATGTTGCTTAATTGAGTTCTAAGAAACACTATTTTTAACAACATACATTTATATTATTGCTTAACTGAATAGGGACATAGAAATACATGCTTGAAAGGGCAAATTTTTAAAATATTAAATGATAAATAAAAAGCTTCAACCACCCACAGCTGACATCTCAGTTTAAGAAAAAAGTATTATACTATTTATAATACTTTTCACAATGTAGTAAGTAGATTCCAATTTTGTCATTAAATAAATGAACTTACAAGAAAAACACATTGTTGCTTGCAAATAACTTCTTTCTTCTTCTAACTCTGATAAAATAACCAGTGCCCCGGCCTTCAGGATTTTTGTTGTTGCTGCCAATTGTGGTAAGATTTTTCATGAAGTATAATGACTTGAAATATGTACAGACATTGAAAACAAAAGGAAAACTTGCTTTTGGAATGCAACAATTCGGAATCATTTCACTAAGAAGCACCTTTTAATATGCTGGTCTGAACTTTTAATATAAAACCCTATTTTTGAAGTAGAATTTTCTCCAGTCTTAGCATTAAACATCCAATATTGAGGATATTAGCCTGTGCTTTGTAGATATTTAAAGGTGTTTTGATGATGGAATAGTTTAAATATGGCTCATTGTCAGGGTTGGGTGGACAGAGATTTCATGATAAAATTGGCTACAGAAAGCTAAAGAAACTCGTAATGGCTGAACAATGATTTCCATTTTGCTTGAGCCAAACAGATGTTGTTTAAGTCATGTACCACGACATTCCCTATTTAATATTCCTCTTTCTTTATTCTTCATAGTTTTCTAATGAACCTATTAGTATTCCTGAGTAAGATTATAAAAAAGTTAACCTTTCTACCAAAAGTATAAAGACAAATAAAATCTCGACTCACAATACAAATTTTTACATAGCATCACAGGTGCAGAAATGACTGCTGTTCTTCATTATGATTGGTCTATCCTTAAAAGACTGAGGCAAAAGATTCAATTGTCTAGAATACTTCTAAGTACAGTAATTAAATGTTTTAGACCATAAACATATCCCTCATCTACTGTGTTGCTAGGGAACACGTGAGCAAAATCTATCATTCGCACTTCTACTTCTGCAATCTCTTGGCAACTAACGGGAAGGTGATAGAAAACTTTCTCCAGCTGGGAGAGTACATTTCCATTTAAATGTTCCTGTGACATGCTTTTCCACCCATTGTCCTGCTCCCTATTTTCAACTTTCAATGAAGTCTGACTGTGATGTTTTTTTGAATACATTTTTCTGTGCCGAGCATAGATCTTGGATAAACTTTTGCCTACTGAAGACTCTATTTTTCCATTTTCTGTGGAATTTAAAACATGAAAGTTATTATTGTACTCCAGTACGTCTGTATCTGATAGTTGTCCTTTGGATAATATCTTTTCTGCCAAAGTTCTGTCATTTGACTTTGTTGTTGTAGGTGGCTGAGATGAACCTTCATATACAAACAATAATGAGCTAGCATAGAAGTTAAGCTGCTTCTGGTTTTCAAACCACTGCAGAATCTTCTCAATCTTCTGAATACTGGCTGCAATGGCATCTTTTCTTAAGCAGAATCCATTATGAAAAAACTTGGAGACTCCTGAGGTACAAAATGTTAGGATTAGAATCACATTATAAAACAGCTGCTAGGCAGAAAGTGAACTCACAATCTATAAAATTCTCCAATGATGGGGTTGAGAATATGGCCTAGTGGCAAAAGTGCTTGCCTCATATATGTGAAGCCCTGGGTTCGATTCCTCAGCACAATATATATAGAAAACGGCCAGAAGTGGCGCTGTGGCTCAAGAGGCAGAGTGCTAGCCTTGAGCAAAAAGAAGTCAGGGACAGTGCTCAGGCCCTGAGTCCAAGCCACAGGATGGGGGCGGGGGGGGGGGGGGGGGGGAGGGTGTGTGTGAAATTCTCCAATGATTTCCTCATCATCTCAAAATAAATGAATACCTATTTCTAGAATTTTAGTTAGGAGAAATTTAGATCACAACTTAATTTTTAGTTAAAACTTATTAGAGAACATTTAAATGACAGTAACAAAGTTTTATTCAGATAAAAAAGACAGGATAAAAAGAAACTTACAACTACAAACAAGCAGTTTAACTTGCTGTGTATTCTTAAAAAAGTGATTTCAAAATTTGCTCCATTCTATAACTGAAATTTTGTTTGAACTCAAAGCCTCCCTCTTACTAGGCTGATACTCTAATATCTGAGCTGCCTGTAACCTTTTACCTGAGACTGGGTCTCAACTTGCCACCAAAGTGCACAGCTGAGCCAGGTTTCCCCTATTCTGTCAGTGCTGAAGTGACAGAGGCATGCTATTGTGCCCAGCTACGGATTAAAGAAAGAATCTTGCAAACTTTTCTGCATAGGCTGGCCTTAAAACTTGATCTCGCCCAGGACTCCCAAGTAGGATTACAAGTGTAAACTTTCAGTACTTGGCTTTAAATTGAGACTTTTAAATGTACAAATCTATCTGATTTGGGGCCTCTTTAAAAATTGTGCCTTAAAGTGTTACCATAGATTGGAAATTCTGAGTAAATACAATGTGAGGTCTGCTTGTAAATAACCTGTTCCTGAACATTAGGACAGAAATTTGTAAGAAAAACTTGGCTGGGTGCTAGTAGCTCATGCCTTTAATCCTAGCTACTCAGGAAGTAGAGATCTGAAGGACAGCAGTTTTAGAGCCAATCTGGGTAAAAAAGTTAAGAGAGAATCCACCTCCAAACCAACCAGCAAAAAAGCCAGGCTGGAGGTAGAGTGCCAACTGAGCAAGGAAGCCAAGCAAGCAAGGCAAATAAGCACTAATTCCTGAGTTCAAGCCCTAGTTCTAGGAAAATAGTTTTGAAAAGTGATACCTTGTTTGAAAAGTACATTGAAATAAAAAAGGGCTAGAGATACAGTTCAAGTGGTAGACTGTCTGCTTAGCAAATACAATGCCCTCAGTTCAAACCCCAGAAACTCAAAAAAGAAAAAAACAAAAATACCACTTTAATGACAAACTTTAATTTCAGAATTAAGCTAGACAGTTGGTACACAAATGTTTATACACATACATACATACACACACACACACACACACACACACACACACAATTGGTGCTGATTCTGGGGCTTGAACTCGGGGCTTGGGTACTGTCCCTGAGCTTCTTTTGCTCAAGGCTAGTACTCTATCATCTGAGCCACAGAGTCACTTCTAGTTTTTCCTGATTAGTTTTTATTGAGTTAAGTGTCTCACAGACTTTTCTACCTGGGTTAGCTTTGAACTATACAATCCTCAGATCTCAGCCTCCTGAGTAGCTAGGATTACAGAGGCAGAGAGAGAGAGAGAAAGGGAGGGAGAGAGAGGAGGAGAGAGAGAAAGGGAGGGAGAGGGAGAAGGAGAGAGGGAGGGAGGGAGGGAGAGAGAGAGAGAGAGAATACACCAAATATTTTATCCAAGGTGTCCTTCCTCCAAAGTCCATATGCTGAAGTTTGGTCCTATTAAGAGGTGATACCAGGGGCTGGGAATATGGCCTAGTGGCAAGAGTGCTTGCCACGTATACATGAGGCCCTGGGTTCGATTCCTCAGCACCACATATACAGAAAATGGCCAGAAGTGGCGCTATGGCTCAAGTGGCAGAGTGCTAGCCTTGAACAAAAAAAAAGAAGCAGCCAGGGACAGTGCTCAGGCCCTGAGTTCACAGCCTAGGACTGGCAAAAAAAAAAAAAAAAAAAAAAAAAAAAAGAGGTAATACCACCTTTAGGAGGTGTACCTAGAAGGAAGTTAGGTCATTGGGGTATGCCCTTGGAAAGAATTTTGGGACCTCCTCCCTCCTCTCTCTCTGCCTCCTGGCCATGCTAAAAAAGAGAGTTGCTTTCTTCTACAGTGTACTCCTAACATGACATACTATGCTGCCAGTTAATTCAATCAATTGGGCCAACTGAGCACAGGATAAAGACAGACGTCAAAATAAACATTTCCTATGTTTAAAATGGTCATTTTAGGGATTTTATCACAGCAATGGAAAGCTGGATAGCACACATATTAATCGAAAATTGAAAATGTAAAAAACATGGGTGGTGCCATGGGTTTGTACTAGAAAGTAAAGATTATGACTGATCTAATTTTGGAAATATAAATTTCATTTTTCAAGAAAAGATTTATATATAGGTCATGCACCATGGCTGATCCCTATAATCCCAGTTTAGGGGACAAAGATCAAGGAGGATTTTAGTTTGAGGCTAGACTAGACAAAAACTCATCTCAACCAATTAAGCTGTTTGTGGTAGTATGTACCTACCACTCCAGCTACAAAGAGGATGCAAACAGGAGCCTCTAAGTCCAGGCCAGCCATTGGAAAAAAAACATGAGGCTCTTATTTAAAATAACTAAACCAAAAAGGACTAGAGACAGGACAGTACTTGCCTAGCAAGCACAATGCTCTGAGTCCAAACCCAAGTACCAATTTAAAAAAATGTTTATCACAAATTAAATCACTATTTTAAAGGAGAATTAAAACTGAAGCAACTTTAGCATTAATACCTACCATCTTTTATAGTTTCTTTTGTTAAGCTTCTTCCATAGTGCTGGTTTTGTGTCTCATAGCTATCTGAGTGAACATGATAAACCTGTCGAAAAAAAAGCAGTGTCTATTAAAGAATTAATACACTGATTACTGAATTAATCTGGCAGAGTAAAGTGTTTAATATGGCATCTATTTATACAACTCATCTTAATAAATTTGAAAAAAATCACAGTCCTATCAATACATGCACTTAACTCATTTAAGATCTACTATTGATAAAAAGTCCCTATAACATAAGGAAAGATGGTTATTTCCAATAGGATAAAATTATTATTTCAAACCAGCAAAAGTTAGCCTTCCGTTTAAGGGGGGAAGGTAAGGAAGTGTTTTTCTTTTAAAATAAAAAGTAAAAAACTTCCATAAAAAAGTAGATTCTATCATCATCAGTATTATTAAATAATATTATTTTGAAGTTAATAGCAAATACAAACACATAAGAAAATAAATAAGAGGTCCAGGCATGGTGGTTTAATCTGTAATCCTAGCTACTCAGGCCGAGTTCCAGAAGATTGTAACTGGAGGCCAACCCAGACAAAAAGTTAGCAAGACCTCATTGATAACCAAGCTGGGCATTGTGGCTCAAATCTGTAATCCTAGCTACTCAAGATGTGGAGATGATGAGGATCCTGATCCAAAGCCACACTAGGCAAAAAGTGAGAAATACTGTGAGAAGCAACTGAAGCATAAAGAGCTAGGAGCATGACTCGAGCGTATAGCATCTGCCTAGCAAGCAGGAGACCCTAAGATCATAATCTAGTAACATAGATAGATAATCATTTAGAAGACAGAATTATCATTCTTTGTAGGTAGTAGTAGTTGTATATTGGAAAATCAACTAAAAAAGAATACAAAAAATAAAAATTGAAATAAGGGCTAAGTAAAATTAGTAAACAAAATATTTCAAATAACAAGTTAGAATATGTAGAAGGTCCCATTTACAAATGCAACAAAAAATGAGACAGAAATAAAAGCAAATAAACATAAGCTCTTTAAAACATTTCTAAGATATACACCCATGTTCACTAAGAAGATTCAACATCATAAAGATACTAATTCTATTTAAGTTAATATACAACTAAAATGAGATTATAAAAAGCCAACAACATTTTTAAAAATCAAATAAGCTAATTCTAAAGTTCACACACAGGTGTGGTAGCACATTTCTGGAGTATCAACTACTCAGGAGGCTAAGGCAAGAGGATGGCTTGAACCTAGGAATTTGAGACCGGCCTAGGTAATTTGTCTTTAAAAAAGACAAAGAAAAATATGCAAGTTCACACAGAAAAATAAGAAGAGCCAGAAAAAAATTGAAATAAAAGTAAAAGGGAAAGATTAACCTTATTATCCTACCACATATTAAAATACATTTGACTCAAATAGGTAAAACAATGTAGAATGTGATAGGATTTTAAGTCAGTAGAAAAAAATGCCTGTGTTGTCAGTCTGATTAGTGGGGATGGGAAAAAAATACCTCCCCCTTCCTGAAAACATGGAAGAATTCTAGAATAACTAATAATCAGAGAAGGTAGTTCTTAACAAAAACTCAAGGCATTTTCACCCCATTCAGAATGCTTTAAGCATACAGAAATCAAAATACAAACAAGGAAAAGGTAAGTAAAATTTATATAACACATGCAGTGTATGCTTATACTTAAAATAACAAAAAATAAGAAGAATTCACAGAAATCAAACAGGCCTCAAACTTAACAGGAGCATATCCCTTGCACTTCAATGCACCAATCAAAAATGTCTCAGACACTGCCAAATGTATTCATGGGGGCAAACAGTGCCCCTGCTTGAAAACCTCTGCTCTATGCCAATATTTACCAGTTATAAATGCAGATGCACAGCCCAATTCTCATTTAAAGATTTATCCCAAGTATGTACTAGCACACTGGTAGAATAAAACAGATCTATAGTTACTCACTGCAACATGACTCATACTAGTAAAAGACTACAAACAAAAGATAAATCTCAAACTCTTTACTATACTGAAAAAGTTCAATAAAACCATTTTTTCCACATAAACATAAAACCTATTTAAGAAGAACAATTTCTCAGCTGGGCATAGTAGCACAATCCTGTGATGAAAACACTAGGCAGGCTGCGAAGGCTCTTTAGGATGCCTGTCTTTTGAATACAATGGTGAACATTACATTGAGCTATAAGAATACCACTTAAAAATGCATTTTCTCTATTTTACTTGAATATGTTTAAAGAGGATTCTACGGCCAGAGAAATTTGTTCAGTGAAAGAGAACATGCTCAACGTGAACATGGCCACTGGTTTCATGCTCAGCACTGCAAAACATGATTAACTAAAATAAAAAGAGGATTCTGAAAAACTCACCGTTCTGTTATTCAGGAATCTCATTATCTGAGTCAAATTAAATCTGAACTTCAAGCTCACATATATACCGAAAAAGTTAAATCTTTCTAGTTAAATCTTGGGTTTCTCCAACCTCTCCTATTAATTCTTATTTAGTAGTGAAGATATTTATAAAACAAATATTATACTCCCATCCTGAAATCATATATATGCATAGTCAAAATAAAGGCTGTAACGATTTTTTTATTTTTTATTTTTTGCCAGTCCTGGGCTTGGACTCAGGGCCTGAGCACTGTCCCTGACTTCTTTTTGCTCAAGCTAGCACCCTGCCACTTGAGCTACAGCACCACTTCTGGCCGTTTTCTATATATGTGGTGCTGGGGAATCGAACTCAGGGCTTCATGTATGTGAGGCAAGCACTCTTGCAACTAGGCCATATTCCCAGCCCTCTAACGATTTTTAATGGTAGAGAGACATGCTATGGCGAACAGAATGAGCAAAAGCAAGCTCTAAATCCTACCTGTTGATAAATCTGAAGTGTTACTATCTCATACTATCACAAAGAAAGGAAATACAAAAAAAGATTTTGACAGTATGAACAACAGAGAGAAAAAATAATCATCATTCCCTTTAATCAGGAATCAGTGATTGTGAAAGATTAACTTCTGTATATTTCTAAAGAACTAGAAGTAAGGATTTTGGACATTCTTACCACAAATAGTAAATACCTGAAGAATAATCATGTTTACCATGATGAGAACATTACATTATATGTGTGTATATGTATACATATACATATGTGTATATACATATGCATATGTATGTACAAATGTACACACATACATATATATACACACATTGAAATATTACAGGTACCCCATGTATGTAAAAATTTTTTGTCTGTTAAAAACACATGTAAAAATGTCAATCCAGGGGCTGGGAATATGGCCTAGTGGTAGAGTGCTTGCCTTGTATACAAGAAGTCCTGGTTCAATTCCTCAGCACCAAATATATAGAAAAAAAAAAAAGCCAGTAGTGGCACTGTGGCTCAAGAGGTAGAGTGCTAGCCTTGAGCAAAAAGAAGCCAGGGAAAGTACTCAGGCCCTGAGTTCAAGCCCCAGGACTGGCCAAAAAAAAAAAAAAAAAAAATCAATCCAAAGAATTGTGAGTAAAACAACTTTTAAACTACAAAGACTAAAACAAGAGGAAAGTTAAAATAAACCGAGCCAATACTACTAAATTGAGCAAAAGGAGTAACCAAAATTTCTCTTCAAAATAAAAGGTCCAGCTACTGTCTTGGCGTTCAGTCATTTATTTGCTTATCACTTACTGTGTACCAGGAACGGACAGTAGCCATTCATGAGTGAGCAAAAGAGAAAAGTTTTTGCCCTCACAAAGTTTACATATTCAAGAAAAAATACTATCTTCTGATATATTAGCATTATGATAACATCTGTAATTTTCAAAGGCAAAACATATAAAGAAAAATGTCTGTATTATGCTAATAATCACTCTTACCCTCATGCCAAGCACCAAAAATCCAATCTCTTCCATTAGTGGGTACTTGCTGACCTGCTGCTGAATCTTCTCAGAAGAGGCGAAAGGATCATAGCTTTTTCTCCCTATCTTTACATCCATTATACAGGGCTTAGTAAATTTATGGGTCACATCTTCCAGTTTTAGGTATAAGTCTGTAAGTAAAGAAAAACAGTAATTAATGACAGGCAGACATATTACTATACAAATATCACAAAGACAAACAAAATAAGGAAATTCTAGAAAAGAAAAACTTGAAAACCTAGTGAACAATTATTATTGTACCTTAAAAAAAGACCAACAAATGTGTAATATGCATAAATATCACACTGAAATTCTTACAGGAAGTGAATAATATTCAACCATAAGCAACAGGTATTAAGTAGATAAAAGGTTTCCACAGATGTTAAGAAGGTCGGGTGGGGGTTCAGGAATGGAGAAAAGAAGGGTAAGCAAATGCAGTTTTTGTATTCAATATATACTATGTTAAAAAATGAACTATGTAACTTGTGTGTATGAATGGGAAGAGTAAAATAGGGGAAAGCTAAGGAAGGGGTGAAAGCATTGTTCTCATAACCTAACTCATGAAACTGTAACACCTCTGTACAACTCCTGAAAAATAACTATTGAAAAAAAGAAGGCAATGAAGCCAGATACTGATGGCTCACATTTATAATCCTAGTTGCTTAGAAGGCTGATATGAAGAATCTTGGTTTGAGGACAGGTCCAAGCAGAAAATTTCACTAGACTCTTTCTCCAGACTAACCAACAAAAAGCAGAACAGAAGCAAGGCTAAAGTGGAAGAGCATCAGTTCAGTAAACATGAGGCCCTGAGTTCACACTCCCAGTAGTACAAAAAATATGTGATATTATTTCAAAGTTGTTTCAGAATATATTCATTCACCTTTTAAAAATAAATTACACCATCTATGCCTTAGCACAATATCTCAGAATTTTAAAATGTTTTGTTTATTCTTCATTTAAAATGAGTAACTCTAAGTTCTTCCTGTAAGAGAGTAAGGATTAAGAAAGGGTCAATCAATCCAAAGGCTCCTAGTTTTACCAGTTTCTAAGGAAAATCAAAGGCTTTCCATTTTAGAACAATGACATTACCCAAAAGTTGGTTTGGTAGGAAGATGTATGCAACTTAAATGGAAATTCAAGTATAATATTATAAAAATCCTAGTTACTAAAAGCAAGGTTCAAGGACCAATGAGAGAAGAAGGAAAGACATTCCCTCCTCCCCTTTCCAAGGTAAAATGATCTCTAAATTCTGAATAAGATGATTCAGTTTTAGTAATGAATACGGTAAAAAAAAAAAAAAAAAAACATTTTTCCCAAAATAAAAGTTTTCTCCTCAATGACAGAAAAATTTTAATTTGCTAAATATTAACAAAACAAGTAAGGTTAGAGAAAATGTACATTTCCTCTAAAGGATACCAGGAATAAGAGAAGCCTTAAGCTCTAATGTACCTTTTCTTTGTTCCTGTTCCAGTAAGACTATGGTATCAAATTACAACAAAGTTTGCGCTGAACCAAGTGATGACAACTCAGAGCTTAAAATTTTTTGTACCTCTAAGACTGAGTAAGCATACATCTTCTCTAAAGGGGAAGAGATATTAATTTTATCCCTTAAAGGACAGTGGAAGAAGGTTTTGACAATGTAGGATTGAAGAAGAAACTGCAGCCCAGAGAACAGCACCAATACTGAAGAAGGAGCCTACAACTGAGAGACAAGTTCCTCAACAGCTTAAGAGAAGACAAAAGAACACAGGCACAACAAACACTGAAAGTAGTGAAAGGCACTGGACAAGTGCAAACATAATGCCCAAGAAGCTGGAGCCCACCCACACTTGCGTATTCTAAACCATAACCACCACGCGGCCAAACTGGTAAAGGAAGGAGCACAAGACACAATTCCCTTCAAATTCTATCCTACCATCCCTAACAGCTTCCTACTGCTATAGCTGTACAAGCATGTTAGCAACAAGACATACAACCAAATGTCAGAAAAGTCTAAAGACACTAACAACATAAATTCTTGGAACTCAAAAACTTAGCATTAATTTGGAGTCAAGAAATTCCAAATCCTGAGTTTGTAAAGCTATGTGTGACACTATAAAGGTAATAGGGAAATCCTTCTTCAACTGCACAATATAAGGTTATTTTCAATGTGTCCATTTGGTAATGATTAAAACAAACAATAACCTGTTTGTAATAAGTTGAAGACAAAAGTTTGGAAGTAGATTTTTTATGTGTGAATATAAAAACAGTATTTCTTCTTTTCCCTTTTATAAAGGAGGAAGAGACGAGTGCATAATAAATGTTTGCTGAATAATGAGTGTTTGCCTTTCCCATTCCTATTGCCCAGCAGAACTTTGGACTTGGTTTTCCTATACTAAACAGTAATTTCTTCAGTAAATAGGCCTGGGTTTTCATTCTACATTTATTTCAACTGGTTAAATATGTTTGTCTTCAATTTAATTATCAAGTAACTGCTAGACGATTTACTATTAGCCTTCAAAAATAAAACTCTAACTTAAGGTCTACTGAAGCCCTGAGTTCAATTCCTCAGTACCACATCAACAGAAAAAGCCAGAAGTGGTACTGTGGCTCAAGTGAGTGCTAGCCTTGAGCAAAAGCAACTCAGGGAAAGTGCCCAGGCCCTGAGTTCAAGCCCTATAACTGGAAAAGCAAAAAAAAAAAAAAAAAAAAGGTAAAGTTCACTTAAAGAGTTGATGTTAACTATCTAGCAGCTTCCCACAACTGTTTCTGAAAAACAGAAACAAAGTGGCATAATCTCAGCATTGAGATCACATTATTGAGTTCCAGCTGATTACTGATTTACATGTTGTTATTGAATCAGAGATCACGTTATGAATTTACACATTATTGATTTAGTTTGTCATATGTATAAAACCTGAATATTCTCTCTGAAATATGCTACTAGAAAATTCTTTCCATGGAATAGAACTAAATCAAAGTAGGTCAATCCTGAGAGTCAGTTATTTAGATGATAAAAGGCTAAAGGACAGCTTGAAAGGCAAAACCACAGTCTGGATAACAAAGAATACTATTGCAGGCCACTCTGCAAGTACAGATCACAATTTTTTTAAATATACAGATCATAGCCTATTCTTGGATTAGAAATTCAACCTAAAGGGTAACCAAAAGTTCCTTAAATGACAGAAAGAGTGAGCATGAGACTTCTCATACATACTAAGACGTATTGTGGGTTGTTCATAATCTTGTAAACATTGAGCTATTATGTGAAATGTATTTATATCATGGACCACAAAGTTTAAAAGGATATTTGACTAAACAGAATGTCAATGTGTATTATGTCTATATAACAAGACTATCCACACATCCTTGGAGAGGAGTCCTTTGGCACTGTCATACTTTAGAATCTTGCTTGCCCTTTGGTCCTAGTCATTGAAGCAGGAATGGTCGTCTGGCATAAGCTTCTTTAGTCCTACAAATGGAACTGGGATGCAGAAATAACATGTTGATCACCAACCCATCATGTCTAGGTCACTAACATATGCCACACCATGTAAATTCTTTGATTTAAATTAAATGATTCCTTTGGTGGGGATAGCTCAGGAAACTAGAGAGGAGGGAGGGTTAAGAAAATATGAAAGGATTAGAGTGTATCTCAAGTGATAAGAGTACCAGCCTAGTAAACATCAGGCTCTGAGTTCAAATTCTAGTACTGCTAAAACAAAGGTGGGGGTGGGGGAAGGAGGTGGACACTGCCCTAAACCCAGTGGCTCAACCTGTAATCCTAGCAATTTAGGAGTCTGAGTTCTAAGGATCAAAGTTTGAAGTCAGCCAGGACAGAGAAGTCTAAAAGACTCTATCTTCAGCTAACCAGCAAAACATTGAACAACTAGACATTTGGCTCAAGTGATGCATGCCAGCCATGAACAGGAAAAGCTGTGTAGGAGTGCAAGGTTCTGAGTTCAAGCCTATTACTGATGTGAACATGCACACAGACAGACAGACAGACAGACAGACAGACACACACACACACACACACACACACACAGAAAATATGCAAAGAGAAAAAGAAAGAAAGAGAGATCTAATCCTTGGCAGTGGTAAGATTTAGGTTTTGGTTCTGGGGCCATCTTGGGCTCAGATGCTTAGTCTTTGACTTTAAGACATCTCTGCAGCTTTACCATAAATTCTCTTGTTTAATCAAGTCCACATCTATTTCTACAGCTACCCCACAAAGAACAACTGCTTTAGAAGCAGAGGCAGTAAATTCAGATCTCAAATTTACCATTTGTTAGTAAATTTTAGCCTAGGAAAAATTCTCTATATCTCAATTACATGTATAATGGAGATAGGATAGAACCCACCATCAGGTATCATAAAGAGTAAATGAAACACTGTACTCCAAAGTGTCAGTAGCTACTTCATCCAAAACAAAACTGCATATACTCAATATATAACTGAGATACAGAGGTAAACAAAATAGATACAAATATTGCCTTAATAGAGTTGCTTTTGAAGGGTAGAAACAGCATTCTATGTAGCATAATGCATGGTGTATATTGTATTCACTGAATATTTACTCACTTTATTTGTAAATATATTTAATTTTTATATTTATAAATATGCACACAATAAATATTAAAGTCTGCTAGCCATGTTGTCACCAATGGATCTACACTGAACTTTAATGGTCAGCATAAATAATATAAAATGATTCACTGGAATATACCCTTCTCTTTCCAGATAAAACAAATATAACTTAATTACCACAAAATAAAAAGACATAGTCACGACTCAACTAGGCATATGATAATGGAGACGCTAACCCTGAGATTAATACCAAGCCTTAGCCTGCAGTTAAATATTAACAAGAGTATCTACTAGTTATATATTGATTTTTATCTCAAGATAAAATGTTATGACTGCAGAACACATTTAACCTGATCACTAACCTCAAGCAAGATCCTTACAATGGCTTAACTATCAAACTATATTGCTCCATACTACTCACTTTTCCATCCTTTGAGCCTATTTCATACTTCCTTCCTCAAATACTCTTAGCTTGCTTCTCTATTTTTCAAAATTCTGAAGAAAAAGTTATAGATTAAAAGATTATTGCTAGTAAAGATTACTGCAATAAACTCGATAGCTGGGTAGCTTTGTTTTTGATATATTTATGTTTTATAATTCATCAAAAAGTCTGATGTGCTAAAAATAAAGTTTGGAATAAGGTTTGGTCACTCAGACCAAGCTCAAATGTAAGATAACTATAATTAGTATGATGTTAGAAAAATATCTGATAATATATTAATATAATTATTTTATAAGAGTTTATAAGACATTTAACAAATAATAAAAGAATAAAGCAGATAAGATAGTATAACCTTTTCAAACTCTGGAAATCCTATTTATGACAACTGATTCTTATAAAGCTAGTCTTTTGGAGGCACGAGGCCTGACATTTGTAAATGTCTTATTTACAGGGATATTCTATATGGCTTACTGCTGGTATATAGTAAGTAAAAGGACATCAATTCTTCATAAATATGAGTTCATTTTAAGAGATCATAACCGTTCAAGAGCTTAATGGTTCTAATACATTAAGCCATAAATCCATTTAAAAGTATATGTACAGGCTAGGAATGTGGCTTAGAGGTAGAGTGCTTGCCTAGCAAGCATGAAGCCCAGGATTTGATTCCTTAGCACCACATAAACTGAAAAAGCTGGACGTGGCACTGTGGCTCAAGTTGTAGAGTGGTAGCCTGGAGCAAAAAAAAAGGAAGCCAGGGATAGTGCTCATGCCCTGAGTTCAAATCCCAAGACTAGCAAAAAAAAAGTATATGTATAATTTCTGTAGTGTCATTAAAAATGATTTTGAGGTTAAACTCACAAAAATAATTAAGATATCTCAATAGCTTTATCAACAATACTACTAGAATGGAAAATATTTATACTTTCATGTTGTTGATGACTGTTAAAATTACAAAGTTAATGTCAATCAAAAAATGTCTACCATAATACATATAATTAACTTAAATATGGATTAAATATAATTCACATGTTGTTCTTTAGTATGTTAAGTATAAAAAATTGCTACAGCAAATTTCTACTACTAGAGTATAACCTTGACACACTAAGAAAGAGAGGCAAAGAATTCCCTGGTTTCAAAAGAAGACATCTGAATTAAGAAAAACATTCAAAGAGTTGGATGCTGGTGGATCATGGCTATAATCCTAGCTACTGGGGAAGCTGAGATCTGAGGACTGAGGATTAAAGTCAGCAGAGACAAGTAAGTTGATGAGATTCTTAACTCCACTTACCCAGCAAAAGGATATAAAGGAGGTAAAGCAGAAGTGGTAGTACACTAGCCTTAAATGAAAAAGCTAAGGAACATTATGCAGGCCCTGAATTCAACGCTTAGTACTACTGGCACACATGTGCACACATGCATGCGTGCATAAACACACACACACAAATCCTACAGATAACTGAATAATAAATAACAAGCCATCCTTTTGAAAAAGACCAGAGGGCAGTTACAGAACTGAAAGAAAATTTACTTAGATGCTTCTTAATGAATATTAATGACTGTATAAATTATGGAAATAATGAGTCTCACATTTCAGTAAGCTTTGTGCCCAAAGAAGCTATAAAATCTACTTAGTATTGGCTACCATCTTTATTTCTGAGCCTTGTTTAGAAAAAAAAGAAATCCCGATGGAGAATCACTGCCCCACTGTGAAGCCAGATGGAAAAAACAAAGAGAACCTTGCTTTCCCTCAACAATCATCAACCATGTCTGAGAACAGAAATTGAAAGTAGAAAGAGTTTTAATTACAGACTATGCATCCCCAAGTTTGGGATGGAATGAGATGAAGGATCAGATATCTTGGGCCAGCTTGTTTCAGCACATGCTTCCTGAAATATGTCTAACCAGATCCAGGAGCCTACTCACTTATCAGAGGGGACATCACATACTTGAAAACTATCAATTTGCTCAGACCTCCATGATGTTATACTTTTCTTACCTCTAACCATCAATATCTGAAGGCTTTTGATGCTATGTGTCCTAAGCTTCTATGTACTTACACCAAAGTATAATGAGATTTATTACATATAACTAGCCTGACAGTAATTGCCAACCAAGATTACTATTTAAAAAAAAAAACTCACTGAAGTTAAAGAATGGTGATGATTGTACAACTCTGTAAATACACTAAAAACCACTGAATCATGTGCTTTAAATGGAAACTTTTTATGTAAATTACAACTCAATAAGCCAGCTATAAAAAGAATTAGGAGGAAGGAAGATACAGGAGGATCAAGGTTCAAGATGAGCTTACTCCAAAGTTAGGATAATATACTGAAAAAAGAAGTGAGTATAGCAGCACATGTTTATAATATGTGCTACTTTGGAGGTGGAGGAGAGAGAATCAGGGTTGGAGGCAACCTCAGCGAAAGTTAAGAGACCTCAGCTGAAAAGCAAACTGAAAGCAAAAGCAGTATTTGTTACACGATAATTTTATTGAAAAGTTGACTTTCTGTTTTACTGCTCTAAATCATACAAAACTGTAGCAGCTTTATGCAATTCTCAAGATGCCCAACCAAAAATGAGAAAACACAAAACATACAAGAACCTGAAAATAAATGTCATTAATGTAATACTCTGTAGAACCACAGTACTGTACAAAAACCTAATGAAATATTTGCTTTTATGGTCCTTGAACCTACACATGTATACAAATTCGCTATCTTATAGTTTATTTAGAATCAAATGGACTAAAATGATTTCATGAAGTCTCTGGCAAAACTAAGTAATATGTATATAGTGCAGTTTTGTCTAACTTCTTCCAGAGCAAATAAAGTAGGAAAGGAAGAGGAAATCCCTTCAGACAACTGCTGGTGATTGGATTCATCTGTGTCGTGTATATTTTTATTTCATCCTTTGTTTTCTTCCTGCTTAAATTTTCTCCTGTCATCTCTCATTTTCTCATCTTGCCTTCTCATCATAGTAGTACCAATATCTCTAGTTACTAAGAAAATTAGTGTTTACAAAACATTCTCATGTGACACGTAGATGGTAGAACTCAAAAAGATTTCTGAAGCAGGATGTGGTACGCTCCTGTAATCTCAACACTGGGAAGGCAGAGGCCAGAGGGTCAAAAAACTGATCCTCCCTGGGTACCTGGTAAAGACACTATCACCCCCAAAAAAATAAGAGACAGACATGACTGACAGAGCCAGAGACATCTGTAACTATTAAAAGTTACTGAGTTAGTGAAGTTCATAAAAGTTTTAAGTAAATACTCAAGGTAGAAGCTATTGCCTTCAAGTCACAGCTGTTATTAGCAAAAAGATGAATTTTAAAATTAGCACTGAATATTTTTGAAATAGACTGCACATACTAAACCACTGAAATTGTACTAGGAAGGGTGGGGGGAGTAAGGGAGAGATGGGATGAACTGACTGGGATGCATTGTATCCATGTGTGGAAATGTCCACAATGAAATCCCTCCCCCTTGTACAGCTGTTTGCTAATATCAGAAAATTTTTAGTTCTGAAGACCAAAGAGGATGATGACTGATAGTAAGTCCTTGAATCCTTACATCATGTGAATTTTATTTTGAAAAGAAAAATTAGAAAGCATATATATTCTGTGTTTTCAAAATACTGCTTAGTTTTACATAAAGCCTTGAAAAGTCAACCTCATGAATAAAACTAAAAAATGTACTTTTAAGAAAATACTACCATTTGGTGCAGTAGGAGGTGACCAGACGCCATAATACTTGGGCAAATATTTTCGTAGCTCTACAAGAACACCATCACTACAATCAGCAGCAAAAACCTGAAACAAAGAGAAATAGAACATTCCTTAGTTTCTTATATGCTTCATAATTGTCCTGCATTATTTCTCAAATTAAACACAACATTACTGAATCATGATTTAGCTGGTATGGATTTCAGTTGGAAGTAACTTTGGAGTAAACAAAAAGATTATTTTATCTCTACTGGAAAAAAGTATGTATTAAGAGCACATTTTTCTTGCTATCTAATTATACCCTTTCACTGCCTTTCAACTATTTTATAACTATGTACTATGTATGGAGATAACTATTAGTAAATACAAAGTAATTCTTGTTTGTAAACATAGTATGCAAATAAATTCTTGCCAAAGGAAGTTCAATGAACTTTCATCTGTGCCCCAGAGGAAGAAAGAATTTCAAAATGCAGCTTAACTAAAAATGGGTAAAAGATCTCTATAGTCAGTACTCTGCAGAAGATGTATAAGTGGCCAGTAAGTACCTGGAAAGATACTCAGTATCATTAGTCATCAGGGAAATATGCACATCAAAGCAAGTTATGATGAGGTAGCACTTCATAATCACTATTACACTGTTTAAAGGTAATGTGGAGAAATTACTACACTCACAGAATGCTACTGGGAATGTAAAAAAGTGCTGGAAATAGTGCAGGAAATAGTTTGACATGTTCTCAACATATTAAACACAGAATTACCAAATGACCCAACAATCCCATTGTTAAGTACCCAACGAAGAAAGAACAAGTACCCAGATACTTGTACATGAATGTTCATTGAATCCCTATGAACAAAAGTCAAAATAATCCAAATATCCACTAAAAAGTGAGCAAGTAGGATATAAGAACAGTAGAATATCACTCAGAAATAAAAATGAAGTGTGATGCACATACAGGACCTTTAAAACATTACAGTAAATATAAGCTAGATATAAAAGGTCAAACTTTGGGCTTAGTCATTTCTATGAAGTACTACCAACAGCAAAGTCCACAGAAGCAGATTAGTAGTTGACAGGGTAAGGAAGAGGGAGTAATTCAGCATATGACTTCAAGGGTAAGTAAGAGGTTTTCCTTTGGGTGACAAACTGAAAAATTTCCTACTCATCGGTTTAATCAGATGTTAAATTTATCTCCTTCCTCTCTCCTTAGGAGAGTCACAGTATAGATTAGTACATTTAAGACTCTAATCTTAGCATGATAGCCCATACCTGTAATACCACTATTAGATGATCAACAGGGAGATTATGAGTTTATGAATTTAAGGCCAGTCTGGTTATATAGAATTTGAAACCATGGGGCTGGGAATGTGGCCTAGTGGCAAGATTACTTGCCTCGTATACATGAAGCCCTAGGTTCGATTCCTTAGCACCACATTTTTAGGAAAGGCCAGAAGTGGCGCTGTGGCTCAAGTTGGCAGAGTGCCTTGAGCAAAAAGAAGCCAGGGACAGTGCTCAGGTCCTGAGTTCAAGCCCCAGAACTGGCAAAAAAAAAAAAAAAGAAAGAAAAGAATTTGAAACCAGACTAGGATATACAGTGAGATCTTGTCTTAAAAAGCAAGCAAAAGCCAGGCCTTTGTGGCTCAAACCTGTAATCCTAGCTACTCACTGGACTGAGATTTGAATGAAGATCACACTTCAAAGCCAGCCCAGGAAAGTCCAAGAAACACTTCTCTCCAATTTACCAGCACAAAAGCTGAAAGTGGAGGTATGCCTCAAGGCAGAGCAACAGCGCTGAGCAAAAAAGATAAGGGAAAACACCCAGACCCTGAGTTCAATGCCCCAGTATCAGTACAAAAGAAGAAGAAAAAAAAAGCAAAGTAAAACCAAAACTAAGAAATTCTGGGGTAAAAAACACTTATCTAATGTAGCATTTTGGAGAATTACAAATACTCTCAGATAAGTGATATTTTTTTTAAATTGCATCATAACTCCTGACTAAGATCAATTTCCTGACTCAGAGTAAGTCTTGAAGGCATGCACTAGAAACCCCAAGACTACACCACATACAGTAATACAGTAAAAGATTAGTGCTTTGTCACGAACCTTTTGTTTCTACTATACTCAATGAAATAGGTCATGATAGCAAACGTATTTCCTACTTTGAGTCATCATCAAGAACATTCTGTATATAAGACAAATCTTACCTCACTTACCATATTATAAAAGTCCAGCTCTCTGGGGCCCCTTGGAGGTGGCTGTAACTGTTTCAAAACTGTGCCATCTGGATGTTGCAGTATGCCTAGTAACAGAAATGGCATCATGTTTCCACTTCAGTGACCCTTACTCACAAGGTCAGATCTATTCCTCAAGTGACATGTAAACTGCGTTATGTAAGGATTTACTTTTGCTTCTTGCAGAAAATTTTTAACACTCAACCAATACATTTCAGTATTGTTACATGCAAAGCATCCAAACACAAACTTCAAATTGCTTAGTTTTTTATCTTCAATTACTACTCCCCAGTGGCAATTTGGCCCTGTTTGACTCTCTCAATTCCATTCACATGTACATTTTTACAGAAAACCTCAGTAATAGACTTTTCAAGAGAGGTTAAGTTATAATTAAATATGAAACAGTAACACAAACTGATCCTACTTTTATAAACAGAAAAAAGAAAAAAATGTGTCAACAGTGGCCACATATGTATTCCTGCTTGTTAATGTTCTGCAAGACTTTTGTTTAAAAAATTTTTAAGTAAACTAATTATCCTGAGTCAGTTTCACCATTGTACAGGAGGACAAAGAGATGGAGCCATTTGGAAAAGTGAGGGCTGAAAGCACACATAGCCTGGTGTGGGAAGGAGCACCCTTTCATAATCTGCCCACTGGAAAGCAGTGTTTTTCTAAACTCACCATAAGTGTGTCAACACTGGCCCACAAATGGTCAGTCCTGAATATAACTCTTCAATTTTCATATGTTGATCTTTCACATAATCAGAATTTTGATAAAATATTCTACTTGAGCTTCTATTTCATTTTTTCATTACATTCTGCATTTTTTAATGAAAAAAAAAGCACAAAGTCTCATGGAATATAGTGGCTGGGCACCCTGGCTCAAATTTATGAGTTAGAGATAGGAAGAGCTACAGCTTGAGCCCAGTTTTAGCAATACGTTCACAAGACCCTATTCTCAATCAATAAGCCACACATGGTATTTATTTAATGCCTGTGACCCCAGCTACATGGGAGGCCAAAGACAGGAGGATCGTGGACTGTGGCCAACCTCTGACAAAAATACAAGACCCTATCTGAAAAATACAGCAAATAAAGGGCTGGGGATGTAACTCAAATGGCAGAGGTATATAATAGCAAGGCCTTAAATTCAAACGCCATTACTGCCAAAAATAAAATAAATACAGCACTCAAATATGCTTTAGAACTTTGATAAAAAAAATAGAAGGAAGGTAAATGCAAATCCATACAAGTTAAGATTGACTGGTAAGTAGTCAAATGATTTCAGCACCTCAAGAATGTTCTAATAGAACCAAAAATTACTATGGAAGAATCCTGTTCCTGAAGGTGGGGATTAAGAACAAGCAAGACCTTTACTCTAGTGGTCATGACAATCCACAGAGCAAATGTAAAGTGACAAGCAGAAAGGCTTTGATAAACACAATTCCAGTGAGGTGTCTTTATCTGATGAGCAGAGAAACATAGCTGCTTTACCACCTTGAGACAGGCAGTTGCTCAAGACACAGGTGGACTTCCCACTAAACAAATGCAGAAATCAGGCTGTTGAAAACATGTGAGGTAGCAGGATGCATTACAAACTATAGTAACCCTAAAACAGTAACTCAGTTCCACACCAGTCACCCTGAAACACAAGCCCTCAATGTATGTGAGTAAACAGAAGGTATATAAGGTGAGCAAATTCTAACATTCAAGGCTTATAGTATCTGAAACTAAAGTGAAATTTCACCAGAAAACTAGAAGTGCGGCTGTAGCTCAAAGAGGTAGAGTGCTACCCTTACGTGGAAGAAAAGCTCAGGGACAGCATCCAGGTCCTGAATTCATGCCACAAAACCAAAAGCAAAAAATTATCTTCAACTATTTAATCGAGGTTTGTTTTCTGTAGAAGTATACGCATAGAATTCTGAAAAAAATGATTGAACTGAGAAAAATAATAAATGTACTATATATAACACTGGAAAAAATGCTGAAGGAAAACAAATTTTAAATGAAGGAAAGGATTCAGATGAAATTTCCAAAACATTGAATCCAGCCCTCACCTCCACTGGAAGGTCCTGAAAACAATGATATGTCAGTACCTGTGACCACTCATAGCACCCAGAACTTAAGTTTTGGGCTTGGGGTGTGGCTCAGTAGCAGACCACTTGTCCAGAATTCATAAGCCCTTGTTTCAATTACAGAAGAGGGGAAAGCAAAGGAAAAACTCCTACATACCATTTCCTATTAAAAAGCATTAGGACTCCTTGGACTAATGGCTAATTCTAGAGCTAGGAAGGGAAGGCATAAGTCTAAAATAATGGATAGAATATCAAAATTTGTGACAGAAAAGTTCCCAATAAGCAAATCCAGGACAATCTAAACAACAACAAAGGAAAGTTGTATAGCAGGTTATATCACACGTTAAAAATAACAATCAACTTGTCAAACAGAAAGACACACATGTACAGGAGTAGAATGCTCACAGTAGAATGCTCATTGTTGAAGGGAGTGATAAAATTGGAGGGGGAAATCATAGTTTTGTAACTATCAGAGAAAAGACTGCTTCAGAAAAAAATCATAAACAGATGGCAACTCTAAGGATGAGGATCCAGATCTCAACAAGATCTCCTCACAGTAGCTTATTAGTTACAAAGGAAATAACACTAACTACACACGGAAGAAGTCAAAAGATCAAAGTTAACCACTAATAATGTCAGGCAAGCACTGTGGGTCTCTAGATGTGAGACAGTAAAAAGAACACACATACACGTCCAGCCACAAATGCATCACCTGAATCTCATCATAAATACCTACCAGATACTCAAAATGAGGAGCATTTCACACAATAGCTAGCCTGCTAGCCTAGCTAGCTATGACTGTATCATAAAAAAAGGTTATGTATATGTTGCAAATTCAAGGAGGATAAGAGAAAGAGTAACTAGCAAAAAATGATCCTAAACAGAATCCTGCACTGAAAAAAAATGCAATAAAACACATTATAGTACAGTTGACAAAATGAAAATATCAACTATAATATCAAATGAGAATATCAACTTCCAACAGTGGTTGGAAATTTCCATATTTAATAAATACTCTATGGTTACAGAAGATATTATTACTGTTCGTAGGAAATATTACTGTGCAATTGGTAGGATATCTGCAACTTACTAACAGATAGTTCAGTAGAAACAATGTTCATAGGGAGAGATACCATAAAACAAAGTTGGCAAATTCTCTCTACTGTTCTTGCAACTTTTCTTTAAACTTACATTACTTTATACCAGTGCATTTTCAAAAAGAATAGGTCAACAAGCAAAACTAGTTCTGGAACTTCACCACCACAAGACTGTAGGTTTAAATACTAGTTTCCCCAGAAACTACCTCATCTCTACACACCAAACTTTTTGCTCAAGGCTAAAGCTCTAGCACTTGAGCAACAGACTCCACTTCCAGTTTTTTGGTATTTAATTGGAAATAAGAGTCTCACCAATTTTCCTGCCCAAGCTGGCTTCAAACCATGGTCCTCAGATCTCAGATTCAAGTAGCTAGGATTATATGCATGAGCTACCAGTGCCTGGCAACATCAGATTTTTTAAAAAGTAAAGTAAAAAGCCCAGTACCAGTGGATCAAATCTGTAATCCCTGTTTACTTGGGAAGCTGAGATTAGGAAAATTGTAGTTTGAAGCCAACCTGAGTAGAAAAGTTCATGTTCATAAGACAGCTTCTCAATGAAAAGTTGGATGCAGTGGTCCATGGCTGTTACCCTAACAACCCAGGAAGACTAACATAAGGTGGACCACTGACTGCCTGGGCAGGAAGTGAGACCCTATCTTAAAAATAACCAGCAAAAATGGCTGGTAATATGGCCTAGTGGCAAGAGTGCTTGCCTTGTATACATAAAGCCTTGGGTTTGATTCCCCAGCACCATATATATAGAAAATGGCCAGAAGTGGTGCTGTGGCTCAAGTGGCAGAGTGTTAGCCTTGAGCAAAAAGAAGCCAGGGACAGTGCTCAGGCCCTGAGTCCAAGCCCCAGGACTGGCAAAATAAATAAATAACCAGCAAAAAAACAAAAAAAACAGGACTGTAGGTGTGGCTCAGAAATACTGAGAGCCAACCTAGCAAGCTTGCGGACCAGAGATGAAACCACAATATTGTCCCCCACCCAAAGTTAAGTATAGAGCCCATCTTATAATGTTTCTATTTAACAACTGTTGAACACTGGTGTAAAACCAATAGAGACATTCAGTAGAAAAGTACTTCATATTCTGAATTTTGATCTTTCTAGGACTATGCAATATGACACACTTTCCCAGTTTGGCAATGGTAACAAGCTGCAGTCCCAGTTGGCCACCGAATCACAAAGGTAACATAGTGTACTACTACTAGCTATGCTATGATGTTTCCTAACTTCAGGTGCATTGAGCATAATTTTTAACCCTTTTCACTGTATAATAGAGTTATGAAGATATAATCCTATTGTTACTCAAGGAATATTTGTATATGGTAAGTACAAATACTTGTTTTTACTACTTGATGGAATACAAACTGAAAAAAAAAAGTTGCTGATATATTTAACTGTATTTTAACAACTGAGTTAAGGATGCATGGAAAATTTAGACCAGTATTTGATCCTCAATGTTTCTCCAAAAAGAACACTAACCATTCTTACAGTTTAAAAAAATTAAAAACTCAGCTGGGAATATGGCCTAGTGGCAAGAGTGCTTACATGGTATACTTGAAGCCCTGGGTTCAATTCCCCAGCACCACATATATAGAAAACAGCCAGAAGTGCTGTGGCTCAAGTGGTAGAGTGCTAGCCTTGAGCAAAAAGAAGCCAGGGACAGTGCTCAGGCCCTGAGTCCAAGCCCCAGGACTGGAAAAAAAAAAAAAAAAGTCAAGTTCATTTTAAATTGAACGTGATAATAAAGTTGAAGAATACTGAAATCTAAACTATTCCTTTCCTTTAATTTGGTGATTGTAGAGCCAAATTAGCTTTCTGCCATTGTTTGAAGTCACACTTGGAGTACATTTCTAATTTGAGATAACTACATAGGATCATTTACATACTCTATTATTGTTGTTGTTTATTATTGATACAGGGTCACCTTATGTAGCCCAAGCTGGCATGGATCTTGTTATCTTCCTGTCTCATCCTCCAGAATGCTAGGATTATAGGTGTGCACCTCATGGCCTATTCACATTCTCTTCATAAGCACTGGCTACTGGTTACACTCACATGATAATCATCATAGAGATTATTTTTACGTGGTGATGTTTGGTTTATTCACCTTGGTACATAAATCTATCTCTAGCAACCATAGGGGGATAATCAACTCTTCCAGGCCTCTGGAATATAATCAGGGACATTATCATTACCATTTATGGAAAAACATCAATAAAAATGCCTCTATTAACAGTTGACCCCCTGAGCACTCTCAAAATGATTATTCCCAGATATATGACACATAGAAGGAAATGTCTCCTAAAAACCTTAAGTGTGTTGTTTCCTAACTCTTGTATTAAAAAGGCTATTCATTTACACTCTTTCAACATTTCTTGAGTCTGAGTCTCACTCAGCCTGTGTACTTACTGGAAGCATAACACACGGTGGAAAAAAACAGTACTCAGAGGAAAATCCCTTGGTTTCAGATTCTAGCATAGCACCCATGAGACCTTAGGCTTAGTTGCCTGTCTAAAAATTTCAGTACTACTAGCCTACACCTAGATGATTTTCATCAGTGAAAAACACTGTCTTTTATAGTTGCTCTGGGTCAAAAATCTACACTTATCATTCATAAGATTGTCTAGATAACCATAGTCCAGGGAACCACTATGAGTAAGCCAGTTCCTAATTACACTTCTCAAAACTGACACAGGCCCTGTACAATGTTTTAAAATTGTGAACCAACAAAATGTATTACAGAGGCCAGGAAATTGTCTCAAGAGGATGAAGAAGAAACCGGGTGTGGTCGCTCACCCCTGTAATCCCAGCTGAAGCAGGAGGATCACGCTACCACTGAGCTAGACTACCTCTAAAACTCACCACCCACAACAACCAAGGTAAACAAGAAAAAAAAATGTTCCAACAGCAAGAACAATAATAATGGTAAACAAACCAAAAAAAAAAAAAAGGAATGCTTTATATGTGTACTATTCTAGTACACCAGCAGGGAGTAGTTCCTACCAAGAATCCAAGATTCTGCTACTGGAAACACGCCTCCCAGACAAATAAAGACACTAAAAACCTCCCCAAGGGGCAAGGACAAATCCGGATAAACCAAGATAGTCTCTCCCCCACCTCCAGGCCAGTATGGGGGAGGGGGGGAGCGGCTATTTAGTTTTTTTCTTCCCCCTACAGCTATGCAGCTGCATCCAACCAAGAGAACTAGATTAGCATCATCTGCCTTTCATTCCTTTGCTTTTGCAATAGCTCCTCGCCTATAATAAACAGATCTTGTGCTCCAGGGAGAACCTACTTCCCCGTCCAGTAAAAACCAAGTTCCTTTTTTTTTTTTTTAAACTAATAACACCATCTCCAATCCACACTCACTCTTTCTGGGGAGACCAGGCACGTCTCTCCTGCCAACACCCCTTCTACAAGCCCGAAGCCCCAAACCCTGGAGGTGGCCCCACTGTCCGTGCCCCCTTTACACCCCGTGGCTAGGCTTGGGGAAGGGAGGGGGGGTGTCGGGGTGGACAAGGCCGGACGTGCACCGTGCAGACAGCAAGGTCGGGGGGTCTTCGGGGGGAGGAAAGGGAGCGGGGAGCCCCGCGGCCCCCCTCACTTACCCACTTTGTCCTTCCCGTACATGTGCCCGGCCACCTGATGCGAGAGGGGCACGCAGCCGTTGAGGAAACGCGGCCGGCCGGCCGCCGATGGCGGGGTGCCCTCGGGGTCGGCATCGTTGGCCGGTGGGGTCCGCATTTCTTGCGGGCCGGGCGCCTCGAGACGGAGCGGGGATGGCGGCTCCGTTGCCATAACGGAGAACACCAGCGGTGGCGGCTTCGGGAGCAAGCGGGCTAGGGGTGAGGTCAGGGTGTAGGGAGGGGGTGCCGGGGACGCCGGGGGTCGCTCAGGCTCGGCCGCGAGGAAGCCCGGGAGTTCCCGCGGATGGTGCCCGCTGAGGCCCGGGGAAGGGGCCCATGCCGCCGCGGAGGCGCGGGCGCGGCTCGGCCCCACTCCCGGAGGAGCGCGGTCCTTCCCAAGTTCCCGCTCCCCCGGCCGCCGGGGCCGCCCAGGAGACAGAACCCACCGAGCGCAGCGGCCGCCGCGGCGCCCCACGTTCCCAGGGGCCGTGACGGCGACGGCGCTCCCCCTCCCCGTCCGGCGCCCCCGCCCTCTCCCGCCGTCCTCCAGTCCCCGCCGCCGCCGCGCGCGCGTCAACACCGCCCGCACCGCCGCCGCCAGCTTCCGACAGCGCGACCCGCGGCCGCGGCCGCCGCTTTGAGCATGCCCAGACACCGCCGACCGGACCCCCCCCTTCCCCGCGGCAAGTGCGCGCGCGCGCGCTCAGCGGTGACAAACCAGCCGAGACCCTGATGCCGGGGGGAGGGGGGGGGCGGGGTCACGTGAGGGGTCACGCAGTGCCTGCGGAGGTCGCGCCTGCTTCCAGTCCGGGAACAAGCTATCCTATCCTATCCGCGACCCTAACGCCCTCGGGGCTCCCAGGTGTTGGGTGCGGCCAGGTAGTGAGGGAGTGGACGGGGGCGGAAGCCGTACCCTGGGTGGCTCGGTAGGCCTACCCTGATCTGCAGACGACTCCCCCCCACTCCTACCGCACGGGGAAAACAACCGAGGTTTAAAAAATAAAGGGTGTAAGATATCACAAGAAATGTACACACTGCCCTACTATGTAACTATATCCTTTTTGCACAACACCTTGTCAAATTTTTAATTAATAAATTACAAAAAATAAATAAATAAAAGAAGCTGATTAGAAGACGCACCTTCAAAACACCCTTCAAGTTAGCGCCCGCCCCCAACTGCAGCTTCTAATCTGCTCTTATTTAAAAAAAGAACGTAACTGACATTCATTTCAGGTTACTCAAAGACAGGGAATGATCCCAAGGGTATTTCAGGTGTCTATGTATTATGTTTGGTTCAAAAAACCCTATTTGCTTTCTCTTTCCTCTCCCCCTCAATCTTAATTTTTTTTAACGAAAATACGTTTTGGGGATAATACACAAAGTTGATCTTTCTTCCCCCCCCCCCTTCTCTTTTCCCTCCCTCTCATCTTGACAGTGCAGGTCCCTAGGCTCGGAGTAGATGACTAATTAGGTCAAAGTCAAAAAGGGATTGAAAATTGAGGGAAGACACTACAGGAATGAAATGTACTCATTACCTAAACCATGTAATCGTAATCCCGCTATACATCACGTCTATAATAATAAATTAATTTTAAAAATTAAGCGGGGAATGGAAGCACACAGGGAACTTCCACAGATTCTAGAAATAGGGCTTTGATCATCATGTGTGACTGTCAGCATCTTCTATGAAAACTGATCGTGGGCCTTACTGGTAAAACTAAATCTTGGGTAAAATGTTAACATTGAGTCGACTAAATCCTACTTGGCCCCCTGTCCCCCAGCATCAGAAAGCCACGCACCTGGGAAGAAACGTAAAATCTGGCCTAGATTCCTTATTCCTCGGGCTCCGCCCCCTCAGAGTCGCGCAGACTCAGTCTTTGGCCGCTCTAACTCCTCTCCCCAGATCCAGCTTCTGTCAAAAGTCCAGATTATAGACTTCCATGAGGGGGGCGGGGCGGGGCAGCGCGGGAGCTCTACGCATGCTCGGTAAGCAGCCACCCGGTCCACCTCACACACGTGTTGGTAGCCCGCCGCGGCGCCTGCGTGGTGGCTCCCCGGACTAGGCGCCCGGCGGACGCGGCTGATACCTTGGTTCCCGAGGTCCTCTCACGAGCCCGCTTGTGCGCGGCGTCCTGCGCGTACGGCTTGCAAGCCTCGGCGCCATGGGTCTGATTTCCGATTCCGGCCTGCGAGGTAAGGGGGAGGAGGGGTCCTGCGGCGGGTTTAGGGGGGGCGGAGCGGGGACGTGGGGAGTAGCGGCCTGCGCACCGGTTGCAGCGCCCGCAGCCTCGGAGGGTGATTTGCGCTGCCTCCGCCCCTGTGGGTCCCGTAACCTTGAGGTGCAGAAGGACGAGCGCTCGGGCCCGGCTGCGGGCTGCGGCGGCGCGGGAAAGGGGTAAGGGGGGGGGGGTCACCCGGCACCGGTGTCCGAGGGCCGTGCTGCCGTCAGTCTGGCTGTGGCCCACGTCCCCTGCCTTCCCCTCGGTGACACCCCCAACCTAGCCAAACCTAATGATGCTGCCGCGAGCTTTCTTTCCTTGTTCTCCCCCAAAACGTTTCTGCCTTCTTTAGTCACAAGGCCTGGGGGTGGAGGGGGGGATGGGGAGACAAGGGACAAACGTGTTACCCCTTTCTCACATTGAAATAATTGTGGAGCCCCTAAAACTAATTTCCAGCCATCCCTTATCGGACTAATCATAGTTATGCAGGAGGGATTGTTTTGTTTGTAAAAGATATTCCGTTTCCCCACTTTTTATTATATCCCTCCTCTCTTCTGGCTTTTGGTGGTAATCCAAGAAGGATTAAAAAAACACAAGTTCGTTGATCCTTCAGTTTCCTTTCCGTTATGCAAGTGCCTAACGTTTAGAAAATAATACCTTATAGAAGATACAATTAAATTCTGAGGATGGGTGGAGTCTGTTTCATGTGAAGTTTAACTTGATCACAAGTGGTGGTTAATATGATATCGTCTACAGCCCCATAATATATGTTATTTCTCTGACCAGTTATGAACTGCCAATTCTCCCAAGGCTTGGCTACTGCATACTGAAGTTGAGAAAGGTAGAGATTGTGCAAAAGTTCATTAGAATCAGCCTCCTTGATTGTTTCAGTGCAGGTTGCTGACTGACAGTGCCAGGTTCTATATAACGTCTCAACTAACCTAAGCCCTGATTCTGTAATAGGTAGATTCCATCAACTGGTGAGTTCTACCAAAATTTTCTTGGCAAGTGGACAAGTAATAACATTTCTAAGTTATTAGTGATTTTTATGTGATGATTTGCAAACGTTATTTCAAAGTGTACTCAAATTGAGGCTCCTTTAAAAATTGGTATCTTCCTGTGTTTAAAGCAGGAAAAGATTTTTGTGTTTTTGTTTCCTTTTTAAACATGGCTATTTGTTTGTTTCAGACAGGATATCACTCTATAGGCCAGGCTGGCCTTGATCATTCTGCCTCAGCTTCCCAAAGTATTGGGAGTAAGGCACATGACAAATGCTACTTTCTTAGGAATATTGTTTTATTGAGTAAAATAAGCTGCTATGTTACTTGTACAGCACATATTTCTAGTTTTTCAGCAAGTGTGCTTGTGTGTGATATAGGCCAAAATATGTGATTTTGCTTAAAATATGAGAACATTTTGTGTAAGCGGACACTGAACTCTTGTTTAGGTAGTATGCTAATGATATAGGAAATAAGTGAACCACTCTAATTCCTCTAAGTATCTGTAAGCTAATCTTTCCTGAAGTTAAGTCAAGGATTTAAGTTTAACAGTGACTGCTCCATTAGTTTACCATTGCCCCAGGGACAAGAAATCACTTGGTAAACAAGTGATTAAACTTTAAATTATATAGACTAACTACTTTTTACTTCACTAAAAAGCATAAAGATCATTAGAAGGGAGGCCCATAGGCCTTGTAAATGTATTCTACAAAAAAAAACTCAAATACAAACAGAAAAAGTAGGAACACAGGATGTCAGTTTATCTTGTATTATTTTGAGAGCCTGTTTCTAGGTTCTAGCAAGGGAGCTCAGCTATTCATCTACCCTTGACAGAAGACCAGTCCTCCTCTATTGGGGATGTCGTCCTCTTCTACCAAGGGCGCAACTTGGGGAACGATACTCATGGAGCCATGAGGGAGGTAGGGGGCACCTGCCTAGCCAGCCAAATCAGCCGAATCAACCCTGGTGATCAATGGGGTAACAGATGTCACAGCCAGATCACCCTTACATACTAACGTATTATCATGAAAGCTTGGTTCTTACTGAGATTTAGTTAAAAGAATAAAACATTTACTTGTTCACATACATCTCAAAACACAAGATTTTTACTTATTCTCATTTTTAGACAAATCTTAATTTTTCTGGGTTGGACATCAATTTAGTTTAACTTAGCATATGATCATGCCTCTTTAATTCAATGGACTCTCATAAGGATAAAGACCGTAGGATGGTATATGACAACAGTAAGTACTATATATATGTTAAAATTAAAAACTAGTAACTATGTATACATGCAGAATTTTTTATATTCAGGAAAAAAATGACTGAATTACACGTTAAAAGAATACAAGAATCAGGCCACACTGGAGTTTAGGAGATGTGATGAGAATAAGTAATTAGAATGGAAATTTTGTCAACGATGTGGGTCAGTGTCATGGTGCTGAACACATATTTGATAGATGAGACCATTGGTTCATTATGGTTTCTAGCACTGAATGGCCTTTACTGCCCACTTCCCCAGTCTCTTGTGATTATCTTCTTTGTGCCAGTAGATGAGCTTTCTGAAGTCATCCTGCTCCTTAGTACCTCCAAACTTCATTGACTATGCTCTCATGCTTAACCTTTCCTTCTACATGCAAGGAAAACACTGAGACCATCCTGTGTCCACGCCTTTCAGATGTCATTTTCTTCCCTTCTGACTCTTGCCACTGATGTTCTTTTTAAAACTTTAACTTCTCAAAAAAGTTACTCACAGTTCACCCTCACTTTAAGAAAAAGAAGTGCCAATGAAACCAAATACTAATAAAATAAAATAGCACTTCCTTAACTTGCCTTTCCTTCAAAGCACTTTTTTTTCACGTTTGAATTTTTTACTCAAGGAATAAAAGATAAAATAGAGGTTTATTTGTTCATCTTACATTTTCTTACTCATCATGTAGCCCAAACTTCATATCATAGATTCTAACTTTTATGCTCTTTCATATTAAAGCTGATCATAATTTCCAATTCATTTAACTTTTAACATATTGATTCAGTCACTTGGTTGAGTTATTGAAAATAACCATTTAAAGAATTTGTTATGGTTTTTTTTCCTCAGATGGAATGTAAGGATCTCACTGAGAAAAAGATTACTCTTGTAGGTTGCAAAAAATATACAAATAATAAGGGGACTGGGATTTGGAGCTATAGATGAAACAAGGTTGGCTAGTAGTTGATGCTTGTTGGAAGGAGGAGGTTAATGAACCATTTTCACATTCCTTGTGCACACTGGAGATGATCTATACTAATGTTTTTTGAGTTGGGTTTGTGTGTTTAATCTCAGGATGGAAACTACTCTTTGATACAGTTGATTAGTAAGAAGGCAATGACAAGTTGTTTGGTGAAAGAGCAGGAACTGGTAGAGTGGACAGATAGAATTGGAAATTGAATTAGCCATTATTTCTTTTAATGTTGAATGTCACTTGTGTGCCATTGCCAGGCACCGCTACCAATCTTAGAAAATCCATGGCTGGGATGGGTTTCAACACAGCTCCCCTCCCCCACCTGATGGAATTGGAACAATCTGATTCCGTGACAGTTGACAGTGGGTAGGTGAGGGCAGTTTGGGTCAGAAAACAGGCCTAAGGAAAGAAGAAGGGTGAGATTTCTACATGAAAGCAAAATAATCCTCACAGTAAAGAAAATTTGAAGACTCAGGAATAAGGATGTAGAGCTTGGGGCCAAGTCCATTTTTTCTCCATCTCTAAATAATTTTAGGAGAGAAACCAAAGGTTATACCAGAGTAGGCCAAGGGAAAGAGTGAAATGGAGGGGAGGTACTTAGGAATGTAACTTTCTCTTAATATTTCTTTTCCTTTAATGGTGTTTATGTAGCAGAAAACTTTACTAAGCAAGGTTGGGCATGGTGGGGTTTGATCTCACTACAACAACTGTACTTTGAGAAGTATCTACGTAAAAGGAAAGCAAGGATAAACTAGAAGAGGCAAAAATAATGTTTACGATTTTAGGGGAGGCCTAGTCCTGACCCAGTGTCTAAAAGATGCCAACTAAAAGAAATCTTTTTTTTTTTAAAGTGGTTCTTGGTAAAGTACCTTTTTGCCTGAGATTATTATGACTTTCCTTAATAGACTTAATACCTGTCAATGGTAACTTATTTATTTTGTATAATTTGTTCTGTCAGATTTGGACTTTTTTTCCCATTCTAATTGTTGATTTTGGGATCTGTCATCATTTTTTTCTGTATAATCTCCTTTTCCTTCTTTGGAGTACATCTTTTAGCTGGGAGAGTTAATTCAGGCCACAGTCATGAAATGATAAAATAGCAACATTTTTCTCCCTTCTGGGAACTCAGCATTTGTCCCTAATGAGATTAGAGAATTAGAATTTGGGAAGAGGAAAGAACTGGAAAGTCTTAAGATTTCATCTGCCTCAATGATTCTAAAAGACTTATTTGGAGCAAATACAAGCCTGTATTTAGCCCACATTGGGTGCTATGACATTTGCTCAGGCTCATAAGTGAGCCTTGCTGAGGGTGGGGGTCACAGAGTGCATGTTTTGATTCTCCATGGAGTAGCCACTCGAGTAATTTTTACAGTCAGGGCCATTTTGTTAAATGATGCCTATGGTGTGTTACTTCTTGAACACATGAAATTATTCTGCCCTCTATCATCAAAACTATCCAAGTGAGGTACAAGTTTGTCTTTAATATCCTGTATGCTTTCTGTTGATAATGTGAGAAAAGAGAATAATGTTTTAACAACTAAGAGATTTATTTGACCTATGAAGAGTCATTCCTATAGGAGTTAAGGGTGGTGGCTCATGCCTATAATCCTATTTACTTAATTGACTGAAATCAGAAGGACTGTGGCTCAAGAACAGTCTAGACAAAAAGTTCAAGAGACTCCATCTCAGCTAATAGATGAATATTATTTTGCTACAGCAGGAAGTATAATGACTGAGGTCCTGGCCATTCTGAGCAAAACTAAAACCCTAATCTCAAAGAAAACTAACATGAGCTAAAGTTCTAGAGGCCTAGCTCAACTTATAGAGTGCCTACTCAGTAAACATGAAGTTCTGAGTTCAAACAGTATAGCCAAAAGAAAGAAGGATGGGAGAGGGAGGAAAGAAGATGCTATAGGATTCTTTTTATATCATGAAACATTAATACTAGTCAATTGTAGTTCTTTATGTCTGAGGACTTTCTGTAGTATGCTGTAGTATGTAGGCGCCATTAAAATAAATATATTAAAGAATACCTAGGTTGGGGGTTTGACTCAATGTAGACTTCTTACTTACTATGCCCCAAATCCAGCAAGGCAAAAACAAAAGAAAAAGTACCTTATAATTTGCCTAAAAAAATGTAACTAAGAGCAATAGTACTTGTGTTATGGGGGGGGGGGGAGGCGTGGATTTTGTTCCCTTTCAAATTTGTACTAAAGACAACATTTAGCAGATATTATTGAGCAATGTAATATTTTAGTCCATTTAGGGTTTTTTTGTTTTCTTGCTTGCTTTAAAAAAAAAAAAGCTAGAAAGTTTTTTTTGAGACTTGGTCTCACTGTTACCCCAGGCTAGCCTTGAACTCTCCGTCCTCCTGATCACTTCTCATGTGCTAGGATTATAGGCCATCATTCCTGGCCTATTCCATTTTATATGTATGTTAGCTATTCAGAATAGGGTTTTTTCCATTAGCTAAAAAGCCCATTGGCTGTAGCTCATTATTTTTAAAGCCTTTTAATCACTGACATATTACTGTTCTTATTTGTTTATGTGGTCCTAAGAAATCAAACCCAGGGCCTCATGGATGCTAGTCAAGCATTCTACCACTAAGCCACATTCCCAGCCTCTGCTATATTTCTTTATGTTGGGAATATCTTCTTAATAAAGTCCTATGCTAAGTAAATGCATCAAAAAAGATTAATGCTGCTGTGTGCCATAGGTCACACCTGGAATCCTAGCGATTCAGGATGCTGAGATCTAAAGATCATGATTTGAAGCCAGCCCAGGCAGAAAAGTCTGTGAGACTTCCAGAAAGCTAAAAGTGGAGCTGTGACTCCAGTGGTAGAGTGCCAGCCTTGAGCAAAACATACTCAGAGACAGTATCCAGCCCCTGAGGTCAAGCCCCAATCCCAGCACAAAACAAAAAAAAGCAACCACTGCAAGGTTCAGTCCTGGTTGGAATTGCCACTGAATGATATCACGGATCAGCATTAAAATTCAAGAAAAAAGAAATCTATAGAAAGTCTATATTTGGTGAGGCCATAGTTTGAAGGTTTCAACTTATTTTCTGTTAGGCAGTACCTGGAAGGTCAAAACAATAGTTAATGTTTATTTTAGAGGGTTAAAGCAAGGAGGAATAGAAATGTAAAAAGGTAAACAATTAAATTTGTAAAGAAAAATATTACTGTAGTTGAAAATAGGATTCATGGAATGTATCAATTAGCATAATTTGAGGGGCTGGGGATATGGCCTAGTCGCAAGAGTGCTTGCCTCATATACATGAAGCCCTGGGTTCAATTCCCCAGCACCACATATACAGAAAACGGCCAGAAGTGGTGCTGTGGCTCAAGTGGCAGAGTGCTAGCCTTGAGCAAAAAGAAGCCAGGGACAGTGCTCAGGCCCTAAGTCCAAGACCCAGGACTGGCCAAAATAAATAAATAAAAGCATGAATGACTGCATAATTTGATAGAAGTTGAATTATTAAATCAGAGGACCAGGGGCTGGGGATATGGCCTAGTGGCAAGAGTGCTTGCCTCGTATACATGAGGCCCTAGGTTCGATTCCCCAACACCACATATACAGAAAATGGCCAGAAGTGGCGCTGTGGCTCAAGTGGCAGAGTGCTAGCCTTGAGCAAGAAGAAGCCAGGGACAGTGCTCAGGCCCTGAGTCCAAGCCCCAGGACTGCCCCCCCCCCCCCAAAAAAAAAGAGAGGACCAAGGGGTTTGAGGGAAGAATCAAGTGTGAGAATGAGGTTGCTTTCTATTAGAGATTTTTTAAGCTCCAGGTTTATGTAAGGCACTGCCCAAATGTGTTGAGAGATCACATTAGAGAAGTTAAGAATTTGACTCAATAAGAAAAATAAGCCATAGGGTTAATTGCTCTGACATGTTTTTGTTTGGCCTTGGAATGTGTTTTTTGTACTTATCTCTCTAGGGCTTTACTTGATAGTCTGGGAACTTATTTCAAACACTGCGAAGATCTGACTCAGGAAGTGCTGGGAAGCAGTCCAGCGTGCTTATCCTGACCCCTGTTCAACTTCTCCATGCAGCCCCTTCCATGCTGGGAATAGACAACTCTCCTCTGAGGCTAACCAGGATATGCACCACTTGCATCTCTCCACCATTGCCTGGACCTGGGGTAGTTGTTAAGCACCTGGGTTTCTAAGGATTCTTTGGACGAAAAAGGAATAAATAAATGGCCTGTTAGTCAAACGAAATTTTATATTATTATTAGAAAGTAGGGTAACATCGTTGAACTTAAATGAAGTTCAGTTTAAGTTCATAGTAGACGGCTGTTTGAATTCCCTACAAACGTTTGTATGGATAATAGAAGCTTAGAATTTATCACATGAGAATCTAGTTATAATTTTGAAATTAGTACATTCTAATTTTTTTAAGGAGCACTTTGGAATTTTTTAAAAACTGACTTTCAAGTGACTCTGAAACATAGAATCCTGCATTGTATCTCCTTGAAATGCTTAGTATTAAGAGTGGTTTGGGGGCTGGAAATAAGGCCTAGTGGTAAAGTGCTTGCCTCCCATACATGAGGCCCTGTGTTTGATTCCTCCATACCACATATATAGAAAAATCCAGAAGTGGAGCTGTGGTAGAGTGCTAGCCTTGAGCAAAAGAGGCCAGGGACAGTGCTCATGCCCTGAGTCCAAGCCCTAGGACTAGCAAAAAAAAAAAAAAAAAAAGAGTGGTTCTGATTTATAATTCTTTTTCTGTTTGTTTTGTTTCCACATATCCTGTTTGTAGTTATGCTTATATACACTAGCTGCAGTTGAATTTTGGTAAATCAGTTTAAAGTCTAAAGGACTGGACATAATTTAAATGAACTCTCCTAAGACATTTGGTTCATATAATGACTTGGGTTCTTTTTAAATCATGTTTCTAATCTAACTTTTTATTTTTCAGGTTTTTTTTTCTTTTAGGTAATACAGGCTCGTAGTTACTTAGAATCTATGAACACTTCAAAAAAAGATTAAACCTTGTTTTTCCTCTATCTTAATTTCTTCTCTCTTAATTGAGCTTTTCTCACTTAATAGAAAATACACAGCTGTCTTAGCATAGGCTGGGAAGTCTTAAAAGGCCATTTGTACCAGTATGTTCTGTTCACTTTGTTAACATAAAAATAAAAATCTTGATGTTGAGGCTGCTCAGTACTCAAAAGCCAAATTGCGTGAACATTCACGTTAGACTGTGAGTGCCTGTTGACGTTTTCGTAACTACTGCTCTCTTCTTCCCTGCTCTAGTGGAGTGGATTGCAGCAGTTACCATTGCTGCTGGTACAGCAGCCCTTGGTTACCTCGCTTACAAAAGATTCTATGTTAAAGATCACCGCAGTAAGGCCATGGTAAACCTTCACATCCAGAAAGACAACCCCAAGATAGTCCATGCTTTTGACATGGAAGATTTGGGAGACAAAGCTGTGTACTGCCGTTGTTGGAGATCCAAAAAGGTGAGGAAAACAAATCCTTCACACTATGCTATTTTTAATTTACCATTTCTTTTCTTACTGGGGTTTGAACTCAGGTCCTCTTGGTTGCTTGGCTTGCTGGCAGGTGCTATACCACTTGAGCCATGACTTCACTTTAGCGTTTTTGTTGGTTAGCTGGACATGGCATTTCACAGACTTTTCTTTCCCAGCTAGTTGGCTTCAAATTATGATCTGGATTTCAAATCCAGATCTCATCCTCCTGAGTAAATAGGATTACAGGTATGAGCCATTGGGACCCAGAATAAATCTTTTTAAACTATTCTGTTTCATTACCTGGTATTAAAATATAAGACCTCCCTCTTTCTTTCATCGTTCCCTATTTCCTTTTTTTCTTTTTCTTTTAGTAGTACTGGGGTTTGGGTTGTGGACTTGCACTTGCTAAACAAGTGCTCTCCTTCATGAGTAACTCTGACAATCCTTTTTGTGTTTGTTCTTTTCTTTCTCTTTTCTTTCTTCTTCTTCTTCTTTTTTTTTTTTTTGCTAGTCCTGGGGCCTAAACTCAGAGCCTGGACACTGTTTGTTTTTGTTTTTGTTTGCCAGTCCTGGGGCTTAAGCTGAAAGACTGAGCACTATCCCCAGCTTCCTTTTGCTTAAGGCTAGCACTCTACCACTTGAGTCACAGCACTACTTCCACCTTTTTTTCTGTTTATGTGGTATAGTGCTTGCCTAGCATGCATGAAGCCCTGGGTTCGATTCCTCAGCACCATATATATAGAAAAGGCCAGAAGTGTTGCTATGGCTCAAGTGGTAAGGTGCTAACCTTGAGCAAAAAGAAGCCAGGGACAGTGCTCAGGCCCTGAGTCCAAGCCCAAGGACTGGCAAAAAAGAAACAAAAGAATAGACTTACTGCAGTAAAATTACATATCATCCTTACTGAATCCAGGTTCATATAACCATGTTCTGAGCCAAAGAGAGGAAAATCTCTTTAGTTTACCATAAGGTTTCTCCTCCAAGTGGATCTTAGTTTCTATTATCTGAAGAAATGGGGGTGAATAGCCTAAACAAAGAGTAGCAAAAGAAGTAAAATCTTTAGTTTTTGAGCTCTGAATTTTGGAAATTTCAGAAGAAACTGTTGAAAAGTTACCCTTAAGTTTCCTATTGGCAAAATATATACATATAAGCATGTCCTATGCTTCTTTCAGCTGAAGTTCCTGTACTCAAATATCTAACAGCATAAGATTCTTTAAAAATCTTTTCTTTTTACGAAGATTATATTTTTCCATTTCCTTGTGGAAGGGTTATCTATGTGATACCTACAGATTTCTCTCCCAAGGTCATCTCAAAAGTATGAACTGACAGACTTCAGTATTTGTGGTATATTGTGAAAAATACAGTGTAAACACAATGCATTGCCTCTATTAGCTTTCACCGCCCCCCCAAAAAAAAAGTGAAAAAAATGATGTAACACAAGGACTTGGCTCACATGCATGAGGCCATGGTTCTCTCTTACTCTGAAAAGAAGAAAAAAAGTATTTCTGTAAGCATATTAATTTGGGAGCTGCTTCCACAGTTGGCGACCATTTTCTGAATCACATATCACAATTATAGAACTGTCATACCCGGTACTACAGCATGTATTTCACTAACTCATTTCTCCAGTAAGATTGCGGTACAGTGATATGGAGCTTAGATTTTATCTTTATGTCCAAATTTGCTTGGCAAATGAATATTGAATATAAAGGCAAAATCAACAAGCATATCACAACCTTATACCATAAGGAGAGGACTGTTTGAATGTAAGGTTGCTTGTAAGTGCTCAAGGATTGTTAGAAAGTGATCTTTCAGTAATACCTTACAGACTGGACTTTCTAGAAAGGTTTTCCTGTTGGATTCACTAAAACATACAATGTAATGCATCTCAAAATTGTGCAGTTTCTGTCAGAATTGCAATTAGTCTTTTCATCAATAATCAGATAATTTGTTTACTACATGAGAAAAGTTAAATGGTAAAATAATAGATTTCTTATGTGTGTATTGTAAACATGTAAGTACTTTTTTTTTTTTTTTTTTTTTTGGCCAGTCCTGGGGCTTGGTCTCAGGGCCTGAGCACTGTCCCTGGCTTCTTTTTGCTCAAGGCTAGCACTCTGCCACTTGAGTCACAGCGCCACTTCTGGCCATTTTCTGTATATGTGGTGCTGGGGAATTGAACCCAGGGCCTCGTGTATATGGGGCAAGCACTCTTACCACTAGGCTATATCCCCAGCCCCAAGTAAGTATTTTAGATAAAAGGAAACATGAGATGTATTGGGAAAATTTGTAAACATGTAGAAATGTAACAATGGAATCTCTGTATGAGTGATGTAAGCTGATAAAAATACTAAAAAATAATAAAAATAAATAAATGGAAGCATTTACCACCTGGGCTAGCATTTTCTGGGAAAATTTAATTTAAAAAAAGTATACTTGGGAGTTAAAAAGTGCCCCTGCAAAGACCAATGAATTATGAATAAGCTGCAGGTATTAGAGACCCTGTCTCAAAATCTTTAAAGAAAGAACCCATATGAGGAAAAGTAGGCAGGCTGATTTCTCAGATGTTGGCCTATCACCAGCCTCTGCTTCCCACTGAGGAGGAAGTGAATTGAGGAGAATCTTAAGTTATAGTGTGAGCAGTTTGCCTCTGGACATGCTGAAGGAGAGGGTCCTTGCAGGGATTTCAGACCTAAGACAGTGGTGCTTACACCAGGGTGCTAGCTGTGGAAAGGGGAAAATGTGAAGAGGGAAGCGCCAGCCAGATGCAGTGACTTTTCTATGAAGACTGGGGTGCTCACTAAAGAATCTATGCCTATGGATTAGAAGAAGGTGATATCATTAACAGAAACAAAGCTAGTTTTGCAAGCAGTTTGTAAGGAATGAATATGAGGTGACAGTTGAAGGAAATATACAGCAGGTGATATGATATGTGGGAGTGAAGCAGAGATATCAGGGTTGGAGATAGATATCTACAAAACTGATGAGTCAAGTATAAGAATGCAGCTGGTCCTTGATAAAAATCAAGAGCTGAGGATGAAATCTTAGGTGATTTTCTGCATTTTGGGGAGAGCAGCCAGAGTCGCTTTAGAAGATACAATGAGCCAGAGTGGTTAGGATAAAACTAAATATGCCATGCATGCCTTCCAGTAGAAAGGAGAAATTTTTCAGACTGGCACTAAACATCAGCTTGTGTAAGGCAACCAGGTGAATAGACTTATTGTAAGACTGCTGGATGAAGCAAGTAGACAATTGACCTTTTGGTGTCATTTCAACAGAGTAATTAAAATAGAACCTGTGTCCAAGTAGGGTAATAGTATGAGTTTCAATAAGCAGGGCTTGTAAGCCTGAGTTATCAGTGAATTTCAGTAAATAAAAATAGCAAATATAAAGAAAATAAAATAACTTCTTAAGCTCTTAATGGTGGCTTTGAGTTCAAGTGTTCCCATTGATTGGGTTTTCCCAAAGATGAAAGGGTCTACTTTCTTAGGCCAAGGTCTCAATGAACTGGTGGTTTGAATGCTTATTAAATGTTATACCTCAGCAAAACATTCCAGGATTATTCTTTCCATTTTACAGTTTAGAGTTTTCTGACAGACTAGGGACAATCATTTCCTGTAGGTACTCTTCAAGACAGAAAGGGGCTGGGAATGTGGCTTAGCAGTAGAGTGCTTGCCTAGCATGCATGAAGCCCTGGGTTTGATTCCTCAGCACCACATAAACGAAAAAAAGCTGAAAGTGACGCTGTGGCTCAAGAGGAAGCGTGCTAGCCTTGAGCAAAAGAAGCCAGAGACAGTGCTCAGGCCCTGAGTTCAAGCCCCAAGACTGACAACAAACAAAAAGACAGGAGTATATGTCTACCTGACCTAGAGAAAGGATAGAAAAACAGGGCGTAAGGTATCACAAGAAATGTACACACTGCCCTACTATGTAACTGTACCCTTTTTGCACAACACCTTGTCAAAAAATTGTGTTCAATTAATAAATAAATTAAATTAAAAAAAAAAAGACAGGAGTATCAGCCCTTTGGTTTTCTCACATGTATCCACTTTTCTCAGTATCTATTGGGGGTTAGGGAGCAGGAGGATCTTAATGACATGTAGTAATCCTCATTGCATCTAGGAGTTTTGTCAATTTTCTAGGAATTGTCAATTTTCACTGAATCTTGAACACTTGTTATAAGAGCTTACTATTCGGGTTCATGACTTCTTATTCTTCAGAACTTTTGGAAACCCCCACCTTCCTGATAATAGCTGTTAAGTCACAGGAGATGAATAATTAATACTTTTGAGTAAATGGTTATATTGAATTAACATTTAATTATTCCCTCATTCATATTTTATTAACATACTTACAGTGTAATAAAACTAAGTACCTTTTTCCAATCTGAATATATTACATGTCATATAAAGCTTGTTCATTGATACCTAATGGATCAGATCTGTCAGTAATGTAAAGAAATAACTTTTTTTTGGGGGGGGGTGTCAGAACTGGGGCTTAAATTCAAGTCCTTTTCCCTAACACTTAGCTTTATGGATCAATCAAGGCTGATGTTCTACCCCCTGAATCACACTTTCCTTTCTGGCTTTTTGCTGAGTCTTAATGGCTCGTCTACCCTGGATGTCTTTGAACCTCAGTCCTCAGATCTCAGGCTCTTGAGTAGCAAGGCTTACAGGTGTGAGCCACAAAGTACCCAGCAGTAACACATTTCTCCTCTCCTAGGTTTACTGTGTGTTCTGCCATTTGAGAAACGCCTATTTCATATTGCCTCACAAAAGGGCTGTCCATATTTTAGTAAGAATGAAAGGAACTCATAGAGAGGAAATGATGAAAGTGACTGCTGGGTAAAGTACTATTTGAGACAGTAGTTTCTTTCTTTTTGGTTTTTGTTTTTGCTTATTTTTTCCAACAGGGTCTCATTTATTTGACATCAGCTGAGTAGTATTTTAATCTGATAGAGGCTTCTAGATAGCATAATTAAAGATTAACTACCATTGCAGTCAAGTTACAAAAAAGCCAAGAATTGTTCCCTTCACTTAGTAAAGAAATGCTTACTCCATTAAATGAAAGATTGCCACTTTACTCCTCCAAACAAGTTCCTTTGACCTGCACTGTACTTTGTCCTAGAAGGGAGGCTCAGATTCCATGTTGTGGGTACATTCCAAACTGCAAGAGTAATTCTCAAAGGCTGGTTCTCATGGTTTATGTTAAGTAGAAATAACTAGGGAGGGAAAACATGAAAATAGAAACACATATTTACTGCTAATTGGATCTACCCTCCTAATTACAAAATTCCAAGGAATCATCTATAACACTGGATTTCCTTATTTAACAATAGGAAAGATATGCCTAATGTCTACAAAACAAGTGATGAATTTAAAGCAAGTGTTCAAATATGAAAATGTACCTGATTATAACCAAAGCAAATATAAAATAACAAGGGAAAACTAGTCTTGTCAAATACTAAGACATTTAAACACAGTTAATCCCAGTATAGTAGGCTAATCAATAATAACAAAGAACCTTTAAACAGTTTCACTAAGAAAAATTTATTTTGTTAAAAATACAAATGAAGGGACAATTTGAAATGTAGCCATCTCTATATAATACTGGAGCAACAAGATCTTACTGCAAATTATACTCCAAAATGCTGCAATAATGAACATAAGATAGTGTCCAGAGTCCAGTCGACCTGAACAATTTTGGGTTAAAATACTCTTTTTAAAAGCTTGGCCACTTAAAAATAAAAATATGTGCTATGACCCAAAAAGAGCTACAAGATGTTGACTTCTAGAAAGAATGAAACAACAGAATATCTTGCAGGATTACACTTCTTTGGAGCACTTTAGGGAGCAGTTAGAAATCGAATTTTGTCCTTTTCCCTTCCTGTGCAACCTGAAATATTGGTTTTACCTAAAATGTTTAATTGTGAAAAGGAATGTAAAGTGCAAATATACATCTTCCTATCTCTTGAAGAAAAATTCACCAGGGTGGTACTAAAGTCAGCACCACTCATTATCACTTGGAAGGCTGAGATCTGAGGATTAAAGTTTGAAGCCAGCCTGGGCAGAGATTAACTCAATAAAAGAAGCTGGAAGTGAAGGCATAGATCTGGTGGTAATAGAGTGCCACTATGAGCAAAAAAAAAAAGCTCAAGGAAGAGCTGAAGCCCCAGTACCTGCAAAAAAAAGAAGATGTTGAAAGGGGAAATGCTCACTGACATACTTGTTGGAAGTAGAGATATTAAGGATGCATAAAATAAAAAAGTGGAACAGTTTGGGCAAAAAATTGCTGCTAAGACAATCAACATAGGGATCATACAGAAATTGATTTTAAATGACTGAATTTAAAATCTTATAATAGGCCTAAGAATATGGTTTTGCTTCATAAACCTGAGGCCCTGAGTTTAATCCCCGGCACCATAAAGGATATTTTATTATAAGTATACTATTAATATAATTCAGTAGCAAACAAACATAGAAAAGGGTTATGCATCCATGATGAAATATAGAATAAGATTTAAGTAATGATTTGTGTGTTATCCACAGTTGATTTCTTCCTCTTCGTGTGTGTGTGTGTGTGTGTGTGTGTGTGTGTGTGTTTGTATTACACATGCTCTTTAAGAAAGTTTCATTGTAATTTAGGATGTATATGAACTAAGCATCACTTCCCACCCTGCTAGGCATAATACTAATTTGGGGATCCTACATTTCACCTCCTCTCCTTCTCTTCCTAGTTCCCATTCTGTGATGGGACCCACACTAAACACAACGAAGAGACTGGGGACAACGTGGGACCTCTGATCATCAAGAAGAAAGAAACTTAATGGACAGTTTTGAAGCTGCAGACCATCCTTTCATGACGTTACCTGATTATTTAACTAGAATGATTACTGATTACCACTTCTCTCTAATTCACCTCCCCTCGTTCTAGATGTGGAATATTGCCAACCTCAGCTTTCACATTCATGGCATTTGCCTTACTTGTTGAAGGATTGTGGTGCACATTTTGTTTAAACACACACACACACACACAAAAAAAAAAAAAAGGAAAAGGGATAAACCAACCTCATGGCCTGTGGGTTATTTTGGTCTTGTAAGGATCCGTTTCTTTAAATTTGAAATAATGGTCTTAGTATATAGTTATATCTTGAAGTTAATGAATTAAATTATACTTAAAATCATGTGTATGTGGACTCTACTTGTAAGTTTCAACTAAACATTACTGCCTTTCCATATTACTGAGTTATCTAGGAAATAAATAGTGTGTGATCAGCTATATTAGTTTGCTTATATATATGTATATAGTCTAGGGAAACCCTGTTGTGACCTTGATTTTCTTCTTAGCAATGACACTAAGTTTTTGTGTTTTCAACCAAAATGAACTTTGAACATTTTAAGTTGTCCTGGTCAATAATAAACGGTGGCAACTTCCTTTGAGTTCATCTTCATGGATAATTAAATTGATCCATTAAAGAAACTACTGGTAGAAATTTACATGAATTTACAGATTTCAAGTAGTCATGAAGGATATATTAAAATGTAACATTCCAGAATACTCGCTCGAAGAGTGGCAAGCAGTTGAACTGAGGCTCTGGAAGAATTAGAGCACAAGTCTCTAGGTCCATGATAGAAATAGCAGTCACAAGGTTAGATCAAAGGCATGGGAAATTTTTATTTCTCTGCCCTACATAATCAACCCTGTGGCTTATACTACCAAAGAAACTGTTTTGGAGAAAAGAATTATATGATCTTTTAAAAAGCAAAGATATAAAGACTTGTTTATATAATTCTCTTCAAAGACTCAAACCAGAAACATAACATTCAAGCCTGATTCTAAAAAATGAAAAATTAATTAGAAGCACTAAAGGATTTCCTGCCTTAGCAGAAGTTAACTCGGTAGTACTGAAAACAAATTTCCAAATACTAAAGCCTATTTTTCTTCAAAGTCATAAGAATCAGTGACACCAGACCCCAGTGTGCCTAAATTATGATAAGTTTCTTGTGTGTGTTATGCTATATTTTTGTTTGTTTTGCCTTTTTCTTTTGGTGCTAGATGAAAGCCAGGGCCTTGAATGTGCTAGGCAAGAAGCACTTGTCACTGAGCTATATTTCTGGTCCCCAATCAGTGATGTGTGAATATGTATGTGTGTGTCTTTTTTTGTGACGATACTAGGTTTGAACTCATCCTCATGCTTGCTAGCAGGTGTTCCAATTATAGCAGATGCTCTGCTACTTGCATTACACCACTGACTATACTTTTGATACTAAATGTTCAACATTACATATTTTATTATACAAAAGTTAATACTAAAATTGAGTATACTAGTTGACTTTGTTTGAGACAGGGTCTGCCTATGTAGCTCAGAACTGGTCTGGAACTCAAACATCCTACTTCAGTCTGTGGGGTAATTGCAGTATACCATTCCTGTGTACTAAATTTAACCATCTTATGTCTATCAGGCATATCTTTAGTACAGATCTAAAAATCATTCAAGCTTTGATTCTGTCAGGGTCTTAGGGTAATTCTTTTTTCCAAAACTTATCCCCACTTTTTAAAGTAAGTGAATAGCTCAGCAAATGATATCATGCTTTTTAAGGTAAATTTTAACACTGGAAAGTCTCTGATACAGATGGCCTTTCCACTTAGTCTAAACTGGATTTTAAATTTGAAATTATATTAGTTATGCTTTTCTTATTGCAAGGAAATGGACGTAGGATCAGTTCTCAGAGCTGTGTTTTAAAGGTACAGGGTTATATGAGGTGTGTGTATGTGCATGGTGAAAGAAATAGGAACCTTACTGTGAAATGCTGTTTTAAACATTTTAATATCCAGAACAATTGGATGCATGAAGGCTCTGGGACATGAGATTTGTTTGTTATTAAGGTATCAGCACGGTTTTATTGATGATTCTTATGTGAAAATTCGGTATCAGCACAGTACATTGAAGTTTCATGTAAAGTTCTTGATTATGGTGCTGGGAATATGGCCTAGTGGTATAGTGCTTGCCTTGCATACCTGAAGCCCCACCACATATATAGAAAAGGCCAGAAGTGGAGCTGTGGCTCAAGTGGTAGAGTACTAGCCTTGAGCAAAAAGAAGCCAGGAACAGTGCTCAGGCCCTGAGTTCAATCTCCAGAACTGGTAAAAAAAAAAAAAAATTCTCAATTATAAGTTCTTTATATACACAAAGAGCATTTTACTTTCTACTTTACCATCAAGGTGACAAAGTAAGGGTAATGCCACATCCCTTCTCAAACTACAACTAAGTGATGTATTACTCAGATCTGCAAAGGATGTTGGGGGAAGCATTTACCTTTCCTCAAAAAAGTCCCTATATTGGGCTGGGGATATGGCTTAGTGGCAAGAGTGCCTGCCTCATATACATGAGGCCCTGGGTTCGATTCCCCAGCACCACATACAGAAAATGGCCAGAAGTGGCGCTGTGACTCAAGTGGTAGAGTGCTAGCCTTGAGCAAAAAGAAGCCAGGGACAGTGCTCAGGCCCTGAGTCCAAGCCCCAGGACTGGCCAAAAAAAAAAGTCCCTATATTTTAGTGAGCTTAAGTCTGGAGCTAGGGCTCCTGTGGCATATGTCTATAATCCCACTTGGAGGCTGGGAATGGAAGAATCATACTTTGAGCTCAACTCAGGCGGAAATTTTTGTGAGATCCTGCCTCCTCAACCCATGGCTGGACACAGTGGCACTCCTCTGGCAGTCGAGAGGCTGCGATTGGGAGTATTGCAGTTGCAGGCCAGCCCAGACAGAACAGTCTCTACAGAGGGAAGCTGCATTTGTGCACATCTGTTTTCTCAGCCGCTGTGGGAAGCCTAAGAGTAGGCAGGTAAGAACTCAGGGCATGTGCTCGATTCCCTGTCATAAAAACAACCAGTGAAAAGTTGTTTGAGGCATTTCAGCAGTATTGTGTCAACCTCCAAAGTGTGTGTTCAGACACCAGTGGTTCAGACCTCAGTACAACAAAATTTAAATTCTGATCTGGGCAGAGTGGCTCACTTCTATAATCCCAGAATGTGGAAATAAGTAGGGCCAAGATTTGAGGCCAGTTTGGGCCAAAAGATAATGAGAACCCATCAAGTCAGGCTTGGTCCTAGGAGACATCACTTAAAATTAGCTAAACCGATCCCATTTATTTCAATATCTACGAAAGGTAGTGTTCCATTCCTGTAATCTGTGTCTGCAGAACCACTCTTACTGTTTGTTTCTTTGTTTTGAAGATGGGGTGTGTGTGTAGCCCACGTTGGTCTGGATTGTGGATAGTCCTGCTTAGCCTCCAGCATGCTGAGATTATAGACATCCACATTTACTCCACATCCTTATTTATTCTAATGTTCCTTATTACAAGCTCCCTTTCTATTCTAGACAGGAAGGCTGGGTATTCAGCTTAATTCTGTGATTTAAGTTTATTTTTCTCCTTTTATTATCTTCAAGTAGATGAACAAATGAATTGCCATTTAACAAAGCGGTTTGCAAATACGATATATCTTGATCAATGTCACCCCTTCCAACATTCTCACCCATCCCTCTACTACCAACTGCTTCCCTTATTCTTAATTTTGTAGGATATACATTTGATTATCGACTGCATCCTCCCTTTCTCTTCATTCACTTTCCTCTCAGCCCCACCCCTTTCCAGTACTGGCTTCCCAGTGTTTTAGTTTGCTGAACTTTCATTTTGCCTTTCTAAGGAATTACACTATTTGTGGCCTGATTTGATTTTTTGATGCTCTTTATTCTCCATCTTTGCAACAGTAGCCTTCACATGAATTTTCTCCATATCACTTCATTTTGCATTTTGATCAAGACTTAAAGCAAGCTTATCCCTTTCTCACAATACTCTTAGAATCACAGTGAAGCTGCTTCTAGCACAGAGCTAAAATAGCATTGACTTCATTGTTCTGTTCTGCTTCAGTCCTGACTTAGAGTGCCACCTAGTGTCGACTCTGGAAATATTAAATCCTAAATCGCTTTTATTTTTTTATTTTATTTATTTTTTTTTTTTGGCCAGTCCTGGGCCTTGAACTCAGGGCCTGAGCACTGTCCCTGGCTTCTTCCTGCTCAAGGCTAGCACTCTGCCACTTGAGCCACAGCGCCGCTTCTGGCCGTTTTCTGTATATGTGGTGCTGGGGAATCGAACCCAGGACCTCGTGAATCCGAGGCAGGCACTCTTGCCACTAGGCCATATCCCCAGCCCTAAATCGCTTTTATAATTGAACATTGTCTTCTATGCTCTTACATCCTAAACCTGAAGTGCCTTTGTAAACCACCAAATCTAGCCACTCTAGATTTTTGTTATTTTCATTACTTTTGGCATCTAGCTTGAGAAATCACTGGTAATGTTCCAGGTCTCCCTAAACCCTGAGAAAGAATAACCTAAAAAAATACTTTTTTGTCATTATAGTCTTCTCAGTACCTAGAACAGTTGCAGTATATAACAAGTGTTGGATAAGTGCATATTTGCATTTTGCAAATTTAAATGAAACATCTAAAGTATTCAAACATAATTGACCAAAGTCAGGATTTTTTACCTGTTCTTCCCCAAACCCTGGTCATTACTTTTCTAATTTGATTCTCTTCATCTAATATGCTGAATTTTTGTCATTCTGAAACTGTTCTGAATAGCTGTTTTTTATACTGACAAGACTGGATGTCTGCTTAATCTACCTCTGTCTAGTGATCTAAAAACCAACCACCCAACAACAATAACAAAATACCGGTCAGGATTTAGTTTAGGTCAGAGGTAAAATTCTTGCTTTCAGTGTGTGAGGCCCTGGGTTTGATCCCCTGCAAAGACAAAGTACAATATTTTTAATCTCCTGGTCAGCTTGTTTGAAGCTAGTTTGCACGTGGTGCATCAACAGATAAAAATATGATCAGGAGTATTTTTCAGATCCGGGTGCAGTGTTCTGTGGAAAGCTGGTACACTTGCACTCTGCATCGGGCATAGCCTGCTTGCCACCTCCCACTCACCCCTGAGAATGTTCTATTCCAAGTTTATCTCCATCCCCTTCTTGGCCAGAAGCATCCTGCCCCACTGAGCTAGCCACTGTCTGCAGAGGTGTGGACAAAGCCAGTTCCTGCCAGGTGCCAGCCTCAGGAGCTTGGCAGCCTCTGTTCCCCTGACCTCACTTGCCTCAGCCACAGCTTCCAAACCAGCTCTATTCCAGAGAAGCAGGGGCTGCCACAATCGGGATGTCTGCTTCTGGAGCGGGGAGTGGGGCTGTGGTTGGGAATCTGTGTATGCCAAGAGCCTTATAAACCAACACCTCTTCTCCACACCACTGAGGAAACCTCCTGTTTGTTTTAATAGGCTCAAGCACTCTTAGAGGCTGTGGAACTCTTGCCTGATGATGGCTAAAGACTTTCATCGTTGTTTCTCCCTTTTCTTATTTTCCCTGGCAGTCTAGGGAAAGTGGTTGGCTCAGGGTTTGATGGAAGGAAAATACTATATTAATTAGGAGGAAAAGAAAAGCTGCTATGAAAAAGGTAAAAGTTCCTGGTGTTGTATGTCTTCCAGAGAAGCGACTGCCTGCCCATTGGTAATCTATTTCAATATTTCTGACATATTTTAAGATATTTTTACATAATAGAAAAGATTTCCCACAAATGGTTGCCTACTATTTACCAGGCTGAAATTTATTCCTGTCCCCATTGAGTTTTCCAGTTTATTAACACATAACCACCCCCCCCCAGCTCATAGTAGAGGAAGGAGTTAGAGACAAATAATTGGCTGTTACAGTATTGGTTTTCTGGTAGTTATGTAGCAGGGGAGCACAAATATCTACGGTGTAACAGCACAGGAGATCAAAATCCAGAATCCAAGGCCAGGCAGGTTTTCTATGTCTTTTGGTGGAACATGGGGACCAAACCCAGGGCTTGGGGCATGCAAAGTATTCACTTTACTGTGAAGCTACATCTCCCAAACTAAGAGTGAGTTAGTTACTATAGAGGAAAAGGAGTGAAGACCACCAGGCTGAGATCAGTAGTCAAATGCTTTAACCAGGATATGTTTTGGGGGGAGAGGAGCAGTACTAGGGATTAAGCTCTGGTTCTCATGCTTACTATGCTTGCACTCTACTTCTTGAACCACAGTTCCAGCTCTGCCTGTTCTTCATTGGCTATTTTGGAGACGGAGTCTTAGTGAAGTTTTCGACCCAGGCTAACCTAATACGATGATCTTCCAAATCTTAGACTCCTGGGGAGCCAGGATGACAAGCATGAACCAGCAGCATTTGACCCATTTAAAAACACTTATTTACATATTTTATAATAATTTTTACAAGTCAAATGAAATAGTTATCAATAATAACAAATAACAGTAATGAGTATCATGTGAGGTTTCAATACATGGATGCATTGTGTAATGTTTAAAGCAGGCTAAACAGGCCTGTCTCCTGTTGCCATCCTACAGTGAAATAACACCACAGACCTTCTTACTTCAATATAACTGAAAGTAAGTAGGTGTAAAGTCTGTTTTTCTGTGCCTGGCTTATTTCACTTAATATCCAATTCCATCCATGTTATTTCAAATGACAGAATTTCATTCTTTTTAGCAGCTGACTTTCACTCCCTTGGGCACACACCACATTTTCTTCATCCATTCACATGTCAATGAGCAGCACAGTTGATTCTGTATCTTAGCTCTCCTAACGAGAGATGCTATAGACATCACACTGCAAGCCTCCGCTTTCCATTAAGCTATCACACAGTGTTTTTGAAGGGAATTCTTTTACCTTAACATCCTCAGTGTTCAGTACACGTTAATGAGCACACTGGGCGGGTCCTAAACAAGGAGTTAAGGGTTCTTAGCCAGGTCATTTAGCCCCTCTGAGCCCTTATTAAACAGGGATAATAGGATTATCTCACAGAGCCATCGTGGAAATAAAATGATTCTGAAGCTCTTCTCAAAAGACAAAATTACAGCAAATCTAGTTATAGAACAAATTGGCATATATCAGTTTATGAAATCGAGTCTGTCTCCTACAGAATATAACCTGTTCTGTCTCCTGCAGAACAGAATGAGCACCACCCACTGGGCAAGAGCAGGACAGTGGGTTTTATAAGGTGAGAACAGGACACAAAATAATAAAATTTAAATAAACTGAGTAGTTATGGTCAGGTTACTTTTTTTTCTTTTGTAGTCTGGGTAACTAACCCAGGCCTTTACACCTGCTAGGCAGCTACTGCACCACTGAGGTACATCCCTAGCTTCAGACTAATTTTTTGTAAGGATTAGAGAACGGGTTACTTTCTTATTTATGCAAGTAGATTAGAATCTCCTGTTTGGGTTACAGAGTGATATGTTTCAGGAACTATCACTTCCTTGAAGTTTCCATTTGATTCCATGGCATTTATCATTACTAACTCCATTTTGGCTTGATTTGGTCTCTTGCAAGCAAGAACGATGCCCTCACACCCCCCCCCCAAGAATTTTTGTTTAACATGCTTTATACTGGGCCCACCACACCTGTTAAACATGCTCAGTTATTCTTGTTGTCCTGTTTATCAGCCTATCCAAATGCTATAGAAATAATTTATACTTCAAAGTCAAGAATTCAAAGAACCTAGGAATGTAGCTTAGTGGTAAAGTGCTTGCCTAGCAACATGAAGCCCTGGGTTCAATTCCTCAGTACCACATACAGAAAAAGCCAGAAGTGGAGCTGTTGTAGAGTTACTAGCCTTTAGCAAAATAAGCTCAGGGACAGTACCTAGGCCCTGTGTTCAAGCCCCAGGACTGGCCCCAAAAAAGTTATTTTCTTGGATGAAGACTACAGTTTAGTCATTCATAATAACTATAGTCAACTAAATTGGTTTGGGTTGTTAAGTTGCTTACTTATTACACCCTTTGCTTGACAAACAGTATCTAGAAATTTCAGAAGGATAACGGAAATAAACGCACACAAAACGATGATGTTGGAAATCTGAACTGAGAAGTAACCCATGTCTTCCAGTATGTTCTATGACTGGTCCCCAGACCCTCTTAGTTTTCCTTTAGCTTAATAACAGTATCTGCCTCAGGAGGAAAGCCTAGAAAGAAACGTAAAATTCTACAACAGCCACCAGGGGGTGTCCTGCCCACACCTTATCATGGCAAGGTAATAAGTACAAGGGGTCACAGTCTGTTGGCAAATTTCTCAAGATTTCAAGATTAGACAGGAAAGACTATAGTCCTGTTGAGGAATGGAAGTGTACCATTCAATTTCAAAAAAGCACTTCCAACCAGTTAAGTTTTTATTTGTTTTGGCAGTTGTGGGGCTTGAACTCAGGGCCTGAGCTCTGTGCCTGAGCTATTTTGCTCAAGGCTATCACTCTACCACTTTGAGGAACAGCTCTGCCTCCAGTTTTCTGGTGGTTAATTGGAGATAAGAGTCTCACAGATTTTCCTGCCTGGGCTAGCTTTGAAAAGTGATCCTCCAACCTCAGCCTCCTCAATGGCTAGGGTTACAGGTGTGAGCCATCAGCACCTGGTCTAAGTTAAGTTTTAATTGGTCTCTTTAAAAAAGGAGGGGGGGAATATAATCCTAAAGGCAGAATCAGACCAACAATGATCTGATCAAAGCAAGTAGATCTCAGAGGGGGAAAACATGCAAGTAGATCTCAGACTGTTCTTTTATGAGTAAGCACAGGAGAATGCATACTTGCAGAGTACGAGCTTTAAGAAATTGCACATATAATACGAAACAAACTCCTAATCTTGCATTGTCTCAAAATGCATTTTCAATTATAAGAAATGTTTAAAAATAACACAGTTCCTGGGTAGAATGTGTTTCTCTTGCCATAATTTTCTAAATTTTCCTAAAGGTGGTAGTTCAGTGATATCATGCCAGCCTAGCAAACAAGATGTCCTGAGTTTGAATCTCATTATCACAAAAAAGTTAAATAACCTAATGTTAACCAGTTCATTATTTTTCTGTCCTTCCACTGCAGCTTTCAAAGGAAAAGAGCTTTGAAACAAGCAATCCACTTTTGCCTCTGCTTTCTTCTATCCCTAAAACCAACACATTGGCCCAACCCATCTGAACACTTATCCTACTATATGAGATGAAACATTGGCTCTATTATAGAATTGAAAATAATACAACTGTTGAAACTAAATTCTTACAACTTTGTCCTTTGACAGACCCAAACTGACATGCCCCCTGGACTTCCATGTATGACTCGGGACACAGTATCTCAAACATCTAAAAGAATCTCTAACTAGATAGAAGATTTCAGTGTTTATTTCAGGACTCATTTGTCACAGTGCCACCAAACCTTTATATCCCTAGGTTGCGTATCAGAAATCTGCCCAGGATTATATTGTGTTGACTTACTACAATATGTCTTCCACCGGATTATACTATCTCCAACTTCAGTTTCATTACTGTATAACAGGACCTCGGCAATGCTTCCTGCTGTTTCCTGTTCTATGAGAGCACCTTAGTCCTTTAGATACTTCTTTACAGATAAACCTCTTGTCATACTCTTTTGTCTTGATTTGTCTCAAAGTAGGCAAATTAAGAATTCATATCAAAGTTTCACCTACATTGTCCCCTGAGAAGGACTATCTGACTTGGAAACAAATCTTAGCAAGAGAAAATCTTCACAGAGATTTCTGATCAAGTGGCCCATCACCACCTCTGAGACATTTTTGACCTTCTCTTTTTTGTTTGGGTAACTTTAGAGGAACAAGCTGATATTCCAACAATATCAGAATACCCTGTGACCCTTCAACCTCAATTACAGCACAATTTCTCTCTGTACTTTTTTTATGTTCTATTCTTTATTTTTGTGGGAAGATGGTCTAACATTTCTTTTGCTTCTTTTTTTTTCCTGCTACTTTTCTACCATTTCCTATTACAGGTGACAGACAAATTGACAGACAAATCTGGCTGCAGATCTTGAACCCATCTTTCTAAACTCACCTCTGGGGCCCTTATCAAATTAGCTCTTCCCCTCCAAACCTTAAACTGGAGGAAGAGGGGAAGCAGGGATATGTATAAAGGAAGGAGAAAGCTATGTCAAAGGGCTGTCTTGAAGAACAAATTAGATCATAAGCCTAAATATACTTAGCACAAAACATCTCATACACAAGTGCCAAGAAGCTGTGCTGTTTACTATCATAGTTCTCTCAATATCAATGCATGCTTGCTACCAGTTTCTTTACTACACAATTTCTACTCTCCATCAATTACTGTTAAGATTCCATCAACTCTCTCAAGATGGATCACTATCTAGTCATCCACCAAACATCAATCAATAACCACAATGCCAATTATAGCAATTAAGTATTCACTGTAATGTCTGGTCTTGCATTATACATGATGACCTCAGAGAAGTAAATTGAACTCCAAGAGACAAGGCAGCTGAAACTCTGTTTTAAAACCTGGACATTACACACTGAAATATCCTAAGTCAGACACACTTGCATTTGTCTTCCCATTGTCTTTTGATTTCCCTAGTTTAAAAAAATGTTAAATTACCTCACTTACAAATCATGCCCACCTTAACTAATAGATTAAATCTGAACTCTCCATCTGGATGTTCATAATATAACTCTAGCTACCCTGTATTCAATTATCTACTCATTATTCAGAATGCCTAGCATTTGTCTCCATATTCTGGCCTCTGTGTTATTGCTAATTCTATGCCTGTTGTGTAATGTTTTTTCTTTCATACCTTTGTTTTTTGTTTGTTGTAATGCTGGGAATTAAACCAAGAGCCAGCATGTGTTACAACTAAATCTTGTATGTTACATCCAGGAGTCTTGACATGCTAAGACCTATTTTTGAAAGGATTGATGGGACTATAGATAATGTTTATACTATATCCTAAATTAAAGTTATTGGGGTTTTTTTTTTTGCAATGCTCAAGATTAAACCCAGAGCCTTCTATGTGCTAAGCAAACTGAGCTATAACCCCAGTCTGTGTTCTTAGGTTGTCTTCATTTATCCTTTTATTTTCAAATCATCTGAGCTCTTTGTAAGTAGTATGCAGTGTAACTACTTCTTGCTTATAATCTGACCATTCCCTTTCAAAATAGGTATTGAATAGGCCAGACAATGGGAGAGAAAAAAGGAGATAAGAGATTTTTACACTTCCTCTGTCTCATTCATCTCTAGCACCAACCTAAAAGGAGATGTGGGAAGTGAGTTCTGGGTAGCAGGAATGCTAAGTGTAAAGGCCTGGCATTGATTAGGATGTGTTTGTCTAGGTGTCTGAGGAACAGCAAGGCTGCCCCTGGGCTGGAGCTGAGTGATGGAGGGAGTAGGAAAAGGTGAGGGGCAAAGTTCATGTTAGGGCTGTATTGGCTGAAGTAGTAGTTGGCTTTTACTTTGAGTAAAATAGGACATTCCTGGAGGACTTGGAAGTAGTATGCTGAGAAATGATTTACCTACAGCCTAGGCTTGTGAAGGGATCTAAACAGGCCAACAACAAACACAGGAAAACAAACACAAGAAAATGAGACCATCTGAGAGGAGACTACAATAACTCACAGGAGAAATTAGGGAGGTTCACCTAGCATAGAGTCATAGAGAACTGATCAGATTCAGGATGAAAGCAGGATGGAGCAAATTTGCTGATGGATTGGATATAGTCTATAAGAGAAAGTGTCTTTCTGCAAGGATTTTGACCTGAGAATTTCCTTGGACATTCTCCAGATCAATGTAGAAAGATAGCAAACCTATTATTAAACCCCAAATTAGCAAGGCAGAGACTTAAACCTATTATTAAACTGCAGTAATAATTGAAATGGTGTGATAAGAAGACCATGAAATTTTTAAAAGAAATCTCTGAAAAAGAAACTAGGAATAGACTCTGGTGTCATTTTTCTTTTCATGTGAGTCCTCTTTCTTTTAAAGTGCCCAAACTGCATAGTCCTTTAGGGGCCCTGTACAACCCATTCCCCATAAAACCTTCTCAATGGTGAGAGCCTCTACTGAGATTTTCCTTTCCTAGCCTAAAAGAGGGTTGAGATGAAGTCTTGACTGGGCAGTTGGCATGTATGGCTAGAAAGGAAACACAAATACACACACACACACACACACACACACACACACCATATAATCATATTGGTAAGAAAATACAAAATGGATGTGTCCTAATGGTAGCATGCATGAGGCCCTGGGTTTGATCCACAGTCTTGCAAAAAAAGAAAAACCAAACAAATTCAAAATAATTACATTAAAATGTTTTCCACCAGAAAATATCAGAATTTACTATCCTATAATTTAAGAAAGTCTGACAGAAGTTTTTAGGCTGCTATATGAATCTAAAAAAAGACTAAATTATAGACATTTTGGATCAGGGTGCCAGTGACTCGGGCCTATATTTCTAGCTACTCAGGAACCCGAGATATGAGGATCACGGTTTGAATCAGGTTCAACCAGAAAAGTCTGTGAGATTCTTATTTCTAATTAACCACCAATAAACCAGAAGTATAGTTCAAATGGTAGATCTGTGTCCAAGAATTGAGTTTATGCCCCAGTATTGGCGTGCGTGCACGCGCACACACGTAAATGATTTTTTTTTTGTTTTTTTTTGTGGGTTTTTTTTTGCCAGTCCTGGGGCTTGGACTCAGGGCCTGAGCACTGTCCCTGGCTTCTTTTTGCTCAAGGCTAGCACTATGCCACTTGAGCCACAGCGCCACTTCTGGCCATTTTCTATATATGTGGTGCTTAGGAATCGAACCCAGGGCTTCATGTATGCAAGGTGAGCACGCTTGCCACTAGGCCATATTCACAGCCCCATAAATGATTTTTTTTCTTATCCATTGTTTTAAGGTGGTTGTCTGGTGTTGATATTCAAATACTGACCTTTGATTCTTTTTCCTGCATTGAAAACTAGTGTCTTTCATGGTTTCGCTAATCTATGATATTTAAAAAATTTTTTCTTTTCTTTTTTTTTTTTGTCCGATGTGGGGCTTGAACTCAAAGCCTGGGTACTGTCTCTGAGCTTTTTCATGCAAAGCTAGCACTTACCACTTTTGTTTCTGTAGAACCTTTTCCATAGTCTCTATGCAGAGATCTTTAAGGTACAATTTTAAATCTTCCTGTTTTGCCATATGTTAGTTAAGTAAACTCCAATTCTGGCTATTTGGGGATATCTTCATATCTGATTCACCTGATGTTAATATTGTGTATTAGAAAAGGAAAACTCATAAAAGTTACTGGATTGAGGATGTAGCTCAATGGCATAGAGCTTTCCTTGTAGGCAAAATCTGGATTAGATTTCCAGCATCATCAAAAAACACTTTTTTTGCCTTTATCTCTTCTGGTGTAATTTATTTTTTATTAGTAATTGTAAGTTGTACAATACAGGTTTCATTGTGACACATTCACATATGCTTGCAATGCACCTTGATGAGACTTAACCCCGTTCTTATGATTAGTTTTTAACACACTATTTAAATGAAAGAATATGTAAATAACAGGGATGGGAGGCAGAAAACTGCCCAGAGACCTCAAACAATTTCACACTATTATGAACTCAATTTCAAAACAAATGTGTAGAGCTAGATTCAATTAGATCAGGGGGCCATGATATAGGTGGAAACTCTTCAAAGTAATCCCCATCGAGTATGCAAAGCCATCGCAGGAAGCGAATACAAATGCGTTAATGAGAAGCTTACATCTGCCTTGCTGAAGTTCCATATGTGATGAAAAGGTTCTAAACTTAGACTGTGGGATGGTTGTCTGCACCACATGGAGTGTACCCCTGAAAAAACTCCACTGAATGTGCACTTTCAATAGGTAAGTTTTACATTGTGTGAATTATTTCCATATAAAGGTATTTCACAAAAAGAGCTCAAGACCAGCTGCTGTGATTGTTTAGAACTTAAGTCAGTGATGTATTTTCAGAGCTGGTAGAGTCTCGTCACTGACTTTGTTTAGAATTGCTGCAAGTTTTCTATTACTCTTAAATTCTCTACAATGAGCCCTTTGTTTTCGGTCCTCAGCATGGGCCCCACCTGTGTCTGACCTTGCCATTCCATTGTATCCATAATTCTACATAATAGCCATTACTGAATCCTCCTCCTTTCAGCTCTAAACTCGGGTGCAGGGAGACAAACATCTACTGTCTACATGGCTTGTCCAATTGCAGAACCACAATAACCCAGGGGATGGTGGGATCCAGCATGAAATAACACACTCTGGGATGACCTTACAGTGTCTCTGCTTCTGATGATAAATTCCCTGAATTCCCTAGTCTTCTATTCCTTTTCTTAGCTGTGTCCCTCCCTCTGTTTCTCTCCTTCCTTGCCTGCCCCCCCACCCCGTTCCACAGTTTATTGTTAGAAGATCTGAAAACTATTCCAAGAAGCGTAATGTTCTGAAACGTCAGTTGTTAAACACCATGAGAAGAGGGTGATTTTGCCTTTGTAAGGTGTGACTGCCACAACACCTACAATCACACTGATTCCACCTCCTTTTCCTGCAAATGCAAGAGAAACTGCAATGCCGGAATCCATGACAATGTTGGCTTGGTTAGAGGAAGTGAGAAGGTAATGTCAAGATGGCACTCAGTGTTTTTCCATCCCCACCAGGGAGATAGGCTGAGGAGAGTTCAGAAATGAACCTCACACCAGTCATGTGTGTAGTGAATCCTTTATAAGATGTTAACTGTCAAAACCCAGAAAATGTGGCTCTCCTAGGAATGCCTATTCTGTCGCTCTAAAGAGCAGCCATCCCTTCGCAGACCACGGGCCCCTGCCCAGTCTCCAGCTGGTAAAATGCTCTCCTGCACGGCTCTTTCACCTTCAGGTGTCATGGCCTGGGGTGACTCATTTCAGCCTCTTCTCATTTCTTCCTGATGACAGAGTGTTTCTGGTCTCTACAAAACAGAAACCTCTGACAAAACCAGAAGAAACAAGAGCACCACAGAGGCAGGCCACTCTAGTTAAGAATCGCTTGTTGGTTCTTTCTCCAGAAGAGATACCGGGCCAGCAGAGTAGACTGAGTGAAAGCTACCTTCCCTCCCTTCTAACCCAGACCAATTGCTCTCAAATCAGGAAGGTGCTTTGCAGATGGGTGGGGAAGGCTGCAGATGTATACTTTGAAGCACATCATACTGTAGGGAAAAATTATACAATGCCGGGGCTCATGGCATGGCCATGGGCTTAGCACTAGGTGGTGTCATGCCATTACTTTTCCTCTCTAGAACTTTTGTATCCATACATGTAAAATCGGGCTAATGAGGTATTTCTTCACTGAAAGACATTGTATTTTAGTATTATGACATTAAAACACTTACCATTTCTTTTCTTTCTTTTTTTTTTTTTTTGCCAGTCCTGGGGCTTGAACTCAGTACCTGAGCACTGAGTCCCTGGCTTCTTTTTGCTCAATGCTAGCACTCTATCTCTTGAGCCACAGCACCATGTTGGGCTTTTTCTGTTTATGTGGTACTGAGGAATCGAACCCATGGCTTCATGTATGCTAGGCAAGCACTCTACTGCTAAGCCACATTTCTAGCACCTTACCATTTCTTTTACTTAACTTTTTGTCACTGTGACAAAAGCAACTTGAGAAAACAATTGAAGAGAAGAAAGATTTGCTTTACAGTTTCAGAGGTTTCAAACCAGAATTCATTTATCTCCATTGCCAAGATTCAAATGAAAATAAGGACACACCTAGCATAATGTTGAAGTTTACACATGTGATAGATAGCATATGTCACTAATTTATGCCAATGCATTGCTAAATAGTATTCCATTGTATGGATATACCACATTTTGTTAATTCGCCAGGTAATGCGTATTTGGACTATGTCCATATTTTGCCTCTTAAACTCTTCTAGGAATATACATGTCTTTTTTCCTAGATAGATTCTAAGTATGGAATTGTTGGATTTATGAGTTTGCATTTATGTTGAAAGTTTTAAGAATTCATAATAGTGTTGTTTTACATCCACTATTGGTGCTATTTTACATCCACTAGTGTCTAATGAAAATTCAGATTTTCCATGCCCTCCCAACACATTTATCTTATTTATTTATCCACTTGCCTATTCATTTTTCTTTGTTTTCTTCATGTCAGTCTTGTTACATAGCTCAGACTATCCACAAAGTCACTATCATCTTCCTGAAGCTCAGACTATCCACAAAGTCACTATCAGCTTCCTGAATGCTAGCATAACAGGAATATACCACTACACCTAGCAATTTTATTTGTCTTTCTAATAAAACTTACTGTTTTTAAAACTTGTGGTAAAAATATATGACAAACTTTACCATCTTTACCAATACTTAATAGTATTAAATATACTCAGATGTTGTACAATTGATCTCCAGAATGTTTTCAGGTAGCAAAACTGATACTCTGAATTGCTCAAACAATGCTCTATCCCCACACTCCCAGAACCCAGGAACTACCATTCTGTTTTCTCCCTCTTTGTCACTAACTACTCCTGATAACTCATAGAAGTGGAATCATACTCTGCGATTCCAGATGGGGCCCATGATTGATTTTTGAATTCCCTTGTCCCCTGCACATCTGTAGGGTTAGATTTCAGTATAAGTGAGTCTCTTTTTGGGAACTAGGTCATATCCACAGTTTAGGATGGAACAGATCATGGAATCTCATTAGAAGTGAAGCCAATGGCCAGCTTCTCATGAGTGCTTGCTTCAGTTGTGTTTCTGTTATAGGTTTCCTCCATTTCTCTCAAGGCTAGTGTAGTGCTGTTTGTAATCATTTTGTGACTGATATTTCATTTCACATGATATCCTCAAAGTTCATCTCATGTTGGAACGTATCAGAATTCCATTCCTCTTGAAGGTTGGAGGTACTGTTTTCTTATAAACCTGGTTGCACCAGACAGGGAATAATAGAGAAGGGAAGGGGAAAGGAAGGAGAAGAATACAATATGGGGAGGAAAGATTCTGAAAGCAGAAAGAAGTATAGAAAGGAATGAGGAATATAAATTTATCCTAGATTTCTAGAGCAAATCCAATTATCAAATCCCATTGACAGTAAGAACTAATCTCTTTTCTCCCTTTTCATGAAGGTCTTGGGAGATAGCCTGGCCATCGGAGACTTCATAATCACATACACTTGATGATAAAGTTCGGACCACATTGACAGTAATCAGATCCTGTTGGGCTTTGCAGAAAACACAACCAATATGACTTAGGAAACTTGGAACCAAGTTTGTTTATGAAAGGGCTGTATGGAGACTTGTTTAACAACTTGTATAGCACTCATGTGTTTATCACTGTTTAAACTGGTGAGTAAAATTACAAACATCCTTCTTTCTCAGTAAAGTGCAATACATGTTGTCTTGGATTCCTTAAAGAATGAACAGTGTGGGGTAGTCATTTATATTCATTTAGTGCTTCAAAGACTATTAGAAGTAGGCAGTTGTGATAGTAGCAAAGAAAAAAATTCTCCTAGCAATAACATATAGGCATGGTGCTGATTCTCCCCAGAATATTTATATCATAATCTGAAGTAAAAAGACGTATTTTTTTCTGAATAATTATTTATTTATTGTCAAAGTGATGTACAGAGGGGTTTTAGTTTCATACGTAAGGCAGTGGGTGCATTTCTTGTACAATTTGTTACCTCCCTCATTTCCCCCATCTCCTCCCCCTTTCCCTCTCCTGCCATGAGTTCTTCAGTTGGTTTACACTAAATGGATTTGTAAGTATTGCTTTTGGAGTCATTTGTCTTTTTATCTGTTGTCTTTCAATTTTGATATTCCCTTTCCCTTCCCTAGTTCTAATACATGTATACACAGTATCCAGGGTACTCAGATAAGATACAGTGATAGCGCAGGCACAATCACAGGAAGGGGATACAAGAGGACCATGAACCAAAAAAAGCTACGGCTTCACATTGCATGTTGAAAGTAATTACAACAGTGATATAACACTCATTTCCATAACATGGAGTCCATTTCAATTAGCATTATCTTATGTGTTCATAAGGGCATAGCTATTGGGATCTTGTGATCTTCTGCTGTGGCTAGCCTAAACCTGTGCTAATTATTCCCTATGAGGGAAACCATAGTGTCCATGTTTCTTTGGATCTGGCTCACTTCACTTAGTATAATTTTTTCCAAGTCCTTCCATTTCCTTATGAATGGGGCAATGTCATTCTTTCTGATAGAGGCATAAAATTCCATTGTGTATATGTACCACATTTTCCTGATCCATTCGTCTACTGAGGGACATCTGGAGTGGTTCCATATTTTAGCAATGACAAATTGTGCTGCGATGAACATTGTTGTGCTGGTGGCTTTAGTGTGTTCTTGTTTGTAATCTTTTGGGTAGATGCCCAAGAGTGGGACTGCTGGGTCGCAAGGGAGCTCTATGTTTAGCCTTCTGAGGAATCTCCATACCACTTTCCAGAGTGGCTAAACAAGTTTGCATTCCCACCAACAATGTAGTAGGGTTCCCTTTTGGCTACATCCCCTCCAGCATTTGTTATTCTTAGTTTTCCTGATAATGGGCATTCTTACTGGGGTGAGGTGGAATCTCAATGTTGTTTTGATTTGCATTTCTTGTTATGGCCAGTGTTGTAGAACACTTCTTCAAGTGTCTCTTGGCCATTCTCATTTCCTCTTCAGAGAAGTCTCTTTTTAGGAAAAAACATATTTTTTTAAATGAAGGAACTAGGGCTGGGAATGTGGCTTAGTTGTAGAGTGCTTGCCTAGCATGCATGAAGCCCTAGGTTTGATTCCTCTGTTAACAGAAAAGGCCAGAAGTGGCACTGTTGCCCAAGTGTTAGAGTCCTAGCCTTGAGCAAAAAGAAGCTTAGGGACAGTGCCCAAGCCCTGAGTTCAAGCCTCAGGAATGGAAAAAAAAAAAATTAGAGAACTAAATTACTGAAAATGCATTGGAAAAAAATGTTAATAGAAATGGAAAAACCCAAGACAAAACAATTATTTTAAGTGAAAATCCTCTTCTTAATGAAAATTGTGGACCAAGTCATTGAGTTCCAAACTTGTTTTTCTGGTAGTAGAAGCCTTTCTTCTCATAGATTCTAATGTGGAATGCAAGCACAATAGGGACATTTTCCTCAATGAACACCATGCTCCTCACTGGTAAAAGTACTATGCCTTACCTCCTTTCACTGGTTGTACAAGATGGAAGCTACTAAACCAATTTTTATATGATGAGACATACCCACATCCACTCAGGTAACCTAAAGAATAGATCCATACTGAGCTGTCCCCATTGTAGTATAGAGTGAGGGAAGCCTTATTACTGATCCATGCTCATTGCCACCTGCCCCTAGCTTCCACAGTCCTGTCCTAATTGCCCAGGATATCCCTCTTGCCTCACAGAGACCTGCCAGGAACATGTCCTCTGATCACTTTGCTAAACACTAGGATAATGCAGCTGACCTATTGAAGAAGAGTTCTAGGTACCCAGGACAGCTTAGAACATTCTCAAAATAGAATCACAATGTATGCAGTCTTTCTCATGCCTTATTAATCAAAATGCTGACTAAACCAAAGATGTCTAACTACTTTTCTGCTTGCTATTTGGTGCTCAAAACTGGTTCTTGTTATCAATAAAGGTGGGGGGGGGCAGTGAAAAAGGGAAAGACCAGTCTTGAACTCAATGTAAAGCACACATAACAGAAACACCCTTGACACCCATGGGAAGTGTTAGCTCCACCCTCTACCTCCCTACCCCGCCCCCCACTTTGAGGCTCCCTGCTCTCTTCCCTTCCCACACTATGGTTCTGACCTAGATTCAAAGAGAGACTTACTAAACACTGAGATGCACTAAGCACTGCAGAGATGTGTAGAGGTGAGGGGATAATGAAGTGCATGCATTGATTATTGGCCTTACCTGATCAATGATCTCCCTAAAACTTTCCTGGCCTGTAGCTGAAGAGTTTGCAGAATTTGTGAGCCACTTCTGTTCAGAAGTGATGGCATAATGAAGAATGCTTGCAATGCATGTGTGCCAAATATCTGCTCTGAGCCATTCCCAGCTCTCCTGCCTGTGCTCTGCCTTCTGGTGATTCTAGTTTTACAGTTATGGGACTTGAGGATGACAGTGGGGAATGGTTCTCTTATATCTGAAGACCTGGGTAGCTTACAACTGTCCCAGAACAAATGAAAACTGTCACTAGCCCAAAGAAAGCACCCATCCATGGAAAGCACTGGCAGTTTTAGGTAGCCCCCCTGAAGTCAAAAAAAGGACTATTGTTGAGAAGTATGGCTCCAAAGAGGAAACAGAACACTGTAGCCCAAGGCTGGTTGTGAACTTCCATGCTTCCTGCTCCCATCTCCCAAGTGCTAGGTTTAAGAGATGTGCACTACTGTGCTTGGTATCTTCTCTGTCTTTTTTATTGCAGTCATCCCAGTGGGTGTGATATTATGTCATTAATTCCCATTTCTTTAATGACTAATGATGTTGAACATCTAATGTTCATATGCTTATCATTCATCTATATATCTTATTTCAAGATGTCTAATCAAATTTGTTGGCTGTTTTTTTTTTTTGCCAGTCCTGGGTCTTGAACTCAGGGCCTGAGTACTGTCCCTGGCTTCCTTTTGCTCAAGGCTAGCACTCTGCTACTTGAGCCACAGCGCCACTTCTGGCCGTTTTCTATATATGTGGTGCTGGGGAATTGAACCCAGGGCTTCATGTATACGAGGCAAGCACTCTTGCCACTAGGCCATATCCCCAGCTCCTGTTGGCTGTTTTTAAATTGGGTTATTTGTCTTGATATAATGAAGTGATAAAGATTTTTTAACATATTCTCAGTCCAAGTCCTTTACCAGATGTGTCATATGCAAATATTTTCTACATGTCCAAGAAATACCAAGAAATGATCTCAAAAACAAATTGGGCATGTTGGTTCAAACCTATAATCCCACCTACTCTGGAGCTTCATGTAGAATATTAAAGTCCAAGACCATCTTTAGCAAAAGAATGAAAGGCTGTCTGAAAAACAAACTAGGAGCAAAGAACTGAGGGGAGAACCTCACATGACGTCAACACAGGGGACATTTGCTGATGAGGGAAACAGGGTTACAAAATAAAAACCAAAGAAAGGCCCTCTAGCTTTTCCAAATGAGATCTCTGGAATGACTGAGGATAGATAAGAACTAGTAGATCTATTATGTATCTTTTCAAAACAAATTTCCCCAACACTTAGAAGTTTAAACCAGCAACCCACATTTATTATAGTCACTGTGAGTCAGAGGCTATGGTGCACCATAGTTGGTGATTGTGTCTTGGGGTCTCTTACAAGGTTGCAGTCACCATAATGGCTAGGGACCTCAGAAGTTTGAGAGATGACACATCTATTTCTATGAGTCTTGCTTCTCTAAGTCTTCCATTTTAAAGAACTTTCTTGATATTTCACCTAGTTGGGTTTTATGGCCAGTTAAACTCATTGTCTTGTGCTCTCACTTGGCTTATTTTGCTTACAACTGGCCTTATATTCATTTGAGTCGTGACTACAGCCCCGTTTCTTGCTGGTTAATTAGAACTGTAGTCTCTCTCAGACTTTTCTATCTAGGCTGGTTTCAAGCCTTCAATCATCTTACCCTTGATCCTCTGATTCTCAGCCTGGAGTAGCCAGGATTATAGACATGAGCCACTGGTGCTGCATTTCTATCTAGTTTTATACAACTAATTCTTCTTTTTCTCCAGTCATCTGGTATCAGTACATTTTTATTATGATAATAAAACACTTGAGGAAGGAAACCTTATAAAGAAAAAAATACTTCTGGCTAAAAGTTCTGGGCTAATGTTGAGGGATCACTTCCAGTGGTGGCCTTCATGCTGGTAACAAGGTAGCATAGGGAATCATGGCAAACACAAGAAGTGCACATGTGCATATCTGTCTGGCATCTGTCCTTGTTCTTATAATGTCACTAGTGTTCAGTCATAGACTCTCCACCCTGATGTCTTCATCTAGTTGTAATCACTTCCCAAACACCACACCTCTAAATACCTTAGGTGGGTTGTTTCCAACCTTTTATTACAATAGTGACTAAAATTTCAAAACATGAACTGTTGGAGGACACACTCAAACTGTATCCAAACTATAGCATGCTTTTACTGTAGTTATTCTCCAAAATTCAGTGTGTACTGTCTCATTCATTTTTCTCTTTTACTCTGTCGGGGAGCTATTTATTTATTTATTTATTTATTTATTGCCAGTCCTGGTCCTTGGACTCAGGGCCTGAGCACTGTCCCTGGCTTCTTTTTGCTCAAGGCTAGCACTCTGCCACTTGAGTCACAGCACCACTTCTGGCCATTTTCTGTATATGTGGTGCTGGGGAATCGAACCCAGGGCTTCAAGTATACGAGGCAAGCGCTCTTGCCACTAGCCCATATCCCCAGCCCCGGGGAGCAATTTATATCTTACAGTTTCAAATCCATTCTCACACGTGATTGCTCTCAAGTCCTGATCATAGACCTACCCACCATCAGGGAAATTCCACAAGGATACCACACATTTAATAACCTTCAACTTCATGGGCCTTTCACTTAGTCTACAATCCTCTTCCTAAAGATCATCAAGATTTGCACCTTTACCTCTGTTACACCCCTCTCACAAATTTAGGGTTCCTAGTTCCTGGTCTGTTTTTCAACTTATGTTTGTAGAGCCAGGTTCCAAGACCCTCCACCTTTTCAGAACTGTTCTTTAAGCTTTGCATACAACCACCCTTATTAGGCTCTGATTTTGGCCCCAGACACTGCAATAGCAGCTGAACTTGTTTCTCTTTCTCCATACTCTCTCTTTATATACTCCACTTATGTCTCTCCACTGCATTAATATTCTATGTAAGAATTCCTGTTACTTCATATCATGCTCCTGATTCAATTTAAGTTTCTTTCATTTAGGCCAAAGTTCACATTTCTAGATCTAGCAGTTAATATCCTTCCCCATCAGATCACAGATTTAACTCACTATATTTCCCACTGGTGTCCAGCAGGCTCCCTGGCCTCCATGAAGAATATTTCCTATTCATTTCCAAGCCCATTTTGTCATGTTAGGAAGCTCTGAGTGGATTCCTCTGTTCATCCAGGTGTTGCCCTCCTTCCAAGTTCTATTCTCTCTACCAGTTTTCTTATCTCCAGTCCATAATGATCCCTCCCTACCCTGCTCCCCTCACATTATAGACTTGATCTAAATACCATTTATTTGGCTCTCAGGACATTGTGTTGCCGTTGAGTGAATACATGTCTACATTGCTGTTCATTTGTTTCACTGTTGTTGTTGTTTTTTTATATTTTTCTCCTGTGTAGATTTTCAGTCTATTGAAGATAGGACTGAGTCTACTTTCTCTTTTGTGTATCCCTAACCAGCAACCACAGTATGATGTCTGAAGCAAAGGTTTATGCCCTCCAGGAAGACTGATGCCCTCTTTAAGAAATCTACAATTTTAACCAGTGCTTAGATTCACCTTTCAAATCTAATAGTTGTATATGGGGGAGGGGGGGGAGTAGTTGTTTGTTTGTTTTGCATTGGTTCTGGACTTTGAACTCCTGGCCTGGATGCTGTCCCTGAGATTTTATGCTCAAGGCTAATGCTCTACCATGTGAGCCACAGCTCTACTTCTGGCTCTTGTCTCGTTAATTGGACTTTCCTGCCTGGACTGGCTTTGGACCACAATACTCAGATCTGAGCTTTCTGAGTAGCTACGATTATAGGTGTGAGCTATCAATGTCCCAGGCCCCATAGTTTTGAAAGTATGGGTTTTGACTATTTTTTTTCTCATATGTCTTTGGTACCTGGAACACAGTAGGCATTAAGTGATATTTTTGAATTTATTATGCAGTTGACTACAAGCCAAATTTTGAAACCATACCTGTGGAAAAAGTGTGAGAAACTAATTAAAAACATTAAACTACTGTATATTGCATACATATTTGCATGTTGCCAAAATCATGTATGTGAACTGATTTGAAAAGTTTAATATAATATCAAGTACAAACTATTACTGTAAGATGCCAGAGCAATTCAACACTTCCTTTTCTCTGCTGTTAATGAAGTGTCACTGACTTTTCATCCCAGGCTGGCCTCAAACCATGGTTCTCCCGTTCTTAACTTCTTAAGTAGCTAAGATTACAGATGTGAGTCACTGGTGTCTGATTCAAAATAGATTTTTTTTTAAGTGTAGCTTCCCTTTTGGGAGAGGTAAACTTACACTGGGAAGGATAAAAATAACATTGTAAGCTTCCTTTTTATGTTTCTTATTAGTTACAAAGAACAAAATGTCACTTCTTTTGGTATAGATCTTTGAATTGGAAAGGCACCAGAAATCTTAGCTCCATTCACTTTCAACAAACACAATTTATTGCATTCATTATAGGTGAAGAAATTGACACTTAGGGTTAAAAATATGCCAAGGTAGAGATTCTTAAAAATGTCCTCAGACATCTGCTTCAGAACTTCAAAGGAAGCTTGTTCAAAAGTACAGATTCCAGTGCTTCACCCAAGACTAACTAAATTAAACTCTTTAAAGGAAATTTGCATTTTTAGCAGTTCCTTGTACATCAGTGACTTCCACAATAGTGCTTCTTAAACACTAATGATCCTCTAGAGAAGGAGCTACAGGGTCAAATGCAGCATGTCTGGCAGGGGGCCTAAGATGCTTTATGACTAAGAAGTTCTCAGGTGGTGCTGATGACACTTCCTAAGGTTCACTTTGTGTGTGTATGTGTGTGTGTGTGTGCTGGCACCAGGGCTTGAACTTGGCTTTTTTGTTCACTACTGCCACACTACCACCGGAGCTATGTCACTAATCCAGATGTTTAGCTGGTTAATTGTAGGTAGAATCTTACAGACTTTCCTAGACAGCAAAAGAGCTCAGCCTCCTGAGCAGCTAAGATTCTAGGTATTAGCCATCGGCACTTGGCTTGGTTCACATTTTGAACTGCAGAGATCCAAGCGGTGGTTCTCCATGTGTAGTCTCAAAAATCATCATTTGGGGACTTGTTAGAAATGTAACATTTTTAGCCTGACCCCAGATCTTCTCCATCAAAAACTTATACCATTATCATGTGAAGACAGGCTGTGGTCACTGATTTAAAGAATTTCTATTTAAGAGCTGGAGGTACGGCCAAAGTAGTACAGTACTCACACAGAAAGTACAAAGCCCTTCATTCAACACCCAAACTGCCAAAAATAATTTTTAAAAAGAATATCTTACAACCCTTGCCAAAGTCTGCTACAGAGATTAATAAGCCCTTGCTGAGGCCTAGACAGTGATATTTTAAATAGCTCTTTAGGTGTTTCCAATATGTATTCAGGTTTGTTTGCACATGATAGTTTAAAAATTATCAGCTGTGGCTGGGAATGTGGCTTGGTTGTAGAGTGCTTACCTAGCATACATGAAACCCTGGGTTCGATTTGCCAGGATCACATAAACAGAAAAGTAGCACTGTGGCTTAAGTGGTAAAGTGCTAGCCCCAGAATTCAAGCCCCAGGACTGGCAAAAAAAAAAAAAAAAAAAAAAAAGCAGCAGCTTCAGATTACATCTGTATTCTTAGCAAGACCTAAATCTTTAGCATGTTGGTAACATCATCTTCACTCTCCCTATATTTCTGGAACATCATTTCTTCAGAATATGACCTGTTCTGAGTTGCTACAGATCCATGGAGAAGGAGAGAGGAGAGAAAGTGTGTGTGTGTGTGTAGAAATAAATTACTTCCCTTGGGAAGAATAACATGACAAAATGAATATGAATAAAAGCTGATAGTTCTTGAAATCTATATCCTAAAATAACATTTTGCAAGTGTGCATGGACTATTATCCAACATAGATTACATGCTGGGATATGATATAAGACACAATCATCTTAATGTCTCAAATGATTAAATATTTCCCCCTTTTCCCCAATATTGCAATTTGAACTCAAGGCCTCATACTTACTAAAAAGATACACTAAAACTCGACCCATACTTACAGCCCAAATGATTAGATCTTAAAGTATATGTTCTCTGATCATAACATAATTAATGTACAAATTAATACCAATATGACATCTAGAAAACCATAAAATACTTATGTGGAAGTTATGTGTCATATTGCTTGATGACATATGGCGGAGAAGTGGGGGAGGGTCCAAGAGAAAGCTCAAGTATAAATAGAAAATAGTTAGAACCAAATCAAACAGAAAATACAATAGACCAAAAATTGTGGAATATAGTACATAGAAATTAATATCTTCAAAGTGTTCTATTAGAAAAGGAGAAAGATTTAAAACCATCATAATTTTCTACCTGAAGAAATTAGAAGAGGAGATTGAGCCATATTTAAAAGGTAGAGAACAAAAGTATAGATATGCTAGTAGCACATGAAAGGTACTTGAGAGCAATGGAAACCAGAGAAATATAGATTTGAAAATGTGCTACTTCAAGACTCAACAGAAAAGCTAAAAGGATGTGATGAACTTCATTTTTGTCAAATGTTGACAAGAAGGTGCTGGGAATGTGGCTTAGTGGTAGAGTGCTTGCCTAGCATACATGAAGCGCTGGGTTTGACTCCTCAGCACCACATATAAAGAAAATGGCCAGAAGTGGTGCTGTGCCTCAAGTGGTAGAGTGCTAGCCTTGAGCAAAAAGAAGCCAGGGACAGTGCTCAGGCCCTGAGTCCAAGCCCCAGGACTGGCAAAAAACAAAACAAAATAAAATGTTGAAAAGAACTACATTCTTGTCAAATGTTGACATCAAATGCTAACAAGAATGTAGAACACACAACAATCACATAGTGCTGTTGAAACTCTTTGTTTAATATTTCCAGTCCTAAAGCTTGAACTCAGGGCCTGGACACTGTCCCTGAGGTTTTGTCCTCAAGGCTAGCAATCTACCACTCAAACCACAGCTACACTTCTGGCATTTTGCAGATAAAAGTCTCACATACCTTCCTACCTGGGCTGGCTTCATAGTGTAATCCTCAGATCTCAGCTTCCTGATTAGGTAGGATTATAACAGATGTGAGCCTATAATGACTGCTTTGAAAAACTATTTGGTAGCTGCTTATGATGTGACATGTATATAATCATGTGATCCAGCAATATCAAATTTAAGCATTAATCTCAGAAAATGTCCACTATGTCCACAAAAAAGAGATATACATGCAGATTTTTTTGTTATAAACCCAAATTGGAAACAACTCAGATGTTCACTAACCACAAAAAGTAGAAAAACAATGATAGTGCATGCATAACTTGGAATATTACTGAGCAACTTAAAAGAACGGGCTAGTAATATGTTCACCAAAAATGAAAGAATAAACTATATTATGTTAAGCAGTGGGTGTGGTGGCACATACTTGTGATCCTAGAACCTAGGAGGCTGAGACAGGAGGATCCTGAGGCCAGTCTAGGTTATAGAGCAAGACCCTATAACAAAAATCAATTATATATCTATAGCTATGTAAATATATATTGTTAAGCTAAAGAATCAAAATATAAAATAGTATATATTGTATTTTCCATTTATATGACATCCAAGAATAGACACCATTAATCTATGGAAATTGAAATCAGAGCAATAGTCGGCTTTTAGGACAGAAAGTGACTGGAAAGAACCACAGATAAATTTTCTATATTTTGGTGCTCTATATCTTGATTATTACACAGGCATATCTATTTACCAAAATTCAAATTCCACTTTTAGATGTGAGGATTATATGGTATGTAAATTTTACTTTAGGGCTGGGAGTATGGCCTAGCGGTACAGTGCTTGCCTCCCATACATGAAGCCTTGGGTTAAATTCCTCAACACCACATACATAGTAAAAGCTAGAAGTGGCACTGTGGCTCAGTGGTAGAATGCTGGCCTTGAGCAAGAAGAAACCAGGGACAGTGCTCAGGCCCTGAGTTCAAGCCCCAGGACTGGCAAAAAAAAATTACTAAATGAAAAAAGCAATTTTTATACAAGTCTTCAGACTTCGTGTTCCAATGAGACAATCAGCCATAAATAAGAAGATAACTCTAGCTAGGTGCTGGTGGCTCACACCTGTAATACTAGCTACTCAGGAGCCTGAGCTCTGAGGATTGCAATTTGAAGCCAGCTGGGTAGGAAAGTCTCTAAGATTCTTATCTCCACTAAAACTACCAAGAAAGCTGGAAGTGGAGCTGTGGCTCAAATGGTAGAGTGCTAGCTTTGAGCACCAAAGGGACAGTGCTCAGGCCCTGAGTTCAAGCCCAACGATTAGCAAAAAATAAAATAAAATAAGTTTTATTGCAAAATAATATAGTTCTAATGTATGAACATCTTGCTTCTGGAAATAAAAAACTACTCTAAGTACTAGTAAATCTACCTTAGTGACTAGGTAGAGGAGAATCATTAACTATGTATCATTTGAGTTGGGTCTAGAAGAATCTGTAGAAGATTGTCACATAAATGGTGAGTGGTCATTTTATGCAGTTAATAGATGCACAAAGACACATGATATTCATTGTAGTGTAGGATCTAAAGGTAGAAAGAAGGAATTTAGAGATAGCTTGGGATGGATGTTTTGCACTGAGCAGATTCCATGACACAAAGGAGGGTTCTAAGCACCAAAGTAGTGTGATTGGTGAGTAGTTTAGTAGAGGTAGGATACCCATGGAATGGGGAGAATTGGAATTCAGTGACCTGTTGTTCAGTACATTATGAGCAAAGCTGTATCCATAGCTCCTGCTTATAGGTGCATTTTCCCCCATATCCATGGAGTAATGATTAGGATCATCCAGTGAATGACCTTGGATGATTTCTGAGTAAGGTACCTGCAATTTGTGTAGGTGAGAGCAGGTGAATGCAGGCTCCTTGCTGACAGGATATCCAAATGCTTTCAGCAAGGGAACACAATTCCACAAGCAGCTGGTGCCAAGATCACACAGCACATCCTTCATTCTGCTTTGAAGGGCATTCATGCCGCCTTTTGGAAAGGAAAATCATGGAGGTAATGTTTCTTGCTTTGAAGTACCAGAAAAATGCCTCAAGTTAGCCAAAATACCCTTCTTTGCAGATGGCAAGGCCTTGCTGGTGTTTTACAGACGCTATTTCAATGGCTGGGCATGTTATCTCAGGGCTAGAGTGTGTGCTGATTGCAAACAGAGGCCCTGAGTTCCATCCTCACCAAGAAAGAAAGAAAAAAAAAAAATCAGCCAACACACATTCCACAGCTGATTGAGCCATAAGTAGCCACCAAGCCCAAGAGCAGTGAATCCATAGCTTATTTGGTAGCTGAAGATATGCATCCTACAGTAAACCATCAACTGCATCATTGAGATTCTTCCAGGCCACTCCAAGCACTTAAGATGGGGATCTAGTGATGTAAAGGGAAAGCGGAGGAGCAGAACCCATGCCATGACATCATGGAAACCAGAGATTCAAATGCCAATTAAAAACAAAACAAAACAAACAAACAAAAAAGGCTATAGGGCGCCAGTGGCTCATGTCTGTAATCCTAGCTACTCAGAAGACTAAGATCTGAGGACTGAGATTTGAAGCCATGCTGGGCATAAAAATCCAAGGAGACTTTTATCTCCAATTAACTATGAAAAAGCCGGAAGTGGAGCAGTGATTCAAGCGGTCGAGCATCATCAGCCTTGAGCCAAAAAGCACCAGCCTTGAGCTTTGACCAAATAGTGCCCAGACACTCAGTTCTACCACCACCACCATCAACAACAAACCCACAAACAACAGCAACAACAACTCAGAGGGTTATCAGAAGCTCGTGTGACCTCCATGAAAACTTACTCTGCTGGTGCTGAAAGCTGAAGGCACGTTTTAAGGGAGACATAAATTGACAGGAATTGAGAAATGGGATGGATGCAGGTATTGTATTGATCAGTACTGTCAACCCCAGGGAGGCAAGGAAGAGGAAGCTTAGACTCCTATAGAGGAGTAGACAATAGGAGAACACCTACAGCATGACCAGGACTGAGGAGGTCCTCTGATCTCTTAAATACCAACCGAGGAGGTCAGGAGTCATAATAGGTAGGAGTCTGTGTTACATGTGCAGGATGAGAAATTAGGGCGTTTGACAAGGACCATGACATCCGCAAGGGTAAAAATGAGCTGGGCTGTAAAAACCTATTGGCTCGGATATGATTGACTGAGAATTTAGGAATTCCTTTAAAGGCGTTAAGGGGCTCTTTTGTCATCGCTGCTTGGCAGATGCGCAGCCCTACATTCAGTAACGCGCGCTGCCGCGTTCCAACCCCGCAGAAAACAGCGCCCAGGGCTCTGACCCCAGTCTGGCCGGGTGCGGGTCACCAGTGAGTAACCACAGGCGTCCTCTGCCCCGACTCCCTACCCGTCACCCCCACCCCCGAGGCGGCGGACCAGGCTGGAACTACACTTCCCAGTGTGCCAGGCGGGGCGGGGCGCGGCGGGGAGGGCGCAGGCTCCTTCCCAGAAGCAAAAGCGGAAACAAAAGAGTCTCGCCGGCGTCCCCGCCCGCACACTGACTCGCGCACACTCGCGCTCGGGCGCACACGGAGCAGGCACCGGCTCCCGGAGCGAGCCAGCGAGCGGCGAGCCGGGGGATCCACCCGGCAGATCCAGCCAAGCAGCCAGAGGACCCAGCCCACGACGATCCACGCCCCCCAGCCCCGCAGCCGCTCCCCAGCCGGCCCGTGTCCCCACCGCCCTCCCTGACCGATGGCGCTGAAGCGGATTCAGAAAGTGAGTGCCAGGGGCCCCGGCCTGGGGCGTCGGGGAGGGCATCGGCCCACTGCCCGTGGCTGATTTGGGCGTTGATCCCCTTGGATGTGTGAGGAGGGCACAGAATGGGAGGATGGGCCGGGGCGGAGGCCAATGGGGCTAAGAGGGCGGCTGCCCGCACTGTGGGCACGGGACAGGTGAGGTAGGGTCCGGGGTCAGGCCCCCCGGTGGCCCGAGGTGCTTGGAGACTGGAGACTCGCTGCGCGATCACGAAAGGGGCTGTGCCCGGAGTCCCTGGGTGGAGATTCTCCTCGGGGTGTGCAGCCCTTTCCCGAAATCTGTGCTTCATGCTCACGGCTGGTGCTCTACGGTGGGTTAGTTTTGTCCCCTGTCATTTGCTGTGATTTCTCCACGCTCCTTCGTAAGCCTGGATTATTCTTATTCTTATTATTTTAACATATTCTTGTTTCTCTGGGCTTCCTGGGAGGGCAGGGAAGGTGCGGTGGGCCTTGCAGTCTTTCTCCTTCGGAGTGGTTGGGTTCTGCGCTCTGCGGTTGGCTCTTGCTCAGTTGCCGGAATAGGTTGGAAAAGCAAGCCCATTTGGGGCTGAGAAGGCTCCTGCTCCTTCTATTTTGGTGTCTTTGCTCTGCCACTTCAGGTCACACAGCTGTAGTGAAAACCTAGTTGCTGATACACAACAAGATGACCTCTTGGCTGTGATTCATGGTGAGTCAAGCCAAGCAGGTTTATTTCCCTCAAGATAAACTTGTATGTAAAGTTCCAACCACAATAGAAATGGCCACAAATTAAGTTGTTTTGGATGCTTTGACACACGGGTATAGAATGAGGAAAAGGAATGTTTATCTCTCCATCGTGCAAATATTATTCATCCCAACACTATGTAAAGAAGGTCTTCTCTTCTCATTGTTAGGACAACCATGGGACCATCTTGCAGAGCTGTCATTTTGGCATTTCTTTTTATTTCTTCGCTTATGTTCTTCTGGGTTCTTGACCCAAGTTTTAGGTTTTACAGTTCTAGCCCAGGCTGTAGCGTTGAATGTTTGAGAGGCCCTCAGCAAGTTAAGTCACCAATGGTCAGTGGGTTTTGTAATTGGTTTCAGAATAAATCAATGCCTACCAAAATTTGTAAGTCAACTTATTCCACCTCAAGTCAATACAACATTGGTTGAGGTTGGAGCAGTGGTCAGCATGAATGCCTGGTATTCAGTCTCACCATTGTTGGCATCTTTTGGTACAGAAGACAGCCACTTTATACTCTCAGCCAAATTTTTGTTTCTTTTTTGGTACAAATAGAAAAACTGTGCATCAATATTTCTCTTTATACCCTTTAAGGGTCCTCTTACTATAAAATGTACCACAAACAATCAACATTAATTTAGCAATAATAATTTTCCTTTGAAGATAGTATAATTACACATTTCTCATATAATTTACATCCTCCTTTAGAAGCCCCAGTCAGCATCCTTACCATGCCTTGCATAGTTATTAAACGATGATGTAATGTTGGTTCACAGTTGAATCAGACAACACACCTTTTCCAAGGAAGTTTTTCAAATGCCATTTCCTTCTTTCCTGGTTGTGAGAAGTTTTCACAACAACTTTGCACAAACGTAGCTTTTAGATACCGTGGAATTCATCCCGAGTAAATGGGCATTTCAAAGAAATATGAACACCACTTGTAAATGCTGTGCTTGGAAATCCTTGTCAATCACCACACTAAGCCTGTAATTTAGCATATATCCACACTTTTTTGCAATTCTTTTTTTCTGTACTTGTTGGTTATTATAACAGAGTTGCCCAGGACAAAAATATCACCTATGTAGAATGGATGTTAAACCTGTGACAACTTGATATTTGGATGAAATTGGGGGTCATATAGCACCACTGTAGGTCAATCTGGTTTCTTTTCTGTGTTACCAGGCAAGTTAACTTACAAAAGTTATATCAATCACACAATCCATTCCTTCTAACCATAGAGATTTATTCTTTGCCTTCTCTGTCTCTCTTTTTGTAACTTCTTGATTAGAAGCCAATTCCAGTTCAGATATGCCATCTTTCATAGGAACAGTCTCAAAATCTACTTTGATGGCTTCAGTATTCAGATTCTTATTTGAGCCTTGCCTTTTACCTTGGATAGAGTTACATGCTCACTTTTGGCCTTCTCTCTTAAGTATATTAAAGTGATACTATCAGATAAGTTCAGGTCATTGGGTTGCAATTTTCCCTGCCTAAAGTGGCAGACTTAGAAGCTTGTGAATCCTGGGAGAAGTCTACAGTAGGTGTAGCACAGGGTACCAGCATAATAGTTTCTGGGTATACAGACTCAACTCTGGATCATTTTCAAACCATACATACTCTGTAAGTGGAGGGATGTTGAATCTCTTGAATGGGCTGGAATGGAAAGAAGGTTGAGAGCCACCAATGATGTTTCAGTATGTTCTCCTTATTTAAAGAAGGTATTTGAGGCCTGAAAGGAAGAAATGCTTTGCCCACAGTTATTCTCTGAAGTGATTTGGCATATATGAACAAAGCTCACCATTTCACATTTCTTTACCATAAAAGAATAAAGAGCATTGAATTACACACACACACACACATACATACACAGACACACACAACATGTGGATATCAATGCTTAAAATAAATTCGTATACTAGAATACACCAAATGATTTAGCACTCTAATTTTGCATTTCAGCTCATAAATTTACACACCCATGCCCTATTTTTAGACACAGTGAAAGATGTTATTGCAGTCACCTAAATCACTAAAGAGAAAAACTTTGAACTAAATCCAAGAAAAGAAATCTATGACATCTGAAAAAAGAGAGCAGTTTCTGAGGCATCTATTGTTTTTCTAGACTTGATTTCTAAGTGTTTCTTCTACCTTGATACACCTTCTTATTCTCTTTGTTTTAAAATTAGGAATATTATATCACAATACTGAATGTTTTGAAAATGGGAAAAACAGAAGAAATCCCAATATAGTCATCTTTTTTTCTTTCTTTCTTTCTTTCTGTTTTGCCAGTCCCGGGGCTTGAACTCAGAGCCTGAGCACTATCCCTGGCTTGTCTTTGCTCAAGGCTAGCCCTTTATCACTTGAGCCACAGTGCCACTTCTGACTTTTTCTATATATGTGGTGCTGAGGAATCAAACCCAGGGCTTTATGTATATGAGGCAAGAACTCTACCACTAGGTTATATTCCCAGCCACCCCCTCCCCCATATAGTCATCTTTATCACTATTGTACTACTTTCCATCTATATTTTCTAATTTAATAAAGCTTTTTAGGCAAAAATCATCATACTAACATGCTATATGATAGATTTGTGCCTTTGTTTTGTTCTGCTTTTGTGCTAGTCCTGGGGTTTGATAGGGCCTAGGCTCTGTCCCTGAACTTTTCAGTTGAAGGTTAGTGCTTTATCACTTGAGCCACAGCTCCACCTCTGTCTTTTTTGGGGGCAGGGGATATGTAATTAGAAATAAGAGTTTCACAGACTTTCCTCCTTGAGTTGGCTTTGAATCATGATCCTCAGATCCCAGCCTCCTGAGAAGCTAGGAGGTGTGAGCCACAGGCACCCAGCTTGTGCCTTTTTTTGTCTAGACAAACAAAATTGAATTGAAAACTGAAATATAATATTTTCATTTTACAAATATAGCAACATAAATAACTATTCTTTAGTGCTTGCTACTATCCCCAAATGAACCATTTGGAGGATAGGAGGTTAGCTCAGTTGTAGAGCACTTTTGCCTAGCACATGCAAGGCCCTAGCTTTGATCCCCAGAACCACAAACAAATAAGTTGCCTACAATTTCAAAAGTGGATTTTTTTTCAAAATTATTTAATCTAAAGTGTGTCTGTGATCATAGATTAAGATACAACTTTGTAAATGTTTTAAGCAGTAGAACTTTAGCTTGGCAGAATTCTATAATGAACTGCTTATGTCAGCTGAATAAACAAGATATTTAAACTAGCCCTCTGCTGATAGATCATCACCTCTCGGAAGAAGATCGAATTATTATTCCTGGCTCTGCGGACTTTCTTTCTTCTTCTTCTTCTTCTTCTTTTTTTTTAAATCCATACAATGCAGCTACTGGTAACAGCAACCAGCATGTAGCTCATCATCACTACTTTGTCCTTTGTAAGGCCCAAGAGATAGAAACAATATTATTATCATTTAGAGATGATGAAACAGAGGCAAAGAGATGGCTAACTGAGGATCACCGATTTAGTATGTGGCAATACTGAGAATCCAGATAGTTGGCTCCAAGGCCATTTCAGCTTCTCTTATCCACATGGGCATGTGTCTTGTATTTACTATATCTGAACTGAAGGACACATAGAGTCCAGTGACTTTATGGATGGGAGGATTTTGCAAGCCTGAGTGTTCAGTACATATGTAAACATGTCTTTGTAAGTTGGCATATTTGATCCTTGTCTTAGATGCATTGCTCAGTGTTGATTATGCATTGTCATCTTCACTGCCAGGTAATGATACTGGACCATTTAAAATTGTAAATGAGTACTGGGACTTGGCTCATTTTTTGTGTACCATCATAATTATTTCTCCTCTAAAAGGAGGAACATTTAGAACAATTGGTGGTAATTTATAAATTTTCTGTCAAAAGCGTTTCAGGCTGGAGATATGGCTCAGAGGGAGAGCACATGGCATAACAAGCAAGCATGTGGTACTGAGTTCAAACCCCAGAACCTTAAAAGAAAAAAAGCACATTGTTTCATTTGAGGTAGCTGTTTTCACATTGATCTAGTTGGGTCCTATAGTGGCTTTGAATGGTAAACCATTTAGACTATAGGATTAAATCCAACCTTCTAGTTATTCCAACAAAGAAACTTAGATTTGAAAAAAATAACCAAGATGGAATAGAGTATGTTTTTTGTCAGATGCACCTCTTGCCTTGAATCAGAGGAAAAAGTGTTCTCTCTCTAATCAGCCATCATATGCATTTTCTGCTTTTAAATCTCAGTAATTACACTCAGTCATTCTTTTGACCCATAAGTACTTTTTTCCCCTTTAATACAATAAAGGAGTAGAAAGACAAGACCACCTACTGTAGTTTAAAAGTTCTGAGATTCCTTCTCTGTGTAAATACATAGGGTAGAACTAAGTCAGACTGTTCATGCCTATTTTAGAAAACCATACAAATATGAAAGCCATAAGGTTGCAGGATTGCCTCCCATAAAGCCGAGTAGCATCCTCTTTTTCGGTCCCCTGAAATGCACATAGAAAACATATGAACCCTCATTCCTTTTTAGTATTGTTAACCAAAATGATAAGCCTAGTACTTATTTGGCAAATGACTATGTATTATGTGTAAGCCCCCCTACACCTTTACATGGTGGAAAAATGGATACCTAATTTATAGCTGGTATTGCATTACCTGTCTCTCTCCTGTCACCCATGTGAAGGACTAAATGGTACTAGAATATATAGAATGACCCAGATGTGCAATTTGAGGATCAGAGAGCTCCTTCCATTGCCTCAAAACCTGTTTCTTCAAGAACACAAGACAGATTCTCTTCTGGACTGTTTGGGTCTAGATTGCCTTTGAGAAGCTGAGGTTCTTCTGCACTTAATTTAGTTTTGGAAATGGCTCAGTGGAGGTTCAGTTTCACATATTAGACAGCAAGAAGGGGCTACCACACAACAAAGTCCACCATTGTACAACTAATATGCACTAATAAAAATATGAGGGGGGAAACAGGTTACTATATTTAGGAGTTGTCCTTAGGAAGCTACCTACCTTCTAAAAGCAGAAGGTGTGCTGCTGTCCTTCCTGCTGCCATGTTCTGCTGCCTCCTGTTTTGCCTCTTTCTGAGTGCTTCGCCCACTGCTTTCTATTCATATGGTCCTGTTTGAATGGCTCATCTCCTTCTGTTTAGATCCCTGGGCTCCTTTCAGATTTAAGAAAGCCTCTCCAAGGGAGATGGGCTGGGAGGTGTTTCCTTCACCTTAAGCTCCCTCAAGTAGTAATCCATTTCTTCTTACTCCAAGAGGCTCTTCCTCCATCTGGGAGCTGTAGAGTTTGAAAGCTCTAAGGTTGGATTGCTACAGAAACTATGTACATGAGCATCCTAACTTGTAATGCAAAATCTGAGTTTTATGTTATGTTATAAGGAAAGTTTGAAAAATACTGTCTCATCACACAAGATCTTTAGGGAAAATTAATATTACCAAAAACTACATGCCAGTCATACATCCATATACATGCATATAGGTTATAGAGAGAATAAACGCCAGTCACACATATACATGCATGCATATGGAATATAGAAAGAATGGGAACATATACACATATTGATACTACACACATAGTATAAACCTTGGAAATATTTCCATTTGAAATTGTTAATACTTATTTTTTTTAACTATTAGTAGAAGCATTCTATAGTCAAGGATGGCCTGCTTCAGTATTCAAGAATAACACTAGGTAATCCAGTGCTAGTGGCTAGCTAGCTACTCAGGAGACTGAGATCTGAGGATCGCAGTTTGAAGTCCCCTCAAGCACGAAAATTTGTAAGACTGTTATCTCCAGTTAACCATCAAAAAGCTGAAAGGGGAACTTTGGTTCAGGTGGTAGAGGGCTAGCCTTGAAGCAAGAAAGCTCAAGGATAGTACTCAAGAACTGAGTTCAAGCACTAGGACTGCCACAGAAATAAGCAAAGAATGCAAAAAAGGAAAACAAGGAATGGTACTGGGTTATACTAATATGATCATGATGATTATTTTGAGTTTTTGAGACAACCATAGCTCAGGTTGGTCTCAAACTCCTCCTCCTGCCTCAGCCTCCAAAAGTACACTACCTAGCCTAGTTTAAGATTAACTTTTGTGTAAACACTTATTTTTTTTTTGTCAGGCATGGGGCTTGCACTCTGGGCCTGAGCACTGTCCCCAAGCTCTTCAACTCAAGGCTAGTGCTCTACCACTTGAACTACAGTGCCACTTCCGGTTTTCTGGTGGTTAATTGGAGATAAGACTTCCCTGCCCAGGCAGGTTTTGAACCGTGGTCCTTAGATCGTATCCTCCTGAGTAGCTGGGATTACAGGCGTGAGTCTTCAGTGCCTGGCTATGTAAACACTTAAGAGCTTACTTTATATCATTTATTAGGAATAGAGTTACAAGATAGAAGATATAACAAATATTTGGTACTTATTAGATGTGTTCACGTTTTTTTTTGTACCTTTTAAGTAATAGGCAGCAAGTTTGTGGGTTTTTTTCCTGTGGGTTTTTCTTTCTGAAATACCATCTTTCTTAGTTACAAGTACATAAATAAGTTTTGATAATGTAGCATTCAAAAGGTTGTATGTAGCATATTCTATTATGTGCCAAAATTCTACCATGAATTATTTTGAAGTTGTATGTAATTTCCTGTCATGTTTTTCTTGCTTCTCAGAGTGCCTTTGAACACAAACATTCTCCTCAAAGCTTAAGAGGGAGTGTTCTTTCCTAACCTTCCATGAGATACAAAGCTCTTGGGGAAGATAAAAAAAGAATTCTTTTTCCTTCTTTGATTCTTCAGTCTTTCATTTATCCTGAGCATGCTTAGAATTGTACAAATGACTTCAATTCATTGGTGCCGGATTATTAAGAATAAGGTACTCTCATAATCACAATCTAGAGGTAAGTATTGAATTGATGTGGAGAGAATGCTTGACTAGAAAGCAGATGGTTTTTGAACCTTTGTCCTAACCTTAGATTTGTGACCTTAGCCAAGAAACTCCTAGTCTTTACTTTAAGTCCTTACCAGGAAATTTGATGAATTGAACATGTTAATTCCCGTGGTCTCCTCTGTGGATGTGTGAATGATGTTTATCAGTATGTATGTTTGTTTATATGTGTGTTTATTTGTTTTGTTTTTGTTGCCAGTCCTGGGGCGTGGACTCAGGGCTTGAGCACTGTCCCTGGCTTCTTTTTGCTCAAGGCTAGCATTTTACCTCTTGAGCCACAGTGCCACTTCTGGCTTCTTTCTATATATGTGGTGCTGAGGATTTGAACCCAGGGCTTCATGTATACAAGGCGAGCACTTTACCACTAGGGCATATTCCAGCCTATATGTGTGTACATATGCACATATTACTCTTTCTCTTTCTTTTGGTGATGAAAGGGATTGATCCCAGGGTCTTGTGCATTGTAGGCAAAGTGCTCTCCTGCTAGGTTATATTCCCGTGACCATTTATAGTTTAAGGTAAACCTAAGTAATTATTAGCTGTTTGTTTTGTTCAGCAAAGATCAAAATGGGACAAAAGGAAGCCCTCTGCATTGGCATTGCTCTGCCAATCTGTAAGACTTGAGATAAATTCTATTTACTTTGAGATGTCAGAACTGAAAAAAAAAAGTTATTTTATAATTTATTTTATAATGAATCTTACTGATTAGAAGCAATTATTTGTGGTATAGGTAAGATATATTCCAATTATACACTGTTGACATAAAATGCTTTTCTATTTCAATTAGCTTCCATCTGTTTCACAGGTGTCTTTGTATACTTAGCTGCCTTCCAAAGCTGTCTTAGAATAGCTTTTTAGAGATTTGAGTTATTGCATTTAAAGAATATCTTCTGACCTAAGAAGTATATTAGATGCAATAAGAAAAGTAAGATATGCCTAATAATAAGGGCAAGAAAAAAAATTGTAACTATAAATAGATGGACTTATGAAAATACCAGGAGCGTGTAACATATTTGTACAGGAAGTAAATCAAAGGTGGGAAATCAGGAAATCTGTGGTAAAGATGGAAATGGATATAGGTATAGGCAGAGAGCTTTTTAAAAAACTTAAGGAAGCCAGAAAGGCACAGAAATAAAGACTACAAATTATTTGGCGTATTTGAGAAGGGTGTATAATAAAGACCATAATGTTTCATACTATTGAAGACCTTAAAGGTCCACGCTGAGAAACTGGATGCAGGAGCTTGGGGGAAGCCACTGAAGGCTATTGTTTTTGGTTTTGTTTTTATGCTAGTTCTGGGGCTTGAATTCAAGGGCTAGCTAGCTTTTTCATAAGTTGATGGTGTTCTACCACTTGAGCCACAGGTCCACTTCAGGATTTTTTTTTTTTTTGTATTTAAATGGAGTTAAGAGTCTCATAGTCTTTCCTTCTCCATCTGGCTTTGGATTCTCTGATCTCAGCTTCCTGAATAGCTAGAATTACAGGTATGAGCCACTGGTGACTGGTTCAGATAGGAGCTTGAGATTTTGCCTAGGTCTACTTTAGACCGTGATAGGGTAGCTAGGATTACAAGCATACATCTCTACTCCTGAATTAGGAAATTCTTAGTGCTAGGTGTTCATCATTGTGTTTTTGAAACTCAGCACTGGTCAATAATAATTATAATTTTGATGAACATTTTGAAAAATAAACTCTTCTATTGAAAAGGATGCTGTGTTTGAAACTAGAGGCAAGATAGCAATTGGAAAATTGAACCATTATGACTGTTACAGAGATCATGGGAAAGTGGTTGCTGACATGATGCATAGTGAGGTATTTGCAAGCTTTTGGCGGGGGGGGGGGGGGGGGGCAGGGGAGGAAGGGGAAAAGCCAGGAGAGCTGAGGACCAAACTCAGGGCCTCGCACTTGCCAAGCAACCCCTCTTCCACTGAGCTAAATCCCAGCCCCCTCAAACTTTTATTCTATTGTTTATAGTCTTTATAGTTCAGATAAAATAAATAATGCTCAAATACAACAATGTCAACAGGGTCATTTCTTTCTTCATTGTCTTCCTTTCCTGTAGAATTTGGCCACATGATTATTTCTTAAATAAGTAGCAGAGATGCCTGATCCAAAGAGACACTGGTAGCCAGCCTAGGCAGAAAAGTCACTGTGAGACTCTTATCTCTAATAAACCACTCAAAAACCAAAAGTGGAGCTATACCTCAAAGTAGTAGAACAGTGGGACAGTGCCCAGGCCCTGCGTTCAAGCCCCACGACCGACAAACAAACAGACATTGGCACAGCAAGGCCTATTTGTTGAAGTGAATTTGGTTCTTAAAACTTAATTGGATGTCCTCCACATTTTAGTCTTTCAGGAAGAATCTACATCATTTTAAATCAGGATGTGTTTTATTGTTATATATGTATATCATACATAATATAGACTATATGTAATGTGTATTTGTGTGCATATGAAAATGTCATAATAAAACTGATAATTCACAAATGTAACTTAAAAAATCAAAATTACTTTAATCCAGGGCCTTAAAGACATTCTATGTTCGGAGACATTTCTCATTATTGTTTGACATCTATTGAAATAGCTCTAGTCAACTGGATCATAGTCTGACCTGTTAGCCAATGAAACGTTTATTTACAATCAAGCCAAATTTAGCTCATTATCCTTCAAAATAACACCAAAAATGCAGTCCAGTAGAAATCACTGTTTTTTCTTTTGGTTTTGCGGTTTTTGAGGCAAACATGTTCATGTCACATTAATGAATTGCTGATAGAGCAGAATTTTCTTTTGAAATAATGCTTTCATATGCTTTGGATTAAGCAATATAAATTTCAGACCATAAATCAGCCTCAAAGCTTAGGTTGTGTGGCATCTTTTACACACACACAGCCAGGCCTATATTACATGTATTACAGAGATTTAGATTTTCTGCCTTTTGCAGCTAAAAAACAACAAGGCATTTTCAGTCTGGTCAGCATAATTTGTAAGGAAATATTTACTGCATAGTGTCATATTAAATCTTATGGTAAATAAGGCAGCTCTTACTTGTCAGCTTTTATTTTTCACTCTTCAGATAACTGTTACCCTTGTGGGGACCATGAGATTAATGTAGGCCTCTTCTCTTACATTCCAGTTTTTATTTCTGTTTATTTGTTTACTTTACTTTACTTTGAATTAGGCTGCCTCATCCACTTTTAGATTTTATATCCCCTAGAGGCAGGGACTGTGTCTAGGTTGTTTTAATGGAGAACACTCAGCATATTGTGGGGGTGTTATAAACATGCCATCTGTGCCCATTTAAATTCAGTTTCAGGCCTTTCAGTACTTTTCTTTGTGTCTACTTGGTTATAGAAATCTGAACTAGAATAGCATACATGGAAGGCTACCTAAAACCATTAAGTACTCATGTTGTGTCCTTGTATTTTTATGAGTCTAGTCATGATATCAGGACATAATCCTATAATTCACCACTTATAGTTTTATTTTGAAATTTAGTTACTTTCCTAGTTGTTGCTTTTTTTTAATTTAAGTGTTAATCACACTGGGTTGGAAAATTGCTTCATTGGCATGGACATTTCTTTGGAGGAAATTTTTTTATTTTACCAGCTTGATGCTATTTGTTTGGTCTGTGTAGATATTGGATATTGCATTGTTTTGTTTTAAACTTGGGCTCAAAGGTAAAGAAAGGAATTGACAATCTATTTCAATTTTAGATGACAAGCAATTAGAAATGGCATTATAAAATACATATATACAAAATATAAGTATTATGTTCACATTGTCATATGAAAATGAGTTCCTTATGTGTGGATTTATAACTTCTATTATTTGACAGCCATATTTTTGTAGTACATGCTTTTGTGATATTATTCATTATAGAAAAATCCATTAAATTATAAACTTTTGTTCAGCTATTTAGTACCTGCCTAGAGCAGGCAGCATGATGAATTTTCACAAAGTAAAGACCACTGTGACCTTAGCATTTAGCCAAGAAATAGCCTCAGTAGGGTCTAAGGTGCCTTTTTTCCTTTCTTAGTGTTATCTGCTTGTCTTAAAGGTAAATGGTGTTCTGACGTGCAGCACTAGAGATTAGTTTAGACTGTTTCTGAATTGTTCTTAAAAGGAATCAAGTGTTTTGTGCCTTTCTTATCTCTGTCTTTTTTGGCTCAGTATATTAGTGAGATTCATCTCTATTATTTCCCAGAGATATCATTTAGTCACATTGTTGCACAAATAGACTGCAAGTTATTCTAGAGTTGGTGGACATTTGGGTTCTTTTTGTGCCAAATAATGCCACTACATTGAGCACATACATTCACATTTCTGCTCAATGTCTGTTTGTCAGTAGAAATGATCTGCCATACAGCAGTAGTTCTATGTCTAGTTATTGGATTTGTCAGTTTTCCACCAGCACAGAGATGATTCCCATTTAACATTTGTACTTTTCTTTCTTTTTTTTTTTTGGCCAGTTCTGGGCCTTGAACTCAGGGCCTGAGCACTGTCCCTGACTTCTTTTTGCTCAAGGTTAGCACTCTGCCACTTGAGCCACAGCACCACTTCTGTATATGTGGTGCTGGGGAATTGAACCCAGGGCCTCATGTATACGGGGCAAGCACTCTTGCCACTAGGCCATATCCCCAGCCCACATTTGTACTTTTCTTCTTCGTTATTTTAGCCATTTTGCTGAGTGTGTAATGGCATAAGATTTGGTTTTAATTTGCATCTCCTTGCTGACTAACGGTATATATGTAGATGACATTTGGATAACCTCTTTTGTAAAATGCATGTTTAAGCTGCCTTTAAATTTTTATTTTTACATATTCTAGATGAATATTTTGTCAGATAGCTGTATTGCAAATATCTCCCATTTGTCTTGCCTTTTCACAATTTTAATGTGTCTTTTCATGAACAGATGTTCATAATTTTAATCAAATCCAAATTTCCCATATTTTCCCCTCTTGCTTGGTACTCTTTGTATACTATTCTAAAATCTCTGCCTCTGCCAAGGTCATGAAGACATTTTGTATCTTCTTTTTAAAGTTTCATTACTTGAGCTTCCTATTTAAACCTACAACAAATCAAAATTGATTTTTATATATGTTTAGAGATAGTGGGTCAAGTTAACTTTTTTTCCATATAGATACCTAATTGATCCAGTATCACCTATGGGAAAACATTGTTGTTGTTTTCTCTTTCCTTCTATTAGAATATTGCTGTTTTCATTTTGGAAAATTTGAATTGAGTTGCTGTTGTGTTACTTCAATTTTCAACATATTGTTGGATAACTTAAAGTCAGTAGTACTCCTGGCCTCACTTCAATGTCAAATTGTCAGTTTTCCTTCCACATCAGATGTGTTCTTTATGCGCCCCAAACAGTAATGACATGTAAGCTGGCTTTAGAAAGGTGTGCAATTCATTTCCTGTGAGTACACCTCCTACAATGGGGCATTGCAGTGCCAGGGAGTTGTGCTCATTGTACTCTATTGGAATGGAGTCCTTGGAGTTCATCATACACAGCCTGTGTGGCACAATGCGGCCCTGAATACCACCATTTAAAAAATGCTCACTTTTTCTATGCCTTTACCAATCTGTCTTTTCACAAGCAAGGGCTTTTATGGAGTTGTCCCATTTATACTATTATCCACTCAAGACTGGTCCCAGAACCCCAAGTTAGTCTCCAAGTCCCTATGTATTTGTGTAGTGTCTGTGTAAAATGTTCCTACATCCTCTTTACGACTTCCTATCATCTCTTTAGATGACTTCTATTACTGGATGTAATACATTGACTATTCAAATATGTTGTTTAGGGAATAATAATTAGGGGGGAATCTGCATTTGTTCAGTACAGATGCATTTTTTCTCTCTGCATATTTTCTGCAGCAGTTGGTTGAATCTACAAATACAGAGGGCTCACTGTATTTAATTAGGAACAGTACTGAAAGGCTGAGGGGTGACCCAAGTGGTAGAACATAGCAAGTACAAGGCTTGAGTTCAATCCCCAGTTCTTCCTCCTCCCCACAAAAAAAGAACAGCAAAAGTGCTACAAGTTTAAAGGGGTAGATACTAAGTAAACGGCGAGGCAGTCCTTTGAATATTTTAGAGTTTGCCAAATCTTTTATATCCTGGCTTTTTGAATGTGTCATATATCAACATGTATTTGGAAAGTGGTTCCTGTACCAGTTAACACAGCTTAGATTAGTTCCTTAGAAATAATGCTTCCTCATAGAACAAACTTCCTATTTTCTGAAGGGCAATGAGGTGTAGAGGGTTTGAACTCAGCCTCAGTCTTCCTAGGCAGGTCCTCTGATCTCTGAGCTGCATCCAACCTTATTTCCTGTTGGTTATTTTTGAGATAGACTCTTGCTTTCAGCCCACGCATATGCAGCTCTTGATTGAGAAGGGATGTCTCCAACTTTGCTTCTGAGTTGGCCTCAGACTGCTTTGCTCCCAATCTCAGCCTCCCATGTGACTGGGATTGCATGGCTGAATCATCAGTGCCTGGCTTCACAGGAGACAATTTTTTTTTTTTTTTGCCAGACTCCTTAACATATTCTACACCCTAATAATTACATTCACAAGTTGACCCTTTAGGCTTGGACCTACTTGTATCTGCATTTCCTTGCAGGTACAACTACTACTAGTAGTTATAACTAGTTGAAGCATTTAAGAATCTAGGGGATCTCTTTCTTATATGTCTCAGACTATGTCTCATTTCTACAGATGACAGGTTCTCACTGAATTCCATGCCCCAGTTTAATTATCACTCAATGTGCCTAAGAGCAATGACTTGGGACTTTTATTAGTGTTATAACCTAATGTAATTACATTAAATCTTTCAAACGTTAGAAAGGTAGAATTGGGATGAAATTGTAAGATCAGAATGATGCCGTTTAGAGGGGATGTGGAAAGTACTTAACATAAATGTCTGTAATTAGTCCAGCTGGTTAAATTGAACATAGGATACATTGTCAAAAAATCTCCATCCAGACCACAGCCCTGTGTGGCAGCTCTGTCACTAATGACTGCTAGTGATAAGGGCAGGATTTTGAGACTGTGTTAGCTCAGTGCAAACCCCACACTTCTGGAACAACAGCCCAAAGTGGTGTCCTGAAAGTAGGTCAGCAGAATCTTAAACCGTAAAGAAGGAATATTTGGAGGTTTGAGGTTTTTCTAAACTAGAAACACCAAAACAAAACAAAAATTTAATGAGAATTTTATATGATTTTAGAGCCTTGAAATATATATATATATACACACACATACATATACATACATACATACATACACATATCACATTCTGTCACCATGGTGTCACATACCTTAATTATTAATGTTCTTTGGATACTCATATTTAGTTGTCATTATATTATGTTTTTACATGCCCTCCACTATTCTTTTACTACTCATTAAATATTTTAGTTTATGCAGTGTGCAGGTCTGTGAAAGGGTATAACTTTTTTTTATTCTATTGCTAGATTTAGTCATTTATATTTCCAAAAGATTGGAATTTGGAATGTCGATGTTCCACTGATCACATTATTAATCAAATCTTCTCACATGATGTAGTACTGAAAGGCATTGTATAAAGTACTGTAGAGGGATCAATAAATAAAAATGCACAAAAGTTTTGGCTTAAGAAACATTCTCGTGAAAGAGGGAAGGATGATGATTTGTTAAACATCTCTTCCATATGCCAGGTGTTAAGCTATGTGCTTTATTTATGTTCTTTACTTCTCAGTACAGTCTTCAAGGTGTCTAGTGATGTGTTATTGTATAACCAGTGGTACTAAGAGGTTCAGCAAATTGCCCAGGGTTGCACAGCTAGTATGCTAGCAAGGCTAGATTTAATCCAGATCCAAATCTTTTGTTTTTGAAAATAGCCTTTAAGGGCTGGATGTATAGCTCAGTGTAAGTACTTGCCAGCAGACACAAAGCCTTTGGTTCAATCCCTTGAACACCACAAAAAGAAAGAAGGAATAAGTAAATTTCCTTTGAGAAGATAGCTGCTTTTTAAGAAGAATGAGTGAATGGAAGGAAGTTATTTTAGGAGAAGGAAAAGTATAAGGGTCAGAAAACTTACCCATACACAGGGAACTATCCAGGTAGTCAGCTTAATATAGTAGTTCTCAAAGTTTTTTGTCTCATGACCCCTTCATATTTTAAGCATTGAGGACCCTGAAGAGCTTTAGTTTATGTGAGTTATATCTATTGATATTTCCTATATGAGAAACAAAAACAGAAATTTAGAAAGAATAATGTAAAATCATAATAAAACCTGTTATGAAAAAGTAACATTTTTTAATGCTGGAGATTGAACTTGGAGCCTTGCCCATACTATTAATAAATGATGTTTTAATGAAAATGACTTTCCCCAAACAAAAGAAAATGTAAAGGTGATACTGTTATTGCATGTGTTTAGATGTCATTTTTAGCCAAATTTCTAGGTGGCACCTGGATGTTCTCATCTACCCATGTGTTCTTTCTGTTACAGTATCATGTTACTAAGTCTCTAGAAAAGGTTGGTGGAGGAATGTGCATGCTCATATAGTTCTTTCTACTCAGGAGGCTGAAGCAGGAGGATTGGGAGTTCGAGCTCAGCCTGGGTAACCTGCCAAGATTGCTTCTGAAAATTAAAAATTAAAAGGTAGAGGGAACTAAATATATAGTTCAGTGGTAGAGAATTTGCCTAGGATGCATGAGTCTTAGGATTTGGTCCCTAGCACTGGACTCCTCCCCCTTACTTTCCCCCTTCCCTTCCCTCCCAGCAAACCCAGCCACTGCATGCACATAAACAAGCACACACACACACACTCACACACACACTCACACACACATAGGGAGGGTGGGAGAGAGGGTGAAACCAAGATAACATGCTAGTTTTATTGTGATTTTTGTTTGTTTGTACTGGTCTTGGAATTTGAACTCAGCACCTGGGTGCTGTCCCTGAACTTTCGTGCTCAAAGCTAATGCTCTACCACTTGACCCACAGCTCCACTTCTGGCTATTTTGGTGATTAATTGGACATAAATGTCTCATGAATTTTCATGCCGGCTCGGCTTTGAACCCTGATTGATCCTAAGATCTCAACCTCCTGAGTAGGATTATAGGTGTGAGCCACCAGAACCCAATAAGATCTTTGGATAATTGTAGAAAATTTGTACGAGAAATCCTCAATTATAAGTAATCTTGGGAATAAATGATGAAGACATCTTCATTGGTAGAGTTTATTTAATAAAGAAATGAGGAGCCACTCAAATTTTCTTTTTTTTTTCTTTTTTTTGCCAGTCCTGGACCTTGGACTCAGCCTGAGCACTGTCCCTGGCTTATTTTTGCTCAAGGCTAGCATAGTACTCTGCCACTTGAGCCACAGTGCCACTTCTGGCGGTTTTCTATATATGTGGTGCTGGGGAATCGAACCCAGGCCTTCATGTATATGAGACAAGCATTCTTGCCACTAGGCCATATTCCCAGTCCCCCCACTCAAATTTTCTAGAGCAAAAGTATGAAATGTAAAAAGCTATTCTTAGCTGGGCTCCAGTGGCACATGCCTGTAATCCTAGCTACTCAGGAGGCTAAGATCTGAAGGTCTTGATTCAAAGCCAGCCTAGGAAGAAAAGTCCCTGAGAAACTCTCTCTCTCTCTCTCTCTCTCTCTCTTTTTTTCTCTCTCTCTCTTTCTCTGCCAGTCCTGGACATTGGACTCAGGGCCTGAGAACTGTCACTGTCTTCTTTTTGCTCAAGGCTAGCACTCTGCCACTTGAACCACAGTGCCATTTCTGGCTGTTTTCTATATATGTGGTGCTGGGGAATCGAACCCAGGGCTTTGTGTATATGAGGCAAGCACTCTTGCCACTAGGCCATATTCCGAGCTCCCCTGAGAAACTCTTATCTCCAATTAATCACTCAAAACCTGGAAATGGTGCTATGGCTCAATTGGTAGAGTGCTAGCCTTGAGCACAGAGACCCTCAGAGATAGGGCCCAGGCCCGAAGTTCAAACCCCATAACTGACAAAAAAACAAAAACAAACTATTCTTTTAGAAGATTATTCGGAGGTATAGAATATTGGGAAGCAGTCATATAGGACAAAACGAAACCCTTAGGAATAAAAAATAATACATTAAGTTTTGGGATATGAATAAAAAGCTTTACTTTATATTGGTTTTGAAATAACTTTCTAGTAGACATAGAAGTTGCAAAAATAATATAGAAAGCTGTCACATAACCTTCATTTGGCATCCCCTTATGTTCATGACTTATGTACCAATAGTAACAGTGAACAAAATGTGGAAACTGCTGGAAGTGCAGCAAACGAACATCTGCCTAAGAAGCACAAGGCACCAAGTTTAAAATCTAAATACTGTTTTATAAAAAATGAGGAAAGTAACTTTTGCATAGAGTGATTAACTAAACTACAGAGTTACCTCAGATTTCACCAGTTTTCTCACTAATGTCTCATTCCTCTTAATGGCTGTCCAACATTTTGTAATACAGCTGTTTTATCTTATGAAACTTCTCTTACTGATACACTATTTTTCTCATACTTACACAACCTGATGCACTAAACAGTCTTATGCATGTGTTTTTGTTACCTGTGCAGTTATTAATATAAGGTAAAATGGTAGGGTCTATGACCATATGTATTTTCTCCTTCCACTGTTCTTACCAAATTTCCCTCCAGAACTCAACTTAAGACTCCTTTCAACAGTGACTGGCATTTGTATTCCCAGTAAAGCTATGGATAGCAGTATTCAACAATGGTTTGGTTTGATGATCTGCATGGGTGTGTACATTGGGCTATTTCCTTTCCACACGTTTGTTTTTATAGTACACACATGCAGCTACATTACTTGACAAAATAAGTATGATTTTGAATGTTTTGTTCATGAAAACTACTAATTCAGTGTGCTATGAAAGCATGGCCATAGAGCTAACTCAGAAAAAGCCCCAGGGGTGCAGGACACTGTTACTAGGGTGCAGCCTACATTTCAGGGTCTGGTGTTAATAGTCAAAGGCAGAGTTGCAGAAGTAAGAGTCTCTTCTTCAGAGACTGACATTAGCAGTGAAGAATGTGGAGTTAAGCCTGAATACTGTGAGAATCCAGGGTTCTTAAGCTGCAGCATTCAGTGTCCTTGCTTATAAGGGGAAAGGAGCAAAGGAAGAAACTGCTAATCCTAGCAGAGCCTTATGGAATAACTAAAGAATCACTGAAGTATTTCTTAAAATCAAGTATGTAGTTCCAAATGCTGGACATGGATGCTGGAAGTAGACAAATAGGAGTTCCAGTTTCAGCAGAGAAAGCCTAAATTCAGATAATAAGGTCGTGTGAGGGAAAGAGTAAATAAATGGCACTCTGATGGCATGTATACACCAAAGCTTTGGTCACATTTCCAAAAATTAATAGGGCATCTTTCTGGCCATAGGGATGAACAGAGGGATAGCACTTTGGAAATTTGTGTCCTCTGGAAGTAGCTAGATATGTTAAGTTTCCTTACCAAAGCATTATTGCAATTATTAAGAGTAAGCACTAGTCAGTGTGATTATGAAGGAAGTTTGATGTTCAGCTCTTTCCTATAGCTGGTCAACATAGACACATAAAGTACTTTCCCTATAGTAGTTCACCTATGTGTTTTCTCTCTTTTCCTAAATCTTACTTCTTACTTAATTTCTTCTAAAGAGGAGATAGACTGACGATAGTTTAAGAAATGGAAAAAACAGGGCTGGGGATATAGCCTAGTGGCAAGAGTGCCTGCCTCGGATACACGAGGCCCTAGGTTCGATTCCCCAGCACCACATATACAGAAAACGGCCAGAAGCGGCGCTGTGGCTCAAGTGGCAGAGTGCTAGCCTTGAGCGGGAAGAAGCCAGGGACAGTGCTCAGGCCCTGAGTCCAAGGCCCAGGACTGGCCAAAAAAAAAAAAAAAGAAATGGAAAAAACAAGATAACTTTTGATTTTCGTATAATACTGTCAAGGGGTTTGAAGAACAGCCTGACATTTGAAATTTGGTTATGATCAGAGGCTTTTCTAACTAAAATACAGTTTTCGGTTTTCTTATAAACAAACCAAATTAATTTGTATATATTTCTGTGTATAAATAAGTTATTCATGTAGACGGTGTAAAATACAGTCATGTAAATAATTGACAGATTTTTTTTTTAAACCACAGCTCAGGACTGTTCTTATTTTTCCCTGATTATTTGGTATTCCAGTTAAAGACAAAGAAGTACCACTTATATTATTATTTAGAGGACTCAATATGATTGACTTCAGAGGCAGCCTTCTAAAAGCCCAAATTTGAAAAGTGTTAAGGCATAGTCATTGTAAAATGGGGTTATGATTTGAGAAGTACTCCTTTCCCAGTCCTTTGAGCTATTTAAATCATCATTATTTTACTACTAGAGAATTATTAATAATTCTTTTTTACTTAACATTTATTTGAACGCTCACTGTATGCTAGAGACCATGGCACGCTCTTGATGTGCAACATTTCACTTGATTATCTTGGAAAAAAATTAATGAAGGTAGGTAGTAAGGCCACTTTGCATGGCAGGAAACAACTTTGGTGAAAAAATATATATATATACACACATACATATATACATATATGTTTCCCTCAAGGCCATGAGGTGAGTGGTAGCACCAGACTTACTAGACTAGAACTTGAAAGCCTTGCTTTTAAACCACTGTAGCTAACTTGAAGAGTGAAATTTCTCTCTCTCTTTTTTTTGTGGCACATCTGAATGCATAGGAATTTCAAATCTATTCCAACAGTTTCATTTCCAAGCCTTGTATTGCTTTGCTGTTTATTGGAGGACACCAAAAATATTGCATAGTTAAAGGAGATTTTAGGTTTTGAAGGAAGGATGTTTTAACATTTATTTATTTAGTGCTGGTACTGGAGCTTGAACCCAGGGCCTGAATGCTGTCCCTTAGGGTTTTCACTCAAGGATTATGCTCTACCACTTGAATCAGCTGCATACTTTGTGGTTTTTGTCCATTAATTGGAGATAAGAGTCTCATGAGCACTGCTGCCAGGTTGACTTTGAACTGTGATCTTCAGATCTCAGTTTCCTGAGTAGCTAGGATTACAGGCGTGAGCTACTAGCACCCAGTTACTTCCTCCCTCTCTCCCTCTTTCTCCCTCCCTCCCTCCCTTCCTTTTCTCCTCCTCCTCTCACTCCATCCTTGAAGAGTGAAATCTCTTATTGCTTAGTATATACAATGTTACTATTCTCTGCTAGTAACTGTGTGCATTAAAAAGAGAAACACAGCACCAACTATTAAGAGGCACAAAAAGAAAATGAAATACTGAGATAGGTCAAGAAAAAGCTTGCACTTGCTAACTATATAGCTCGTGTCTCTCATTCTTTGGAAAGCCTCTCCTATCTCATCCTCTTCTTTGACTGTCCCTATTTGAGGATTGAACTTAGGGCAAAGTCTGGACACATAATTAGTAGTGTCTTAAAATTAACTGGCAGCATTTTTCTTTAATTGCTGGTATATAAAGTCAGGGTGTGGTTTATACCTGATGACATCTTTGATTTGGTGAAATGCAGTCTTTATTTGTATCTTCCCACGAAAATATTTACACCCTTCCCATGGTTTTAAATACCAGGTTATATATAATAATTTTCTGATTTGGGGCCATGCCCTCTTATAAGCTCCAGGCTTGTATGTCAAAGTTTTTTTCTTGCCATCACAGGAATCATAGATTGAGCATGTTTGCTTCTACAAGCTTCCATCTCAGTCTGACTCTTCATGTACATTTATCAAGCTACAGTGTGAGCAGTTGGGGGCTCTGGATTAAATCCCATTTCCATCTGATTGTACAGTGTCACAGGTGCTGGAAATGGAGTGTGTTTCCTTTATGCTTCACCTATAAAATGGGAGCATAATAACACCCTCCTCTGAGGATTGTTGGGACGATTAAGACATTGAGAAACAGTAGCTGTCACTAATCTTCATTATACTTTGAGGTGGCCCTTCCTTACTCTGTACATGTAATTCATCATCAGGTCCCACAATAGGTATGCCCGTCAAAATGTCCCGAGCCCACCACCTTTCCTCTCCTTGCTGCCTCTCCAGGCTGAGCCCTCATTTGTCATACCTAAAGTAACTAATCTGTACCTTGTCATTTTTTCCCCCGTCCTTTAAGGCCAGAACCATCCTTTAAATCAGAGCATGTCACTTCTTAAAACCTATCTTGGCACATTTGGTATAGCATCCCAAATTCTTAATAGGCTGTGGATTGTTCTGTTTTCTGCCTGCCCTCTAATCTGTCTTTGCAAGCTTGTCTTCTATCACTCCATCTCCCATTGTCACTCATTTTCCCCAAACTCACTTCTTTCCTCCCTTGGATTTCACCTTCAATGTCACTTCCTCAGAGACCTTCCTATATCTTTCAAACAGAATTTTCTCTAGTTACAGTCTTTTTTCCTTCTTTTTTTTTCTTCTTTGCAGTGCTGGTGATCAAACACATTCTAGGCAAGTATTGTATCCCTAAGCTACATTCTCCAACCCAGTTATAGTCTTTTCCATTGCATTTATACTTATGTGGGGATGTTTAATTGCTTTCCATCTAAGGCTGAGGGAAACGAAAGTGACTTCCACAAAGATGTAGGTAGAGCTAGGTATGTTAAAACTGGAAATTTGAGCTAGATCTTGCCAACCTGAATGATCTTTACTCTGTTGCCTTGGGAATGGGAAAAATCAGAATTGATAATCTTCAAACTGTGACTTGTGCTCTCCTTTCTACTTTCCATTCAAGTAGTTACTTACATCTCCATCTTTCTGAGCCTTCACTCCCCTTCATTAGATTGCAACCTATTAGAAGTAGAATCAGGGGTTTTGGTCCTAGGGATTACACCCAGTTCCTCACTCATGAACTACTCCTTGGAGCAAGAACCTATATTATTATTATTATCACTATTATTATTATGTATATTGTCCACCTAGCATATATGTAAATGAACTTAGATATAGTAGCTACTAATGAAACATTTTTTTATTAGGAATATTAACGAAAAATGATTATCATCTGCTTACTCCTTTGAGATGTTTGAGACATCTCATAAGGGAATTTAATGTCAACTCCCATACTCTTCTGCCAATCAGTGGCAAAATACATTTTGGTTTCCTATCTTGAAAACAAGCATGCTAAAGTGAATAGTATATGTTTTATTGGACTTTTACATCTGTTTCATTGGAGGGGAAAGAAGGAATTAACATTAAGTATTTTTGCTTTCCTTCAGGAATTAAGTGATCTACAACGTGATCCACCTGCTCACTGCTCAGCTGGCCCCGTGGGAGATGACTGTAAGCTTTGCTCTGTTGTGCAGTTGTGCTACCATTAAAAATATAGGATATAACATCTGTAAATGACTCCAAAACTCCTTTGTTTGTTACAGTGTTCCACTGGCAAGCAACTATTATGGGGCCTGTAAGTATGATTCATATATATGAAATTAACCCTTGTAGCCATTCTTCTTCTTTTTTTTGCCTTTTCACCTTTGATCTGATGATTGTGACTAAGGTTGAATATTCTTACATCCTGAATTATTACCCAGAAAGCAAAATATAACTAGGGGTTCATGATGATTTTTCTAAGCATTAGCATTGGTGTTAAGAATTATAGGGGTCACTCTGATGTTTTCCTTTTCCAGGTCTTTCATGACTACGTAGTAATAGATTACTCACAATTTGCAACCATACTGGGTCTGCTTTATTTATTTTTTCAGACACAGTTGTTCATAACTAAACACAGTCATTTTCACATCCATAGTTTTCATAAGTTAGAAATACGTAACACAATAGTGGAATTCCTACAGGAAACAAACACCAATGTACACAAGCTTCTCATTGTTCTGTCCTATAAAAAAGAACTGACAAATAGTGTAATGCATCTATTTTTGCCACCTTTTGAATTTTCTTTTAATTTTGTTGCATTGCTTTAGACTCCAAATTACCTATGTTTAAAAACTGATACTATCACCACCACTAGCACTATTTCTTTCTATATCTAAGAAGCAATTAGGACTTGAAATAGGCTATTTTTTTCACTGAGCTATAGTCTGATGGCATTAGAATGGGCACTCTGCTCAAATCAGCTTTCTAGGTGAGGGATTGTTGAGCATATGTTAGTTACATGTTTTCATGGACACTGTCCTCTTTCCCATCCCTTGAAGGAGTTTTATGTAATCAGTTATGGAGTTTTAGTTATATAGCTTTGTGTTAACTTAAAACAATAAAAAGAAAGGATCCTGGGAAAACTGTATTGGATTTATTTTTTTATTTTTTTTTTTGGTACTTTAAGGAACTTTTTTTTTTTTTTTTTTTTTGCCAGTCCTGGGGCTTGGACTCAGAGCCTGAACACTGTCCCTGGCTTCTTTTTGCTCAAGGCTAGCACTCTGCCACTTGAGCCACAGCACCACTTCTGGCCATTTTCTGTATATGTGGTGCTGGGGAATCGAACCCAGGGCCTCTTGTATATGAGGCAGGCACTCTTGCCACTAGGCCATATCCCCAACCCCTGTATTGGATTTTTATATTAAAGGATGAAAATACAATATGTTTATATAACCATTTTTAATAAGAATCTAGCTATTTCTGTTTATTTTTATTACTTTACTAAGAACTCTCAAAGGCTATCACTTAAAGGCCCGCCTTACCATTTGAGTAGTAGCCCTCCAAATATTTCCTAGCGAATGATTACAATGATGTTATTGATACTCCCTTATTTTAAGTAATTTTAACATGCATTCCATAATACTCTGTAGTGTCATTTGAATGTTTAAGTAAGTGATATGTGTTATTATAATTCACTTACATTGTTTTAGCATCCCTTATAAATTGTTGGTGACCTGGAATTAAACAATACATGTAGTAAGAATAATAATGTGGGGTAGTCCTATAATACATGAGCAGAAACTTAAGGAAGTAATAAGGCTTGCATTTATTACCAAAATGTTGGTATAACATGATGCATTTAATTTAATATAAAGAAGGTAATATTGAATTTTAGGTATATTTAGCTATCATTTTTGTTGTTTTTGTATCTTTTCTTTTTTGCTTATTTTGGTCTAAATACTTTCTACTGGCCATTTTAAAATGTGACAAGATTTAAATTTCTCTTGTAAGTTCCTAATGTGATAAACTATGACTATTGCATATATTTAGTTTGTGTGTTAGACATTTTTTCATTTTCTGCATGATTTTGTAAGTGGTTACTAAAAGAAGATCTGAGAGATAAATTTTCTGATACCAGGCATATCTTTTAGCAACCCGGGTTTCTCACTCTTAAGAGAACTTAAGTTTTATAAGTAAAAAATACTAGCTCTAATCCCATTCCCCTTTCTTTGTATAATTGGTTACTTCTACAGAAAACTAACTTTTCTTCTGGTAACCTTCATGTGCAGACTGATCTTTCATAGTCTGTACTCATGAAAAGTTTTGTTAGGGTAAGTCACATTACTCTATGTATCTGATATTGTGTGGTTTAAAACTTGCTATGTTGGCACAATTCCTGGGTATGCTCTTTTCCACAAAGGGAAGCAGTTCTCAAGGTAATGAATTATTTGATCTTATGATATGGTGATTGCATTTTTTTGCAAACGGATAATATTTGATATAGGCATTTAAAGTATGATGGACTATTGTTCATGCTGGTAACGTTGTGGGAAAACATCTTAAGCACTACAGAAATACAGTGTAATGAAACATTGATGCTTACTGTTTTGTAATTTCAGCCTGATAGCGCATATCAAGGTGGAGTCTTCTTTCTCACTGTACATTTTCCGACAGATTATCCTTTTAAACCACCAAAGGTATTTTTATTCCTGTGATTGATGTGACTCATGTCAGAGATTTTACTTTTTCCAAAGATGGTTTCATGATGTTGGACACTAAGGGTAGGTTAGCATGCTCAAACTTTTGTAAAAGGACCAAATCTAAATGGTGCATTATCTCTATATAAAAAATGAATATATATATATATATATATATATATAGCTTAGGCTACAAATTACATTGTGTGAGTTTCTTTCCCTCCTTTATTAGCTGTGTGTTTGTGGGGAAGTTTTTATAGTGAAGAATGAGACTTTTTTTTATTCATGACATCATCTTTCCAAAATTGACCTTTTTTCATCTCTTTCTCTTTTAAAAATATTCAGTGAATATTGTATGAGTACTGTCATGCTCTGCTCAATGGGGAAACAAAAGTGAATATGGCATAGTCCCTTCATATAGTGGCAAAGGAGATAATGTTTTTATTTATTAGATCTAACTTAGTTGAGAATCGAGAGAGGGGACAAATGATTGGGGGGTTGTGAATGGATCTGTCACTGAGGAAATAGTTGTTTTAGATTTTTAAAAACACCTGCTTCAAGTCAAATGTATGATATGCATACAGCAACTCTTGAGAGGAAGATTTGGGTTCTCCGTATTTTTCTTAGGACAGATACAAGCTGAAGCCTTTCATCTTTGCCCTGGAGCAGAGTTAGCAACCCTCTTGATAGAGTTAAGTGGCACTTCAGGCACTAGTTCATCACTTTAGGAAAAGGATTACTTGTGAGGTAAGATGAAACTCAGCTTAATTAGTTTAGGTCCTACCTAACCAATCAGTCATACCAGCTACCACAGACTTAACTTATTACACTCTCCAAAATACTTCTCAAATCCTTGGGGAGGAAAAATAGGGAAACTGAGTTATTTGCTTTCCAATCCTCAGTAGCTAGAATTACACGAAGGCTAAACTAGATGCTCATGCAATGGGATGGAATGCAATTTCTCCTCTAAGACCAGGTCATGTTGAAGGTATTTGGGAACTCAAAGCATGTTGATTCTGTTTTGTTCATGTGGTTTGTTGTTTTTTGTTTTGTGTCTAGATTGCTTTCACAACAAAAATTTACCATCCCAATATAAACAGTAATGGGAGCATTTGTCTTGACATCCTGAGATCTCAGTGGTCACCAGCCTTGACTGTATCAAAAGGTAATTTCATTATATCTGATTTAAGGCAAATGATGACAATGAAACAGGAAAACTATAATACAAGTGTCTAGGCACTAGAGGTAAGATAAAGTCAATTATGTTTTCTCCTGTTGTGTTTTTGCTTTGATGTTACATCTCTATGACTTTGGTTTATAGCAGCTAAGTACTGTGGTGTGTGGAGTATGGAGGGGCAAATCTAAAAAGTGAAATAAGAAGAGACTTAGAATATTAGAGCAAGAAATGTGAGGATAGGTCTATGGACATTTATTCCTTTAGCTTGAATTTTGTCGTTTTTTTTTTCTTTCTTTCTTTAGCAGAGACTTAAGTTAGTAATAAGATGTGGGGGCCATTTGTCCTATTCATGAAACTGAGCAGTTGACAGTAAAAAGTTAATCTTTAAAGCAGTGTGGCTTCACCCAGAAAAAAGTAACAGGTTTAACAGAACTAATAGTAACTGAATACATACTTTAAAAATAATCAGAATTACTTCACACGTTACAGTAATGCAGTACAGACAGTGTCTTAGGGTAAACATTGAGTAATCATCAGCATCATTAAGATGCTATGAGATCCTTGCTGATTCTCCACTTTCACAGGTATAGAGCACCGTTCTTTGCTAAACTGTCAGTCATTGTAAGCCAATGTTGTTCTTTTAGCCAATTGACTGTACAAATACTCTTTGTATCTTGTTCCTCTCCACTACATTTTCCTTTGTCTGGTGGCAGGGGTGGGGACGAGAGTATTGGAGTTTGAACTCAGCCTCACACTTATGGTGCTGGGAGATCTAACCCTGGAGCCTCACCTCTAGCTCATGCATTAATTTGTTCGTTTATTTATTTATAGTGTTACTAGGTTTTAAACTCAGGACCTTGCACTTGCTAGGCAGGTACTCTATAACTTGAGCCAAGCCTCCAGCCCTGCCATTGTTTTTATTGAAGATATTTATGGATAAATCTCTCATTTCTTAATTTTTAAAATAAGTGCTACCCAGGATATAAAGCTTGTTTGTGAAAGGGATAAAATTTGTAGGAAGCAAGATCCAACAGCCATAACGGTTTCAAATATTAGGTAAACAAAAGGCCTTCACATCCATTATTCATGACTGGTAGTTTTCCTTAAGTGCAGTGCTTATCAAAAAATGTTCATGAGTTCTAGTATCCTTTTCTAGAAGATGAACCTCTCATGTGTAGAATCAAGAAAAGCAATCTTTGTATGTCAGATGTTATTCAAATTACTTACTATGCTCTTTCCTGGAATGGTGTTAGAAAATGAGTGTCATTTGGCATAAGCAGCTAAGTCCTTATCTCTTAAAAAGCAATGGCAGATGGCCAGATGCTAAGTACTTCAGATATTTGTAGCTTTTTATAAAATATAATTAGTATTGTTGGCTTCTAGAAGCTGTCCTTTGAGAATTCAGCTAGCCTGTTTCTTCTAGGTAAAATAGGGTTATAATGGTTGTGCTGTGGAGAGTCACTATGCACCTGGTGTATACCTAGCCCTTGGGTAAAGGATTATTGTTACTTTTCTTTTCTTGTCTGAAAGCATTTTGTTTGCAGGCATGGTGATGACAACCAGGGCAAGTGGCTCCTGGAAGCAGGAGTGGGAAGAGGAGGAACTTTACTCATGAGTTTTGTGAGGTTGCTCCACACCTCCCTTACATAGCCGCACACTTTTCACTTTTCTATATTCTAAATATAGTAAGACATTACAATTCAATAAAGTAAAAACAGCTTTATATCATGTGTAATCTGGAAACACTGAAGATATAAGCAAGCCTGGAGAACCTACTCTTTTGCCTTAAAAAATACAAGGCTTGATGTTTTATTGGGCAGGTAGATGATGAAGAAGATAAATGTTATATTTTCTTTTTTTCCTTACTACTTTTTCATGAGTCCACTCTGCTCTCATCGTTAGACTGGAGAGTGCAGGAAAAGGAATGACATATGAGAGGGGAGGGTGGAAATGGGATGTTGCTCTTCAACTTCCATGTAGAGCCTCAGAAGTGGATCAGATTCCCGATTTCCTTGTATTTCAGACACTTAGATGGTGTGTGTATATGTGTGTTGCATTTTTGAATCAGGGCCTTGCCTAGCACACACACACACACACACACACACACACACACCTTAATATTGGAAAAATAAGAACATAGCCTCATAAAGTGAGCAGTTTACATGTTTGTAGATGCATTTAATACAAATAAAGTACATGGACTGAACATCTTTCTTCATTGTAGACAGTCTCTCTCACAAAACCAGAGGAAATGATGCATAAGCACAGTGTCTATGCCATTCGAGATTATTTGATTGCTTTATTTGATTGATTTGAGTGTTTGTTCACAGCTATTTGGAGTATCATATTTTGTAAGCAAATAGAAATTCAAATAAAATGTAAAATTTCACAAAACAATAATACTTTCATAGTATGCATTTGTATGGTTATTTTATCAATTCAATAGTTAATATTTACTACCTGCCAAAGTATACAATATAATTTGATGTGTGATTTGTATTTTCTTTGCAGGACTGAGGATTAAATTTAGGGCCTTGTGCATGCTAGATAAGCACTCAACCACTGAGTTCTATCCCCAAATCCTGATGTATTCATTTTGTTTTCTTTATTCAGTTACTACATTTAGTAAAATTAATTTGTGTGCAACTCTTGTAAAGCAGAAAGGCCATTCTCTAATAAAATGTTTTCTTTTAAATCTAGTTTTATTATCCATATGTTCTCTACTTTGTGATCCTAATCCAGATGACCCCTTAGTACCAGATATTGCACAAATCTATAAATCAGACAAAGAAAAGTAAGTGTTTACTTATTTTCATTTGAATGCATGTCTATATAGGAAAAACATGAGAATGATCAGTGTATTTGAAGTATACTATCAGTACATTTAATTATGTTTATATTATATGTATATTTCAATGAAGTAAACTCTTAGTAGTCTTTTTACACACACAAAAGAAGCATTCCTTCCTATTTACTGTTTAATAATAATGCATGTTCTCTGCACAATAACTATATAATTTCAGGCAGTAAATTAGAAGTGAAAGAGTGTAATTACTGGAAGGTACTGAATATTGTCTTCCCTCTCTTCTCCCAGAAAAAGACGTTAGCTCTTTTCCACCCAAACTCACTTTGTGTTCCAGCTGCCTCATCCTGCTAGTACTGTAGGTTCCTTTGCATTTTGCAGATACTATTCATTTCAGAGCTTGCTTTGTAGATTTGTAGGTTTTAAGAATGCATGGTCCATTTTCATAAAGATTGGAGGGAAAGCTATGAGTTAATATGCATGATTAGTGCAGTTAATCATAAAATGACAGATTAGAGAAGTTCACTACTGATGCCTCTAAAGATTAAATGTGTAGTTTTTACCCTGTCCCTTTTGTATGCCTACAGATACAACAGACACGCAAGAGAATGGACTCAGAAATATGCAATGTAAAATTAAAAAAAAAACTTTCACTTATACCAGAGTACTGTAAAATTTAGGTGTTTTTTTTTCAACATTAGCAGTACATTGAGCACTGTTTACTGTTTCATTGTACCATGAAACCCTTTGATTTTTACCCATTTTAAATGTGTTTCTGAAGCAAGACAAAACAAACTTCCAAAAATACCCTTAAGACTGTGATGAGAGCATTTATCATTTTGTATGCATTGAGAAAGACATTTATTATGGTTTTTAAGATACTCGGACATCTGCATCTTCAGCTTTCAAGATCTACAATGCAGCTGAAAAGCAACCAAATTATTTTTTGCTGAAACTAGATGTTTTTACATAAGAAATACTGTATGTGTTGTCACTTTTATAAATCTGTATTCAGATTTCATTATTTGTTAGCTCACTTTATAATTTGTATTTTTTTATTGTATAGACTAAATGTATTCTATTTACCTGTATGTCAACTTATTACTTTTTTCCTGTGAACAGTATTGAAAACTCGAGAGTTCATAATGAAAAGAATTAACTGTGTTCCCTTCTTAGGATATTCCGTAGATTGATTGCAGATTTCTTAAACTCAAAATGATCTTTACACTGTAATTCTCAGTATTCTGATGATGGAAAACACTTGTTTTGATTTTTTTGTTATTGCTGTTATACTTGACTTAACATTATTGCAATGTGAATTAATTGCACTGCTAAGTAGGAAGATGTGTAACTTTTATTTGTTGCTATTCACATTTGAATTTTTTTCTGTATAGGCAATATTATATTGACACCTTTTACAGATATTACTGTAGCTTTTTCCATATAAATAAAATGCTTTTTCTACTATTTGTCTTGTTTACTTAAAAGGCAAAAAAATTCTGTTTAATATCAAAATGTATATATTTACATTATTTCTGAATGGTGAAAAGTAGGTCTATTTTACTTGGCATTTTTAATCAACATTAATTATATATTATTAGTTTTGTTTTAGGTTAGCATCTCTTTGTTAACATTTCTGTCTGTAAGATGACTTACCTTGGTCCCATATAAGTTAGAGTTTGTTTTAGTTCACCTCTATGCCAGATTATTTGTAAAAGTACTAAAATGCATATAAGTCAGTGGCACTAAAGAAAAGTCTTTAGAGATCTCAGGAAGCACTAGATTGGTTTATTTCTCTAGATGTAACTTACATTATGTTTCCTAACACCTTAAAATCTAGAATTTCTAAAATAGAATGTCAATGCCATCACAGTTTGAAAAACACTGTAGAAATTTTTTAAAAACCATTGTGAAGTTATGATTGCTTCTGTCTTTATAAGTTACCAACTAAGATTGATTTCAATAACAGGTTATTCTAGATTTTAAGATTAAAAAATCTGTAGTGGTTGTAGTCATTAGCAAGGCTTTTAAGTCACTTGATTATCATGATTCATTATTATTAAAGCACAAAATAGACTTGTTAGAAAACAGATCAGTATAAATGAATATAAAATAATTAAATGCTTTGTGAAATGGATGTTTAAGGAAGTTAGACTTTAAAAAGTAACTATATGATGTCTTGCAACAGCCGTATCATAAAAACATTACTTTATTACCCATATTATTATAAACTGCATTTGTTCTGAATTTGAACACTTAACACCATTAGATTTGAAGGATTTAGTATATTTAGTAAAATTTTTCCCTTAGGTATCACTTCTTAAAAAATTTGTGTGGCACTTTTTTAAAAATTGTTTTTCTTTGTTAAAGTTTGTGAAACTTGCCTAACTCAAAAACTTTGCCTAAATCTGACAATTGGACAACTGGATTCTTTTTTTTTTTTCAATTTTTTATTATAAAACTGATGTACAGAGAGGTTACAGTTTCATACATTAGGCATTGGATACATTTCTTGTACTGTTTGTTACCTTGTCCCTCATACCCCCCTCCCTCCTCTCCCTTTCCCTTCCCCCCCAGAGGTGTTCAGTTCACTTACACCAAACAGTTTTGCAAGTATTGCTTTTGTAGTTGTTTGTCTTTTTTTTACCCTGACAACTGGATTCTTAAGGAATGAGCATAAGTTCTCTTAATTAACCATCTTACACTCAGTGGTGACATAATGAACATATGTCACCAGGCTAGGAATGTCACTTATGCTTAATGCTAACATGGAGAACATCTATGTTTTAAAGCTGTGACATCAAAGTCTGGATACTTTTCATAAGTTAAGCACTGCTCCAAGTCCTGGCTGCTTCAAAGCAGAGTAGTTGAATGCCATATTCGGAGTAGATTCTGGATACTTACAAAGCCCACATTCTATGAATCAATATTGCTTGTAAGGATAGCCTCACCCCCATCTCCAACTGCCTCAAAAGCATATGATTCATGAAGTTCAAGCTTTGCATATATGCCTATGTAAACCCTTTTCTTCCTTTCCTAAACCAGTAGGGAAAACTGAACATTTCTTTTGGTTGTAAATCAATAACTTCAGAGGTACTAGATCAATTCTAGCCACTCCAAGACACCAAGGTAGGTGGGAAGCAGAAATAAGAGGTTCATGGTTTGAAGCTCAATCTAAGTTTGAAGCTAGTTCATAACAAAGAGATTTCTAATGTCAAAATCAAGCTGGATGTAGTTGGTGGTTCATGCCTGTAATGTCAGTCCTTGGGAGGTAGAAGTAGAAGAAATGTGTGTTGAGGTCAGATGAGGCAAATAGAGTCCAGACCCTAAGAGCAAAAGGGCTTGGAACATGGTTCAAGAGGTAAAGCACTTGCGTAGTAAGCATGAGGACCTGAGTTCAATCCATGGGTCTGAAAAACAAAACTGTTAGTTCAATAGTTCTAAAGTAATGCAGATTATAGGTGAACACACCCTCCCCTCTCTTCTTTCCTCTGTGTGTTCTACTTCCTGCTTTTCTCTCTGTGCTGGAGATTGAACCTAGGGCCTGTTGCCTGCTCAAAAAGTACTCTGCCACCAAGCAGCCCCACAGTTCTCATCTTTTACAGTGCTTCTCTTTGGTTATTCTGACAGTTGCAGTTTACATATTAGGCGGCAAGTATAGAGAGTTCATCTACTTTCACCAAAAAATAGATATGTACAGATACGTAATTGTCTCTATTTTTTGCCCATTCGGTGGAATACCTATAAACTCTTCTTAAGTTTTGTAATTGATAAGCTCTCATCCAGGAAAGCTTTCAGTAGTAATAATAATTGAATATTCTGTAAACAGCAGCTGCTTTGGGTTGTAGATATAATGCATAATGCAATGATATCTTCATGGTAGTCTTAATAGGTTTTATCTCTTATATCTGTATTTTGTTACATGTCCAATGCTGTTTCCATTGCTATGTTATAGAAGAAAATGGGTTTAAATTGTAAATGAACTGAACTATTGGGATGAAAGAAACGGACCTAAACATATTAGCATTAGGGACATTGTGTGTAATTAAATTGATTCACTTAAAACTCATTTTAGCATTCTCTGAGGTCCTACTGTTAGGGAGGGGCAGTTGTGTCTTCTGACATGATAAGGAATATGCTTTTATTGTAATGACACATGTCTAAGGTCTGAATTACATTTCCCTATAATTTTTAGGAAAAACTTATTTGAAGCTCTTGGGCTGGGAGTGTTGCTCAAGTTAGAGGTAGAGCATGTGATTATTAGCATGTGTGAGGCTCTGGGCTTCATATTCCCCACCCCTAAATGTGAAGATCTCTTTAGGTCACCATGTATGAATTAGTGTGTATTTATTTTACTATAAATTCCTAACATACCTGTGGTGTTAGCCAGTACCACAACTGGTATGCCATCCTCACAGCTAAGGTTTGCTACCCCCACAGCAAGGACACACAGCTGTGTCCATAAGAGGACACGACAGACCTGACCAGGTCTAGAAGTATCTATGTGCAACCCACCTGTGTAGTCCCCATGGGCCACAGAAGAGCCAGGCCTTCCAAGCAGTCGCATGGTCCAGGGGCTATCCCTCAGGCAGCCAGTGTGAAACTCAAGACCAGAGTTTTATTGGGAGCTGATCACATACATACTTTGTCCTTCAAAATTCTAGATCCCTTGAAGAAAAGCAGGTGTTCACCATCAGTCACACTATTTTGAAAAGTCTAGTTGGAGCTGGGCACGGGTGGCCTTCTATGGACTTGAACACCTCACCACGTGGCACTTTCAAGAAGGACAATCGAGGTCAAGTGTTCAAGAGAACAGAAAACTTTGAAGTCACATGTTGTCCATGAGTATACTTTATTGACTGAATTAGTCACGAGTCCACTCATTTGGAGAGGAAGGGGGCATAGACCACTTCCCTTCTGCTGGAAAGAATTTTGGGTCCCCAACTGTACTTAGGTCTCTAATTGTCTGTGTTGCAGTCCAATTATTTCATGGTTATATAGATGCCATGCATATTGGTCATTAAATAATTCCTAGGTATTTAATTTTTTAAACCTATTGTGAATGTTTTTCTCACATTTTCTATGCCTGTGTTCCAGACCTATAGAATCATGAAGAATAGCAACAATGATACAACCTTTCTTGATTCTCAAGGTAGGCTTGTAGTATTTCATTAAGTATGATATTTTCTCCATATTAAAGATGTTCCCTTCTATTTGAAAATTTTTATTAAGATTCTTTTTGTAACTTTTTCCTTTTTTCTTCAGTGTACTCTAAACTACATTCACCAATGTTTACACATACATTACCTTTGCATTTCTGGACAAAAACCCACTCTGAGATACTGTCTTCTGCAAATCACTGGATTCTGTTTCCTAGAATTTTGTTGATATTAATATTATATACAATATATAATATATAGCATCTATATAATCACATATATAATTACAAGAGAACATAATTAATTTTCTCAAATATTATTTCAAGTTTGACACTTCAAATTATGCTGGCCTTAAAAAGAATTGGGAAGCCTTCTGTGTATTCTGTGAAAACTTTGCAGAAGATTTAGCTATTCATTTCTTAAGTATTTTGGCAGTCCGGTAAGTCCATGTACCTTTGTAACCAACAAAGGGAATGAAAGCATTTGCTTTGAGATACTTAACTAAACATGCAGTTTGAATTGTCAGCCTCAAATCCCTCATTCTTAGCTTCCATATGTTTAAATGGTCAATGGAATTCCCTTGGTTGGAAATAGAAATGTCTCTAGACATGCCTGTGGAATGTGAGCTGTGGCACTATCCTGGTTCAGAATCTCAGCCCTTCTTTCCTTAGTTACAACAGTGTTCCTGTATGATCTTTCCAAACTGCTTATCCCAAGCACTTGCTCTGCCCCTACCAAAGAGATTTTCTAAAAGTAATTGTGTGCCCCTTATCTGCTTATATTTATGTGTGTGGGGAGGTGTCCTAGGGCTAGAACTCAAGGCCTGGGTACTGTCCCTGAGCTTTTGTGCTCAAGGCTAACACTCTTATCACTTGAGCCACAGTTCCACTTCTGGCTTTTTGGTGGTTAATTGGACATAAAAATCTCACAGATTTCCCTGCCCAAGTTGGCTTCCATGCACAATCCTCAGATTTCAGCCTCTGGAGTAGCTAAGATTACAGGCTTGAACCACCAGCACTTGAGTGTTCTACCTTTGCTAACAAACTCCGTGGCTTATTATACATAGTCCTTTCCAAGTGATCCCTCATTTATACCCTCCTTTACACGCATATTTTGTTTTTGAAAACACACCATGCCTCAGACCTATTTGTGACTCGAACATATTGCCCACCTTTTTTCTGGAACGCATCTCTACTTTTCCCCATTTGAAAATGCAGTTCAAATGTCAGCTACTCTTTGAAGCCATCTCCTACTCACCCAGGCATATTTCAACAGATGGATCAGGCTTTAGTCATCTCTGTATTTTTAGAACATAGCAGTGCCTAACAGTACTGGCCTCTCCTAGAAGCTAAGGGTATTTTAAAATTTGCACAATATTACCACTGTATTTTAGAATAATGAAAACACACATATATGTGTGTATATATGTTTGTATATATGTGGGACTCATTTTATTACATATATTAAAAATGCTCTTAATCACTCCTGTAATTTTCAAATATAATCACCATTAAGTCTCATGATCGTCTTGTATGTTTTTTTGTTGGTTTTCGTGTGTGTGTGTGTGTGTGTGTGTGTGTGTGTGTGTGTGTGTGTGTGTGTGTGTTAGTCCTGGGGCTTGAACTCAGGGCCTGAGCACTATCCCTGGCTTCTTTTTGCTCAAGGCTACTCCTTTATCACTTAAGCCACAGTGCCACTTCTGGCTTTTTCCATATATGTGGTACTGAGTAATCAAAACCAGGGCTTCATGCATGCTAGGCAAGCACTCTATCACTAAGCTACATTCCCAGCCCCTTGTCTTGTTTTGATACAGGGTCTCTTTGTGTAGCCCAGATTGGCCGGCAACTCATTATTTTTCTTTCTCTTGTTCTGGAGTGTTAGGGTCACAGTCCCAGCATCTGTATACTTCTTTTTTTTTTTCAAGTATGCATACCTGTGTATATGTGGCGTATCTGTGTTGTTGTTTTTTTTGAAGTTCAAACCTTACTAAGTATTCCTGAATGGATAGGAAACCAATTCAGATGTTATATTAACTCACTTGGTTAGAGAAGCCAAGAAAGTATTTATGAGAATAGAGAAGAGATTATAGAATGTAAGGAAATGGTAAACCTACAATGTCATGACTGATTTGCATATTTTGTACGTAGATGCAGTGTAATTTAAAACCTGAAAACTATTGATTTAGAGTTGGAAAATTTGTTAACAAAATGCAAGCAAGAAAGATATCTTTCCTATAGGTAGCTCTCTGAATACCAGTTTTCATACCTCTATAATAGAAATACCACCTTGCAGTATTTATGAAGGGTTTAGAGAAAAATGTATGTAAAATGCTTGGCACAGGGTTAAGCAATAATTTATAATCATTGGTATTGATTGGGTGTTTTACAATAATACAAGGAGAGGCAGTAAGTTATGCTATTATTAATAGCATGATTCCATCAATATAATCATTATGGATTTCTTCCAATTCTTAAGTCAGCTTTCAGGAATTTCCAGTAATATGAATTAAGGTTTTTAAAATTTGCATAAAGTTATAGCTGTCCTCTTTGCTTGCCCTACCTCCTTCTGACTGAGGCTCAGCTTTAAAATAGAAAAGCTATATTTATTTTTCTTAATGCTGCTACAGCACTGGCTAAAAATAATTCCAATATGCCCTTAATAATTAAGGCTGCATGCAGACCTTGTTGAGAACCGATTAATAAACTAATTTGAATAGCTATTAACATGCAAAACATTTTCCTTCTAATTTCTCTGCTTCTCACTCCCTTCTTCCTGTGTGATGATCTTAATGTCAAACCTTAAATTTTATTTTTTTTTAATTTTTTAAGGCACGCATTCACTTTAATAGAAGGCCTTTGCTTTAACAAATGTCATACTACTACTACATAAAACCTTAAATTTTAATTGGCTTTAAGTTATTCTAAACTAAGTGAATGAAATGGCTGGGAAGAAAAAATATGAGATTTTCATACATATAACTTACCCAAATCTTGATTTATAGGAATGTAAACAAATGAATATTTATTCAAGTTGTACCTTTTTCTCATCTTTAATAAGTGGTTAAACTCTTATATAAATTATGTGTTTATATCTCGTTACCCAAATCAGAGCAGGAACTCTTGTGTACAATGACTTTGTACTATCATTCTGTGCCCCTTCTAGCACTGATCACAGTGCTGTAAAATTGCTGATGCTGTGAATTAAATGTTTGTAATGTAGTCTTATTTTCAAAATATATTTTACTTATTTATAAGTTTAAAATGTCTACTTGCTATGTTAATCTATTAGGCATTTGCTCCTGTGGTGGCTAAATTACCCATTATAATTATAAAAGCAAGACTCCTTTCTCCTTTGAATAGTTTTCTGTTACTTGAGTACTATCCATGCAACTAAGCCCATAGTCAACATGAAGTTATTCTGCCCCTGACCAATTAAACTATTTTTTGGTGCTACTACTACCTTTTGTTTTACTAATGGGAAAGTATCAAATCCAAGCTGTACATGGTTCTCATGTCTACATACAACTGTTGATTCTATTGGCAAATGAAACTTGTAACAGGAAGTTATTTTTATGAGGCCAAGTTTCTAGAAAAACAATTTGTGCAGATGTTAACCTTATCTATCTACCTATCTGCCATCTGTTTGTCTATCTACTTACCGTCTTTGATCCATCTGTCTTGTCTATTCACTGGGCTAGGTACTACAGGGATTTAAAAGGAATATAGTATTTGTTATGTCATAGTTAAGTAATATAACCTCACAGAGGAAGACATCACTAAGTCTGAGGAATGATCTGATATAATGGAAAAATGAAGGAAAATTAATTGAAAGACCAAGTTTTCACTCACACAACTAACTGTTGGAAGTGTATAACTAGAGCTCTCTGGACTTCATTCTCATATCTAGAAATTGGGAAGTGATCTTGAAAATTCTTTTTCTTTGATGTTCTAAAAACACTAAACTGCCATTCCAACTTAAGGATGTGTTGCTTTGCTTATTAGCCACCACCATGGTAATGTTTCTGCTCTACATTTACTGATTTAAGAATTGTTACGGGCTGGGGATATGGCCTAGTGGCCTCGGATACACGAGGCCCTGGGTTCAATTCCCCAGCACCACATATACAGAAAACGGCCAGAAGCGGCGCTGTGGCTCAAGTGGCAGAGTGCTAGCCTTGAGCGGGAAGAAGCCAGGGACAGTGCTCAGGCCCTGAGTCCAAGGCCCAGGACTGGCCAAAAAAAAAAAAAAAAAAATTGTTACAAGTTCAGTTGGAAGAGCAGAGCAATTCTGGTTACTTAGTATATTCATACATTGGTTAATAGGAAGAGAAAAGAACACAAAAAGCAAATGAGAGGACTGTGACGCAAATCTTTTTCTTCGGGAAGATAATCCATATTGCAACCATAATTTAGAAGCCAGTTGTAATTGTTAGAGGAACAGAAGGATGAAAGAGCTGCAACTTGGTGACTCATAACTATGTGCTAGTGATTGTGCTAAGAACTCTTTGTATACTGTATGATTCAAAACGGTTCCAAGAACCAACCAACATTATATGCCTTTTGAACAGAGGGGAGAAATCTGGGTCAGAGATTGTTATTGACAAGGTCACATATAGAGCAAGTGCTAGAGCAACTTGTGATCTCAAATTGTTCTTATTTTTAAGCTTTTATCCTAATTTTATTTTGGCATGTCATACCAAACCTTAGGTAAACTCAGGGCCAAATGAAGTAGTTTGATGTGTCTATTAAATATGAAGAAAAATGTCTTTAAATCAGTTCACAGAAAAATTGTGTGGCATGTGTGAGATTTTGAACTTGATTCTGTGGTAATTAGGAGCCTTTGATAGTTCAAATACAGAAAGGGAGTCTTTGTCTACCTGGCATGGAAATACTGCTCAGTACGTATTCAATGACTAAACGAATGAATAGATTTGGCATTTAGAAAGACTGACTGTAAATGAAGCATCCGTTTGAAGGAATAAGAACTAGGAAGTAGGAAAATTAATGTAGGTATGGTAAATGATAGCAGAGCCTGAGGCAGTGGCATATGAGAGCTGGCTGGTGCTGACCTGGAGAGTCAGTTTTACTCATTTCTTCCTAACTTCAGATTCAGTGACTACAAGCTGGTAACCTGAAATAAATCATAATGAGAATATCTACATCATAGAACATGTTGAACACTGCAAATAGGGCTTTTTGTGGGAAGCTGGTTTACCCACACATTCCTGGCTTGACCCAAAGCTAAAGCAGTGGGGTTCAAGAGAAGGATGAATGAGTGACAGGCCCAGGAATAGGAGGATTCTAAAATGATTGGTTGCGCTACTGGCTGCTTGATTGTAGGAAGATGGCACTTGAAAAACAAACCAAAAGAGATTCTTAAAATATACAAAATTGTATATATATATAATTTTGTCTTCCATGGGGCTGAACTCTGGGCCTGGGCGCTGTCCCTGCGCACTTCGGCTCAAGGCTAGTGTTCTACCACTTGAGCCATAGATGCCACTTCTGGTTTTCTGGTGGTTAATTGGAGATAAGAGTCTCACAAACTTTCCTGCCAAGGCTGGCTTTGAACAGTGATCCTCAGATCTCAGCCTTCTGAGTAGCTAGGATTACAGGCATGAGCCACCAGTGCCTGGCTCCAAAATTGTATTTTTATTTATTTAGGTGCTGGGCCTGAGGCTTGAACTCAGGGGCTGGATGCTGAGCTTTTTTTGCTCAAAGCTAGTGCTCTACCACTTGACCCACACCTCCACTTCCAGTGGGTTTGTTGTTGTTTGTTTTGGTGGTTAATTGGAGATCAGAGTGGGCTTTCCTGCTAGGGCTGGCTTCCAAATTCAATTTCCAGCTCACAGCTTCCTAAGTAGCTAGGATTACCGGCATGAGCCACCAGTGCCTAGCCACTAAAATTTCAATTTTATAGCAAACATCTGAAAGATTAAGAAAGGCCTAGAATAATGTTGGGGAAGAAAATCATTTTAGAACTCGCTTTAAGAGTAATTACAAGGGCTGAGAATATGGCCTAGTGGTAAAGTGCTTGCCTTGTATACATGAAGCCCTGGGTTCAATTCCTCAGCACTACATATATAGAAAAACCGGAAGTGGTGCTGTGGCTCAAGTGGGAGAGTGCTAGCTGAAAAGATACATCCTGGCCATCCCAGGGGACCATGCGGAGATAATCCATCTGCCTAAGCACTCACAGAAGTTATGTAAATCCAAATTTGTAAGATTGGCTCAAACTTGAGCAGCTTTCCTGAAGCATTTTAGACTGTCCCCCCACTTGATGAGTGACCACCAGAGCTGAACTAGAGATAACTGATCAGTGTCCCAATGGGACTCTGTTCAGTTGACTCCAAAATAGAGTCGAGTGAGGGAATAAACAGCTAATTGGAGTCGTCACACCAATTGCTGATTCCCTGGACCTACTGTCCTGTGACTACTGGTCCCTGGGAGTGGGGCTCGGAACTTGGCGCCAAGATTTTTTTTCTCTGTGGCTCTGAAGCCTCATCCCTGTAACCCTACGGAAAATCGGATCCGAGCCCCCTGTTAAATGATCACTCACCTTGGTTGGAGGTTCAAATCTGTCGTTGTTGTGGTAGATGGAAGTAGAGCACTCGGTCAGGAGAAGTTACCTCAGTGGTCCTTTGGGTGGGCTTAGGGCAGCAGAATAGGTCCCGGGGGCAGCTTGGACCCCCCAGAAATGGGGGAGCAAACACCAGGGAACCTATCCTGGGTTTGGCACCAATGAAAGGATATGTCCCAGCCATCCCAGGAGACCATGCGGAGATAATCACAGACAGGAGAAGAAGGTTCATAAGGAGGTTTATTAGTGGGGCCATAGTTCCCATGGGAGAGTGAGCTACATGGTGTCTGCACCTTATCCAGGTGGCAACTTCTCTCTCTAGGGGTAAAGGGGAAGTAGGTAGGAAGTGAGTAAGTGTGGCTCATTAGGTATGGGTGGAGCTGGGGGCTAATGGGAGGAGCTGAGGACCTGATACTAGGGAAATGTTAATGCTAGCCTTGAGCAAAAAGAAGCCCAGGGATAGTGCTCAGGCCCTGAGTTCAAGCCCCGGGACTGGCAAAAAAACAAAGAGTAATCACGAATTTGTGAAATACCTCCATCTTACTACAGTGCTGTTGTAATTGTGTATTTGTCTCTGCCACTAGACATTGGATCTTGTGCATTGTGTGTGTGTGTGTGTGTGTATTATGCAGTACATATACATGTTTTAAAAAGCAAAACAAAAAAAACTTGTTGCTCCTTTGACTGCATAGGAAGTTTAAGCCGCTGACCTGAAGGGCTCCATTTGCCCAGAGATCAAAGAAAAGGAAGTGATCATTGTTTACATCTTAAAAGAAGAAGTGGGCTTAGTTCTTCTTAGCTCCAAAGGGCTAAAATTTCAAGACGACTGACCGAAAGGAAGTAGATTCTTAGTCCAATGCTACACTGTTTGTTTTTAAAGAATTACTGGTACCCAACAATCCCCGAAGGAGGATGATTATCTTTAAAATAACTGGCATCTAACAGAAGCGGGGGCTCATAGCTTTGGATCTTCTGAAGCATTTTCACGGTATTGCCTGTACAGAAAACGGTGTTTGTACAACAGAAATAAACTACAGTACATCACCCAATCTCAAGGCATCCTTGTCACTTTCTCAGGGGGCTTGGCTGGGAAAACTCAGCTTGTCCATTTTTAATTGGAGGAGGCCAGAAAATGAATTTTACAGGATAAGACTTTCCCTGCATAAGACATAAAGACAATAAAAGTGAAAAATAAATAAATAAAAGTCTTCGTGCTGAGACTAGAACTTGACTCTGCAGGCAACGCTTTAGCCAAAGTCTCTTCTCTGTTGTAGGCAGGGTTGAAGATCAAACCTGAAGACCTGCAGAGATGGGCGGGAGGACGGTCTTAATGCACAGTGCTGTAGAGTCCTAGGACACTGATTAAAAGTAAGGTTCACAAGTGAGCCCCGTTCCTGGTCTCTGACGCTCCGGGCCTGGGTCCAGCTGCCAGGCTGTCCGGCGCACGCTAAATGCCTGCTTTGTGACGTGCCTCCCTCGGGCGCTGCTAGGACCCACCCCCGTCCCGACGAAGCTGAGGGCCTGGGCCGGTCCACCCGCCTGCTGGCTCAGCCCAAACCCATCATTACAAAGGGGGCGGCCTGGGGCAGAGGCGGCTCAGAAGCGCCCCCTAGCGGCCAGCGGTCTCTCCCGTCACCTCCGCGGTGCTCCTCCCCGCCACATCCCCCTTTCAGCTCCGCCCACTGGCGAACGCACTACTGCGCCGGGGACGAGTGTTTCGCCCGGTCCCGCCCCCGTCCCCAGACCGGATGTTAGCTGAGTTCCCATAGTGCTTCGCGAGTGGCGGGCATGATAACAAACTCTAGGCGTCCGCACGCGGGTTCTGGTCGGCCCTGTGGGGGCTCCAAGGTGGTAAGTGGGAGGTTCTGTGAGATCGGGTCCCCGCTGCGGTCTGGTTCGGCGGCACAATGTCGCTTTTCCGGGGCGTGTGGGGCGCGCTGAGGGCGCTCGGAAGATCTGGAGCGGAGCTGTGCACTGGCTGTGGGAGTCGTCTGTGCACACCTTTCAGGTAGGACGGGCTGCCGGCCTGGGGCCTCCGCGGCCTGCAACACCAGACCCTACGCCCTCTGCCCCTCCTGAGCCCCCAGAGCCAGCCGGCTCTTCAGTCAGACCTCGACCTTGCCCCGGGGTCGGTGGCTGTGAGTCCTGGGCCTCTTTCCTGCCTAGGTGCCCCGTACCTGGCTTCCTGTTCTCCAACCCTTCTCCCCACCCCCAGAGCCAGGTTCACAGTTTCCCGCCATCAACTGAGCTCTGAGAAGGGGGGGGGGGAGGGTGGCAGGTGCAAGGAGCTGGAATATAATTATTTCCCTCCACTCTGTCTTTGGTAGCATACAAGGGCATTGGGACTTCAGCTCCAGAAAGCTCTTTCCCCTTTGGCTAGAGTGGGGGTTAAAATCACGAAAAACCAAAAGTATTGAGGGTGTATACCTCCGTGGAGAAAAGCCCTCGCCAGCATTCATTTCACCGAATTGGATTTCATTTGCAGCATTCTTGGTTGAAAGTGTCAACATGGGGCTGGGAATAGGGCCTAGTGGTGAAGTGCTCTCCAATACATGAAGCCCTGGGTTCGATTCCTCAGCACCACATATATAGAAAAATGCCGAAAGTGGCGCTGTGGCTCAAGAGGTAGAGTGCTAGCCTTGAGCAAAAAGAAGCCAGGGACAGTGCTCAGGCCCTGAGTCCACCCCAGGACTGGCAACAAAAACAAAACTAGAAAGTGTCAACATGTATATATAGCATCTTGGTGACATATATTTCGAATCTGTATTCGTGTATATATGAATCTAAGCAGTTAAAAGATCTGACACTGATTGTATTCTTTTTATTTTCTGTGTAGTTTTGTGTATTTTCCACGATGGTTTTCATCCAACTTGAATAGTTATCCAAAGAAACCTATGACTTCCTACCTTCGATTTTCTAAAGAACAGCTACCAGCATTTAGAGCTCAGAACCCCGGTATGGAGTTGGGGGTGGGATGAGTGTGTTTGTATTCTTTCTTCTCTGATGTAATACAAAGGCTACTAAGGAGTTAAGTTGCAAAATTTTTCCTATTTATAGTATTTAGAGATTGCTGGAACAATAATTTCTCTTCATAGTCTCATATTTTGATACCAAATAGAAATGCTTTAAGTATATATGAGAACTACTGGAAAGGATTTTTTTAGATAAGCCACAGAAGACATTTTTAAAAAGCCTACATACCTTTGGCTTAGTCTACTGACAAATCATTTTATCTCTTGTATAGGTGCTGCTTTTCTACATTAGGGTATTATTCATAAAGCTACAGGGAAATAATTTATGTTCTGTTCAAGTTACTGCCAATTTCAAGAATATTTTCACTAAAAGCCATTGCTCAGTTTCTGAGAAAGATTTCAAGTAGGCTGTCAGCCTCCTTACAATGGTGGTAGGGACTTTAAGTTTGGGTTATAGTTTGAAAGTAATGCTAAATTCTTGTAGGTAATCTTTGCCCAGTTTTTCTAAAACCTTACCTGCACTACTTGACACTTGGAAATATCAAATGAACTACAAGAAAAATATAAATTGAGTTTGTTTTTAGAGACAGGCTTAAGTACCTGTCTGCTTCTTTTTAGTCTTAAGAGTTGAGACAACTGGTGGTTGTTAACTCAGTTAAGACAATGAAGGAAATGAAAAAAAATGTATTAATTTTAGAATACTTTCCAGGCTGTGCACATCTGTAATCCTAGTTACTAGTGAAGCAGAGATCAGGAGGATTAGGGCTCAACTAGATTGGGCAAAAGATGCAAGACCCAGAAAAATAAAAAGGGCTAGGGCTTGGCTCAAATGTTAGGCCCTCCAGTTCAAACTGCAGCACACCCTGAAAAGTTGTTTCCAAACTATTATGAAACTAGATAAAAATTGTAATTGGAATACAAGGTGGTGTTACAGGAATAGAGACTATATTCTGCATTTTAGCCAGGTTTTATGAAATATTCCAATGGAATATAAAAGTAAAAAGTTGAGGCAGTTCATTTTGCAGTTATTTTCTGAAAATTGATTATAGTGGTCTATGATGTAGTCTTCATTTATTAAAGTCTTTTGTGAGTGTGTACATTTGCATGTGTGTGCTGACCCCAAGGCTTAAAGTCGGGGTCTGGGCAACGACCCTGAGCCTTTTTGCTCAAAGACTAACAATCCACCGCTTGAGCCACAGCTCCACTTTTGGATTTTTTGGAAGTGAATTGGAGATGCGTCTCAGAATTTTTCCCATCTGGTCTGACTTCGAACTGAATTCCGAGTAGCTAGGATTACAAACATTGACTGGCTCATGCTTATAATTAAAACTTTTAACACTGATCAGTAAAAGTTTTAATTATTTACTGTATTAAACTTTTAGATAAGGAAAAATTAAGCCATTGTGTTAGGTATGATATAGAGAGTTCTAGAATTTACCTGCCTGTAGAACTAATAGAGTCCTGGTAATTAGAAATTAATCTTTATTTTCATTTTAATTAATAGATGTGAAAAATAAAGAACTAATTCGAAAAATTGCAGAGGTATGGAGGGGACTTCCTGAGTCAAAGAAAAAAGTAAGTATATAAATATTCAACATTACTAAACAGGAACACTTACTGTCTTTTTTTTTTTTTTTTTTTTTTAAATTTAAGTGCTGGGGCTTGAACTCTGGACCTGGTCTCCTAGAGCTTTTGTGCTCAAGGCTGCTGCATTCTGCCTCTTGAGCCACAACTCCATGTTCAGCTTTTTGCTAGTTGATTGTAGATAAGAGTCTCATGGACGTTTCCAGATCTCAGCCTCCTTAGTAGTTAGGATCACAGGGATGAGTCACTGGCGCCCAGCCTTTTTTAGTGTTTGTTGTCGACAAAGGAATATTTACTTTCTGGTCCAGATGGATTATGAGAATATGTTTGGATGAAGTAAGGAAGATAAAGTGGCAGTTGGAAGATGGAGCCTAATTGCTATTCTCTCACCTTGGTTAATGATAAGTATATGAAAAATAAATCTCATGTCTGAGTAACTTTTTCATTTGGTGATTTAGTCTTTATCTGAATTTACACACTGGTCTTTCCTTGGCAGATTATGTCATGCTGAATTTTCTAGCAACAATTTAGTGACTTCTCATTTGGATTTTTTTTTATTTATAGACATATAAAGATGCTTACAAGGCAGACTGGAAAATATACAAAGAGGAAATGAGCAGAATGCAAGAGCAGCTTACTCCAACTCAGTTGCTGTCTTTGGAAAAAGAACTCAAACAAAGACGTTTGAAAAGGAAAACAATAATGAAAAAGAGGGTAAGTGACATTGAAACACTCCTTTCTTATGAAAAAAAAATCATGTAACTCTGGAATGTAGGTAATTTTTTCTTACTGAAATGCTAATGTGCAAATGAGATGTAGAATGTGCCCAAGGTATTTTTCAGTTAGGCAGAACTATGATGTTCATCTTTTCCTACTACAGTCTTTGTCATTGAGTCTATCCTGGAAATCCTTATTTCTACTTTCAGATGTCTCCAAATATACGATATACTTAGAACTGGTATAAAAGCTATAGAAACAGTTAAGAAATACAAGTCTCAAAATTTATAGTTCCTAGATTGAAATGTTGATCTGCATCACGGCTTTGATTGATCTTAGACTTTCTATCCACTGTTAGGTGTGAGTTGGCCAGCTTGCTGGTAAATACTTTAAAAGGTAAAGTTCTTCAAAGTTACAACTGTTTCTCTGGAAAATTAGATTGCACCCTTAAACATGAGATGCCAAGGTATCCCTCCCTGACCCTAATGTTTTAAGCTGAAATGTTTAAGCACTAGGGGTTGAGAGTTGATTCAAGTAAGTGATGATAATCAAAGGCAGCTGGTAGTTAGTAAAAGGAAGTTAGGCCACTAACTGTGAGAAATAGTGTGTATATAGAGATGGTTTTTCAAAGAATAAAGTATATCTCCCTGTTTCCTTTCCCCTCCCTCTAATGCACCCAGCTTAAGCTGAGGACATTGAACATGAGAAGTGGGGATTGAGTGGGTATAAGGAGGTTTTTGCTTCTGATCTGTACTTTTGACTGGACTTGTTCTCCTCATTGAAGATTCCCAATGCCAACTGGCATAGAGACCACAAGATAAGTGTTGGCTCTAGAATTTGCAAGTAAAGCACATACAAGGGAAATCTTTAACAGCAATTCTAGAAAAAGGAGCAAAATAGTTAGGACTAATAAAAAAATTAAAGTGCTTGGAATCTGCACTAGTTTCAACACTAAGTGACTAAGAGGTTCAGGAAGAAGGAAGTGAGTGCTACATATAAATTAGAAAATCCCAACTGTTACTTAGGCATAAACATGGAATTTGTTATTTATTTTAACCAAATTAGAATGAGCCATACTATTTTATAAATTCAAACATTAATATCTAAATACAGAAACTAAATAGGATAGTGCATATCCCTCATTCTCTGAATTGGGAACTAACCTAAGATATCAAGGGGTACTTGTGTGTTTTTATAGTTTCTTTCTGTTTTTGCAACCTAGTAAGAAAACGTGAATTTAACACATCTGTTGAACTTTTAATGTTGACATTCAGGGTTGGAGTGGAATGAGAAATTATTTGATAGTCCTTGGGCTTAACAGTTGTTCTGGTATTGTCTGTGTAAGGATCCAAGTGGGACTTTAAAAATTTTATCTTTAAACTCCATGTAAATGCTTAGCTATTCAGTTAATGAGACTTTGAAATGACATGAAAAGTAAGGAATTTTCTATGGAAATAACTTGTGGAAAATACAACATGTATAAAGCCTGTATATGTATATGGTTTTATTTGTTTTTCCTCCATACTGAGGATTGAACTCAAGGTCTTGTGCTTGGTAGGTAGGTGTTATGCCATTTGAGCTACACCTCCAGCCTGTTTTTGTTTTGAATTTGTTTTATGCATGAGCTGGCCTGGGTTGCTGTTCTTCTACTTGTACTTCCCTGAGTTGCTGAGGGTGATAGGCTTGCACTAAGCATAATGTGCCCAAGCATAATGGTGCTTCCTCTGTTACTAGAATAACAACAGGTATGCACCACTATACCCAACCATCTATTGAGAGAAGCCTCTTGGAACTTCTTTTTATGTGTTGGCCTCAAACTGCAATCTCCCAGTCTTTACCTCTCAAGTAGTAGTATTAATGGTTTGATCATCACAACCAGGTTTCGGAAAATTTTTAAATTTAGTGTTCCCCAAATCTCTAACCCTGAGATGTGATGAATACATACTTTACATGGAAACAATAACATTTGCTTACATAATTCCATGGTATATAGTAGGAAATAGTTTCTGTAAATAATGTTAAGTCTTACGGAGATCAGAACTCTCCCTGACCCTTTTGTTTTCGTTACTCAGGAGTTAACATCTCTTGGAAAACCAAAGAAAACTCGTTCAGCTTACAACATTTTTATAGCAGAGAAATTTCAAGAAAACATAGGTGGTTCACCTAAGGTAAACAACTGCATTTGTTTCTTAGATATTGGTTTAATTTAAAAATTATTTAGGTCATCCTAGGGGGTCTCATGTCAGATGATGAAGGAAAGTAGTAAAACAGTAGTTTTGGCTGCCTTTTAATAACTTACTTGCCTGGGGGCTTTATGGTTAATTTAATATAATTAGTTATTTAAATTTTTTGTACCCTTCCTGGGGCTTGAATTTGGAGCCTGAGCTGCTTTTCCTCAAGGCTACTGCTCTACCACTTGAGCCACAGTTCTGCTTCCAGCTCTTTTTTTTTTTTTTTTTTTACCAGTCCTGGGCCTTGGACTCAGGGCCTGAGCACTGTCCCTGGCTTCTTCCCGCTCAAGGCTAGCACTCTGCCACTTGAGCCATAGCATCACTTCTGGCTGTTTTCTATATATGTGGTGCTGAGGAAGCGAACCCAGGGCTTCATGTATACAAGGCAAGCACTCTTGCCACTAGGCCATATTCCCAGCCCTTCCAGCTCTTTTTTTTTTTTTTTTTGGCCAGTCCTGGGCCTTGGTCTCAGGGCCTGAGCACTGTCCCTGGCTTAAGCACTCTTGCCACTAAGCCATATTCCCAGCCCCCTTCCAGGTCTTTTGATAGTTCATTAGAAATAAAAATCTCACAGACTTTCCTGTTCAGGCTGGCTTCAAACTGTGATCCTTAGTTTTCAGCCTGTTGAGTAGCTAGGACTATAGGTGTGAGCCACAGGCACCCAGCATTAAACATCTTTAAAACATTATTTCGATTCATCTTACCTTTTTTACCTCCATCTTACACCTCTCCTGTTGGCAATGCCTAAATAGTTTGGTATTCTGCATTGTAAATCAAATTGCTTTCAAGTTTTCCCATTGCCCTTAGCAGTTAGCGCTAGTGCTCATTCAGTGACTACTCCTTCTGCTCTTCACTTAGTTTCATTTTGGTAGTGTTTTCTTAAGTCTGTCCATGAATTTATGCCTTAAATTTTTTGTTTAATGCAGCTTGAAGAGGAAATAAAAGTAAACATCATTTTGTCCTATTAAATTATAGATGAAGATGTCCTATTAAATTATAGATGAAGAATCAAGCCTATGGGAAATGAAATTTGTATTTTTTCTATGCCTATATCTAAATACTTAGGGTATACATTTTAGAATTAAAAAATAAAATGACACACAAGACAACAATTTTTCAGGTTAGTCTATGAGAGAATATATATTATACCTAGATCTTAATATTTCTGAATCAAAGAGATAAATACTGCCTATTCATTTTTGTAAATTTTAATAGCATGATAGTTTTTGTTTAGAAAGAGTTTAATTGATGCTGCTTTTGCCTGTTATTTATTGATATTTAAGGTTTATTCATTTTTTTTTCTTTTTTGTCCATCATAGGGCTTGAACTAAGGTCCTGGGCACTGTCTGTGACCTTTTTTTACTCAAGGCTAGCCCTTTACCACTTGAGCCGTAGTTCCACTTTTGGGTTTCTGGGAGTTAATTGGAGATAAGAGTCTTCTGGCCTTCCTGCCTGTCTGGCTTCAAACTATGATACTCAGATCTCAGTCTCCTATGTAGTTAGTTGGAGCTGTGAGCCATCAGTGCCTGAGTATATTTGAGTTTTTGTTGTTGAAATAGTTTCTGGGCTGGGAATGTGGCTTAGTGGTAGAGTACTTGCCTAGTGTACAAGCATTGAGTTCTATTCATCAGTACCACATAAACAGAAAAAATTGTTTTAAATATTATCTATGTGGATTACCAAGATCTGTATATGTGCTACTTAAGCATATATTACTTTGCAGGAGAGGTTGAGGATTTTAAATGACATGTGGAAAGATATGCCTGTTTCTCAAAAGGAGGTAAGTATTGAAGTTTTTAGTCCCAAGTGCCCACTTAGAATATTTGTGAAAGAGTAGATTAGGGCAAGGCTTGATTCATGGTTCAAGTATGAAAACTAGTTTGGCCTTTCCAGGTAAATATAATTGGCCATTGAAAATGGCACTCTTCTTCTTGGAGTACCCCTTCCATCAGATGGTCATCCTGCTCTGCATTTACCACCCTTTCACCCCTCAAGTCTGAAATTTTAACAAATTCACTAGTACTTAATCTTTTTCTCATTTTACATGGATCTCACAAAACTTTTTTCTTTATTCCCCTATTATGCATTTAGAGTAGTGATGCAGTTTCTTTGCAGAGTAATTACATCTTATTTGTGGGTTTACTGTTTGTAGTTTAGCCAAGTGTGGTTAAAGAAAAATAATTAAAAGCAATCAAAAGTCAATTCACAACCAAAAATTGTAAATTTCTGTGCACCCATGATGCAGCTCAGTTATGCAGTAGATAAGCTGTCAGTCCTATTATCTTTAGTTCTGTTTGTGTTATGTGATCTGCTGAGTGGTTTTTTTGCTCTTAACTCTAGCAAATGGCTCCCATAAAGTAAGGTAAAAATTATGGTGATAAAGTGAAAAATTAAGATACGCAGAGGTGGCACATCTAGTGAAAGGTGGTGGCTGTTAATTTTTTATTTTTAAAAAATCTACAAAAAAGTTATTGGGGGTTATAATTTATGCCCATTTATGCATACAGTGCATCCTGATCAGTCACATCTTTCATCATTCTCCCCGACCTGCCTCTATCCTAATCAGTCATATCAAGTTTCCCATGAATATTATGACTGTATTTGTTGACTACTCCCTTTCTCACTTATCTACCCCTCTTATTCTAGACCCCCTTCCATCAAAATAGGTTTCAGTTTCCTCATGTTTATTTTGCTAAACTGTTAATTGTCCAAAGCATATATACCATAGTGTTTTACTCCTGCATTTACTTGTCACCTTGATTATTAATACATACATTTGCCCATATGTGTGTTAGCATGGGAGTATTTGTGTTGTAGATCATATTTTTCTTTTTCCTTTTTGGTTTGAGATGGGACTCAAACTCAGTACCTGGTGCTTTTACTCATTGGCTAGAGATCTTAGCACTCTAGCAACTGAACCATGCCTCTAAGTCCTAAAGGATTGGTTATTTCTTTTTCTTTTTTTCTTTTTTCTTTTTTTTTTTTTGGAAGGAGTCATATTCTTTAGAGGAAGTCAAGAAGCATTATGGGGAAATTAACATGCAGCTTCAGTATTATACTGAACTCTGATCATCCTGAGTGTTCATGGTTTTTCTGTAAATTGGTCTATTTGGAACCATATACCCATTAGGTATCTGCTGTACCCATAAGGCTCTGCTATATATAGAAGCATTCCGGGAGTTAATTGCTCTTTTCTAAACATTAAATTTAACGATTACATTGTTTCTTAGGTATATTATCAACTTTCTCAAGATGATAAAATTCGTTATGAGGCTGAAATTAAATCTTGGGAAGAACGAATGATACAAGTTGGAAGAAGTGATCTTTTACGTCAGCACAAGAAAGTACAACCTAAAGCTGCCACTGAGAATCTAGACTTCGAAGAAAACTGAATTGTGTTCATGGTGGTTAGGCACAAGAAGCCAATTAGGTCTCAGAAACTGGCGTTGTAACATTAGAATACAGATAAAATTGGTAAACATTTTATATTCAATTCCTTTTTCTTTAGCCCATGCCTGCCAGTTAAACACATTTTGTATCAGTATTTGTAAAACCCAAACAGATGAAGGTCATGAAAAATTTTGTGTTTATAAGAACTACAGAGGGTCAAAATCTTTCATGCAAATCTAGCAGGGAATCATTTTACCTTTGATAAAGGAAAATCAGACTGTGAAGTTTTTTTTATACTGGATGCTGATTGTGTATAGGATATTCTTGCTTCCGTGTGGAGGCAGGGGCTTGTTTCCAAACCTTTCAATACTGTAGAAGCCACAGTGTTCTCTGATACAACTGTGCCGTTAAAAAAATGCAGCCAAAACTCCTATCTGGGTAAACTCTTAATTCCTAGGTATAATCCATACATACTCAGAGTTGATGGCTGTACATGCAAGCACTGGTTAGTTTCAGTAACAATCTTTTATAAAAAGAACTGAGAGATTTATAACCCATTTTCTCATTGTCTTTTTCTTTTACTAAAGTAAAAGCGAATTATGTACTAGATCTATGCATATTTTATATAGCATAGAATAAAAATTTTAATATTTCATTTCTCATGTTTCTGAATTGTGTAAGAATGAAGTATTTGCTTAATGTCCTGTTTTAAAGTAGAGAATTTTATTTTTTCCTGAATTATTTTTTCTTTCATGTAAGATAGTCAAAGAGAAATGTGTGGTAGAGATTTTTAATTGAGAAGTCTAAACAACAGAAGTCTCCAAAGTCAAAACTTTGAAGCATTATGCGTAACATGTAAAGACTTAAATAAAAGACAGCCAACTATAGTATAAGGGCCTGGCTCACTGCCTGTTTTTTTGTACCACGTGCATTAGAGTTTTATAGGAACACAGCTGAATCCAACTGTGCTCATTCTTCTACTTACTGTATATAGCTGCTTTTGTGTTACAATAAGATTTGAGGACCTGCTCCAGGGACTAGCCTGGAAAGCCCAGAGCATGTTCTATCTGGTGCTTAACAACTTACCAAACAAGGTTTATAGCATAGCGCAGCATGACTGCCGTCCCCAGGTGTGTATATGTTAGAATAGTTATTTCAAATGCTTCAGATGTTCTCATTTAAGAATAGTTATCACTTTTGTTTGAAGAGAATAAAGTCATCACGGCATTAGGTAAACAAACTTGCTCCTCAAAGTTAGCAAGAAAAAGAATAATCTTTAGTCTTAACTTACATAGTGGTAACATGAAGAAGGTTTGCATTTTGTAGATTGTTTTCTTAGATTATTATCTATGGGCTCAATAAAGTGGACTAGCTAGCCCATATCACAGCTAGTGCACATCCCAGAAACATCACTGTAGTGGGAAGCTGTCATTCTTTAGGACTTGTCTTCTCCAAGGAGAAGTACAGGTATTCAAAATCCACATTAATCTTTTGTCATAAATTCAAAGTCATTCAAAGGCCCTATGACTTTGAATTTATATGTACTTTCTGTATTGCTCAGAATACTTTTTGTGTATTCTAAATCTCCAGGAAGACTTTTTGAAGATTTTTGTTATATATCAATGAGAGGTGTAAAACATCACAGAAAGAACTGCACAAAGGTAGGGGAGAGAAGGAAGGAGGGAAGGAGGGATGGATGGATGGATGGGTATTTCGGACTGGGCTGTAAGCTCAGAGGTTAGCATTTGCCTAGAAAGGCTAGCAAAGCCCCAGGTGTGACTCGCAGCACCAAATAATCAATAAATGTATTTTTGTATGTCAAATGATCTTCCTGGATTTGAATATATTTAAACTAGATAATAGATTCCATATAGTTTGGAGGTAAAGGGAAGGAAGATGAAGTGTAATCTTTATCAAGTAGGTTTCCAGGAGAGAATTAAGCCCTACTTATTATATACTACCCTTAGGAGGGTAGAAAAAAAAACACAACTATATTCTGTGCTTCAGAGGTACAAAGGAGCACATAAGAGTCACTATAGTGAACATAATGGGATGAGTCAGAGAAATGCAATAGGTGAACATCTAGAGGATGAATGTAGCATAAAAAAACTGATACTTAGACTACAAAAACATTTCCTCTGAGGCTTTACCACTTACCTTCTAGTATTATTGTATACTTGGTTGCGATTATGCCTTCTCAAATAGTATTGTGAAAGTCTGATAGTAAGTTCCAACTTAATATAGGAAGAATTGGTGTAAAATGGTAAGAGCTGGACCAAAAGCATTTTATCTCAGCAGATTTTGCTTGGTTTTCTTTGTAAAAGAAAGCCATTGGTAATACTTCAAATTATAGGATGATATGACTCGCAAACCTTTTGAAATAATTTTCATTTCTATATATGTAGAAGACTCATGCCATATACCAAACGCCATCCAATGGTAACAGTTTACCCAACCTTTTCTGTTCCAAAGAACAAGAACTCAACAACTATAACCATTGACTCCACATATAAAGCCTTAGTAATTAAACTTTTAATTTGATCCAGCAAAGTAGTAGCTTAAGAGCTAAGGATGTGTTAGAGGGGAAAAGATGAAGCAATGAATATGCTGTGATAAGGGAATGGATTTCTCTTCATTGGACTGATAATGTCAGGTTATTGGAATAATTTGGTGGAGGGACAGGGTTGTTTATTTTGCTTTTTTTTTTTGGCCAGTCCTGGGGCTTGAACTCAGGGCCTGAGCACTGTCCCTGGATTCTTTTTTTTTTTTTCTCAAGGCTAGCACTCTACCACTTGAGCCACAGTGCCACTTCGGCTTTTTTCTATATATGTGGTGTTGAGGAATTGAACCCAGTGCTTCATGTATATGAGGCGAACACTTTAGCACTAGGCCATATTCCCAGCAGTTTTTCGCTTTCTTTTTTTTTTTTTTTTTTTTTTTTTTTTGGCCAGTCCTGGGCCTTGGACTCAGGGCCTGAGCACTGTCCCTGGCTTCTTCCCGCTCAAGGCTAGCAATCTGCCACTTGAGCCACAGCGCCGCTTCTGGCCGTTTTTCTGTATATGTGGTGCTGGGGAATCGAACCTAGGGCCTCGTGTATCCGAGGCAGGCACTCTTGCCACTAGGCTATCTCCCCAGCCCAGTTTTTCGCTTTCTGATGTATACTTTAATGGATACAGTACACAAACTCAGCTTATTTATTTTGCTCTTGGCAGCTCTTTTTTGGAAATGCTGGGTTTTTTTAAGTCATGTTATTGTTTCTAGTTGCCATGAATCTACATTTTAGACTTCTGAATTTAAGAATTGGTATTGCAATACTTTAAGTAGATTTAAGGTAATTAGAAAATTTTGGTTTTTCTCACACTTTCTACATCTTACATTTATCTCCACCAGGTGCTAAAATGGCAGTTTTTAATACAATAAAATGGTAGTATCTATTATTGCTATTAGTTTCATCAATGTTTGCTGCAAGAATTTTCCTATCATCATCACCTGACAACTCTCCCTGTTTGTAGCACTTAGGACTAACCAAACACAAATATGATAATGTTCTAAGTTCAGACTGCATTGTATGCTTTGAAGTGTTAATGTTATATTATTTTTAAGTTGAATTTCTGGAAAGAAGAAAATGAATATATTTATAGCTTTAAAATTTTTTAACTTTCCAAACTAAAACAACACAAAGCTATAGTCTCTCACATTGTTCACAGTAAAATTACTTTTGGTAACTTCATCACTGGCTATATTTAATATAAGACATGAAACAAAAAAGTACATTTTGTGTAGTTCAAAATACATACTTCCAGAGGAGCTAAATATTTTAATTAATCCTAAACAAGAATTCTGAATAAGTAAAACATTTTTAAACAACCCTAACATTTAAATCAGCCTCTTAAAATAGTTTCTGATTTATATATGTCTAAGAAAGAAAACTGAGAATGTATAGTAAAAGGAGATGAGAAATTCTGAGTACAAAATTTCAGAAGTAAATTTTTGTTTCTGAGAGCTCTGAGCTCTTCCAAAATAGGAAATTTGAGCATTGATGTTATGCTATGTATAAATGGAAAAATCCCACAGCCTTGTTGAGATAAAAATATATAACAGGCCAATTGAAAATAATTGTGTAAGATTACTTTTAGACTGTGTATTTAGTATTTATGGAAATCTTTTTTAGACAATGTTGGTTCACTTTAATCTCGTATACATTCAAATAGATCCATATATATTAAAAATATGGAAAAATCTGAAACCTCAGAGAGTAGGGAATAGGGCTGGGGAGTGGAGCTTACACTTGGGTGAACATGTGGAAGAGATCATCATCTCCAGTGATCTGCTGCTGATGAAACAGGCCTCTTCTCCCAAAATTTCATTTAAGAGGCTTAAGACACAAAACCTGGTTTGTCAGTAAAAGCAGTGGTTAAGTTGGAGTATCCAAAATCAGGTGTCTAAATGTCAGCAGGTGTGAAACTTTGTAGGGGAAGTGGATCAGATCTCAGAATTAGAAGAGCAGAACAAAACATTCACCTGGATTCTGAAGTTCATTAAGCCTTCATCCTAAAACTAAGAATCACTAGAAAAGCATAAAACGGGAATTCCTGGGTCTCACTTTCAACAGGTTAACAGGAAGCTCAAGTGATTCTTGTACCAATGGAATAGTGATCATAATTTGAGAAACACTGACTCAGGTACCAAAAAGGTCCATTTAATGAAGAATCGCAGGCTACAAGGAGAGCCTCTGTGACAAATGTCTTTTTGGACAGTGCTGAGGGTTCAAGACCTTTTACATGCTAAGCAAGTGTACTGCCACCAACCATATCTCCAGTGTAGGACAGTCTTAAATGTGTGAATATAGGCCAGGGTGATGTTATCAGCAAACCTTACTACACGTGTATTAGGTAAGTCCTAACACTCCTTTTTAGCCTGGTGGTGGTGGAAGGGGAGGCAAAGAAATTTACTGTTTCAGAACATTTGGCATTATCTGAAAAATCACTTTTCTGTTGGGAAGAATAGTTCATCCCTGGGAATAACTGGTTGTCTTCACTTGCATTAGGCTTTCTCCATATCCACTTATTGCTGCCCATTGTTCTCTGGGGGATTGTTAAGAATTGGATGCATATTGCCTTGGTGGTCCATTGGAGGTGATAGATTTAAAACACAAACTTAGAAGGATGGTAAGTAATGACATAGGAAAAATACACCAATGTTACATGATTTTGTACAGTTTTAATCTCTAAGCAACATTAAAATCAGAAGATTTAAAAAAAAAAAAAAAAGGTCCTTGCCTGGCGCTGGTTGGTTGCTCATGCCTGTAATAGTAGCAACTCAGAAGGATGAGTTCCAAGGATCATGGTTCAAAACCAGCCCAGACAAGGAAGCTCTCAAAACTTATTTCCTATAACTAGCAAAAGCCAGAAATGGAGTTGTGGCTCAGGTTATAGAGTCTTGAGTTAAAAAAAAAAAACACAACAAAAAAAACTGGAACATGGTTTAGGACCAGAGTTCAAGCTCCAAACCAGCACACCCCACCCCCTCACATCCAATTGAAAGAGTTCTGTTCCATACAGGCTAACCAATACTGAGCCTAGAAGACATCACAATAACCCCACTCAGAACATTCACTTCAAGTAACTTTTAGCTTCCAGCTTCTGAATAAAGATATTTTGTTAATTCTATTGTGGAGGTTTTTTTGCGAGTTATTTACAATTACAATTTTTTTTTTTTTTAAATACAAGACAACAGGGAATTTAATGGCAGGGATGGGTTGGGGTGGGTGAGGGTAGGACTCGAACATGAAACAAGCTAGTTAAGTGTTAGAGGATGACTTCACTTTAGGTTAAAACAACAACAAAAAAGACTACACAAGTACACACAAGCATCCGAAATGTTACATATAAAAACATCAACACTGGCAGCACTCCTGTGCAGTGGTTATTCTTCCCACTGCTTTTATAGTTTTCTAAAATATAATTACTTGATATAAATGGTACTGAATAGAGACAGTGATTAATGCCACAAGTTAGGAATCCAAGAAGCCAAGCTGGGTGTTCAGCCATCAGTTTGAAACCCGAAATCCAGGTAGTCAAACCAAGTTCATTCCCAGTCCCATAATTCCTTTCATCCATTTCTTCTACATTTAATGTTCTATGTAATTATACTCAATTGGACTCTATAAATATTAAAATACAACAGCATAATGCTGCTAGCCAATCTACTTTTGAATGGTTGCAGATTTATTTTATGCTGGATAAAACACTAAAAGCATCATGCTTATAGTAATAGTAATACAAGCATTACTATCCCATCAAGTCACCGACTGCAGTTTTTTCTGACCTCTGTTCATTTGCCAGCCACTGCAAAAACATTGTTTCAGCGTGGTATGAAGAGGCAATTTTCCCTCACAACAAAACATATCTCAGTCTAAATGGAAAAAAAAATCACTATTTGAAATTATTTTATATTATCAGAGGCAAGTAGATATTACGCTTTTGTTTTTCCCTAAGAATATTCTTTGGTCTTACTGTCTGAATGCCTACAGTTCTGTGTAATTTAATATAAATTAGGAATGTAATAAAGTCATAACCTAAGGGTACATCTTAGGTATTTCCCTAAGGCCTCTGCTCTTTTATGCTAGAGCACAGGTCTATGTATTCAGACTGTCCAAATCCTCACCTGCTGTCCAGTATATAATTTTTCTTTTTTGGCTACACTGGGGTTTGAACATGGCTGTTTGCTATGCAGGTACTTCACCATTTAAGCCACACCCTCCACACCTTTCCTTGGTGTGGTTAGTTTTCAGATATTTGTCTGGGGCAGTTCTTGAGAGCTTAAGTTAACTGGGCAATAAAAGCGTAAATTGCATTAGTAAGGAGGGGAGCCTAAAAATGAAAACAGTTTTACTCAACAAGGATAATATGCTAATAACTGATTTGTTGCTGCATTTGTCTACTGTTTGTCTCATATTAATGATACGCAGAGCATTGTAGCTTGTTTTTGGAACAGCCTTTATAGTGCTAGAGTGCCAAGCACAGCATTTCATGTCTCCACATTGCTGGTTCTCTTCACATATCTGAACTTCCTTCTCTTCAGTAAAATATGTGATATTGAACATGTTTTAATCTTCTGGAAGTTTTCTTCTTAACCATATTGCAATGATTGTTTTCATGTAATGTCAAGCAAATCTTTAATGTCCAAGTAGTTTGCAGCCAAAGTAAGTTTGGAAAGTTGGAAAGTGTCCACTATCAGGAATTACTGGTCCCCACAAAGAGGGGTAGGTAACTGTTTCATTTTCTTTGTTCTCATTATCTGAGGAGGAAAAGGATCATCCTCCTGCTGGGGGACCAATAAATGGTGAGGTTTGTTTTTGTTTGTTTGGTTGGTTTTTGGCGCTATCCCAATGTTAGACTCAGGGTTTACTAGGCTGACTTGCCAAGCTAGAGTACTACCACATGAGTCATCACACCTTTTTCCCAGTTGGTGTGGAGATGGTGTCTTGCAGACTTTTGCACTTAAGCTGGCTTTGTCCTACAATCCTCCAGATCTCCCAGTAACTAGGATTTCAGGCTTGAGCCACTGGCACCCGGCCTTAATAACCTTTTAAATATTGCTGTATTCACATTGGGTAGAAGAACAGGGTCATCATCACCTTCATATCCATTTCCAAATCTTCCAACATGATCTTGAAGTCATTGTTTGGCAATTTCTATATCATCTTCAAATATCAGAACTCTGAAGGCAGGATGTTTGGTCTCCAATCAACGGTGGGTTCAAGGCAGAGGGGAGGAGCATGGTGTCTACACAAGATGGAGAGAAATGTGAAGACAAACCCATTACCATATTTATAGTTCTATTTTAGGTGAATCCTATCTAAAAACAATAAAAAGGCCAAAAGAGAACAAGCTACGAGAGAAGAAATAGGTAATAACAATTGCAATGCATAGTGCACATGCACTATAGTTTTTATAATACACAAATTGTATGAGCAAGCATTAAAGGAAGGTTTCTCACCTTGCTCTCTGAGAAGAAAGATGACACCATATTAATAACAGCAGAGAAAACATGATTAGATCATGAGTAGGGAATTGAGTGTTTTGTGCTTATAAAGTTAATTTTTTGTGAATATTGTGCTTAATTGTAATTACTAGAAGAGGGTATAGGTATTTTCACACTCAAATGGGTCAGATATAATCGTTGAAAAGCCTGTTAGCTTCTGTGAGCAATGTTGCTAGTCAGCCATCTCTGGGAGTGTATGATTAAAGCCAAATAGCTCAATTTCCCTCTCTTAGATCCTGGAGCAGAATCCCACTCATTGAAAGGGGGTCAATCTCCGGTGGAAGGTAAGTGATCACCATACTGCTGTCTTTGCAACTCTGTGCAAAGTGCTGCATCAGAATCTCCTGATGTTCTTGTTTTAAAAGTGCTGGTGGATCATGCCTGTAATCCTAGCCACCCAGGAAGCAGAGATCTGAGGATAGCGGTTCGAAGCCAGTCTGAGCAAAATAATCCATGAAACTCCAATTAACCACCAGAGAACCGGAGTGGCGCTGCAGCTCAAAGTGGCAGAGCACTAACTAGCCTTGAATAGAAAAAGCTCAGGGACAGCAAGCAAGTCTTGAGTTCAAGCCCCATGACTGAGACACAAAAAAATCCAATTCTAGGACCTAACCTCAGATTTGTTGTCACAATGTCTAAAGATAGGTGTCTCAAATCTTTTTCAGCAAGTATTCCAGATAATTGTTATGCTCACAAAAGTTTAAATGTTATTGCACAGCATATGCATGTATGCTTCTTGCTGCCCATGTGGGAGCAGTTCAGTACCAGTGGACTTTGTCAGTCACACATTCTGTCCACTGCGCTTTGTTATTTTATAAAGCAGAATATAAAAAAGCCTCTCCCTCTTCTTTAGTTTGCATTGTAGTCTATTGTAGGGATATACTTTTTTTTTGTAAAGGTGATAAATGCGGGGGGGAGGGGTTTCAGTTATAAAAATAAGGTAATGAGTACTTCCTCAAGTTCATTTCCAACATAAGTGTCTGAGTGTCATTGTTGCATTAGTTCATTCTTTGTCTTCCTGTTTCTGTGATTCCCTTTCCCTTCCACCTATCACCTAAGCTAATATACAAGACAAAAGGTACAGAAAATGAAAACAAAAAAATGGAAATAATTGCATACAGGACAGGGTTATACTTTTTAAACAGGTTTCCTAATGAATCCTAAAATTTTGGAGCTAGAAATGTTGCAGTAATCTGATACATGTCATTTTTCACCTCTGACACAAATTTCTTAGGGGAGAGTGATAGAAGCATATACATGTATGATTTTGCTCTTCAGAGCCAAATTGCTCTCCACAGAGGTGCTACTCATGCAGACCCACTAATAATGTGTATACATGTGTTTAATGAGAACATATTATGTTCTAGAGATTACTATAATTTGTTTAATCCATCTCTTGTTTGTGAATGCTGTCATTGTTTATTCCACATGTACTTAGCTCTCAAAGTCATGCTATTTTACTGTCTGATGACTCAACTACTCAACATGGGGGATTGCTGTTGGCTTATTATTGTTCTCATTATCATAACAACAACTCTACTAACTCCTTTTCTAAGTGTTTCTCCATCGATGATCTCACTTTATGACTAGACCTCACCTCTTGCCCCTGGGAATTTCTTCTGTGAACACAGCAGGATGCTCTCCCTCAAGTCAAATTCCAAATCCTGAAGCAGATCAGCAGATCAGAGCTCCCTGGTGACTGATTACACAGGGCACTGACCCCCCACACTGCTCCAAGATTGTTGTTTTCTGAAGCCTTTCATCCCTGCATCTTGAAGAGGAGCCCATCTCTTCCCCAGGGGGAAAGCAAACAGTACAGTGGGCAGAGCGTCATGCACATCCCCCAGGCTCTGCAGAGGGAGCGCTGCTCTGATCTCTGCTGTGTCTTGTTTGCAAAATGCCTTTTCCTAATGTTACAGGCTTGAAGAGCCAAGTGGGAAAGGGGACAGCCCTGGGAGCCGAAGGCTTAGCTGTCTAAGCAGAAGATAAAAAGTGGTTTTTTGGTTGAGTGTCTCCAGCTTGTAGTATTTTAGCTATTGCTCTAGCCTCAAAATTGGATGGCTTGATATTGTTTGTCAACGACTGCAAATGTTTACGGGTTCTCAGAGATGGTAGTCTTTTAGTACAGACAACTGCTGCAACTCTGGCCATGATTACTTTTGCTAGTCTGTCTACTTTTGTAATTGGGTTGGCCCTGGGGCTTGAACTCAAGGCCTGGGTGCTGTGCTGCTTTTGCTTAAGGATAGTACTCTATCACTTAAGTCACAGTGTAAGTGGCTCTTTTTTTTTTTTTAAGTAGTTTATTGGAGATAAGAGTCTCAGGGACTTTCCTCCCCTGCCTGGCTTCAAACTTTGATCCTTAGATGTCAGCCTCCTGAGTAGCTAGGATAATAGCCATGAGCCACTGGCACTGGCTCATTCACCTACTACTTAACCCTGAATCCCATTGAAAATCAGAGGATGCTGGAAATGCTGTTGGAAATCAGCTAAGTGGAAACCCGCATGTATTTTAATCATGTTACAGTCATGGAAGGCAATACACTAAAGGCAGGTTAACAAAGGAAGACAAGTTATCACATATGGATAAATATGCTTTTTTTTTTTATTAATTGGACATAAATTTTTTTACAAGGTGTTGTGCAAAGAGGGTGCAGTTACATAGTAGGGAAGTATGTACATTTCTTATGATATCTTACGACCTGTTTTTCTATCCCTTGTCTAGGTCAGGTTGACATATATGCAATATACAATGTATCAAGAACATATACAGTATTCACAGACTTGGTCTCTACTGTCTCTCCGTCTCCCTTTGTTAACAGTCATATATCAGGGAGATCATGCCCCTTTGTTTTCTGTGTTCTAGGCTTGTCTCACTCAACATTATTTGTTCGAGTTCCGACCATTTCCCTGCAAATAACAATATTTCACCATTCCTAATCGCTATGTAGTATTCCATTGTGTATAAGTACCATATTTTTTGGATCCATTCATCTGTGGAGGGGCATCTGGGTTGTTTCCATATTTTAGCTATTGTGAATTGTGCCGCGATAAACATGGTAGTACAAATGCCTTTTTGATATCTTGGATTTTGCTGTTTAGGATAGATGCCTAGGAGTGGTATGGCTGGGTCATAGGGTAGGTCTATATTGAGCTTTTTGAGAAACCTCCATACTGTTCTCCAAAGTGGTTGTACTAATTTGCACTCCCACCAACAATGGAGAAGGGTTCCTCTTTCCCCACAGCCCCTCCAGCATTTGTTGTTTCCTGAGTTCAGAGTATAGGCCATTCTAACTGGGGTGAGGTGGTATCTCAGGGTTGTTTTTATTTGCATTTCCTTTACTACCAGGGATGTTGAGCATTTCCTCATGTGTTTCTTTGCCATTTGATAAATATGCTTTTGACCCAAGCTTCAAGGTGGACAATTCATTTAAAAAGTTGACCCAAGTGAAGCTTATTCTAGTTCACTTTCATCTATAGTTCCCATTTACCACAAAATAACCATAAGGAAACAGAGAGAAAACAGAGCCGTCACCTATGGCTCATTTGGTATGCACATGTCCTGGGTCTTACCACCTTAGAGGCCTGGAGGTTGGACAAAGGAGAATCATGCTTCTGTGGATATAATATTGGAGAACAGTATATTCCCAGCAGAGGAAAAGTTAAAGACACTGTCAGCAGTATGCTCAACATGTCCATAGGACATCTGCATCTCATATTTATTTAGTTCATAGTTCTAGCAGGGGTTTAGGATCTCCATTGAAAACTGTAGATTTGAAAATTTTAAAGACTTAATTTTTTTTATGTTGGCATGGAGAAATACTTTATTTGGAGGTTTTAAAGTTTAAAAAAATTTACTTTTTGAACATATTTTTTACTGGCACATGAATTTCTGAAAATCATCATCTATGATTACAGTTGATGGAAGAGACTTTATAAAGGTAGGCTACAAAGAAAAGCCAAACCAACAATATTGACAAGAAATTCAACAGTTTATGTTAAGTCTTCACTTGGATTCATAGTTCTTACAAGCCACAATCTACTTAGTCATCTCTTTTCTGATAATCATGGACCACAAGGAATGCTTAAAACGAATCCATTCTGATTATGGAGATAATAACCTACACCTAGATGTAGCCAATAACAGCTAAATCATTTGGAAGTAGTTTTATAATCTTGTTCAGTGGATTTTTCCTAGCTTTCTTTTTTTTTTTTCAAATTTTTATTATCAAACTGATGTACAGAGAGGTTACAGTTTCATACGTTAGGCATTGGATACATTTCTTGTACTGTTTGTTACCTTGTCCCTCATACCCCCCTCCCTCCTCACCCTTTCCTTTTCCCCCCCATGAGGTGTTCAGTTCACTTACACCAAACAGTTTTGCAAGTATTGCTTTTGTAGTTGTTTGTCTTTTTTTACCCTGTGTCTCTCAATTTTGGTATTCCCTTTCAATTTCCTAGTTCTAATACCAGTATACACGGTTTCCAATATACTCAGATAAGATTACAGAGATAGTGTAGGTACAACCACAGGAAGGTGATACAAGAACATCATCAATAATAGAAGCTACAGATACACATGGGACGTTGAAAGTAGTTAGTACAATTAGGCAAGTCATAGCAGAGGGTCACAAGAGCCCAATAGCTATACCCTTATGAACACATAAGATGATGCTAAGTGAAATGAACTCCATGTTATGGAAACTTTTGTTATATCACAGTTGTAACTACTTTCCTGGCTTTCTTTTTAAGTTCAGGTATCAGTAGCTATATATTCCAGAAAACTACAGCTAGATAGAAACATTCTGTTATCAAGCTGTTTCAGCATTGCTTAAAAGTAGTTTGTTCCACAAACATCGGAGGGCAGTATTTGATAGGGATTGCAGGAAAGGCAAACCAACCGTTCTACATTCAACTTGCCTGAATGTTCCATTGGGTAATGCTCTCATCTCTTTTCCAGTGCTACTTCTACCTTGTTCCTCCGGGAACACAGGAGCTGAATAGCACGCGTTGCATCACATTTCCTGTCCTAAAATGCCCAGTCATTAGTGGGCTCAGGACACAAGGTGTAGGGCATGCAGGGGTTTTCTGATGCAGCTACAGCTGTAGGCAGTGACTTTGAAGGCAACAGTTTCAACAGTAGAGCAGCCTGATGCTCCACTAAGCCATTTTTTTTTCTAACAAATCAGTAACTTCTTGGAATATTGTTGCTTAGGCTGTGGCTTTCTGGTGCTTCCATTCCAGATGGAGTTTTCTGGTTTTTCACCACCTTGGTTCAGTAGGGCCAGTTCTGTCTATTGCTCTGCGAGCAATTCCTGGAGGAGCAGCCTCAATTATGTACCACTGCTGCGAGTGAAAGGTCTATGTGATGGGTGAATTCTTAGACCGCATACTGGAGGTGGCTCTAATTCTTTGGTAATTGTTTACCTAGAACAAGACAGTGAGAGACACCTTAGAAAAGGTAATCAGGCAACAAAAAAAGTATTGGACCTTCTGTGGAGACACACTGATATCTGGCTGGAGGAACCTACAGATCTGATGGTGTTTGTGAACATCTTCAACTAGTCTGTACACCCTCTTTGGTTATGAGGCACAGCTGGTTAGTGTTCCCTGATCTTGTTCTCATACTAGCATAAGAAATACAGAAACCCATTTGACTTTACAGGATAGATAGTATACAGGATACGTGATTCTTATTTATAGCTTTCAACAGCTGCTCTTGGGTATATTAGAAGCCTGAGAGGATTTCCAGTCCCTCAATATACCAGCCACTTTCCAAATGACAACCAGCGGTACCAACACACAGGATGTCTGCTATGTGGACTTGACTCTTTTCTGATAAAAATCCACAGTTTAACCTAAGAAACCTGGCAAGCCTCCAGATCTACAAGCCTACAAGATCAACTTCAGATTTTTATTTTTAGGGATTCACAACAGAAATTCATCAATTTTCTATTACCAGAAATGTCTAACTCTTACAGCTGCAGGAGTAGAGTTACTATAAGAATTGGAAAAGAAATAAAATTTCTAAGTACTCAAATCCCGCCTAAAACCCACTGTGGAGATGCATATGACTCTTGTCTAACTGCTCAGTCTCTTCTTTTGTAGGTGTATTGTCCCTTTTCAGGAAGTTGGCTTCACCCAACTTGTCTGCTCCATGTCTTGAGGTATATATATGATTTGTTAGCCACTCCACTATTCTTAAAAAAAAACCATAATTGAAATTTCATTACATAAAGTTCTATATTCCATCCTTTTAGAAGTTATTGCTTTCTACCCTGAGAACCCTTTTTAAGGAGAGAGCTAATAATCCTCCATGCCTAACATCTACTGTTAACAGGCCAGGGATTAGGACCAAATCTCATATACAAAAACAAACATTTTGAAACAACGTTTGCATTGAAAATATTGAAGGAATTTACTAATTTGTAATAGCCAAAAAAAAAAACCCTTGAAGCAATCTATATATATTTTAGGAAGGGATTTTGCGTCTACTTGGCCAAGAGCCCAGACAATTTTAGATGGGTCCAAATTTTTTACCGTACATATACAATGCCCTGGTGGGCTATATACCATGTAACTTACTCCCTGGACCAAATTTCATGTGTGTTAGCATTCTTCAGTTGTAAACATAAATCATGTCTGGGGATCATGGTATGATGGTTAATAGCTTAGCTTTGTCTGGACACAAATTCTGACTCTTCCACTTAATTGTTCAGTTGGAGCAATAGCTACTTTCTCATCTGTAAAAAAAGAATAATAAAAATATTACACACCTCATATGGCTTAGTGGGGAATAAGCAGGTGTTAGACACATCAGAGTAAGTCAGTAGATTTTAGCTGTGATTTTATTTCTAGTTGGCTTTTTCTGCATTTCTCAAGAGTTAATGATTTAATTGGTATTTTCTGCTGTCCCTTCCCTTAGAGCCCACACATAGATCACATAGATCTATTGCTTGTTGATGAACATTTATCACTTGCAGTGTTTGCCTTTGTGACCATAAATGTGGAGCTTATACTTGAAATCATGTGTGTTAATTGCCTCTTTGAGAAATAGATCATATAAATTTAGTAGAGCAAGAGGGTTACTGGGGAGAAATGTTGTGAAAAGCCAAAGGAAAAGAAAGCAAAGTTGGGCAGGGAAAGATTTAGAAGAAATGTAGATCTGACAAAATCTCTGCCAACCCAATGGCAATCTCCATTGTAAAGACTGCTCATTAGAGGCATCTACAGAAATAGCCAGGCCTGAATGTCTATGCTATGTCATAGGCTGAAGGCTACCTTAGAACAAATAGTATAGTCTGGCATAGAAAGTCAAGGCAGGTCTTGAAATATTAACAGTAGAGGCTGCCAGCAAGCCTAGAGACTCCAGCTGGAGTTCATTCTCTTCACCAGCCCAATATCCATTGTAAATATCCTACCTCCTAGGGTGCCATGTCTCTTGCCTCAGGGATTTACCCAACCTCTTGGTTCTGAGGACTCTGAAGTCTTGGTAACCATATATATCTCAGCTCACCATGGCTGCACTTGTTGATTCGTAGTCATGAATGGGAAAGAGAGTAAAAGGAAGTGAGCCCTGGGAATTACCTGGGTTTTCTGAGGAGTCCTTGCTGCCCCAGCTAGGAATCAAAGTGAAAGATGCTTGTCAAAAAGTTGGCATCTGGGGCTGGGGATATGGCCTAGTGGCAAGAGTGCCTGCCTCATATACATGAGGCCCTGGGTTCGATTCCCCAGCACCACATATACAGAAAATGGCCAGAAGTGGTGCTGTGGCTCAAGTGGCAGAGTGCTAGCCTTGAGCAAAAAGAAGCCAGGGACAGTGCTCAGGCCCTGAGTCCAAGCCCCAGGACTGGCAAAAAAAAAAAAAAAAAAAAAAGTTAGCATCTAGGGGCTGGGGATATGGCCTAGTGGCAAGAGTGCCTGCCTCATATACATGAGGCCCTGGGTTCGATTCCTCAGCACCACATACACAGAAAATGGCCAGAAGTGGCACTGCGGCTCAAGCGGCAGAGTGCTAGCCTTGAGCAAAAAGAAGCCAGGGACAGTGCTCAGGCCCTGAGTCCAAGCCCCAGGACTGGTTAAAAAAAAAAAAAGTTGGCATCTGTATTCGCCTGTTGGTCTTGAATAAATACTGTTTTCAGAAACCACAAAATCCCCATATGGCTTGTCACAAGTGGTGGGAAGTGGGGCCATTCCTGCTTCTATACCTTGCTTCCAGGATCCATTAATCCCTCCTACTAGAGACACAGCATCCCATAAAAGTGTCTAATTCAGTCTATGTTGGATGGCACCTCATCTTTGCAGAACATTATGTATAAATTAGTGCTCCCAGCAGCCATTGTGGCACACAACTATAATTCCAGTACTAAGGAGGCCGAGGCAGGAATATTACAGTTCAAGACCAGTCTAGACTACATAGCAAGTTCCTGTCTTTATAACAAAAGTTAGATATCTATGATGCCTTTCACAATTTATCTTACTATTCTCACAGGCTGGCAGCTACTGGATGGGACAGTATTCTGGATTGATCATTCAATATACCATACTGGTCACAGCTCACTCTTATACCTGTTTTCTCCCATCCCATCACTGTGTTGGTTCCCTGTCAGATACTAAAGAGATGGTCACTGATTTAGGCTGGTTTGACTTATGGGTTTTTCAATTTTATGATGGGGTGAAAGCAGTATGCATTTAGTAGAAATGAATGTTGATCCTTTCCTGGGCTAGAGATACTTGCTTGAGATGCTGTAGGGTGACAGCTGTGAGCCTCTGCTCCCCATCAGAAGCAAACAACCCAGACTCCATAGCAAACTGTGTTGATAGATTAAGTGTATGAAATCCTTTCTTGACTATGGAATTTTCAACTTAAGATGGCCTTATCAGGACATTACCCCCACCACAACTCAAGAACCATCTGTCTTGTGTAGGTAGGGTTCAGTCACCCTGAAATGAGTGTTCCATAATACTCCCCTTCAAACGTCATAAAAATCCCTTCTAGCTATATCCAGTGATACAGTAACAAGCAAAGCTAGTTAATATGACTCCTGTAGAGTCTGTGAAAATGCAACCTAAGAGTCTGCATGGTGCAAAGACATGAGAACCACATTGTCACCTGGTTTATGACAAGGGTGATACCATACTTCAGTGTAACAGCTGATCCTATTAATAAATGATGCTGTCAACTGGATATGCAAAAATATATCCAAGTCCTTTCTTACACTATAGTAAATGTTAAATGGATTGCTGATCTAAATGTGAACTTGGAAGACAACAAAGCTTTAAAAGATCCTAAGGCTTTTCTAAAACCATGGATGATCCTTTCTTAATACCTTGAATTAGGCAAAGATTTGTTACAAAAATAAGAGTACTTACCAACAAGGATAATACTGATAAATTGGACTTTGCTAAAATTAAGAACTTATGTTTATCAAACAAACAAAAAGCATGGAATGTGAAAAAAACAAGCTGTAGCCTGGGAGAAAATATTTGCAATGGCACAAGCTCAAGGAAGTGTTCATATCCATTTAGTAAGTCTTCCTATTTTTCTTACAAATATGAAAAAGACAGACAACCAAGTAAAAAGAAATCAATGGGAAAAAGATTTTGACAAATGCCAGGAAACAGAGCTGTCAAGTTAGGTTCATTTGATCCAATGTATTCCTTTTGGATGCAATCTATTGTTCAAATGAACAAAATACTTAGTTATAATGTCAAAGTTTACAGCCACACAAGTCTCCCTTTCGTTCCTATCCTTCCTATGTTTTTTCTTTCCTCTTCTCGTTTTCAATCTCTAGCTCCCTCTTTTAGTACATATTTTTGGTTTATATTTTGAGTTTTAAAAAATATAACTAAGCAAGCATATAAATTCTCCTTTTTGACAAATCATGGCAGAAAATGTGTATTAGTATACTACTTTTTTCATTCAATTTATCATGGAGATTACTTCCATGGGGATTATTAATAAGTGCATGTCTTCTTCATTCTTTCAAAAATGATATTACATTATGTGGCTGTTTCACACTTAATTTTCCGGGCCACCTATTAATGAACACTTGGACTATTTCTGATATCCGGTCATAGTGAGTAAGGCCACAGAAGTTGGGCACATGTTGAGCTTATGCTGCTTCACTCTAATGCAAGAAATATTGTCAAAATGTATTCCTAGTAGTGGAATAAAAAAGTGCCTGCAATTGTTTATAACTTGCTAGATTTCCACCTCACCATAAGAACTATGGACTATTTCAACAATGTATGAAATTGTATGTGTTTCTCTTTAGCTCTTTAGTCAAAACCACATGTTTTGTGAGTCTAAATGAATACTTGTAAATGCAGTGTGGTTTTTACTTTGCATTTTTCATATTATGAAAGAGATTAATGATTTATTCATCTGTTCAAGGACCATTTGATTTCTTTATCTATAAGCCACCTATTGTCTTTTGCTCTTTTTTATATTACCAGTTTTTATCTTCAGCTTCAAAAATCTCTCGATAGGTTAGGGAGATGACCACCGTGTATTACAAAGTACCAGTATTTTCTCTTCTGCTAGTTTGCCATTTGTGTTTTGCCTTTCCTTAGGTGATTACCTTGCAAAATTGTTGACATGTAACAAAATTTCTCAATCATTTATTGCTTCTGGATTACATGTTGTGATTGCAAGGCTTCCCCTATTCCTCATCTGTAAAATACTGTATTTTTTCTAATATGCAAATGGTCTCTTTCTTAGCATATAGTAATCAAAACTGAACTTTATGCAAGGGCATGGCACAGAGTATGGCTCCAGATTTTATCCCTTTTTGAAATGTTTGTCCAATTGTCTCAACACCATTCATCAAGAAGTTCATTTCCCCTGTTCCCATCCAACAAATTAGTGATTTGAGATGTCATTTTACTCTATTTATGTACATGTATGAATCTATTTTAGGTATCAAACTTTTATTTAAAATTCTATTTATTCATGCACTAACACAATACTAATTTGTTATAAGCCTTTATGACATTTTTGTATGTGATATGGGTTGGCCCACCCTCCTTGCTACTGTTCTTATCTCTCTTTTTGGCCTGTTCTTTTCCATTTGACTTTAGATTAAACTTATTTTCTTAGGAAAATTTTTGTTAATGTTTTTATTGGAAGCACAGTAAATTAACAGGCTAACACTGGGAGAACTGGTATCTTTATGATGATGAATTTCTTTATCTGAGAACATAGAGTTCCATTTGTTCAGGTTTAACTTTGTATCTTTCAGAAGTGCTTCAAAGTGTCCCTCATGTATGTTTTCTATATTTCTTGTGGCACTTTTATTTTTCTAGGTATTTCATATAGTTTTTTTTTTCTGTCAGTTATAGGGCTTGAACTCAGGGCATGAGTGCTATCCCTGAGCTCTTTTGGTCAAGGCTAGTGCTCTACCACTATGAGCCATACTTCCACTTCTGGTTCTTTAGGTGGTTAATTGGAGACAAGAATTTTATAGACTTTCTTCCTCAGGCTGGCTTTGAACTATGATCCTCAGATCTCATCTTCCTGGGTAGCTAGGATTATAGGTGTGAGCCACCAGCACCCAGTTTATATATCTTTTTGATAGCTACTTAAAGTGGGAACTTATCTTTCATAACACATTGTACTTACATTTATGAATAAAAAATCTATTTGTTATTTGGCTCCAAATTAAATGTGCATTTTGTTTTTTATTGAATTATTTTCTGCATTAATTATATGTTCTATGAATCTGTAGTGTTGGTTTATATATAAATATGATATATTGATGAACTAGTCCCTTGGTGTTGGATATTTAGTTGTGTGTGTATATGCATGTTTGTGTTTTTGTGAATGCATATTTTTTCACTATTAATATAAGAATGTGAACACAATTGCTGCTAAATGGTGTTTTAGCTCTTTGGCTATTTCCTCATAACATATCCTTAAAAGTGAGTTTGCTGCCTCAATGAATATTTATTATTAAGAAGCTTAAAAATATTTTTTGTTTGCCCTCAAAGCATTTACACCAATTTTCTGTCTCACTAGTGATGTCTGAGAAGGGAATGTTCATTGGCAACTGGCCACATACAATGTCATACTTACAGTTCCAGAGCAAAACAATTTCAAGTTCTTCAGGCATAGTACTCTCTGTTTAAATGGTTTTGTGTGTTAGGTTGAATGATTGGAAAATGATATTTTTGCTGGTAAGATAGTTGCATACCAAAATTTCTCAACAGAAGCCCAGCACAGAAAACAGAGCAATGCTCTGACTCCTGATGGAGTAGGGGTGTTGAGAGGACCTCAAAGAAGAGCTTGAGGACAACCGTCCAGGCATGAAGTCCTGTGCAGGAAGGCAGATGCGGGAGCTGTGAACTCTCAAGGCCTTGGGGTGGGTACAGGAAAGTGGTAGCAGGCAGTATATAGGTTTCCTTACCTGTAGGATAGGAGCTGATGAGAGGAGGAGCATATCGGCAGCTCACACAGAAGCAGATGCATTGTCTATTAATAATTCTAACCTTGCCCTTGTCTAAGACCACAGGACCATACCAGTCGAGCATCTCCATCCTGTGGGAAAAGATGTAAGCTTAATTGCAGATCAATTATTCATCCACATGTGATTTAGGACACGTTTTTAAGTTTCAGTTACTCAGTACATAAAAATTCCTACCTTCTTCAGTTAAAAATGCTAGTATATCTTAGAGACTTAACATATTTCCTGGAAAACAGTACATTTTCAGGAAAAAAATATCAGTTATGATGATTATTATTTTCCCTTTATCCCACCTGTTCTCACCAACATTAAGATGTCCAAATGTATAGCAGTTCACAGCCTTTATCTTAGAGATTTAATTCCCTTATAAGTTTGTGTGGTAATACTTTCATTTATCAAAAGAATAAAACAACACAGTCTATTATTTGTTCCACAGGACTTTTAGGCATGAGGACTCACTATTCATTGAGAATGCCAGGTTAAAAGAAACTTAGAAGTCCCTTCTTAGGCCAAGCTCTATGTGATCGAATCCACGCTGCCCACAATCTTGATGAGAGATTGAAAAGTCTGAGCATGGACCACATCCATGATTACCTATGCATTCAGGCCCCTTCCAGGTCTCATTCTGGTCATCCTACATGTTATGATATTTATTTTCTTACTAAGCAACTAAGGGCCTCAGAATCTCTTGGAATAACCTCTGTAAGCAGCTGCTGCCAGACATTCGGATCCATGGCATTGTACTGAAACCTGTGAGCTGTTCTGACACAGGCAACTGTGTGGTAAAGCTTGCCAGGGACTGGGAAAGCATGCATGGACTCTCAGGAGTCCGTTTCCTTTCTGGAAGGATGTCCTTCCGTACTTCACTTTTGAATACCCTACAGCATATGCATACATGTTTAGTCAAGATTTGCAGAATCCTGATGTATTTGTTTATAGAATATAAGAATATAGTATATATTATATATATTATATATAATATATTATATTATAATATATATAATATATTATATATATTATAGAATATAAGATATTTGCAGACACATTTCAAAACTTGCTTCTAGACAGTATACTGGTTTACCAAATATTTATTAGGAGTCATGATGTTAGGTACCTGTAATGTAGGATTCAGAAAAGTCTCAAGGCAATGGCTTTATTTTGGCAAAAGATACTTCACACAGAATTTACCAGTTACTTTATTTATTAATTGCTGGAGTTTCAATCCAGGGCCTATGTACTGTCCCTTAGGATTTTTTTTGCACTCAAGGCTGGTGCTCTACTACTTGAGCCAGAGCTCCACGTGAAGCTTTTTGGTGGTTAATTGGAGATAAGAGTCTCAAGAACTTTTCCTGTCAGGGCTGGTTCAACACGTGATCCTCAGATCTCAGCCTACTGAGTAGCTAGGATTACAGGCATAAGAATTCCACTCCCATGACACGGTGGGCATTCTCACTGGTGGGTAACTATCACTACCATCTATCACTGGAATTTTTTTAACATCACAAAGTGAAACTCTGAATCCATTAAACAAAAATTTGACATTTTTTTTCTCCCTAACCTCTGGCAGCCACATTTTTCTACTTTCTGTCTCTATGAATTGACTACTTTAGATAAGTAACTATACTACATTTGTCATTTGATTTCTGGCTAATTTTATTCATCATAATTACTTCAAATGTCACCCATGTTGGTGCATGTATGAGACAATCACTTTTTTTTTTTTTTTTTTTTTTTGGCCAGTCCTGGGCCTTGGACTCAGGGCCTGAGCACTGTCCCTGGCTTCTTCCTGCTCAAGGCTAGCATACTCTGCCACTTGAGCCACAGCGCCGCTTCTGGCCGTTTTCTGTATATGTGGTGCTGGGGAATCGAACCTAGGGCCTCGTGTATCCGAGGCAGGCACTCTTGCCACTAGGCTATATCCCCAGCCCTAGACAATCACTTTTTAAAGAAAGGTTTTTAGTTCAAGTATAAGATACAGAAGAAAGTGCATAATTTGTTAACAATCTTAACACATTAGGGTAAAGAACGTGTAGTGAAGAACAGAATTTTCCCCAGAGAGCCCGTTCATGCTACTTTAATGTCTAGCTGTGTCGAGGTATTTTGTCAATTTTTAACTTAATATACCTAAAACTCTACAGTGTTTTTTTACTAGTGTCTTTGCTTACTATAATAGCTAGAATAATGTTCATATTGTTATGTGTAGTTATTGTTCTTTCATTCTCACAGATACATGATGTTCTATTATATTTGATATAGCATAATTTACACATTGTATTATTGATGAACACTTTAGGGTTTTGTCCCATAAAATATTGCTGCTATACACTTTCTTTTCTATACCTGTTGGTAATGATATGAATGGATTTCTATTATATACACATGTGTATGAGCATAAAGACAAATGATATAAATATAGGATGTAATATGAATGTATTGCATTCAGTATTATGTCACGTAATGACAAGAGGGTGTCCTGAGAAGTACATCAGTAGTGACTTTGCTGTTGTGTGATTGTCAGAGAGTATTCACAAATCTAGATTTCAGAGGTAAATCACTTAGCAAAGCCTCCTGATGAAGTCAAGAAACTGAGTAATCATGAGATGTGTGAGGAACCCCTGCCATAACGTTGCACATTTCTTTCTTTTTTTTTTTTTTTTTTTTTTTTTTTGCTCAAGGCTAGCACTCTGCCACTTGAGCCACAGCGCCACTTCTGGCCATTTTCTGTATATGTGGTGCTGGGGAATTGAACCCAGGGCCTCATGTATACAAGGCAAGCACTCTTGCCACTAGGCCATATCCCCAGCCCAACGTTGCACATTTCTACTGTAAACTTGTTGTTTTAAATAGAGGGAATGGGCTGGGGTGGTAGTTCATTCTTATAATTTCAGGTACCTGGGAGACAGAGATAGTTGTTTATGGTTTGAGGTTAGCCAGGGCAAAAACGTTACTGAGGTTCTTTCTGTCTCAAAAAACAAACTGGGTGTTTTGACATATATTTGTAATTCTAAGTAGGCTACAGGTGCAGGTAGGAGGATTGTGATTGGAGGCCAGAGCCAGAAAAGCAATGGGGAAAAAGCATTCTATTTGATAAATAAACTAAAAAGAAAAAAAAAAAAAGAGGCTACAATGTGACTCCACTGGTAGAGCACTTGCCTTGTCTGACAAGCTGAAAGCCCTGAGTTCAAACCCTAGTACCGCCCAAAACAAAAACAGATGAGAACATATACTCCAAAATAATAGTAAAAAAGTATGGTATGGTGAATACATATTGTTATTTTTTTATTTTTTTATTTTTTTTTTTTTTGGCCAGTCCTGGGACTTGGACTCAGGGCCTGAGCACTGTCCCTGGCTTCTTCCCGCTCAAGGCTAGCACTCTGCCACTTGAGCCACAGCGCCGCTTCTGGCCGTTTTCTGTATATGTGGTGCTGGGGAATCGAACCTAGGGCCTCGTGTATCCGAGGCAGGCACTCTTGCCACTAGGCTATATCCCCAGCCCACATATTGTTATTTTCAAGTCTTCTATGCTATACATAGTTGTATGGGCTGTACTTCCATATGACTGATAATACTATAAGCATAAGATATTCATATATGTTCATGAGTAGAAAGACTGAGTCACAGAATTTGCCTATTTTAAGTCGCAGTAGCATTTCAAAGTGTTTTACCCATTTTGAAAGGGTTACATTTAAACTGTGACCTGAAGAACAGAAAGGAATGGATTTCTATACTAATGTCTCTCCACCACTGTGATGAAAATGTGACCCTTCTTGAAGTGGTTAGCATCCAGTGAGAGAAGGTCTCTGCCTCTGTATTCTTCTGTGGTCTCCCAGAGACACTTTAGTGAGAGGCGCCTCTGTCATTTTGGTCAGGCCCAGGGAGACAAGGGATGATGTCTGATGACTCAGGCTCTTCGGCTCCACTTCCCAGAGCTCTACTCACCACATCAGTGAGCTTGGCCTTCAGAGAAAGATGTAAACACAGCCATGCTGTTGATATCAGTTCTAAAAGAGATGTTGGGAGCCAAGAGCTGAGAGAAAAGTGAAGAATCAGGATAAATATGTCAGTGGAAAAAAGACTCAAGTGGGAGACTTGAAAGCCGTGCCTATGGAATTGTTTAAGTAACAGTGGCAAATGAAAATAAACGCCTTCTAATTCCAAAATAATCACTGGTACCTGTTTCACAATTCCCAGGCGTCTCCCTGTGTTTTGGGGAGGTCTTGAGACTCAGGGCTTTGCCAGTTGTGTGGCCCAGGGATGGAAACTGGAATTAGGGGCTGTCTACTAAACAGAAAAGAGAGCAAAGGGGGAAAACTCAATCCAAGTTATGTTAGTGTGGTCTTTTCTTCTTTTTCCTAAAACAAATATGTAAATATACCTGAGACAGAATCACAAAGGCCTTATAGAAGTGGGTTATTTTGAGAAATAGTTTCAAGGGGCAGAGAAAATCCGAGCTGTTTTGTCCATCAATGTTTTAGAGTGTCCTCAGGGTATGGAAACTTTTCAGGGAGAATGACCATAGAGCCCTGTATTTAAAAGAAAAATAACCCATAAACATGATTGGTACATCAAAGAGCCTTTTTTTTTTTTTTGCATCCATGCATCAACAAGTGACCTCTCCAAGAGGTTTTGTCTTAGAGATGACCAAACAGGTCTTCAGCAACTGCCTTTACTCACACTGTCCTTGGCTAGAAGGGCTTAATGACTGCCATGTCAACATCACTTTTGGTTATCTCCTCTTTTGTTAATATGTACTAAAAAATGAGATCTTAAAGTATGTTAAGAGCGTCATTCTAAACTTCAGTTGAATGTTCATCTTTGTTGATTAAGGCTATAGGCCTAGAAAGGATGAATCATGAAATGTACCCTGTAACAACTGTGTATATTATCACAGAATTCCTTATATTAGATAAAATTATTTCTTCATTTTTCCTTTAAGGCAAAAATTAAGAATATTTGGTTCCTACTTACCTGGAATATAGGTTTCTCTTCGCACATATGGATGAAAGAAGGAAATAAAAGAGAAAGAGCCCAATGAAAACGTGGGACCCATGTAGTCCAGTCTGTTTGATGCATTTGGATTCAAATAAACACAACTTGGACGACTAACACTACTCGGAAAGAAACTCAGTTATCTTCCAGGGCCTGTCAAAGAATGTCAAATCCTAAAAGTGATTTCTTCATGTATCTTTCCATTCCCTGCTTGCCCTGTCCCAACCCACATTTCTCTGTTGCCAACTTTTCTTCTCATCCCCACATTGCATTCTTTACTGTACTGGCTTCCAAAAGACAACAAACATACATCCTATCTCTCTCTGAGGTGAAAATTTCCCAGCATGCATTGCATCTTCTGTTTCTTGGCATTTTCTACCTATTGTTCTGATTGGCTTCACAGAAGCCCTGGAAGCAATCCAGCAGCCATAGAGGGGCCTGTCACTATTCCAGTAGTAGAATAATAATTCTTATATGGTCCATAGAACAGACTGTTTCTAGTCTTCAAATGATAGAATTTGCTTTTTCTTTACCTTTTCCTTTTATTTTGTGCCAATCCTGGGGGCTTGAACTCAGGGCTTGAGCTCAGGTCTCACAGTTTTTTTGCTCAAGGCTAGCATACTACCACCGGAGCCACAGCTCATTTCTAGCTTTTTGAGTAGTTTATTGGAGATAATACTCATGGATTTTCCTGCCTGAACTGGCTTTGAACCACAATCCTCAGATCTCAGCTCCCTGAGTAGTTAGGATTACAAGTGAGAGCCACTGATGCCCACCCAGAATTTGCTTTTTAATAAGAGCAAATCCAACAGAATTACCAAAATTCACATTTTACAAAACCAGAGGAATGACAGCATTGAGCAGAGATTACAGTCTTCTTAGACCTTCCTTGTCCCTTCCTTTTCTGACATCACACATGCTGATATTTTCCCTTGGAAGTTCCATTTAAAAAAAGAAACCTTGAGGCCATAAGCCAGTAAACAATATACTTGGAAATTCATCAACCTTTTGGTATTTATTGTATATGAAGAAAAGACCTCACAGCAAGGAACCTAAACTCCAAAGTCAATTTTTCCACTTCCCTGCTAAGTGAGGTCAAATGCCATTGAATTTCTTCCTTAGTATCCCATTTGTCTGTTAAAATCAAATCATATCTCACAACTGCCCACCCAGGCTCTGGTATGTGCCAGTGTCTGCAATGTAAAGCTGAACGGGTAAGAAGCTTTACCTACAACATCTGAAAATCAGAGCAGGCAGTGAGGGAGTCTAAGAGGATAAGCGGAGTAAAAACATAAGTAGGATGATCTAATAAGATATAAGCACAACGAAAAGTTAAAAAAATGTACAGTTAATGTAGCTGTGTTGACGTGACTTCTAATAAGACGATTTTCATAGTGTGGTCAAATAGAGTGGTTTCCATAAAGAATGATAAAGTTATCATTTTATACTTCTCTAGAAAGAGGTACTTTGAGAGCAGCTTGCTTTCTTGGGATGAAACTTACCCTCCTTGAGAGAAAGAAACTACTGGTGGTTCATACATCTAACATAAAATAATCTTGTATAGAAATGACCATATTCCAAGCAGAGCATTAGGTATAAGGACTGGGGAATCTAATGGGACTAGTGTGGTCCTTACCCGTCTAGAGCTCACATTGCATCAAGGAAACCATATGCTGAGAAGGTTATGATTTGTTTAAACATTGAATTCGTGCATTCAAAGCTATGCTAGAGAAGCATGGTGTTGAGCTTTGTTCATGAGAGAAAGTTTTTTTTTTTTTTCAAATTTTTATTCTCAAACTGATGTACAGAGAGGTTACAGTTTCATACGTTAGGCATTGGATACATTTCTTGTACTGTTTGTTACCTTGTCCCTCATACCCCCCTCCCTCTCCCCCTTTCCCTCCCCCCCCCCAGGTGTTCAGTTCTCTTACACCAAACAGTTTTGCAAGTATTGCTTTTGTAGTTATTTCTCCTTTTTTACCCTGTGTCTCTCAAATTTGGTATTCCCTTTGAATTTCCTACTTCCAATACCAGTAAACACGGTTTCCAATATACTCAGATAAGATTACAGAGATAGTGTAGGTACAACCATAGGAAGGTGATACAAGAACATCATCAATAATAGAAACTACACATACACATAGGACGTTGAAAGTAGTTACAACTGTGATATAACAATTGTTTCCATAACATGGAGTTCATTTCACTTAGCATCATCTTATGTATTCATAAGGGTATAGCTATTGGGCCTTGTGATGCTCTGCTATGGCTTGCCTAAACCTGTACTAATTATTCCCAATAAGGGAGACCATAGAGTCCATGTTTCTTTGGGTCTGGCTCACTTCACTTAGTATAACTTTTTCCAAGTCCTTCCATTTCCTTACAAATGGAACAATGTCATTCTTTCTGACGGAGGCATAAAATTCCATTGTGTATATGTACCACATTTTCCTGATCCATTCATCTATGGAGGGGCATCTGGGTTGGTTCCAGCTTCTCGCTATGACAAATTGTGCTGCGATGAACATTGTTGTGCTGGTGGCATTACTGTGATTTTGTTTGTGGGCTTTTGGATAGATACCCAACAGTGGGGCTCCTGGGTCATAAGGGAGTTCTATATTGAGCCTTCTGAGGAATCTCCATACTGCTTGCCAGAGTGGCTGAACCAGTTTACATTCCCACCAACAATGAAGTAGGGTTCCCTTTTGGCCACATCCCCTCCAACAATTGTTATTATTAGTTTTCTTGATATATGACATTCTTGCTGGGGTGAGATGGAATCTCAATGTTGTTTTGATTTGCATTTCCTTTATGGCCAGTGATGTAGAGCATTTTTTCATATGCCTATTGGCCATTCTCATGAGAGAAAGTTTATGGAGAAATAAGGCCAAAATAGGTTAAGACTGTCTTCCTGTTCTGGACATAATAAGCCAAGTGAATGTCAGCTGAGTAACTTGAGTCCCACTTTTTAACTTCTGGGCTTAGCCTTTCTCCTTTGCCTAAAAATAATACATTCACACCAGGCCAAGGAAACAACTCATAAAATGCTTGATAGCATACTGACCAATCAAAGCATGCCAGGCATTCTTCTAGAAGATTTGAAAAGGCATTCATTTTGAAATAATTACCTGGCAATTGGTTCAACCTGAAAAAATGAAAAAAAAACCCCACCACTTAATGATATATTTAAAAAAAAGTAAAACAGAACTAGAGACTTGTTCATCCCACTTTCTGAAATTGTATATCTGTTTCATAGCACTGGAAGCTCAATATTGTGTTTTATGTTCTGAGGGTAAAAACACGATGTCTGTTTTATTTCACAACACCAATTGAAAGCATTTGTGGAACAGGATGTTGTTTTGGTTCAATAGGTTGTTCAAGGTTCCTTAGGAGTTTTATCCAGTAACTGCTTTCAGCTTTAAGAAATTAATGTTTCCACTTGGTTTTCAGATCCAACGGCTGTGTAAGCACATTCCTCTGTTTTTGATACCTTATCCTACTCAGCTAGTGTGGTTTAAGGTGATCAATCATACAATGGAGAGTTAAAGATCTCTGTTAAAGAACTCTGGCTAACAGTTTTTTTTAAACACAAAACTTTCATTTCATCAGGAAGATGACTGTTCAAGGATTGCAGGAACGGGTTGGAGTCAAACCTCAAAAATGTTCCAGATTTACATCCCTTATACCAGTTGGGAGGCCTGTGTTAATTCAGGTAAAACCTTGATTTTTGCAGGGCACAGGCCAGCAAAGGGAGAATACTTAATGGGAACAAGAGTCGCCAAGTCTCTATCAATCTCTAAGGAATCTTTTGGCCAAACTTTGTTAGGAAAACTGTTCCTGATTTTCTTGGGGACCAAATTCTAAAGCTTACCATAAGTCAAGGGCACCACAAAGCATCTTCCTTCCAGATTCCTACCCCTTCTATCACTCCTATCTTCAAGCTGCAAGTTCTTTCCTGTTGTCCCCCAAAGGCCCAGAGTTTTCCACTATGGAGTCCAACTTAGCCCAAGATTGCTAACTTTCTTGTGCTGCTCTCCTAGGTTGTATACTTCTTTACTGTATATGTTTCCTAATGTGATAACAAATGACCATCAGTTTGGAGCCTAAAACAGCAGTTTTTGCTGTTTTAAAGGATATTAGTCTGAAATGGTCTCACTGGGATAAAATCAAGGTGTCAGTAGGGCTGCATTTCTTTCTAAAAATTGTATGGAGGAGTTTATGTCTTTGCTTTTTAAAACCTAGAGGCTTGTCTCCATTCTTTGGCTTATGGCTTGGTTTCATTGGCAAGGACAGCTGTGTCTTCCTCACACTATGCCTTCAGGCTTTGCTTTTGCCATCACATCTTTTACCTCTCCTCATCCTTGTGAGGCCATTGGGTTCAGCTGGATAATACAAGATACTTTTCCTATTTGTTTTTTCTTTTTCAGTATTGAGGATTGAACTCATTTGAACTATACTCCTAGATCTTATGTTTGTTTTTGTTTTTGAGATAAGGTCTCACTACTTTTGCCTCAGCTGGCCTCAAACTCTAGATCCTCCTGCCTCTGTCTCCATGAGTGGATGGGATTACAGGCTTGCACCCTCATACCTGGTTTACATTCCCTGTTTTAAGGTCAGTTAAGTAGCAAGTATAATTATCTCATCAGGTAACAGCACATTCACAAGTTCTAGGGACTAAGAGCATCTTTGGGGGATTTTTTTTCTGCCTATCATGCTCACTTTCAATACTATTACCAAAATTTATTATTATGTTCTCCAGTGATTTCCTACTGAGTCAAAAGTTGCTTTGACAATTCAACCCAATGGAAAGGTAAATACATACAACTTGTGCCTCCTATATCTGTTAATATGTCATAAGTCAATGGTCCCACCTAAGATGAACTCAGCTTAGCCCTAAAAAGCTGTTTCCACAGCCTGGCAACTACTCCCTCATAGCCCTTTGTGATTAACACTTCATCCTGCCTCGGCTCATTTCCCTTGCAAGTGACCATTCATCAGTCTTTGTAGATTGATTCTCTGTCCCATAAATCCTGACACTGTCAATTGCATTGTCTCATGGTTGAAAATGTAATATGAATGTTCCCAGTACATATGTCCTTTGGGAAACTGGATTCCAGGATCCTTCTCAGATAGAAAATCTGTGGATGCCCAAGGCCCCTCTATACAAGAGCATTCATTATATTTTCATATAACCCAAGACTCTATAAACTTATACACTTTATTTATTTATTTATTTTGCCAGTCCTGGGCCCTGAACTCAGGGCCTGAGCACTGTCTCTGGCTTCCTTTTTCTCAAGGCTAGCACTATGCCACTTGAGCCACAGTGCTACTTCTCGCCGTTTTCTATATATGTCGTAATGGGGAATTGAACCCAGGGCTTCATATATTTGAGGCAAGCTCTCTTGCCACTAGGCCATATTCCCAGCCCCTTTACACACTTTAAATCATCTCTAAATGACTTATGATACCTAATACAATGTAAAATGTCAATATTTGTTATACTCTTGTGTAAGGAATAATGAGAAGAAAATAGTTCACATATATTTAGTCCACACACTCTTTTTCCTAAATATTTTTTTGTCCATGATTGGATGAATCTACAGATGAAGCACCCACAGATGAGGAAGACCACCTGTATTTTGCTTGTGCTAATTGTCTTTTATAACACAGTGAGCTCCTTGAGATCATCATCTTGCTTATGTCTTTTTCTTTGTGCTGTCCGATGCCAGAAACAAATATAACTAATAATAAATGTGTGGTGAGGAAGGCAGAAAAGGAACTTTCCTTTTTCTTGATATATAGTAAAAGCCCCTTTTGATAAGTTCCATTGGTATAGCAGATGATAAGACTATAGCTGTCAAATGGTGTACAGAAATATGTGCAAAGGCCCTTGTGCTCTATAAATTACACCGAGTGTCCATTCTTTTTGCCCTTCAAACTATTTCCACAATTATCTTCTTGATCCTCACAACTATAAACCAGGTCAGAACATTTGAAGAAGTAAATATTCTGCTTTAATGGAGAACAACTGGGATATCTGAAAATAGAGGCAGATGTGAGTGCTTAGGAATCAGGAGAGATTTCTGTTTTAGACATCAGGTGAGAGAAGAGGCCGAACATAGCAATATTCAATGAGAATACAGAAAGGAAGCAGAGTAGAAAGAATTAAAATAAAAGAAATTGCTTGATGACTGAACAAATCTTCGGTGACATAGTGTTTAGTTTGGTTTGTATAAGTGTCCCTGAAAGGCTCATGTGTCCCTGAAAAGCTCTTGGTTGTCAGCCTATGGAAATATTGATTGTTGGTAGAAGCTTTAAGAGGTGGAGCCTAGTGTACTGAAGTTAGATCACTTGGGGGCATGTCCTGCAAGAGGATATTGAAACTCTGACCTATCCTCTTTTGTTCCTTCTCTTTCTGGGCCCCATGAGGTGAATAAGTCTGCCACATATTCTCCACTATGATGTGCCATCTTATTACAGGCCCAAAAAGAAACAGGGAAAATGTAAGGTAGTGAATACATTTCTCGTCAAACTTGTTACCTCCTCCCTCATGTTTCTCCCATCTTCCTCCCCAATAGTTTACATCCTGTTGTCTTGTAAATATTGCTGTTGCATTGAAGTATATAAAATTGAAATTTAAAAACCTCATTGATTAGGTCTGCGTTCTCATAATCTAATTATCTTTGGAAACACAGGCACATGAATGTATGCTTCATTAATGTCCTAGGAGTTCCTGAATCCATTCTAGTTGACAATCCAGATTATACACACACAGGAAAATATCAGCTATCACCAAAAGAAGGGAAAGAATCCTGCCTGTTGGTATTTAGTGTCATAAATTGCTGAACTCTTCTCCATAAAAGTCATACTTATCCCTTTCTAAACAATGATCTCAAGCTCATTAATTAATTATCTTTTACTTATTCACTTCTTATGCTGAAGAGAGAGAAGTCAATATATATAACAGGTTTATCATGAAAATAAAATAATACAAGGCGAGGACATTACCACTAGGCCACATTCCCAGTCCCGAAAATAAAATAATAAAATTGTGGGGAAAAAAAGAAACAGGGAAAACTGATCACGGACAGAAACCTTTAAGACCATGAGCTAAAGTAAAGTTGTCTGCTTTTTAAGTTGAATATCTCAGGTGTTTCATTAGAGGAATGCAGAACTGGCTAATGTGGGAGATATTTACAAGATTAAGACATCTTTTGTCCCATAAGTCAAACCATAGCACATATCAACATTTTACTTTGCTTATACAAGGAATCATGCTATAGAAAGTCTAGGAAATGGTAGGGAAGAAAAACAATTAAAAATCTACTGAATTAGCTCAGTGCTGGTGGCTCATGCCTGTAATCCTCGCTACACAGAAGGCTGAGATCTGAGGACTGAGGTTTAAAGCCAACCCGGCCAGAAAAGTGCCCATGAAACTCTTACTTACCTCCAAGTAAAAATCTCTACTCAAAAACCAAAAGTTGTGTTGTGGCTCAAGTGGTAGAGCACTAACTCAGAGACAGTGCCCAGGCCTTGAATTCAAGCCCCAAACTGACCAAAAAATCCATTATCTTTATATAGCCACAAACATTTTGTATTACTTTCTAGGTGTTAATGAGACAAATGCATATTTTTCATAGTTATACTCATTTCCAAGTTTAAACATGTTTGCTTTATCATAATTTTGTATTGTTTCTTTGTATTTCTCTGTAATCTTATATTATTTTTATCATCTCACATGTATAGTTTTTTCGTTTTACTGACACTTGTAATTATATACTTTTAAGTATGTAATAGTCTGGGTTGTTTATGCACTCCAACATTTTAGTCCATTATTCAGTTTGGTGGACATTTATATTGCTGTATCTAGGAATAATATTCCATGAATATGTTTGTGTATGTAATTAATCTTTCCCCTTTGAAGGTAATAGATTCATTACCATGAAATATCTGTGTAGAGCTGAGACCTTAAATATATTTTATATACATTAATATTTAATCAATAGCATTTCTATTCCAAAGCCCTTAAAATGATATGTCTGAGAATCCTTGTACTCGGCTCACAACAGAGACATGAAGACTTTGTCTAGTTGGTAGACATAACTGCAGAATCTAGCACTTCATGAATATTAGACTGATACTTGCTGTGTTTTGATGTGCAAGTCAATGAGTAAATGATTAAGTTACTTGTGATGAGATTATGAACCCATTTCTTGCCATCTGGATACAGTTTATTTCAAGTGTACACACACTGTAATATTTGGCAAGGTTTGGAGAGCCACTCAGACAAAGAGTGGACTCCTGAGGTCTGGGTTTTACAGAAGTCTGGATGGTTGCCCTGAGAACATGATCTGCAACAGTATCTGTGTGAGATTTTTGGTTTTGCTTCCTGGCCCACTATAGAACCCAAATGTTTCCATGGGCTCCCTCCTGAAAAGAGGAAAGTGATCTTTGTTGGCTGACGGAAACTTTCCCATTACTTTTTCTAGCAGTGTAGAAGGAATCTCAGCCCATGCCAGAATGTTTGCATATCATGACCCTCACAGGCTTCAGAAAACAGTGAGACTTATTTTCAACTTAAACCAGATTGTCCTTTTTGTTTTGTTTTGTTGTTTGATGATTTTTCTTTTCTTCATAAAGCAACAATGCCCTTTTGATTCATGACAACATTTGATTTGGGATTTAGTCAATCATAATGATAAAAAGTTTGAAACAGAGATCTATCGATATCATTTATTTTTTACTAGCAGTAAATAAGTACTGTTTATGGTAGTTTGTACCCCCATTTTTTAACTCTCTCATTATTTCATTTTTGTAGCTATTGGTGTTTCCATCTTGTAGTCATTTGGAAAATAATGTTTTAGGATCTTGTATTACCCATTCTCAGAAGTGGTAGAGTCAGGAATCAAAGCTGGGTGTCTAATGCCTATGTGGATATCCTCCTCTCCACTTACACAGCAGGTTCACACAAATTTTATAACATCATGGGAAGGCTTGTTAGTTCTGACTGGCAAAAGTAGGGAGAGAGATTTGGAGGTTATGTTCTGGCCTTCCAGAATCACTGTGGAAGGAGTTATCAGAGCCAGGATGTGAATGAAGACTTTTGGTTTTTTATTCATTCTCTCCTCCTTGCCTCTTCTAGAGCTACTCCCATCTAACTCCTCAATTTATATTTCAGGAAATGAGAGTGCAGGCAACATCAGTGACTTACCAAGGTCATACAACTACTTAGCAAAGTAAGGGGGACAACCCAGGTCTTCTGCCTGTGAGGCTTGTGTCTTTTCTACTGTGTCTATAAAGCAAACAAAAGACCCTAATATAGACTTTCCACTAAGAGACTTCTAACACTGACAAATTCTGAGACTATTTTCATATTGTCAAAGTGTCCTCCATCATTTGATATAACTAGTTGATCTGCTTATCCTCAAAGTTTATACTGACTAGCAGGAAAGTACCTAGCACTAGGGGCTGGCCTTTGGGAGGGTCCCCATTATCAGTGGATAGTGAGTCTCAGGATTAGCAATCAACGCCACCCACCCCCTTGCACACCAGTGTAGATCTCAAAAGAGCCAAAGTAAATAGAATTTTCTGCCTCAACAGCTGTATTTATTTTGGGCTGTATCTCCACCTACAACGCCCATTTGCTGTCCTCAGTGCTTCTGAACCTGTTTATTCTCAACCTCCTGGAGGCAGCCAGCTGTTGTATTCCTATTTTACAGCAGAGAGAAGTCAACAAGTTCTGGAGGAAAGGGAGTCGATGGAAGATCTTAAAGGATGTAACCCAAAGAAGACCTTACCAATTGCAACTCACCCTGCTTTCAAATATCTCATTCCAGTAGATTTTACAATGTAATTGGACACAAAACTTGAACACACAATAGCGTAAAAAAGTGAAAATGACATAGTCATATAAAACAAGCCAGAGAGTAATATAAACTTGGGGTTTAAGAGCTAGCAAGCCAATGTAACAAAATAGAATCTTCCCCATCTGTGGGCTAGACTAAGCTCATTGAGAATTTTTTATCTCTGAGTTTGTGTGTGTGCATACTCCCGTGTGAATGTGTGCATTTTAATAAGTTGATATTAAATAATGGATTTGCCTCAAGTCCCAGATTTTTTGTTTCTTTTGAAACACCAAATCTATCAATAAGTGTTTGTTACTGTGGGCACCACGGGCTGGGTTGGTTGGTATGTTAGATGAGTCATAACTTCCTCCATTTCTGACAGCCCTCAATCGCCCTATGTTCTCCCCAAAGTTGAGTTGAACTCTCACTTGCCTTGTGTCTTCAGGCTTGCAGTGTTGTTTATCATGTTCTTGGTTCCTTCATGTATCTTCTGGGCCCTGCAGGCATGTGAGTGTTCGTTCCTTGCCTGTTAAGTTCATCATAAGTTCAGAGGCTGCTGTAGATGTCACACTTGGTAAAGGCCATAAAATCCTTAAGAAGAGGCAATCCCCACCCACCCACATCACCTTATCTTAAATTCCTTTCATGAGATAATGAAATGTATGTTTCACAATAAGCATTGTGTTTTCAAATGAATTTTCCTTGAGTGAATGAAAAAAATAGATGAATGAATGAAGCTCTTGATTTACTGATAGCTTTTAATATGAAAGTCTGGGAATGATTCAGCTTTTCATTTTCCTCAAACCAGGTGGGTGTTCCTTTTGATATGAGACTAGAAATGTAAAGGGGAGGAAAAGCAAAAGTTGTATTTTAACAGAGACAGAGAAATTAAAGATAATTTCTGCTGGCTTCTTCATTTTATAGAGAAGTAAAACTGAGGTTCAGAAAGGATGAGTATTTTATCCAACATTACACAGTTTGTCACTGGCACAGAAAGAGTGGATTCTGTATCTTGGCTATCAGTTCCAAGCTCTCTCAACTAACCATGCTTTTTCCTTCCATTATATTAGATCCCAACTCAAAGCCCAACTGAAGTTTTCACATCCTGATTTTTCAGTGATTGCATTTGATACAGATCATATTGCTACTTCATATCATCTGAGTAATTCATACACTTGTTTTCTTAATATGCATGTGCCTTTGATGTATGTGCAGTACTTGAGATATTTATATTTTTTTCTGCCCTTCTTAGATTTTTATTTTCATAGACAGTCATTAAAATTTGCCTTGTCATCTTGGCTGACTAATTTCTACTCTGATAAATTTTTCTAAAGAACGCCTCTCCTGGACTAGTCTTAAGGGGAAGAAGATGTGATATAATAATAAATGAAGTCTCTCCTTCATTTCCCAAATTCATCCAAAACACAATCATCTCCATCTGTGTTTCCTCTCTCACTTTTATAATCAGATGTGGAAAGTATTTAACATCCTATCCAGTTTTTCAGTTTACATCAGTCCACATGATAAATTGCTCAGGGGTGTTTAATTTGTTTTGCAACGGAAACCTTTACCTTTGCCCAGAGGCCTGACTGTAGTTTAATAAAAGAAATGCCCTTTGAATGGATCTTTTGCAATATGAGGTACAAATCAGGCCTCTGAATAATTTATCAAGCAAGGATCTTGTTTCTGTTTATGAAGTTATATTATGGAGACCATTAGGTCTTAATCTGTGCAGTTGTCACAATGTTCTAAGAAGACCCAACTAGGAATATGTTTAAAAAAATGTTACTACAACTTTTCAAAACATATGGCTAAGTTCAGAGAAATCTGTTAACTTCTTGTGTTGTATCCAAAAGTTTCCAATTAGCAACAAAGATGGCATACCAGCCCAATTACTCCCCATGTATTCCAGTAAAGGATTCCAATAAACCATAGTTGTGTGGGTGGATATGAGTTAAAATAACAGGAATCAGTGAAAAATTCAAGCATAAATACACAACTGAGATCATTTACATATCACAACCAGACAAACGTGCATCCCACTGAGCTAAATGTGCTTTTCACAGGAAGCAGGGATTTTTAGGCTCCTTCCAAATTCCTGTTTCCCAGCCGTTATAGTAAACGACTTGACATCCATTTTGTTTCTAGTTTTGCAACAGACATCTCCAACAGCTTATTTGCTTCATGTGTCAACAATCTTGAAAAACACAGTGTCTCTTACATAAGATAATCAGAAATGTGAAAAGCGCTTGTTAATGACCTGGTTACTCCTACACTTGGACGAAGAACTTACAGGCAGTGACATGACACCAAGCTTATCTTGCTAAGCCTTCCTATGACCCCTTGATTCCTAGATAACTCCTATAATCAGTGGTTTGGGAGTTTTGCAAAGGTTGTTTATTTTTAAAGTGATTCTTCAAGCCAAAAAACAGCAAAGGAAAAAGGGGGGAAATAATTTGTATAGCTTCAGGAAAACACAGGCTGTCTGCTTGGGAGGGAAATCACTGCTGGAGATGGAGCCAAAAGGAGATTTCTAAAGGCAAATTCTTGGCTGCCCATCTCTTGTGGCCACATGTACCATTTCCTTGATTTATCTAGATATTAGAAGAAACTGGCATGGCATCTGTGGAAGTGACAGTAGTTTAAACTTGATGTTCCACAAATGAAACTCAAATCATGCAACCAAATCCTTCATGGTTCTTCAGCATTTAAAAAGGCATGTTTATGACTTTATGGGATGCTGGTCTCTTGACCTTTTTTTTTTTTGGCTGTACGCCATACAGTATATGGGTTCCCTTTGTCACAAACTGCAACATGATGTATTATGTCACTACTGTCTCAGAACAAAGAGGCCAATCAGCCGATCCTGGAAAACTGTGAGTCAAAATAAAACGTCCTTCTTTTTATGGTGACTTTTCTCAGTTATTCCTTATAGTCATGGAAAGTTGACTATTTTCCATTAACCTAATGAAAGCAAATTGCAAGTCACCCCAGAAATTTCAACTTGTGACAGTTAATTTTATGTCCATGTGTCAAGGACATCATATCCAAGTATGTGTTTAATGTTATTCTGGATGTTTCTATTATCATGTTTTCAATGAGATTCACATGTTAGTAAGTGAACTTTTGAGTACAGTCGGTTCTCACTAGATAATGTTGGCCTGGCTGATCCAATCAGTTGAAAGCCTGAAGAGAACGAAAAGACCTGACTTCCCCTTCCACCTGCAAGAGGGACTATCTGATGAAAGATGGCCTTCAGATGCGAGGGCCGGCAACGTTGCCTCTCTCTGGATCTTCAGCACATATTTTGGAACTTTAACATTCTGAAGTGATATGAGACAATTCAGTGTCTTTCAACTACAGGATTATATAACCTGAAAATAGAGATAATTTGGCATTTTTCTTTCTTGTTTGTATCCCATACTTCCATTTCCAGTATTTTCTGGTTAATTGGTGATAAAGAATCTGTCTGAACCTTAAACATCAATCCTTAGATTTCAGCCTCCTGAGTAGCTAGGATTACAGGTGTGAGTGACTAGTTTCCATCTTTCCCCAGTTACTTTTAATAATTTTGTTTATAGTTTCAGAGGCTAGACTTCCAAATAGCATGGCACAGACTCTGATGAGGATACCCCTGGGCTACGTAGTATCGTAGTAAGAGCATATGTGAATCACTGTGGTTGCATTGCTTCTCCCTATAAAATCACTAAGATTCAATCATAAGGGCTACATTCTAGTGTCCTAATTTAATCAAATCTAATCATCTAACCAAATGTAATCACTCTAGGTACTCTACAACTCAATACCAAATTCAGTTTAAGTTTCTACAATCTTAATACCATGTGACATAAATTCCTGCCTAAATTCAGGGGGACAAATCATTTTCAAACCACAGCAAGTATATTCTTTTAAAAGGAAGTTTCATAGTGACTTAGAAGGGTAGCTGAACTTTTCAAGTAGCAGAATCTCCACTTAAGAAAAGGCAAGTGCATTTTCCAAGGTCATTCAATCTGTTCAAGGTCAAATCAAAGTCCTAGATTTTCTATCCAGGGCCCTCCTCAAGGTACTAAATACTATGGTCACTCAGAAAAAGCCGTTTCTCTACTGGCCCTTTTAGAAAGGAAGTCTCCAGGAGAGAACCATGACTCATTGGGTTGCTGGGTCTTTTCTCCCCTAACCAGTAGGAAAGCTCTGCTGTAATGCTATGCTGTGCTATGTTGATTTTTTTTTTTTTACTACTTTTCTGGATAGTGGAATGTTATGAAGGAGTGGAAGGGTTTGCTAGTAGCATAGGAGAATTAATTTCTCTCAACTACCATCCTGCAGTGCATGGAATACTGTTGCTGCCATTTTGTCCAGGCTGATTATGCTGCTGACTGTTCCAGAAGACACAGAAAAAAGGATAGCTCATAGGCTTGAGCATCCATCTAGGGAAAAGTGGCTGGAACCACTGAATGTGAAAATCTGAAGATCTTTTGACTGTTGAGGTTTGGAGATTGGGAGGTCTGTGGTAATTCTGGAACTCATTTTTATAAAATAGACAATGAAGTAATTGATTGATTCACTGTTTTCCATTAAGGTTACATTTCTGTGGTTTTTGCTTATGAAAATAAGAGCTCAGAGGGACGATGGTATAACACTGGGGAAGGATGTTGGAACCTCACCCACCTGCATTTGTTTCCCTGTGCAACTTAAGTAGTAGAGGTTGGAAAGTAGGGGATGAAATCAGGACTGCTGGCCAATATCTTCTTTTCCAGCCTCATTGAACTGAAGGGAGTACTTAATAGTCTTGCTGTTGATCTCCTCAGCTTTTATTTGAGGAAAAGTAAATTTTACAGATGGAGAATTGCCGGGCATTTAAACATTTACTAGTCATTTACCATGGGCCAGATACTGTGCCAGACATTGAAAATATTGCCGAAAACAAAATAGGTAAGTCTTCACCCTTAGCAATCTAGAAGCCTAGAGAGATTAAATGAAATGAAGTAAATCCACAGTGGAATCCAGATCCTTGGGGGCCCAATTGATGATTTTTCCTAGTATTTTCATCTTGAATACTTTTCACTTTTCACACCTAATATTTTCTAGATGACTTTCGGAAAGTCACTGAACTATGAACTCCGGTTTTACTGACATAAATAAATTTATACATTTATTCAACTGAGAACCGTCTACATCCCAGGCAGAAAGCTCACCAACCTCATAAAATAGAAATTTTTGGCAAAGAGAAAATTTTCTTCTGTCAGTGATTATCTCCAAAAAGTAACTAATACACAGCTGGAAATTCCAGAGTTCATTGAGTTTTCTTTTTGCCACTCAAAGTTGACTTGTCATTTTTTCTTCTTCCTATGGTCCTTTCCCTTCCTTCCTTCCTTCCTTCCTTCCTTCCTTCCTTCCTTCCTTCCTTCCTTCCTTCCTTCCTTCCTTCCTTCCTTCCTTCCTTCCTTCCTCCCTCCCTCCCTCCCTCCCTCCCTTCCTTCCTTCTCTACTTCCTCAACTGCTTTTTTCTCCTTTCTTTCCCTCCCTCGTTTCTTTTTATTTAACCATCCATTTCAAGAGTCAGTCCTAACATCAGCAAATTATTTCCAATAAGAGATTTAAAAGTCACAAAGGTGAATCCTCCCAGTGGTATAGTTTAGAAGGGTTTGCTTTTGTAGTTGCTGTACATTATTTTTATTTATTATTCTTACATGGGAACTTTTTCTGTCTCTAGATTTTGTTTTAAATATGAGATTTTAATCTCTACCACTGTCTCAGGAAAGCATGTGACTGGTGTTATTCATAAAAGGGGTCAGGGCAAGAGAGAGGGAAAAACGCAAAAGGACATGACTGGTTCTTGACAACTCCCGATAAAAAAGGAGGAAAAAAATTGCTTGTCTTTATCAGAGCAAACAGTGTTATCTCTCAAAGTACACAAAAATTTCCAATATTAACCAACCTGTACCCTTCAAAAGACATTTTCTCATAGCTGAAGAATCACATTCATGTTGGCAGCTGATTATTAAAGTCAGGAATGTGGTTTTGGCCCCTTGCCTTGTTAGTATGGAGAAAGTGTAGAAATGCATCATGCTCATCTGTTCATTTATTCAGTTCACTTACATGTCATATATTTTTCTCTCAACTTCCAGAAGATTAATGGAAAATACTTACTGACAATTTATGAGCATCTTGCTAACAGTGCATAACAATGTTCTAGGGGGCTTATTTCAATATATAAGGTTACTTTACATATTTGAAACAGATTGTTACTTATTTTTGATTACAAAGAACATTGCTTTTGCCATGTTTAAGTTGATTTTTACATGATAATTGCAGAGTGATTGAATTTAACTAATTATTTAGTGATTTTTGTGTTGTAAGTATATACCATCTTTACATGTTTCAAGATACAATATATCATTAACTGTAGACACCTTGCTACAAAACAGAACTCTAAAGATAGCTCTAAGATAGACCTTGTTGAGCTACCCCTCTTGGTAAGCTGGGAGCTTTGCTAGGCTTGTACTTTTATTCACTGACAATGGTATGTGTGTGTGTGAGTGTGTGTGTATGTGTGTGTATGTGTGCAGAAAGCTCTGGGTTCCCTCAGCATGTGCAGATTATGTCTCTGATTGATGACATAAAGAAGTTTGCTCTTTCTCTTTTGGGCATCTACCCAAAAGACCACAAACAAGAACACACTAAAGCCACCAGCACAACAATGTTCATCGCAGCACAATTTGTCATAGCTAGAATATGGAACCAACCCAGATGCCCCTCAGTAGATGAATGGATCAGGAAAATGTGGTACATATACACAATGGAATTTTATGCCTCTATCAGAAAGAATGGCATTGTCCCATTCATAAGGAAATGGAAGGACTTGAAAAAAATTATACTAAGCAAAGTAAGCCAGACCCAAAGAAAAATGGACTCTTTGGTCTCCCTCCCAGGGAATAAATAGCACCAGGTGTAGGCAAGTCACAGCAGAGGATCACAAGAGTCCAATAGTTATACCCTTATGAACACATAAGAGGATGCTAAGTGAAATGAACTCCAGGTTATGGAAACAATTGTTATATCACTGTTGTAGCTACTTTAAACATGCTATGTATAACTGTAGCTTCTATTATTGATGATCTTCTTGTATCCCCTTCCTGTGGTTGTACCTGCACTATCTCTGTATCTTATGTGAGCACATTGGAAACCGTGTATACTGGTATTAGAACTAGGAAACTGAAAGGGAATACTAAAATTGAGAGACGCAGGGTAAAAAAGACAAATGACCACAAAAGTAATACTTGCAAAACTGTTTGGTGTAAATTAACTGAACAACTCTTGGGGGGAAAAGGGAAGGGGGGAGAGGGGATGAGGGAGGAGGTAACAAACAGTACAAGAAATGTATCCAATGCCTAACATATGAAACTGTAACCTCTCTGTACATCAGTTTGAAAAAAAATATTAAAAAAAAAGAAGTTTGCTCTTTCTGTTGCTAGGGTCTTTATGCTGCTGTAACTTGGATTCACCAGGAGACCCAAGGATGTACCATTTCAGGCCTTTTCCTATGCATGGAGGGAAATGACAATTCTGATTTTGTTTTTTTTTTTAACTGTTCTCTGACATTAAAGGAACACTACAATTGGAAAATAGGCTGAGAAGAAACTATTCTCTGAGACTGCCACTGCCACTCCATACTCTTATCTATAAGATTTGTATCGCATTTCTCTCATCTATGGAATTGCACTATCATATTCTGCATACCAGTTCTTTGCAGAGAGCCATAGAAATGGTTTGGCATTTCTTCTACAATTTCTGTCACTACTATTTTTTCCCTATTACAACTTTGGCTACAACTGCTAGTCTGTCTACAGTTGCTAGTCCAAGTCACTTCAGGAATGTATTTGGACACTCAGCAATTATATTATTTTGAACTCCACTAATGATGGTGGTTTGAAGTCTGTATTTAGGTTACAGAAAACTCAACTTAAATAAAGCAAAACAAAAACAATACAGTTTCATTCCTGGAAGGACAGCAAGCCAGGAGGACCTGAACTCCTTATAGAACATCCAAATAAAAATGCTAGGTAAATTATTCTCTAAATACTTTTAAATTGTGAATTCAGTTTTTAAAAAGTATCTGCTATATTACGTACTTGCCTGATAAAATTCTTCATGATGGTGTTTGGGCATTTTTGGCTTTAGACGGTTTAGTTCATTGTATCTTATGATATCAATTTTTTGTGTGTAGAGTTTCTCAGGGTATTTTTAAATTCTTTTAAAGTCTGTAGATTCCGGGGGTATTTTCCTTCTCATGATATCAAACACTTGTGCCTTCTTTGTTCCTTGTCAATTTTGCTATAGCTAATTTTTATTTTATTGATTTCCCTAGGAATTATAATTTTGGTTGTATTGACTATATATTTTTATTCTTCAATTTTACTGATTCTGTTTTATTTTTATTATTTCCTTCTTTCTGATTGCATTCAATTTCTTCTTTTTTAAAAAGTTTCTTAATATGCTTTCTATTAGCATCAGGCTATTAGTTTGCCTCTAAACACTGCTTTAACTCATCCCACAGATTTTAATATTTTTTACATTCATTTTTATCCAGTAGAAAATTTTTTCTCATTTTTAAACCCCTTTAACAATGAGTTATTTTGAAGTGTGTTGCCAAGGATTTCCTGGCATTTCTTTTTACTAATTTCTGGTTTTATTTCATGATAGTCAGAAAACTTACTTTATGATAGTCTTTTGGATTTGTATTTTTTATCCTTTAAAAATGTCTCAGTTGTATGTTCTCTAATATTTCTTATCCTTTTCCTACTCCATTTTCTCCTACTCCTTTCTTTCTTTCTTTTTCTTTTTTTTTTTTTTTTTTTGGCCAGTCCTGGGCCTTGGACTCAGGGCCTGAGCACTGTCCCTGGCTTCCTTTTGCTCAAGGCTAGCACTCTGCCACTTGAGCCACAGCGCCACTTCTGGCCGTTTTCTGTATATGTGGTGCTGGGGAATCGAACCCAGGGCCTCAAGTATACAAGGCACTATGGCCACTAGGCCATATCCCCAGCCACACACTCCTTTATTTCTTGATTAAAACTAAATTCAACTTTTAAGTATGCTTTTCATCTGAACACTTTCTTTCCAGCCTGGTTTTCTCTATAGTTCTATTTGAAGAGTTTCTGTTGACCAATTTTTGAACTCATTAACCCTGTCTTCTGTTTGCAGTGGTGTTTATTGCCCATCTTAAGTTATTAATGTAGGGAACTTTCTCAGCTACAACTTAATGTGTTAACTTTGTGAGCTCAGAAGTGACATATCAGAATTTTATATTAAGAAAGGTAATATGTGGTATCATGACAGATGGGCAGAAAAAAGCCAAGGACAAAGTTTGCCTTACTTTACAGATTGGTTTCTCTTCCTAGTGACTTACTAAGAGAAAGCCATCTGTATTCCTGCTTGAAAACATGCCTCAACTTTTCCAATGAGGCTTCATTTTTGGACATCTGGGAAGTTCTTTCATGAGCGCAGTATAGCTGTTAGGAATTTTCAGAGGCTGTGTTCTAGGACTTCTGTGTCACAACAATATCAGCATCTAGACCAGAACAGATAGTTCTGTGATTCAAGGATAGAAGAGACAGAGATAGTTGAGGTTCTTTCTTAAGATTCACATAGAGGAGACAATCTCAGGGCAGTAAAAACAAAACAAAAAAAAAAACCCATAAAATGATGTCTCTGTTAAAAAGAAGTCTGTTGCTGCTCATTCTTGAGCAAAACAGCTGAAAGCCTGATGAAACAATATTGCATGTTAGTTTCAGGAATGTAACTCAGCCATTTCTGTGTTTCCTTTCTGGGTCTCTGTGGATTCCTAACCCTCACTTTAACAGTAAGGCTATATTATCCTCATTTTCTCCTGCCATCACTCGGCTGTTTTTCTTTCTCCTGGGCTCAGTGAGTCATTTCCTCAAGTCCTCCTTGGTTTGGCTTCAGATATTCAGGATAATCATCAAGAAGTGTCTTTTTCTCCCCTTCAGACTTAAATTCCTCTCTCTGTTAAAGGCTTTTCCCTTTATCTTAATGTCTGAGGTGGGTGGGCTCCTGCGAATATCCTTCCTTCCATCTAAGTATGTCTCTAGTGAGCACAAGAGGTCACAAAATGAATATTCCAAGGAATCTAGGAGTAGGGAGCTGGGAGGGGAGTTCAGATGCACACTTCATCCATGTTTCTGATATGGGCATGTTATTAAAATATTAAGCAATTAAATGTTTCCATCAGAATAGCATGAATACTTTCAGTACTTTCTGAGAAACTGAATATAGCTTTCTATTTTGTATTCTAAGCCTGGGAAGTAGTTAATGCACCTTAACTGAAGTAAGAGAGATCTGAGTTCAAATCTCAATACTCGCTCCTTCCAGTCCCATGGCAATCGATAAGTTACATGACACATCGGCATTTTGTTTCCTTATTTTCCAAAGAAATGCAGAGTATAATAGTCTTTACCTAATAGGACTGGTGGAGAAATTAAATGAGGAAAACCACATAGAATCAAGGTGTATTGGACTCATAAGCTAAACTGATGTATTGAATTGGAATCCTTTGGTACAACTATTTAAGGAAATGAAAAATAAACTTAATAAAATTTAAAAAACCACATAAGACCTGGATGCTGGTGGCTCACACCTCTAATCCTACCTAGTCAGGAGGCTGACATCTGACGATTGTGGTTCAAAGTTAACTGGAGCAAGAAAGATTGTGAGACTCCTATCTTCAATTATCCGCCAGAAAACCAGAAGTGGCGCTTTGGCTCAAGTGGTAGAGCACTATCCTTGAGCACTTAAGTTCAGGGACAGTGCCCACACCTTGAGTTCAAGCCCCAGGATGAGCACAAAGCAAACAAACAAAATAACCATAGGAATGATGTCATAAATTATAGCAATTATCATTCCTATGAGAATTCTAACCAATGCCTACCATGTGATATTATGTTTTTCTGGGACATTAACAGCATTTAATAAACATCTGGGTTTAGACCCAGGTATTAAAGACAATACCAAACTATAGCCAATGGTTAAATCCTGACTGTGTCTTGTTTTTGTAAATACAGTCTTAACATTATTTATATAAACTCGTTTATATATGTCTAACTAAATAAGAGCCACATCTGTTTATATGTTGTCCATGGCTGCTTTTGCTATACAATGCTAGGAGCTGAGTAGTTGTGACAAAGACCATCTGGCTTGAAGGACCAAAAATATGTACTAGATGGTGCTTTATAGAAATTGTTTGCTAACCCTATCCCCAGTTTCTTGTTCTCACTTGGCTTTTTCTGCTCACAGCTGGCGCTCTTCACTTGAGCCATACTTGTACTTCTGGCTTGTTGCTAGTTAATTGGAGATAAGAATCTCTGGCTAAGAATCTCTGAGGCTGGCACCAAATGGAGATGTTCATTTCTCAGTCTCCTGAGTAGCTGGGATCATATGTGTGAGCCAGGGGCACATGGCATTTTTAAAGTATTGAAGCACACACTTCTGGGTGGTTTTGTGATTCTATGTGCTGTTTTCTTTAACTGAAAGATTCACATCGAAGGCAAGATAACTATAAAATAACATTTTTTCTAGAATGTTTCTGCAAACATTGGAACTTTGAATTCTAGACATTTTGCTTCCCTGTGAAAGAGAAAGGGCCAGCTATGGTGGGATATGCTTACAATCTCAGCTACTCAGAAGGTGGAGGGAAATTTATTATTGTCTAAAGACAGCCTAGGCATCTTATCTGAAAAAATACAGTAAAGCAGAAAAGGGGAGGGGCTAAACAATAGATCCTGAGTTCAAACCCTAGTATCACCAAAAAGAAAAGAAATAGAAAACAATCCTCGATCACTTAGATGCCAAACATCAAAATGAATCATGAGATATGATTTATTCCAGAGAGAGGCAGGTAACAGTTTTGTGAGGCTTTAATCCTCTTCTGTAGCCAGGTTCAGTGGTTTTGGTAATCACTGTACCTAGGGCTGGTGTAACTATATTCTCAATTCTCACTGTACCTGGGACTGGTGTAACTATATTCTCAATTCTTTGGCATTACTCTCTGACTTTGTCTGTGTCTGTTTCTCTGTCTCTGTCTGTCTGTCTCTCTTTCTCATCACTATATCTTTTTCCCCACAGCTTGCTCTTTATACTGCATCCTCTGCAGCTGACCTCTCAACTTTTTGTCTTTGTGGCCCAGACTCCTTTCTCCAGTAGTTCCTTGGTCTTCTGTTGGTTGGGCACCCTCCTCCTGCCCCAAATGTAAAGAAGGCAGTCTGCCAAGTGTTCCAGCTACTCTCCACCTAACCTTAGAGCTTCCAGAAGCGCCTGAACTCCAAGCAGCAGGAGAACCAGCAGGTCACAGCAAAGGGAAATACTACAGTAGGCTGTATCCTATGAGGCTCAGGGTTGGGAAGCAAGAGAGGCTTAGAGATGATGGACCATTTCCCAGAGCTTACCTGGGTCTGCCTGCTTCAGCTCTGCTGCAGATTAGGACCTTGTACAGTCCCTGGCATCCTCCCTGAGCCTCAGCTTCCCTTTTACAAAATGAAGAAAAGAATTCCTGTCCAAGCTTCCTCCTAAGGCTTTTATGATAATCAACTGTATGTGAAACAGTTTTCTTCTATTTAAAAGCAAAAATTAAGGACAAACAACTTCCTTTTGAAAGCATACTCATTATTTTCCCCCACTTTAAATTTACCATGTGTTGATGAGATTTAAAAACATATGTCATATTTTGGCCACCCAGTAGCACCTAGTAGTCTTCTCCATAGAATCTCTCTTTCCTTTGGGGAATTAACCTACCACACCATTGTGTACACTTTTGTTGAGATGGAAAATCCAGTGGTCTATGTCCCAAAAGCCTAGACCATTCCTTTCCAGGCAGATATAGCCAAAGGGTGGGCTATGCTTCAGCTCAGCTGGTAGAAGCTTTGCTGAGGCTTTGAGTGTTAAGTGAAATTGGGTAAGTGCAGAGGCTGGCATCACTTAATCCTGGCAGCCACATCCCTAGCAGGCTGCAAGACCATTCCTGTAAATCCTGCTTTCCAGACCTTACAGCTAAATTGTTTTTTGCCTACTTCTCCAACTTGTTCACATTGTTTTCAATAAAATCTCCTTTGTTTAAGTTGTCTAAAATGTATATTTTTCTGCCTGTGCTGGTGGCTCATGACTGTAATCTTTGCTACTCAGTAGGCTGAGATCTGATGACTGCAGTTCAAAGCCAGCTAGGGCAAGAAAGCCTGTATGACTCTTAATCTCCAATTAACCATCTGAAAACCAGGAATGGAGCTATGGCTCAAAGTGATAGAGCGCCATCCTTGAGCAAAAAAAGCCCAGGGACAGCTACTAGGCTCTGAATTCAAGTCCCACTACTGACAAACAACAACAATAAAAACAGCAAAACCCAACTGGGGCACATACTTGATATAAGGAACCACTCATGTAGTATGTCATGTAATTGGAAGAGGGAAAATGCATAGAGGGCTGGCCACATAGTTTAAATGAATTCTGGCAAACTTGTAAGAGGTAGAAATTGCTGCCAAGGTACAGGTAAGAAAACTGAGACTTTTTGCTCAGACTTGTATTAGGATTAGGAACAGAACTAGACATTAGAGCTAAGGGTTCCAATTATTTTTACTCCTTGTACTATGTGCTCTGATATGGATGCTGAGTGTCCCTCAATATTCATGTGTTGAAGACTTGGTCCCCAGGGCAGCACTGCTGGGAGATGATGAGACACCGAGGAGGTGGAGAATATGGGAGGTCTTTAATGGGAAGCATGATGGGTAATCTTGATCGCCATTGAGAAATACCTAAGACTTTAAAGCACACATCTGGGTTTGATTACAAGGGTGTTTCCATAGACAATTAGATTGCCAGACCCAATCAATCATTTAAACTATTGATTAAGTAAAAGCTTTAGTAGACTATTTTGAGGTGGCAGAGCTGTGGATAGTGGGGGGCCTCATGGGAGGAGTACGTGGGCCACTGAGAACTTGTATTTGAATGTTATACCTGGCCCCTCCTCTCTTCTTGTTATTCCTCTTTGCTTCCTGGCTGTCATATAAACCACTCTCTCCACTATACCCTTCCATTTCCATGTTTCTGCCTTGCTACAGGCCAAACATCAATTGAAAAAAGTCAGGCACAGGTGGGTCACACCTGTAATCCATGCTTCTTGGGAGACAGAAACTGGATCGTGATTTCAGGCCAGTTGGGCAAAAAGGTTATGAAGGATTCCCCACTCCCTACCCTAGTCTCAACCAATAACTGAGTTCAGTGTTGTGAACCTGAGATTGGGAGGATTGTGGTTAAAGCCAATCCAGAGATGGTTTGTCAAGACCTTCTGTCAAATGAATAGGCTGAATGTGGTGATTCATGTCTGTCATTCCAGTTATGCAGGAAGTGTAAATAAGAAGGTAACAGTCTAAGATGGCCAGGGCAAAAGTTGAATCTCAATCCAAAAAAATAACCAGAGCAAACAAGATGGAGGTAGAGTGGTAGAGTACCTACCCATCTCAATTGCTGGACTACCTGCCTAACAAGAGCAAAGTAGTTAAGTTCAAATGTCAGTGCTGTTTCCCCCGCCCCCCAACCACCAAAAGGAGCCATTGGACTATTGAATGAAATTATTATCAAAACGAACCTTTTCTTTTGAAAATTGTTTCTCTTAAGTGTTTGTCCCAGTGAAGAAAATTGTAACATATTATGTGATTGGGACCTGTGTTCTCATAGGGCATTGTAGGACCTTGATCTCCCTTTAATCTCTGCTCATATATGAGCTGTGACCCTTTGCTGCAACACATGAGAAGAGGTTTTATATAATCAACTCAATTTGGGGAGCTTTGCTCTTTATAAGTTAGCTGCCAGGTATTTCGGTATAATAATGGGAACCTGGTATGGAAGAGGGCCTTCATAAAAGGCAGAGTACAGAAAGATGGTGGTTTAAAACTAGGCAAAGTTGGTGATGAGTACCCCATCTCAATGGATAAAAAAATTGGGTGCGGTTGAATGCACCTATTATCTCAGCTGTGTGTGAGGTATAAACCAGAAGCTTGTAGTCCAAGCTAGCCTGGGCATAAATATTTAAAAAATACCTAATATAAAAAGGGCAGGGGGTGTGGCTAAAGTGGCAGCATATTTGCTCAGCAAACTTGCAAGGCTGTGAGTTCAATTCCTGGTCAAATAAATCAACAAATGTGATGATGCCTGCCAAAACTTTTGACTTCTTAGTGTTAGATCTATAGCAAGTATTCAACAAATGTTAGCTATTATTATTTTCTTATTGGGTTTCTCCCTTTTATTAAGTACAGAATTATAAATTCTCTCATTCTTAGGGCAAACTTTCTTCTTAGAAAGGTGTTAGAATTAGCTCATTACTGAATTCATGATTATTTATTTCCTGGAGAGTGATTGCATTCTTTGACTTACTTTTGCAAAATGTAATGACTCTTTCCCTATGGGAGGAAGGTAAATGAAGTCATTTCGTTGGGTAAGTTGATGGGGAATCCAGAGGAAGTTTTTTCCATCCACTTTTCTTTTGTTTTCACTCTTCACATATGTATTTATTTATTTATTAAAATATTTCAATAATCCTTAAGTAGTTGTACAAAGAAGTTGCCATTCAACAAAGCAATTAATGACTCCACTGAGTCTTGATCAATGTCACCTCTTTTAACACTTTCACCTACCCATCCTAACTTTCCTTACTTTTCCTTAGATTTTTACACTTGTATTTATCTGAGGCTGATCTTGTTGGCATCAGGACATTTTCCCTCTCTTTAAATGACCACTCTTGTGACAAGCATTGGTATGCACAGATACTACTATTATTTTCCTGAAGGCTACAGTCCTGTAATGGCTGTGCTCCATTCTAGCACCTCCTAGGCCTTTGAAGGCAGATACACATTCATTATCTTCTTCCTTTTCCTCAGTGGTAATACACCAGGATAACCAGGAACCTGGATATTTCCACTTCAGACCATGTCTCACATGTTGCCAGTCCTCCTTAACTCTCTTTATTTATGAATCCAATTCTGCACAAAAAAGTGCAGGCTTTCATCTATTTGCGAATCCAAAAAATGGTTTTGATAATCAATAATAAGTATAGGAGACTGTGGTAAGACAATGGTATCCAGGAAAAAGAAGACATTAGATTTTTGTATTTTTATTGCCTTTATTTTATTACAAAAATAATACAAGCTGGCTTAAAGGGCTGGAAAAATGTAATGTATGAATGTGAAAGACAGAATCTTATAAAGGTCCATCTGAAAGAGACAACCACTGATAACAGTCTGGGGAATATTGGTCAGGGATTGGGTTTTTATTTTCTAAAGGTGTGACATTTTGAGGTATAATCTTTAGGTATAATGAGAAGAGCTGGTTTCCTGAAACTCTAATATGCCTTTGAACATATCCAGACCTAGTTTTAGGAGTCAGCACAAAACCTCCAATAAAATCCACTCTTTCTCAAAGCAAATATTCAAAATACAGAAAGAGTGAGTTCCTACTCAATTTACTATTTTGTTTAATAACTATCATTGCTATGGTATTGAATCACACTATTTTCTTAATAAGCAAAGTAGGCTCCAGATTTCATGATAGGCAAAACAGATTTCTGTAGCTTAATCTTGAAATTCAACCCCCATTAAAAAGCACATTGTTTCTGTAAGAAATTATGTACCTATAAACATTGAGAAGATATCTTAGAAACATTCAGTATTCACTTTTAGGTGGATGCAGCTTTTGGTCAGAAGCGTGCAAAAACAAAAGAAGAAGAAGAAGAACATTTGAAGCAGATCTCTCTTTGTTAGGTGGTAGAGAAAAACCTGGCTCACAAACTAGCTCTGGCTTAGGTAGTCAAACTGTGGGTAAGCCATTTGGATCTTTCTGTGTATTATTGCCGCAGATAGTATCTGTATGCATGAACATTACATTGTGACTACCAAGAAGCCAATAAATAATGACTTACGAATGGAAAATGTGACTGTTTCAGTTTTTTAATCCACTTAACATTATTTAAAAAACAAACACAGTTCATTTTAGGTCTAAAAGTGGCAAATGACAACAAATACAACTTACCCTAATATGTGGTAGGTTGTATCAGCGAAGTCCAAAAAACAATGGCAGTATGAAGCTAGAGGAACTGGTCCAGACTTTAATGTCATTTTCACCTGGCTTTCCCAGATAACCAAGTAAGTGTTGGTCTAAATTTCAAATGGCCAGAATGGAAAAATCTGATCCATTCACTGTCTAACCAATTGCAACTAAGGATAGATGGAGTATGGATTGTGGAAGGGAAAAGGAACTCTTAGAAAAAGGGAAATGTCTGTCATCTTGATATAATACTATGTTTATGACTGGCATCTGAGTATACTTACCTTGAATGTTACTAATTTATTTTTATTTCATAGTTTTACTTCATATAACTTGAATGGAAAGGTGGGGTTTCCTATCTCCCACTTCTACCTTTTCTTTGGAGGGGTTTTAGTTCAATTCATTTCTTCAAGTTGAAGACACACCTTTTCACAATGCATTATATCTGATAACTCATCATCCTTCACCATCAGTATGTTCATATAGTAACATAACGTGGGAGATGGAATTTCTTTTTTTTCCCCTTCCCCTTTTTCAGCAAAAAACTATTCCTAACTAGTGAGGTTAAAATAGAGGAAATATGGCATGTATGATTGACAGGGCATTAATTGCTTTCCAAATAATTAGAATCTCACTAGGTTTGCACATAGATAAATGTTCCAATTTCCCTCCTACCACCCATTAATTGATGCATCGAATGCAAAAGGAATTTATATTCCTTTTTGCTTTAAGAGATGAAATATATTAAAGATTCTGAGGTGGTCTCAGGATGTAGAACCCTGAGAAGCAAATATTTATTTTATAGAATAATAATTACCATTGCTGACTGAGCAGGAAGTCAAAACCAGAGCACATGTGAGCATAAAATGTAGCTTCCTATGTAACCAAATTCCAGGCAATTGCCTTGTCTAACTCACTCAGAATAAAAAAAAAGGAATGCTTCCTTTGGAACTGAAGTTCCTTCTACTTGGTTTCAGCCCAAAGGTGAGCTTTTTATTTTTTTATTTTTTGAGAAGGTTAAATCTTTTCAGATGTGTGTGAGGTGCACAAAGAGGAAAAGCAAAACCATTTTCTGTTACACATACTGCTAGCTTTGTATTATCCAAATGATTTTGAACTTTACTAGTTTTATTCGATTTCAAGCCCCCCCTTGATCTGTTATTTATGGGAAAAATTCTTGTCAAGTAAATTCTGCAAATAGTTACTTTTGGACTTTTTTAGCAAAGTCAACTTGTCAAACTATGTAAGAAGTACACTAAGATAAGGTCTATATATAGAAACTCATCAGTTGGAAAACTGGAAGATAGAGTGTGTTAGTCTCCAAAAAAAAAAAAAAAAGAATTGAAACACGTTTAAAAAAGTAGTTAACCTTTAAAGTATCCATGAGCTGGAAAAAAATAGAGCATTCAAGTTAATTATTGAATATGTGGTTCAGTGAGGAGAAAGCAAGTCCTAGCTGTCCTTGCTAGTCCTTAATTAAAATGCTGCTCCTTTTTGTATCTCAAGAAGTCATGAGAAAAAAAAAGTTGAGAGGCAGTTGTAAAAGCTGGGTGTGGTGGCACATGCCTATAACCCCAGCACTCTAGAAGCAGAAGCAAGTTTCTGAATTCTAGGCCAAACTGGGTGACATAGAAAGTCTCATAAGTGAGTATATCACTTTAACAATAAAGACATGGGGAAAAAAATACCCAAACACCACCCCCAACCAAAAACAAACCCAACTCTGAAAAGGTTGTATTAAATGAGGTTATAACTAAATAAACTAAAGGCACAAGAAGTGTGAATGCACATTGTAATCTATCGATAGCTGTTTTCTATTATTTAAAACCACCTTAAGATAAAGCTATAGTTGTCATTGTAGTGATCACTTTAAAAAAAATCTCATTTCAAACTCAACAGAATTTTTCTTCCTTCAGTAAGTTCAGGTAATACATCAAGTGAGTTTCTCACCTCTGGTAAAAGTTCTCCCTGTCAGATCTCAGATAAATTGGATCATTTGGACACAGGACTGTTTCTGAATATGAACTATTCAATATGCATAGTAAAAATTCCATGCTACCCGCTAGACCGCACATTTGGAGATTCTCTGCTGACACTTGATATGTCTCTGGAAAAACAACGATGACTCATGTCGAAACAGAAGACTGTTGGCTCACAGCAGACACAACTGGGCCCATCCACGCCTGATTCCCCATCCCCCACTGCAAGTCTTGTCTAAGGACCATGGAACTCGCATATTCTCAAGGCCACCAGCAATGCTAAATGACTATGTGCATTTCTTCTGTATGATACTTATGCATTCCTGAGTTTTCACATTAAGGCTGATGGAACTGTAACTCCCTGCTTATCAGTGTTGTTTTGCAAGTGCTTGGAAACATTGTGGCTATTTCTTGTTCAATGTGTTAATAAATGACAGATTTATGTTACACATGAATATTGATTGTTGGAGTATACATGTGCCTAAGATTGTGTTATATATTCATACATACTGATTTCATCATAATAAACTTATAGTGCTGTTTCATAGAGTGATCATTTCAGATATACTTCTTTTTTTTACTAAAGATTTTTAACAACTAAGGCTAAAGTGTTTCACCTTTCTTCCTATTTTGTAACCTGAGGATTTCTACTGCCTCCAGGTCTACTGAGTCATCAATGATATGTAGGCATCCTCTTTCAAGAAGAATAACCACCCTACCATGAATTTACCTCTTGAATGTCTATCTGTCCATCCATCTATCCATCCATCCATCCATTTAACTGCAGTTTCAGGAATCCCAGGGCCTTGCATACACTTTACCACTGGGCTACATCCCCAGCCCACTTGTTGCAAATTTTAATTTACATGTCTCAATTTATTTATTTATTTATTCATTCATTCATTCATTTATTTTTGCCAGTCCTGGGCCTTGGACTCAGGGCCTGAGCACTGCCCCTGGCTTCTCTTTGCTCAAGGCTAGCACTCTGCCACTTGAGCCACAGTGCCACTTCTGGCCATTTTCTATATATGTGGTGCTGGGGAATCGAACCCAGGGCTTCATGTATATGAGGCAAGCACTCTTGCCACTAGGCCATATTCCCAGCCTGAATAGGAACATACTTGTAAGTATGTTTGTCTTACATCAAAAGGCAAACAAAATCAGAAAACAAAATTTAAAGTTAGATAATGTTCTGCACTTTATAATCTTAGATATTAGCAACGGTGTCAATCCTAAGAAAATAAAAGTTGAACAAATTGGGTAAAATCTTTGAAATGAAATAAGAAACCCTGTTACATTTATGACACAAAACCCAAGGTATCTATTTTCCCTTAGCACAAATAGTATGTGCTGGCAGGCTAGGAGTGGTTGTAATTATGTGGTATGCAATAAAGGGTTCAATTGATGCCCAAAACAGAAAAATGAGTGAAGCAGAGCAGAAATCATATATTGGATAAACAGCATCCCAGACAAATGAATTCAGCTGATTTTAAGAAAGTAGTTTTTTTTACCCTTCACTTTCTATAATCTTTATGAATAGATCTTTAAAACGGAGACACAAAAGTTATTATTTAATTCTATAGTCACATGTTTCACAAGCAACCACAGTCACCTGTTTAGCACAATAAATGGAAAATCCTTGGCATACTCCTTGTAGAATTTTAAATATTAATCAACTTAAAGCTAACCTTCATAGGATTTATATATAGAGTAAGGGAGCTGGTTGGATCCTTCTTCATAAAAAGCTGAAAGTGGAGGTGTGGCTCAAGTGGTAGAGCCTTGAACAAAAAAGTTGTGTGAGAGCTCTAGGCCCTTATTTCAAGTGCCAGTGTTGCCACTAAAGGAAGGAAGAAAGGAAGGAAAGAAGGAAGGAAGGAAGGAAGGAAGGAAGGAAGGAAGGAAGGAAAAGAATCAAGTGGTCATACATACCATGTAAACATAAGCTAGGATTACAGTTATAAGCCACCATCTCCCAGAAAAAGTGTTATACTTTTAATAGAATCGTTAAATGCTTTGGGCTACTAAGGAAAAAGACTAAATCACTTATGGTTATCACTAAACTTTTCAGCTATAATATTTTATACCAGAAGACAAATAGTAACACTTTTACGATATACAAGAAAGGGAAACTAAGATCTTGAAGAAAAAGAAAAATGATTTTACATCATTGCTATCACATCTATAGAGAACCACTTCCTTAAAGGTATATACATGTAAGTATAAGTAAGTTTATACCACTTTACAAAGAAAAAAAGAAATATGAAAACTCCTAGACTACATTATATCCAGCCAATTGGCCTACTAGTTTAAAATGGTACAAACTATTTTCATCTAACAATTTTTTTAATTTGCTTTAAAAGCCAGTCTCCAGTGACTCACACCTATAATTCTAGCTACTTAGGAGACTGAGATCTGAGGATTGCAGTTCTAAGCCAGCCCAGGAAGGAAAGTCTATGAGACTCTTATTCCCAGTAAACTACCTGCCCCTGCCCGCCTCCAACACACACACGAAATAAAGACCAGGAGTGGAACTCTAGTAGTAGAGTACTAGCCTTGAGCAAAATGAAAGATTGCACACAGGTCCTGAGTTCAAACCCTGCCATTTGGAATGGAATGGTTAAGGAAGTCTCTGCTGAGAAAGTGACTCATTTTAAAAATGGGAGTATATCTACCAAATAGGATTCTTATTTCTACCTATTCTTTCAAGGTTCAGATAGCTCATGAAGAAATATCTGATGTAGTACCAGTGGGAGGACACAAACAAAACCACTGTTAAGGCCAAACAAAAGAAGAGAGAAATCAGAAATATGAAGACCTTTGCCAAGAAGAACAAGTTTTTCTATTGTTGATTTGAGCAATTTACAGAATTCAACTCATTGGCATGGGGAAAAGATCCAACTGAAGACTGGATGACTGCTTTTTGTGTACCAACCTTGAAATTTTATAATACACTATTTCCTCTTCAGTTTAACTGATCACATGGCCCCATTTAATGTTATTTTACCCCTTTTGCCTTTGGCCTTATATAATGCAAATTATACTATGCAGAAACAATTGTAATGTAGAATTAAATCCAGATTCCATTTGTTTTCACCAAATACCCACTGTAACCAGAGAATACTGAGCTGTGTAAATGTTGGTAGACTTTAGCTTGGAATTAAGATGTCAGGAACTGCAAGATATTTGAAAGAAAAATTCAACAATAAATATGTGGTATTTGAGTGGTTTGGAATTTTGAGCAATTTTCTTGAAAATGGATTGAAGAATGGATCTAGGAGTTTTCCTATTGACTTTCGGCAGAAAACAAAATCATTGAAACTATTATTATTGTTGTTGTTGTTATTATTATTTGGTTAAAGAAGATCCCAGTGTGACGGTCCTAGGTATATGGGAGACAGACAATGGGATGATCAACGTTTGAGACCCCTATCTCAAATAACAAAAAGCTGGATGTGGTGTTGGCAGCTACATTGGAAGTTTAAATAGGAAGGTTGAAGTTCAGGCCAGCCCAGGTAAAAAGTGAGACCCTATATGAAAATAAGGAAGGCAAAAAGGTTGGAGGCATGGTTCAAGTGGTCAGGTACCTGCAAGGGTAAGGCAGATCTTAAACTATATTCTAATATATATATACGTATATATGTATATATGTGTGTGTGTGTGTGTGTGTGTGTGTGTGTGTGTGTGTTGCAGTCAGCAAGAACTGGCTTTAGTGATAGATGATGTTTGGACATTGAAATTTTGTTTAAGTGGGACATTAATTTAAGGTAATGATTTTCAAATGACTCATGGAGCTTTGGGAAGGGATTTGTTGATTTGAAGATTCTTTAGGATCCTCCCTTCTTCTACCATGCATTTTAGATTCAGTTGGTTTAGGAAGAGTCTCATAAATTAATTTTTTGTGCCAGTCCTGAGGCTAGGGTCTAGGTGCTGTCCCTGACCTTTATAGCTTTATAGCTTGATCTAAAGCTCCACTTCTGGCTTTTTTCGTGTGTGTGTGTGTGTGTGTGTGTGTGTGTGTGTGTGTGTGTGTGTGTGATGGACTTTCCTGTCCAGATTCTCTTTGAACCATGATCCTCAGATTGCAACCCCTTGAGTAGCTAGGATTACAGGCATGAGACACCTGTGCCTGGCTAGAAATTTACATTTTTATCAAGCATTCAAATAGAATAGAGGGGGCCTTGGACCATACTTTGAGGACATGATCATAAACATGTTACGCTAACATTTAATTTTCATATGTGAAATTTCTTCACTATAAGACAGAGTACAGAACAAATGAAAGGCAAAGGCCTGGAACCATTCTTACATTCTTAACCACAAGTTTTTGCTAAGAAATAACAAAAGGAGATTTTCCTGGCTTAAGCATGAGGCTCATTACTGTGTATAGCTTTATTAGACACTTTGCTCCTTTTCTTCTTTCCTTCCTTTTTTCCTCCTCCTCCTCCTCTCCTCTCTTCATACATTCAATTGATTTTATCTGCCCATCATTTTGGTCAATTTTGTATGCCTAATGCTTAAAGCAGATTTTTTTTTTGGTGCCTGTCCTGTGGGTTTGAACTCAGGACCTGTGTGCAATCTTTCATTTTGCTCAAGGCTAGTACTCTACTACTAGAGTTCCACTCCTGGTCTTTTTTTCGTGTGTGTGTTGGAGGCGGGCAGGGGCAGGTAGTTTACTGGGAATAAGAGTCTCATAGACTTTCCTTCCTGGGCTGGCTTAGAACTGCAATCCTCAGATCTCAGTCTCCTAAGTAGCTAGAATTATAGGTGTGAGTCACTGGAGACTGGCTTTTAAAGCAAATTAAAAAAATTGTTAGATGAAAATAGTTTGTACCATTTTAAACTAGTAGGCCAATTGGCTGGATGTAGTCTAGGAGTTTTCATATTTCTTTTTCATATTTCTTTTTTTCTTTGTAAAGTGGTATAAACTTACTTATACTTACATGTATATACCGTTAAGGAAGTGGTTCTCTATAGATGTGATAGCAATGATGTAAAATCATGTTTCTTTTTCTTCAAGATCTTAGTTTCCCTTTCTTGTATATCGTAAAAGTGTTACTATTTGTCTTCTGGTATAAAATATTATAGCTGAAAAGTTTAGTGATAACCATAAGTAATTTAGTCTTTTTCCTTAGTAGCCCAAAGCATTTAACGATTCTATTAAAAGTGTTGTGCCAAGTTGCAAGACCACCCCCAAGAAGACCACCGAGATTCAGACACTCCGAAATGCAAAAGCAAGGCAAGGCTTTATTTAACGAGCTGCCAACTCGGGCCTCGTCCTACCCACCGACACAGCGGAGGTTAGGAGGAAGCCCCGAGCTGTGATTACACAGGGCTTATAAAGGCAAAGAACAAGGTTACAACAATCAGCTGGGCAAGCAAGATTAGAACACAGGTACAAATCTAATTGGCTCAGGGTTCGATTCTAAAATGGGGTTCACGTGGTGGGGCCTGACTTCAAAGTCTGGCACCTCATTTCCCCCTTTTTCTTTTTGGTACCTTGGGAGCCAATCATGGCTCCATTCTGTCCATTTCAATGGCTTGCATGTCTAGGGGATGATATAGAGGTAAGGCATGGGCCAGTAGGGCCCAATGTAGTAACCAAAGGGCCTGTCACCATTTCTTACAAGAATATTCTCTGTACCTCTGTTCTGCATGTCTCTAGTTTATCCTGCCTCATCTTCCCAAAAACAACTCTGGTCCCTTGATTTTAAAGGGGGGCTGATGGGTGAAGATCATCCATCTTCTGTAATTTCTTCAGGCTGACTCAGGGGCGTTGACCTTACCTAGCCAGGAACCTATAACCTTAGTCTTACTTTACCAAGGGACTGCAGGATTCACCTCACTTTGGAGTGAGCTGCCAAAATAACATTAACACCAGCCAGGGTAGTAAGGAAAGAAGGCAAAAAGAAAATTATAACAATATTCAGTCTAACTTTCTTTTCTTGAGGCGAAGGCGAAGCGGCCCAGCTGGGTGCTTGGAGACCTCCCATGTTCCATCACGGTAGTTGTCATCCAGGGCAAAGGGGTCAGCTGGCCTGGCGTGGAAGCAATGAACCCAAGTGGCGATGCCGTCCAGGGTCCCCTCCACCGTGGTTAATCTGTTGATTGGGGGCATTGGCAAGCTGACAGGCCTTTAACAGATCTTGATCAATAAGGACACAACACAATCTCAGGTCTACAAGCTTTCTTTCCTAAACAGATGTATCAACTTAAAATTCTTACTGCCAGTCAGGGCTTTGAGTAAATGCAGGGGGTGAGATTTTAATCTATCCTCTCATTTAACAAACTTACCCTTACCAAACACTATCACATATGACTGGCAAATTCCTGCCCAGTAGACAGACATGGGCACTGGAAAGGCATGCTTATGAACTATTCTTCTAGGACTTTCCGGCTTTAACTTTTGAAAGGCCAACAGTAGTGACTCTAGGATCTGACACCATCTCTGCCATCCAAGCAGTGGCTTACTGCCTCTGAATGCTCCATCACTTTGTCCCAGGAGGAGTGACTTTCGACTTGGACTCAGGGCCTGAGTGCTGTCCCTCAGCTCTCCAGCTCAAGACTAGCACCGTACCACTTTTGAGCTCCACACCACTCCGTTCCCAGCACTCTGCTGGCTGATTACAGACAAGTCTCTCACAGGGACCTTTCTTTGCCTGGGCTGGCTTCGAACCGCAGATTCAGATCAATGAGTCTTATAAGGGGCCACTTTACTCCAATTATAAGCAACAAGGTGGTCCACACAGAAGTAGTTTTTAAGCATGCTCTCTTACCTGGAACTTATTAAGGGTCCGTATTAGATCTTGACAAACTTGTAGGAATCACCTGTGCTTCTCTGTGTGCCTGCTGGAAACTGTTACAAAAAACCTACAAAGAAGCTGGAATGGCAATTAAACATTTTGGTAGCCATAATTCTCCTTTTCTCACTTTGCAATAATTATTTAGGACAATTTTACTTCCAAATTTCTTCCAAAAGGCTACAAAAACAAAACAATTAATACAAAAGGAGGAAAACACACAGGCCTAAGAAAAGCTACGAGTTGGAGATCTCCCAAGCTGGCCCACAACCTCCTACAAGGGTGCAGAAGGAATGGACCCGAGTTGGCCCACAACCTCCTGCAAGAAGGAGTGGACCCGAGTTGGCCCACAACCTCCTGCAAGGGTGCAGAAGGAGTGGACCCGAGTTGGTCCACAACCTCCTGCAAGGGTGCAGAAGGAGTGGACCCGAGTTACGAGTTGGAGATCTCCCAAGTTGGCCCACAACCTCCTGCCAGGGTACAGGAGGAGTGGACCCGAGTTGGCCCACAACCTCCTGCCAGATAAGCAGAAGGAGCAGACCCAAGTACAAGGTGGGCGGGTTGAGTCTCGTTTAGGAGGTCCTCCTGGTCAGTTCCGGCCAAAAACCAAACTGACTCGCGCCCTACAAGCAAAAGCAAAACAGACAAACAGACAAACAGACAAATTACAGGACAAGACAAATGAACAGCGCTGTTTTCTTACCTTCGGAGTCTGGGATCTCGGGGTCTCTGGGGCTATCCCGGACGAAACCCCAAATGTTGTGCCAAGTTGCAAGACCACCCCCAAGAAGACCACCGAGATTCAGACACTCCGAAATGCAAAAGCAAGGCAAGGCTTTATTTAACGAGCTGCCAACTCGGGCCTCGTCCTACCCACCGACACAGCGGAGGTTAGGAGGAAGCCCCGAGCTGTGATTACACAGGGCTTATAAAGGCAAAGAACAAGGTTACAACAATCAGCTGGGCAAGCAAGATTAGAACACAGGTACAAATCTAATTGGCTCAGGGTTCGATTCTAAAATGGGGTTCACGTGGTGGGGCCTGACTTCAAAGTCTGGCACCTCAAAAGTATAACACTTTTTCTGGGAGATGGTGGCTTATAACTGTAATCCTAGCTACTTAGGAGACTGAGATCTGAGGATAGCAGTTTGAAGGCAGCCTGGGCAAGAGAGTCCATGAGACTCTTATCTCCAATTAACCTCCCAAAACTGGAAGTGGCACTGTGGCTCAAAACTAGCCTTGAATAAAAAGCTTAGGGATGGCCCCCAGGCCCTGAGTTCAAGCCCCACAATGAAAAAAGTAGAATTATATGTAATACTTTTAACTAGAAGGTGCCTGAGGGTTGTACTCTGAGTTAACTTTCCTGTGTTCATGGAATTTCTTTTAAATTAGATCATCTTCCATTTTCATAAAAGTTTTCTTAAATTATAAATCTGTTTGTTTTGCCATGTTGATTTCATTTTCTTCAGACTCCAATTATATAGAACTCCGAAGTTTGTTCTATATCTATCTTTTTTCTTTCAAATCATCTTTACAATTATCTTTCTTCATTTCCTTCTGATATAGCTTTCTTTCTGGCTTTATTTTCCTTAAGATATTGTTCATTATTTGATCCTTTGTTTCTTTTGATTTAATGTAATTTATTAATTTAACCCTTTTCTTTCTTTCCTGTATTCTTTTCCCTTGCATTCAAATATTCATATTGTACTCATATCAAAGTATTCAATCCTGATTCATCAATGTTTTGAAGCTTATATGATTTAAGCATCTATTTTTTCCTTGTTTTGGATAAAAAAGATTTTTTTTTTTTCAGTTTTGGCCTTAGAATTCAGGGTTAGGGTTTGGACATGCTGGGAAAGTGTTCTACTACTGAGCTACCTCTTCAGTCCTCTTGTTTTGAAATTTTAATTTCAAATTTCTTTTCGTTGGGGTTTATGTCTTTCTGTTATTTTTCATTATTTTAAAGGATTAAAAAAAACATCATTTAAGTTCTTATTCTTTTTTTCTCATAATTTCAATTCAACCCATATCTGTTGCAGTTTCAGTCAAAAAGTTTTTTGGATTTTTTTTTTTTTTTTACCAACAAGATAAGACCTCAAAAGCTTGCCTTCTCTGTTCCTTTTTCCCTCACTTTCTTCTTCTGTCTACCTAGTTTGATCTTATTGTCAGAAGCTTCTCCCCAGTACAGAGATTTGTTCTTGAAGAAAGCTTTGGTTTTTCATGTTTGAGATCTCACAGCATCCAAGTCTGGTCAGGACTAGGTCAACCCCAGTCAGGACTTCCTACCATCCCATTTCTCCTTTCTAAGTGGATCCTGCAGAACTCCCACCGAGTCCCAGCTGCAGTTTTCAAGGTAGCTGCTTGTGTTTTCCAACAAACATTTAAGGGCTGTTTTGAACCTCTTCTGGTATCCTCACTAGTTTCTATGTTGGGACTTACAGGAATACCTTGTCATCTAGTAGCTCTGTTTGCCTTTCCTTTTCCTTTCTTCCGTTCTCTCCTCTCTCTTCCTTTCCCTCCCTTCCACTTACTTTCCTTTGTGAAAAGTCAGAGAGTTTCAGAAAATACACTCTGTACACCACTTCCACTCCCATTTACTTAGTTATGTTTGTTTATTTGTTTACCAGTGATAGGGTCAAACTCAGGATCTCATGGATGCTCGGCAAGTACTCTATCACTAAGCTATACTCCAAGCACCATTATTTATCTTTTTTTTTTTGTCAGTCATGGGGCTTGAACTCAGGGCCTGGGTGCTGTCCCTAAGCTTTTTTTGCTCAAGGCTAGCACTCTACCACCTCTGGTTTTTGGGTAGTTAATTGGAGATAAGCATCTCACACCCGTTCCTACCTGGGCTGGCTTTGAATTGTGATACTCAGACCTTAGCCCGAGTAGCTAGGATTATAGGCATGAACCACCAGCACCTGGCTTCCTTTATTTATCTTATTACATGTATGAGTAAACACAAAAAATATGATAATATGTAACCATGGATTGAGTGCTTACATGGTTCCAGGTACCACATATATGAAATGTGTTTAACATGTTTCTATTCTTTATAGTAACCTCTAGGTGTAGCTATTTTGAGTCCATTGAAACATAAGAGGTAAGTTATGTTTCAAAAGGTCTACTGTCTGGGTCCTCTTTGCTATAGGCTGCTTCTAAGGTGGTACAAATGATCTTCATTCCTCAATGTCATACCTTCCTATAATCTCTTCAAGTGTGGGCCGTAACTAAGGGCTTTGATTCTAATGGACAGGGTACAGAAAACATCTGTAACACATGGCTAGATCAGCTCACAAACAGAACTTGAGCATATATTTTTCCTTGCCTTCCTCCTTACTCACTCTGATGGGAAGCCAGCCATCATATTTTGTTTTAGCCAGTAGAGAGGTCCAAGGAGAAGGATTCAGGGGAGCTTCCAGTGAATGGCAAATCTGTTAGCTGTTACTATGACAAATACCAAAGGTAACAAACAGTACAAGAAATGTATCCAATGCCTAACGTATGAAACTGTAACCTCTCTGTACATCAGTTTGATAATAAAAATTTGAAAAAAAATAGCAACAAAGGAGAAAGAAATAAAAACAGAAAAGCAAACTAAAAAAAATACCTGATGTAAAAACTTAAAAATGAAGAATGATTTATATTGACTTCTGATATGGTTGTTTGATCCTGGTGCTTTTAGCCTGTAGTACATCATGGTGGGAACACTTGGCAGAGGCTGTCAATTCATATCACAGTGGCCAGGAAGCAAAATGAGCCACTGGAAAGGGCATGGCCCCGGTATCTCCTTCAAGGGCATGCCCCCAAGACCAACTTCCTTCTACTAGGTCCTGCCTACAAAAGATTCCACCACCTCCTAATAGTGCCAGGTCTTTAACATTTGTGCCCCTGGGGACATTTAAGATCTAAATCTTGACATCCAGCAAAGAACTGAGCCTCTGTAATCAATAGTTGAAAAGGAATTGAGGGGGCTGGGAATATGGCCTAGTGGCAAGAGTGCTTGCTTCACATACATGAAGCCCTGGGTTCAATTCCCCAGCACCACATATATAGAAAACGGCCAGAAGTGGAGCTGTGGTTCAAGTGGTAGAGTGCTATCCTTGAGCAAAAAGAAGCCAGGGACAGTGCTCAGGCCCTGAGTCCAAGGCCCAGGACTAGCCAAAAAAAAAAAAAAAAGAAAAGGAATTGAATCATTAGGCTTTTCAATTAGACCACAGCTCTAGCTGGTGTATTGATGGCAGCCTTGTGAAAGATCTTGAGCTATCCAGCTAAACTGTACCTAGACTCCTCACTCCTGAAAAGCCACAAATAATAAATGCTTGCCATTTTAAACTACCAGTTTGGGGGAAATCTTGATATTCAGTAATAGGTAAGTATTACCCAAATCATATAAATAGTTAGTGCCCCCAATTGGTCTATCAGTCAAGTATTGGGTTCCAGGGTGTCTTATTCTTTAAATTTGAATGACTTTGATTTGCCTGCAGCTTTTTACGATCTTTTCACTACATTCAATTAGATAGTCCTTCAGTTCTTCTTTGATTGTATTCATTCTTCTTGGAATGGCCACTTTCTTACTAGAAACTGCCAATTGTTGAACTGAGTAATTATTATTTTTCCATGTTAGTATTTTCTTCCTCAATTCAAATCTGGAAATGAAGAGTTAGAACCAATTTCCAAATTCATATAAACCAAATCAATCTGTTCTTAATTTTTTATAGATCAGGAATTAGGCTCATCTTGCAAGGACTGCCTAAAATCATACAAATGTAGTCAAAGAATGAAGGTTAAATTCCAGCTCTCCTAATATTTACTTTTGAGTTAATTTCATGTACTATGAACAGTTGTAGAAGCCATAGCTCACTCTTTCATTCTGATGTTGGAGTGGAGTCAGTTTGATTCTCATCCATTTTATCTTTTTTTTTCTTTTTATCTTTTTTTTTTGATACTGGGGATCGAACCCTGGATGTTGCATTTGCTAGGCAAGCACTTTGGCACTGAGCTAATTCCAACCCCCTGTATTTTCTTTTTTGTCTTTTTTAAATTCCCATCCATTTTAGATGAACAGAAACAAAAGGTTCTTAAGGGAACAACTGACACATAATGACCAGGATATTTATTTCCTTTTCTCTTAGGCTCTTGTCTATGGAAAAAGAGGTCAACAGCCTGTGTTAATCGAATGACTATCTGTCATTCAGTCTCTTAACCACAGCACTGGATCCAACATGGCAACAAAGTTTTGTGTGGAGTGCCAACTCCAAATGATTTGTCTTGGCTGTTTGGACTGCTTAGAGAGAAGCATTTCCTTAGCTTCAGTGGAAAAAAGAGCAGCGATCAACTAATAATGTCAGCCATGAAAGGAAGTTGGGAGTGTAGTAGTGTGTGTGCCATGCATTTGCCCATTGAGATTCCTGTGGATTTGGGTCCTAGTCCTTCCTTTGATGATCTACTTTCTTTCTCCTGTGACCCACTCTTCCCACACAAGTTGTCCAGAAGGGCTTACTTTCAATGCTCCATTGGCCCAAATTTCTGGAATGGATTTCTTCTCATTTGATGTGAGATTTAGCCCATAGTGGCATTGGTGGAATTTACCTTGTAACTGGATGTGGTGTTAGAAGCAGAGCCAGTTCTCACATCCTTGTGGGTTGGATTCTTTTATGGCTTTGTAGTGTTTGGTTTTGGCTAGACCTAAAAGTCACATTGCCAGTAGCCTGTCAGCTCATTAAAAAAATGTGGGGAAGGTACAACTTTGCACATGCTTGCTCTGTTGTCTTTTGCAAAAACATTCCATTTTCCTAAGTTCCAGGGAGTCATGAGAATAAATTTACATGTGAGTGTTAGTTTAGGAGTAAAAAGTTGACAAGGTAAAATATTAGCATTGTAGATCAAAAGCGCAGTTAACATGTGCCTTGAAACCTGGGCAACTGAAGAAGCTGTGAGGCTGAGGCTAAAGAATCACTTTGGGTGGTAGTTTCAACATAGAAATGTTGCTGCATTTTCTCCCCCCTAGCACTCTACCATTCGAATCACAGTGCCACTTCTTTAAAAAAAATATTTTATTGATATTGTATAGGTGATATACAGAGAGAAGGATTAGTTACACAAGTCAGGTAATGGGTACATTTCTTTTTTTTTTCTTTTTTTTTTTTTTACTGTTTGAAAAGAAGTTTTGCCATTTTACAGACATGATCTCTACTGTCCCCACCCCCCACCCCCAACCACATATCAGGAAGACCATGTGCCTTTGTTCTCTGTGTTCTAGGCTCATCTCCTTCAAAATTATTTGTTCAAAATCTGACCATTTCCCTGCAAATGCCATTATTTTATCATTTCTAATCACTATGTAGTCTTCCATTGTGTATTGGTACCACATTATTTTGGATCCATTCATCTGTAGCGGGGCATCTGGGTTGTGTCTACATTTTGGCTATTGTGAATTGTGCAGTGATAAACATGGATGTGCAGGTGTCTTTGTGGTATCCTGGATCCTGTTGTTCAGGATAGAAGCCTAGGAGTGGTGTGGCTGGGTCATAGAGTATGTCTATGCTGAGTTTTTTGAGGAACCTCCATACTGTTCTCCAGACTGGTTGTACTAGTTTACACTCCAGCCCACAGTGGAGAAGGGTTCCTCTTTCTCCACAGCCCCTCCAGAATTTGTTGTTGCCTGAGTTCAAAGTATAGGCCATTCTAACTGGAGTGAGGTGGTATCTCAGGGTTGTTTTTATTTGCATTTCCTTTACTGCCAGGGATGTTGGAACATTTCCTCATAGGTTTCTTTGCCATTTTTATTTCTTCTCCTGTGAAGTCTCTCTTTAGCTCCTTTGCCCATTTAATAATTGGTTTACTGGGTTTGGAGGGGGTTAGTTTCTTGAGTTCTCTGTAGATGACCGGTATTATGCCTTTGTCTGTTGCTGTGCTGATGAAGATCTTTTCCCATATGGTTGGCTGTCTTTCTAGTTTAGTAGCTATGTCTTTAGCCCACAGCACCACTTCTGGCCTTTTCCGTTAATGTGGTGCTGAGGAATCAAACCCAAGGGCTTCATGCATGCTAGGCAAGCACTCTACCATTAAGCCACATTCCCAGCCCCAATTTCTATTTCTTTTTTTTTTTTTTTTTTTTTTTTTTTGCCAGTCCTGGGCCTTGGACTCAGGGCCTGAGCACTGTCCCTGGCTTCTTCCCGCTCAAGGCTAGCACTCTGCCACTTGAGCCACAGCGCCGCTTCTGGCCGTTTTCTGTATATGTGGTGCTGGGGAATCGAACCTAGGGCCTCGTGTATCCGAGGCAGGCACTCTTGCCGCTAGTCTATATCCCCAGCCCCTCTATTTCTTAAAGGTGAAAAATTTAAGAATTTGGGAGGCACCAGTTCCTTCCAAAGTAATATTTTCTATCACAGTTTCAGGAGGAGAGGCCTTCCTGGCCCCTGCCATGATTAAAAGCACAGTCTCTGTTAGATGTCTCCTGATGTTTGAAGCATAACCACAACAATATTGTACGTCTTCACACGAGCAAACTCCTCAAAGTTCTTCTCAGAAATGAAGATAATACTGTATCATTGGATCAGGGTGAAGTAATTAACAATGTCCATCAACTTATAAATGTTCAACAAATGTTAGTGGTGATACTAACTTTAAGAAACATTTCAATTAGATATTAAATGCTCAACTCTCTTTATTAATTCATTTGTTTTAATTTTTATTGTTATAAAAGTGATGTACAGAGGGCCTACAGTTACATAAGCAAAGTATACATTTCTTTTTTTTGGAGAACATCACCCTTTCCTTCACTCTCTTCTGTTTTATTTGTTTTTGTTTTTGTTGCCAGTCCTGGGGCATGGACTCAGGGCCTGAGCACTGTCCCTGGCTTCTTTTTGCTCATGGCTAGCACTCCACCTCTTGAGCCACAGTGCCACTTCCGGCTTTTTTCTATATATATGGTGCTGAGGAATTTAACCCAGGACTTCACGTACATGAGGCGAGCACTTTACTACTAGGCCATATTCCCAGCTTCTCTCTCCTATTTTCATTTATGATTATTTCAAATAAGTTTTTCTCTTATAACAAGTTCTAAAGACTTGTGGAATATCTTATCCTTTGCTGCTGTTTTAACCTAACATTGCAGGGAAATTATATATGATTTTAGAGTATTAATAGCAGACTGATCTGTAAAACCATATTATAGCTCCTTAGAAGTTGGGCCAGAAAGTTTCAGTTCAATTGAATGTTACAAAGAATGGAAATTAAGATGAAAGAATGATTTCTGAGTTGGGTGCTGGTGGCTTATACCTGTAATCCTAGCTACACAGGAGGCTAAGATCTGAGGATCATGTTTCAAAGGCAGCCCCTGCAGGAAAGTTCATGAGACTATCCAATTAACCATCAAAAAGCTGGAAGGGGAGCTATGACTCAAGTGATAGAGCACTAGCTTTGAGCAAAAAGGCTCAGGGATAGCACCCAGGCCCTGTGTTCAAGCCCTAGGATCAGCATTTAAAAAAAAAAAAGGTTTCTGTTCAAGATACTTTTCCATAGAATTTAAGCACATTCTTGCAAAATTTTGTTTATTCTTCAAGTCTTCAACTGTTAAGAGATTGGGCCAGATAATTTTACAGATTTGACACTGATGACTCAAATTTTATTTCCTACATCATGGAACTCTGATCAGTTTGTCTTCCTTCTACCAGCCAGTTTTACTGGGTACAAACTGAGAAGAGAATGCTACTACCTTTAGTTTTCTGTATTGTAGTGATAGACTGAACTTTTCTTTTTACATTCCTTTTCAGGGTATTCTATGGCCACAAGTTAATTTCTAAATGTATGTTTTTTAGTGCATAGTTTAAAGATTCTTAACCTTTACCAGGCTATTGCTGGTTGTTGGATGCCCAAGTATGAAATGACACTTGCTGCCTGAAGAAATTCAGACAACAGCCATATTGCAACAATGATGACTAAGGAGATAATAAAATGAAAAGATAATTGCTTCAATGAAATAACCAAAATGTTCCCTGGAAACAGGAGACAAAGAGAACCTAAGTAAGTATAGTGGTTGGGTATTTGTGAGGGCCAGGGCAACAAAATGGAACAGAATATGCAGGCTGGTGGGACAGTGTTTGCAAAGAACTGAAAATGAGAGCACATCTGTAATGGGAATTACAAATAGCTCAGCACTGTTGAATTGTGAAACAGAGAGACTAGGAAAGATGGCAGGATCCACTCAGAGTTTGGTAAGCCATTAAATTGAGTACTGTCTGGCAATATGTTGAAATTATTCAAATATAATTGGATGTCACAATTTTAAAATAAAGTATTAATATAAATAAAAAATACGTAATAGTACAAAAACTACAAATACATAAACATTACAAAATACATATTGCAAAATAACAAACTAAATTATAAAATGACATACAAAACAAATATTACAAATGCATAGGTTTGGGGTCAATGGTTTTGCATTTTTCCTTAGGAGAAACAAATTCAGAGAAATTAAGAGTTCCTAGAAAAGGAAAATGCTCATGTTCTCCAGGGTTTGTTTTTTTTTTTCAAGGAAGAACTGATCAAGGATAGATGTATATTTCTAAGACAAAATAATACCTTGGTTTTCTAATTATCTCCTTTAGTTTTGCCCATTTTGTGAGCCTGAAGTTTGATGTGATTTAAAATTCTCTCACTGATGGTATTTTGAGAGCCTTACTCTACTAATCAAATAAAACTACATAATTGTTTAGTTGGCATGTGATCAGTTCCTATACTTTGAGTAAACTGAAAATATTCTTTTCCTGAATGAAGTGGAAAGTTAAAGGATAAAAAACAAAACTCTGTGTGCTCCATGAACAAAAAAATGTTGGGAGAAGTTTCTGAGATTTGAACTTAGGGCTTCATACCTGGGCAGATGGCTAAGTCTCTGGATCCATGCTCCCTCCCTTTCTGTTTATCTTTCAGATAGGATCTCAGGCTTTCTGCAGGCTGGCTTTATTCTGTTACACTGCATTCAGAATAGTTGAGATTATAATGTTCTGGTACCATTAATATAAGACTCAAAAGTACCATATGCCTTCTCCCCAT